>NC_051321.1:61048848-61706251 GCF_015220235.1 Choloepus didactylus | reverse complement strand
ACAAAAACTGACAGAAAATTAATTGGTGGTGAGATGCACCACAGGGAAAAATTGATAAATGTCCAATGTCTAGTTCTAAATAGTTTGAAGACATGATCAGATTTGAGTAATTTAGGACAGTGAAGTACAGGTATTCTATGATGAGTTAGAAATGCCCTGTACATGAAAATAAGTATAAGGATTTTACAAGTTTTCAGAAGAAAATAAAATACTTCAAGATTACATCATTGTACAATACATAACGAGACAGTCCAGCGAGTATATAGTTCAATTGGTTTTGTAAAACTCATCTATCTGCATGAAATCTTAAATGTTTTAACTTACAGAACTTTGGGAGAAATACGCTGATACCATGTAAGAAAATATGATGGTAAATATCCAACATTACAAAATTTATTCAAGTGAGAAAAGCAAGGAAGCATAATCTCAAAACTTGATGGAAAGCTGGAAAATATAAATCACTTTGTATGTGTGTATGGCAATCACCTGGAAGATCTATCAGATAATTATTGCAATTTTTTGGCAAATAATCTCCAAGAGGTAACACCAAAGGTATGATTTTTTGGTAACTGTTGTCAAATATCTGGGCTGATAATAACACAGGAAGAAAGAAAGAGAGAGAGGGAAAGAGAGAGAGGGAGAGAGAGGGAGGCAGTGGGGTGGGGTAGGGAGTATTCTACATTGTCTAACATCTGCAGTTTTAAATGCCACAGCTGAGTAATGAAAAGAGAAGTGAAAAGAAGAAAATATTCATAGAAAGTTAAAGTTTTTTGAAAAATGAAAGACAACATTGGGCAATTTTAATAAAATGTACACCTTTTGATTGACTATGAACATATCATCAAGTTTAAAAAAAGAAAAAATTTAGTGTTATCATTCCACCTCTAATAAGCAAAGCAGACTGTTAATCAAAAAGAAATGCTGGTTATTCCTCAATGAACAAGAAGTAAAATATGGATAGCATATCACTGACTGAAACACATTGCAATCCACAAAAGCTGGAAAGAAGTAGTAATTAAATAAACAATGTAATATATACAACAAAAAGAATAGCATAAGTGGATTATATAACTCTTAGTCAGCAGTCACTGCAACAGTTGGTCCACGTCTGACCAAAATACCTAATGATAAAAATATGGCTCCGCCAGTTTGAATGTATTGTGTCCCCCAAACGCCATTATCTTTGATGTAGTCTTGTGGGGCAGACGTTTTGGTGCTGATTAGACTTGCTTGGAATGTGTCCCACCCAGCTGTGGGTGATGACTCTGATGAGATATTCCCATGGAGGCATGGCCCCACCCATTCAGGGTGGGCCTTGATCAGTGGAGCCATATAAATGAGCTGACTCAAAGAGAAGGAACTCAGTGCAGCTGTGAGCGACCTTTTGAAGAGGAGCAAGCTTGCTGGAGAGGAACATCCTGGGAGAAAGCCATTTTGAAACCAGAACTTTGGAGCAGATGCCAGCCACGTGCCTTCCCAGCTAACAGAGGTTTTCCAGACGCCACTGGCCATCCTCCAGTGAAGGTACTCGATTACTGATGTGTTACCTTGGACACTTTATGGCCTTAAGACTGTAACTGTGTAGCCAAATAAACCCCATTTTTATAAAAGCCAATCCATCTCTGGTGTTTTGCATTCTGCAGCATTAGCAAACTAGAACAATGGCTTAATGAAAATTGGGGAGTATTGTTGGAATTTGGTCATTCCAAAATTTATATAACTTTAGTTTACCAACTCCACTCCATAAGAATGACAAACTTCAAGGCCTTTGTTTGTAAACGGCAAAACAATCCATTATCTCTCTTCAATGATGTTAAGAAATTCACTAAATATTAAAGTATCCTGCATAATTTTATTTCAAAAAGACTTTATAACAATAACCCAGGTGTTATTAAATATTCAATTTAATGTATTTTACATTCAACTTTAGATTATATATTCCACAAACTATTTTTTTCAAAATTATAATAACACTAAAAGCCTATAATTTAAACAACTATAAACAATTTCTCCAAATTTTTAGGAGCTCTGATTATTAAATCTGGTCATACCAGTCACTTTCCTTTCCCAATGCAAAGAGCTTTTTTAAAAACATAAAATGAAATATCAAAAGCTTTGTTAGCCATTCAGTGAAAATATCATTCAAGTGCTATAAATTTATCCTTTGGTCTAACTATATTATGAAGAACAACATTGAGTATTTCTGACCTACCCAGTTACTTATATATTTAAAAACATCCTGAAGAATAAGCAAACAAATACGCATAGTTAAGCATGCATTTTTTCATTATGGAAACAAATTATTATGCAGAAACACTCTAAGACACAACTATGTTTTAAAAAATTAAGGCAACATTTTGTAACTGTCCACTCAAATATTCAAATGGTTTCATTTTAGGGTTTTTGAGTCTAGCAAATGACTTCTTAATACAGAAAAATATGTATAAATATGTATGTTTATATATGTCCATCATTTGTTTCTCACCACAAGCATGGGAAAAAGCAGGTTGTGAAATTAAATGCTGAAAGTATATAGTAAAAGCAAACTGAGATGGTCTAAAGGACAATTGTGATTAAAATGAAAATTATTAGTGAGAATTTCAGATCTTCTGATTGATAAAATAATTCAGCAAAACATTTTATGCTTGTGAAAGATCAGTGCAGGTGTTCATTTGCTAAACACAGCCTGTGGATATCGAACATGGAAAGAGTGAATTGAGCATTTTCTCAATATAAGAAAACACAGTAAAATTTCCTCGTCTTGAAAATAGCCCTACATTCCTCATACCCCAAGACATTGCCTTCAATAAGAGATTTACTTGAGAAAATTTACCATTCAAATTATTGCAGTGTTTTGGAACCATATTTCTCCTCATGGATAGGACCCCCAAATGGCCGGCCGCCTTCCACAGTGAAAAAGCAACAACACAGAGGCAAAAACACATCAAACACCTTTTACAACAGGATTTTTGGAAATTAATAAGGTGAACTTCACAATGCAAGAAGAATTCAAGTGCCATTCCTGGCATCTCAAATTCACTGTGAAAGAGAGAGAGAAAAAAAAAAAAAATCTAATTCTACCCTGTTTTCTCTATTGAAAAGGAGAAGGTCACTCACCTTATATAAACTAAAACAGTATAGAATGTTAAATACATCCTCATGCTCATGTATAAATAATATCAGGTCATAAAATATTAGGTAGTTATTACCGGTACCTAATAGCAAAATGTATTTTATGATATGGAAAAGTGCATAACATAATTGAAAAGCAAAAATATCAGTAAAGAGTTTATATTCTAGAATCAGACTCCTGGATTTGAAACCTACCTTTACCACTTTCTCTCTTTGTTACTCAACCTCCTGTACATTTAGTTTCCTCACTGTTGAAATAGTATAATAATAACAACCACTGCTAATAGTCATTTTGAGGATTAGAGAATTCACATGAAATGCACAAAAGAATCCCAAGCATATATAGTATTACTTCCTTAGTCTTATTTTAAGTGACAAAATAAGATGCATTATAGTATAGAATTCTTTCTAGATATGTATAATTATAAAGATATAAAGAATGAGTTAAAGGAAACACGTAAAAGAGTGATGAATTTTGATTATTAGTTTATGGGTGATTCTGGTTGTCTTTTTTGTATCCCTTTGTCTCCCACACCCAAAGAAAAAAAATCATAGACAATCCCCCTCACCACACACACACAGAGACCACATATATAAATTATATTTCTTTAGTTAGTAGGTTTGTAATTATCACAGTCAGACCACAAAAAACGTCTACTTCTTTGGTAAATACACAATCTTTATGTGCATAAGCTTTACCTATTATTTTCATTTATACTACCAAGCACCATACTGCTTAGAAAAAATCTGAACAGGTTTTACAGTTCAAAATAAAAGCAAATCTAGTTAAAATTGAGTTAAGTTCCTTATCAGTAACCACATCAACTCTTTTTACAACAGCTTCTAAAAGCCCTTCAGCCAGTAATATTTATTCCAGCTAATGTTAATATGGAGTCTGTAGAAAAAATCCAAGTTGAATCTCCATTTCCTGGAAACCTCCTTTCCCAAATTCACCACCCATCTAAGAAGGAAATGAATAAGCATATCCCAAACGGGTATGAATTCAGCTGGTTTTACAGCAGCTTCAGTTTTTCAGAATGGTGATTTCACTGAGACAGATTCTCCTAGGAAGGAATTTTTAGAATATTATACTGTCTCTTTGGACCGCTCAAGAGATCAAGGCAGACATTTACTAAACAATATACTATTCAAAGAGAATTAATACCAATTAGGCCCTGGGATAGCTGAGAAAGCATCTGGTTTATTACTCATCCAATCACTGTCTCTGTGACTCCCCAGATAGCCCAAAGTCTAGTTTCCTGAAATAGATCTGAACTTTGCCTTACATCAGTCATGAAATGACCTGAGCTTGATGGAGCCGTAAAGGTGTAGTGCATGGTTCTTACTGACTCCATGAAGATGCTAGACAAGCTGACATGGAAGAGAGTTGATGGTTATATTTGAGGATTACAATTCCAAATGATTTTTACCACCCCATGGAAAAAATGTCAAAGATACAGTATATCCCACAATTTAGAAATAAATTCCAATTTTTCTCATGAAAATGTTTATTTAAGCTATTAAAGAAATAATTCCTATAACAATCAAACTTTTATTTTTCCAATTGTAGAGCCAATCATTAAATCCATAAACTGCCAATATGAGTAAGCTAACTAAGGTTGGTGGGACCTGGGCACTGATCAACAGCCAATTCTAGGACACAATTGAATCAGCAAAAAAGCATTTGTTATTATCAAGAAATGCCCTGACACCTACCTTCCCATCCATCCTTGGCAATAATTTCAGTGTGATTTTCATAAAGCAGTCATGCCCCACCTCAAAGGGCTATACTATAGAGGTACACATTGAAAAACAAAGTCAAAACACCTTATTATGATATTTAAAATATATATACCAAAAGTATATCATGATGTGGCATCAATCTCACATCAATTTTATCTCACATTGCACAATAATCAAAACAATGTTTCCTCTTGCATAATGTCATACTTCATTTCCTAGTCAGGAAAAAAAAATGATGTCTTAAATATGTTTCCACAATAAGATGTAAGCAGCTTACATTTTTTTTTCCTTTTAAAAATATATTTAGTTCAATTATTGAAGACTTGTTAGACACTTGTATAACCACCTTCAAGTTGTCCTTTTAAAAATAAATTATCACTACCACTAAATTGCAAGTGGAAATTTTTGCAAATTCTTCTCCCCACTATTGGAGGTCATTCTTTTCCTGGAATATTCTCAAAAATGAAGTTAATTTTTGATGCAGGAATTACTGTTCTGCCAAGTGAATCTAAAATGTAATAGTAGCCATTTATGTGTGATGGATTAAAATTGTATTAATTCAACTTCAACTATATCACAACTACCCAATGATTTCCTTTCTGAAACGAGAAATGAGAACCTGCTACCTATTTGCTGTTAACTAATCAGGGAATTTTTGACTTAGAGGTGACTGACACCACGACTATGAAAAAACAGCTGATGGAATTTGATGTTTATGAGTTATTTTTTCCAACATTGTGGAAATAAATGAAGACAACCCAAATGAGACAAACAGAAGCTATTTATTCAGAACTTGCCATAGCAAGGCATTCAGCTACCATCACTTATGTTCAATGGAGATTCAAAGGTAAGCAAGGAGATGGAAAAACTTTATGGTGAAAAAAAGGAAAGGCTTTATGCTCTTATTGTAGCTTATTGGCTTGGGAAAGCTGGAGGCAGGCCAACTAGAAATGGGGCATCTTCTGTGATTAGATTGAGAAGCATATTTGGCTTTGTCTGGTTGGCTCTGAATTGAAAGTCAGAGCAAAAATAGGGAAGCTGGCAATCACTGACCATTCTGGATTGATTGCTGCAGAGATTGTGATTTGACTTCCCAGGCTGGTTGATGCAAAGTTCTGTTGTCATGTATACTCTGGCCATTGTCCATTAGTATACATAGTCTTACAACATTATTGAATCACAGAGCACTTTGATGGTAAATTTTATTTTTGGAGATTTGTGATGTTTCACTTCTTGGTTTTCATCCTACAAAAGATTCACATCTCCTTATCACTTTACATAGAATTCACTCCTCAATTCCAACAACCATGTTATGGTGTACTATTATACTCGTTTTACAGACTTATGGCTAACTCACAATAGGAGCCATGGCCCAGAGTCCTCTGGGGCTTGGCAGAGTAGGAATGGACATTATCTCTGGCATAACACTCATTCAGGACTTGCAAAGCCACTCTTTAAAACTTTATGTGCACAAGAGAACTATTCTTTTGACCCTTTTTAATGCTGAGATGAGAAAATCTCAGCAATTTTATAAATAAAGATAAAAACATGCAAAGTCCGAAATTCTGTGATAGCCCATAGGAGTTTCAGAACAATCATGACATTGGCTATCCAAGTGCTCATAGATTAATATTGTTTAGCTGGTAGGGATCTACTCTATAAAATTATTCTTACCAAAAATACCAAAATAAAATATTTTGAAATAGCAGTTACTTTTATTGTTCACTTTTCTCCAAATTTCTCATAGTGGATGCTGTTAAATGTATAATCAGAATAAACCAAATATGCAATATAAAAACAATATATTTTAATTGTTTGACATTCTTATTTTTGTCTCTACTATGGCTCAGAAACAATATGACTTGTAGTATGCATGAAAAGAGACTCTTGTTACTGGAATAGAAAACATCTGGCAATAGTATTAAAAGCAAACCCCTTTAAATCTAAATATTTGTTTGCCAAGAGGAGAGAAATGAACACTCTCCACCAGAAATATTTCACTATTAAACAACGTAAGCTTAACAATAATCATTTACTGTTCCTCAAAAGATATTTCTTTATTTGATAACTTCAAGACGTATTCTGAGGAATGTGGTGGATAGGGAAGGGAAGGTACGATGGAGATCCAGGGATGAAATAATTATTCAATGGATTCAAAATTTAGGATGTTTAGGGTATGTAAACGAACACTTTCGCCACATAACACTGAGAAGGAGACAAAAATTTCATTAAAACGATTTCTGTCCTCCCTTCCTCTTTCTTTCCTTCTTTCTTTCCTCATCAATTACATACCAAGGTTTGTTACAGACACTTGGGAAACATTTGGGAACAAAGTATACAGAATACCCTATCCTCATAAAGTTTACATACAAATTGTTAAAAGCTTGGATTTAGGCTTGATTCAAATCCTGACTATAGGAGTTCATAGTTCTAGGACTTTGGCAAAGTTTCTTAAAATTCCCCAAGCCTGGGTTTTCCTCACCTGTAAACTGTGGATAACAATGGCACCACATTATAGAGATAATAGGAGTATTTTAATAAATGTTGGTATTAAAAGACTCTTGCTTTGTTTTCTCATAGGCCAAGAGCCCAGGGACCTTAATAATTGCTTAGATTCTCTTTATCACCTAAAATTATAAAAACAAGGAGACAAACAACTTACCCAAAGTTAAACACATCTGTTCCAAACTGACTTGGATAAAATTCTTACAGCAATTTGACCTTGTCACACTATACAATGGTCAAATTTGACCCCCTGATTACACAGTTGCTAACCTCTAATACAGAGTCTGCTTCCAAGGTGCAATAAAATGAATATAGAAGACAATAATAAAAAGAAAATTAGAATATCCTCATTCATATAGAAATTAACAATTTCACTTCTAAATATCCCATAATTCAAAGAAGATATCCAATAGAAAATAACATGAAGTAAATTAAAAAAAAGAATACAATATATCAAAATCCGTGTTACTATCCAAAATGAAGTAGAGGTCCTTAGAGAACTGGCTTATTCCACACGTAAGGCAGAATGTAAACAAGAGGAGTCTGAAACCTATTGTAATACCAGAAAATGAAGGAGTGGCCAAAAATCACTACAAAACTCAACAGGATTCAGGAACCAATTTAAAGATGATCCCACATAGTTGGGACAATTTGTGTACCAAAAGGAAAAGGGTCAAATGGATTGAAACCATCAAGTCTATGATGTTAAAATTCAGTGATTCCCTAAACTAAATGAAAAATAGGGTGGGATGGGGGGATGATTTCAGTGTTCTTTTTTACTTTTACTTTTTATTCTTATTTTTATTCTTTATGGTGTAAGGAACATGTTCAAAAATAGATTGAGGTGATGAATGCACAACTATATGATAGTATTGTGAACAGTTGATTGTACACCATGGATGATTGTATGGTATGTGGCTATATCGCAATAAAACTGAATTAAAAACCAAAACAAAATAAAATTAAAATTCTATGATTCCCTAATTATAATGAAAAATGGTTATGGTGAATCTAAGATGATAAGGTGTCTATTCATGAACCTGAAACTGATTACTGAAGGCAAATAATTAAATACTTATTCTATCTTTTCTGTATGGATTTCATCTGCAGATAACCAAATATTAATTGAGGGAAAGATTTTAATACAAATGTTTTAGCTAATAAATGAAGAAGGATTAATGGAATTTTAATATTATCTGAAAATTTCTAATAAGCTAATAGATCCAATCAATAATCATCAATGATTGCAAAAACCATAAATAGAGAACTATACAATGAATGGAACTGGCTGGTTAAAAGTGAACCTGCTGATCAATTTTCCACATCCAGAATAAAAATAGACAACCAGAAATAATATGCCTCTATAAGGAAGTACTCATCATCTATGAAGTATTCTTTCCTAAAAAAAAATTTCAAACCTTAATATAATCAAACTTCTAGATACAACTACCATTTACAGGAAATACAGGGGAAATAAGAACATGTTAAATAATAATAAATTTTCCTTCTTCCCTTCCTTCCTTCCTTCTTTTCTTCCTCCCTCTCTCCCTTCCTTCTTTCTTTCCTTCATTCCTTGTTCTATTTCTCTGTAGAACCCTGATTAATATATACAGTAATAATGTATTATCACTGTTTTATAAGTGCCCTATCTTTTAGTAATAAATACTGTAATACTTATGGATTCAATTATGTGATATATGTGAAATTCTTTAAAATAATAAATGGTGGAGCAAAGAGGGATACAGTAAGCCTTCACATGAAAAAAAGATTGCCCACGAGTTGATCATGTTTTATGCTGGAATTTGTGTACATGAGGAGGGGGGTGTAATTTTCCTGTTTGCTCTACTTTTGTGTATGTTTCAAAGCATCCTTAATGTCATCTTTTAAAACTCTTCAAAAACATATGGAATGCAGCTAAAGCAGTACCAGAGGAGATATTTTAGTCTAAAATTCATGTGTAAGAAAACAAAAAAGTCTGTTAATAAACAGCAATAGTGAAAGATCAGAAAAAGAACAACAAATAAAATCCAAAGATAACAGGAGGAAAAATGATAAAATCCAAAATTAATGAAATTAAAGCATTCAATAAAAAATTTTAAAAAGTCTATATATTCCTTCAAATCTGTCAGTATTTACTACATATATTTTATGGCTCAGCTCTACTGTTAGGTGCATATATATTTACAATTATTTCTTCTTGATGAATTAATCTCTTTATCAATGCAAAGTGTCCTTGCTTGTCCCTTGTAAAAGCTTTTTATTTAATGTCTATTTTATCTGATATTAGTATAGCTACCCCAGTTCTCTTTTGGTTAGTATTTACATGGAATGTTTTTCCCATCCTTTTACTTTCAACCTGCTTGTGTCTTTGAATTTAAGGTGAGTCTTTTTTTTTCCTTTTTTCCTTGCAATTTTATTGAGATACAGTCATACACCATACAGTCATCCAAAGTGTACAATCAATTGTTCACAGTATCATCATATAGTTGTGCTTTAATCACCACATTCAATTTTTGAACATTTCCATTACTCCAAAAATAATAACAATAAAAATAAAAATAAAAATAAAAGTAAAAAAGAACACTCCAAACTACCCATGTACCCCATCCTCCCTATTATTCATACATTTTTGTACCTATTTTTCTACTCATCTGTTTATACACTAGATAAAGGGAGTGTAAGCCACAAGGTTTTCTACAATCACATGATCACATTGTATAAGCTATATACTTGTACATTTGTCTTCAAGACACAAGGATACTGGGTTGCAGTTCAACAGTTTCAGGCAGTTCAACAGTTTCAGTCACCTGAAATGGTTAACAGATTAACCATTCTCTTAATCTGTCTTTTGACTCAATTGCTTAATCCATTTCCATTTAAAGTAATTACTGTTAATTCAGTATTTTCTTCTGCCATTTTGTAATTTGGTCTTTGCAAGTCTTATACCTTTCATGTGCCTCATTCTTTCATTAATGCCTAGTTTCATATTTATTTGATTTTTTTGTCGTGTACCACTTTGAGTCCCTTCTTACTTCCTTGTCACTATTCTAATACACTAAAAACCAAAAAGGAATATCTATATAATGCATAAGAATAACCTCCAGAATGACCTCTTGACTATTTGAAATTTCTCAGTCCCTGAAACTTTACTTTGTTTCATTTTTCTTCCTCCTTTTGGTCAAGAAGGCTTTCTCAATCCCATGGTGCCAGGTCCAGACTCATCCCCAGGAGTCATGCCCCACATTGTCAGAGAAATTTACACCCCTGGGAGTCATGTCCCACATAGGGTGGAAGGCAGTGAGTTCACCTGCCAAGTTGACTTAGAGGCCACATCTGAGCAACAAAAGAGGTTCTCTGGAGGTGTCTCTTAGGTACAATTATAAGTAGGCTTAGCTTCTCCTTTGCAGTAACAGGATTCAAAGGGGCAAGCCCCAAGATCAAGGTCTCAGCCTACTAAATTTGTAGTCCCCAACATTTGTGAGAATATAATTAATTCCCTAGGTGGGTAAATTTAATATTTCCACATTTTTCCCAGTCCTCAATGGCGCTTTAAAAATACTTCTTTATCTTCTGCCCAGATTACTCTGGGATGTATTGGTACTTCACAGTAACTTATACAAACAAACCAGATCTCACTCCCTATTCAAGGTTCCCTTTAAGTACGGTGTTTGAATAAACTGACTGTACTTTCTGTATGATTTTTCTGTATACCTACAACTTCTATATTAAAGTTTACACATATATATTAAAAATAAAGGAAATCATTTATTACAATTTGCCACATTGATAGATACAAATTAAGTATTTGATAAAATTCAACATCTACTTGTAATAAAACAAATCAGGAATAGAAGGGGATATCCTTGAAATGATAAAGCCTATTTTCAAAAACCATAGATTAAACACTACTTTCTGGTGAAACACAGATTTCTTTTTAAGCTCTGGGATCATACCACCTCTGTGAAAACTGGCCTGATTTTTAACTCCCAGCATTTTGTTGCCTGAGGGTTTTCTCCGCTGTGGTCCCTGTGGCAGGTGGGCTGTGCCTGGGAGTGGGCACCCCCCGGAGCAGCTCTCCAGAGGGCTGACGGGTGTGGGCAGACACATGTGCCCGACTCCTTGGGCAGGATGGGTAGCTGTGACGCATGTGTTTTACAGACTCCTAGGGTTTCCCCTGTGCTTAAGTTCCAGGAGTCCACAGTAGAAGCTGGCACCATTTATTGGACCAATTCTCTTTTCTTCCTTTTTCCTTTTCTTCAGTAAACTTCTTGCACTAGAATCCTTTTCCCAGGGTCTGATTCTGGGAGAATCCAAATTAATCATAATACAATGTTCTAAATTCTGATTACTTCAATAATACTAAACTCCTTTCTAAAAAATAACAACTATAATTTTTTCTAACTGATTTTTTCATCTAATTTCTCTTCTTATTCTAAAAATAATCTTAGAAATACCTAATATTGATTTGCATTCAATGCAATTCAAGGATCATAAAAAATTAAAATGCCCACATTTAATATAGTATATCATAGTCTCACATATTTTAGAAAAATAATCTATGCGCTATGCTTTCACATGATACTTATTAGTCAAGGTCAAACCGTACAGAATCACATAAATATAATTCAATATTTTCACAGGCAAATACAAAAATACAAACCTGTGTGTACATTGCATTTTACATATAAGGGACTACTTCTAATACAAATTTTAGAGTAGGTAAAAAAAATAAATATTCAGCTTATTGTGGCAATGTGGGAGTTGGGCAATGACGTTTTCCTGCACCCTAATCCTTGCACATGGAAATAATGAACTTAAGTTCAGATTACTGGTCTCTCCTTACACTTTACTTCTTCCTGGGAGGGGGGCAAGATATATCTTAGTCTATGATTAGGGAGGAAGCATTAGTCCAGGTCAGCTCACCTGCTGTTTGTTTGGAGCCAGTTTGTTCTTAAGATGCATGAATTCTGGTAAGAGGCTTCCTCTCCAACAGACTCTAGGGATGTCCACATTGCCAGTGACTGAATGTGTACCAATTAAGCACTGAAGTATGAGTAAAGCCTTTTGACCACAAATCAAAAGCTGCACCCTCAATAGGACTGTCAGTTAAAAGTGGTATTTTCATCCTGTTCAACTTCAACATGTACCTCTCAATATTTTTGAACTCTTGAGGGAAAATGGGTGTTATTTACTGGGCCCTAAAATCACAAACTATTAAAGAATAATCTTGGGATGAATCCAGACACTTTATGTTTAATAAGCTCCATAGATGATTCTGATGCACACTAAATTTGGTTATATTTCCAAAGGTATATTGATATTGTCATTTAAATCAGTATTAAACATTAATGAAAAGCTTACAGAACATATATACTGTAGTTTCATCAACACACTTTCTAGAAATAGAAAGGGCAAGACAAAGTTACAGGCAATCTTGTTATCTGATCCTGTTAATTTGGTTTGCATTTTTTGAAGGTCACTAAAATTTTTATTCTATATTTCAAAGAGGAGGACTAAAAAGGGCATTGGAAATTAGTAGTACCTTTAAGATTTAATTTCATGAGAACAAAAAAGGTATAGAGTGTTTTCTCTTAATGCCCAATCTCTTCTTTGATTAAGAGTGCAACCTGCAGCTATGAATCTAGAAACTGAAAGTCAGCACTTCATGTCAGAACAGTCGCATGTGGTTATGCCTTTTCAAGGAAGTTAACTTCTTCTCTTTGGCAAAATCAGGCACCACCCTATTCTCCAATCATAGCTAAGTCAAACTTTTAAAAAAGACAATGTTATCTCAAAAAAATATTTCTTTTGCTTTAATTTTAGATCAACTCATAAAATATTAAATTACTTTTGAAAAATGTGAAGTGTACCCTTCATGTGACAAGACATCACATTTAAATATCAACCACAGGTAAGTTAATGTAGTTATAAGTGTAGTATCAGTTTCTTGAAGACAAATACACATCTATTTTACAATTTGAATAAGTTCTATTATGACAGTGAGCACTTCTCTATCATGAAAGTCACCCTAATTTCTAGTAATAACTTCAATATTTTATTAGTTATAGACATAATTATAAAATGATCTGCACTACAGAACTGGATTTCAAAAGGATTGGTACTATTAGCTAGGGCAAAATATATGTACAAAAAGCCTGTTATAGTTTAAAAATCATTGACTTTATTCCCAGATGAATTGGATTTGAATCAAAGCGCTGCCATTGAAGGAGTCAATTCATATCATTAAATCTGTTTCCTCATTTTAAAAATGGTCCTACACTCATTCATTTTTGGTGAGAATGTAAAATGGCGGAACACTGGGAAAAGTTTAGCAGTTCCTCAAAAAATTAAGTACAGAATTACCGTATGGCCCAGAGATCCCACTTCTAGGTATATATCCAAAAGATTTGAAAGCAGGGAATTGAACAGATATTTGCACACCAATTGCCAAAAGATTGAAACATTATTTATAATGGCCAAAAGATGGAAGCATTATTTACAATTTCCAAAATATGGAAGCAACCCAAGTGTCCTTCAATGGATGAATGGATAAATAAAATGTGGCATATACACGAGATGGAATATTACTCAGCTGTTAATAGGAATGAAGTCCTGATACATGTGACACGTGGATGATCCTTGAAGACGTCATGTTGAATCAAACAGACCAGACGCAAAGGACAAATATTATATGATCTCACTGATTTGAAACAATTAGAATAAGTAAACTCATAGAGTCAGAATCTAGACTATAGGCTACCACGGGATGGGGTAGGGATAGGGAATGGGAAGTTATTGCTTAAAATGTACAGAGTTCCTGTTTTGGTAATGAATGGTGGTGATGGTAGCACAACATTGTGAATGTAAACAGCACTGAATTATATATGTGAATGTGGTTAAAACGGGAAATTTTAGGTTGTATGTATGTTACTAGAATAAACATTTTAAAAAGCATAGGACTGTGTGACACAGAGAACTCTATTGTAAGCAAGGGACTAGTTAATAGTACAATTATAAAAATGTACTTTTATGAATTGTAACAAATGTGCCGCATACAGTGTCAAGAATAGAGTGGTATATAGGAACTCTGTATTTGATGCATGATTTTTATGTAAACCTACAACTTCTCTAATAAAAAAAAAATTTAATCATTCTAATAATCTTCTTCACAGGATTTTTGAATAATTCTACAAACACATAGAACTAAGAAAGGCCATTGTTAATTCCCAAATAAGCAGAGTAACTCATTGTCATGAGAAGCACTACCTTTTTCTTTCATTTATTTTCAATGGTCTAAATATAGGCCATTGTTTTCTAATTTTGTCTCTTCATAAAAATCAGCTAGGATAATTGTTTCAAATGTAGATTCCCAGACTCTTTCCCTGGATATTAGGATTAAATATTTCTCCAGTGAATACCAGGAATCTTTATTTTTTTTATCAAAGCATGAATAAATTTTGATGATCAAGCAATTTTGTAAAATAGTAATTTAAGTTCTTCATTTCATTGAGTCTATTAACACAGTGTTTCAAATTTTAAGGCATTTGACCTGAAAGAACATTTAAGTTTCCAAAAATGAAACTCAATTGCTTCCCCTACTCCTTGGCCACCCACTCACAGTAATTTATCATTTTTTAACTACCAATGGTATACTAGACCTGAAATATACTCAAGTAACTTCTCCCTTTTGTTGACAGAACACATTCATGCTTTAAAGAATTCTATCATCTTCTTTACCATGTTTCTTAACTAGACAGATATATTGGAATACTTTTGACATGCTTCTAAATAAATTTGCCAAGGAAATAAATTGTAAACACATGTTAACATTATAAACAAAGAAACAATAACCGGTCATTTTATTCCTCCTGGTGAAAAAATACAACACCTACTATATTCTCTTATATGGAGAAGAGAACATATTATCTGATGCTACAAAAATGAAATCAGCAAGGTAGTAAAAACGCTATAGGATAATCACTCTGGTTTCATCAACAAATAAATGGACAAGAAAAAAAAAGATTAAAAGAAATTTACAGATTAAAAGAAATCCAAAGATTGCAGGCCTTACTCTGAACCCTTTTTAAATCTTTTTAAATTTTTAAATTTGATTTACACAAATTTAAAAAGGGGGAGGGTATAATTGAAAATTTTAATGTTTATAAAATATTTGAAAATATTAAGGAATTTTTAAAATTTGATTTAGGTATGATAATGGTATTGCTGCAATGTTAAAAGGAGTCTTTATCTTTTAGAGATGCTAACCGAATAATTAGATATTCTGAGAAAGGGGAAGTGAGTGAAGATGTGGATGAAGCAGGATAAACAATGGGCTGGTGGGTGTTGGGCATGGGTGATGGGTATATGATTGTACATTTTCCTTAACAGAATTCTCCATAATAGAAAGTCAAAAATAATAAATATACTTAGGCAGTTCTCTAGAGGTGCTGGCTCAATAGTTCTTAGGTAAACACTAGGCATCTATATTTTAAGTAAGTTTACAGATGTATCAGATGCACAACCATGGTTGAAATAAACCATAAAATTCAATGTGTATAGTTAATGCATATATTTATGTTTTCATTATTTTAACTATTTCTCTAAGGGGCTATCCATAAAGCCCATCCTGGATAAATCATCTTAGTGATTAAAGATGCTAGACATATTTTCTTCCCACAGATTTGAAACATTGGTTTTAAAATATTGATTGCAGATGTGTCTGTGATTCTATAAACTATTCATCTGGATAAATAATCAAAAGCAGATATTAAACTTATTTTTGTGCAATGCAGGATTACTGACAATAAGACTTTATATCTCTAAAATCTTATAATAAAAGCTTGGGAAAATCCATTTTGCATAAATCTAAGAATTCTGTTGGAAAAGGGCAAGGGGAAAAAAGGCTAGCATATTAATGAGCAAATATTCAGACCCAGAATTTTAAAAAGAAAATAATCTTCAAACTTATATTATTGACTATTTAGAGAGCATACAATCATTAGCACACACTGAACCCATGACAAAAGAAAAAACAATCTCCAACTATAGCTGGTGGGTCTCAATTCTGGCTATACTCAAATTACTTGCAGAGATTTTTTAAGACAACAATGCCCAAGCCTCAATCAATTCTAAATATTTCCTTGCCATTGGTCTTGGGATGGGGCCTGAAGAAAAAAAATTTTTAAGTCCCCCAGATGATTCTAATATGCTGGCTGAATTGAGAAAAAAATAAAATTTTGCTTAGACAGCTCTCTATTTGAATAAGAACTTTAAAGACTTTGCTCATGACATTTATTGGAGAACTGTATAGCCTGGATAAAAATCATAAGGGGATTTCACAATTGGTTCAGTAACTGAGGAGTATGAATATATGAATAATTTGGCCATGTTTGATTTTTTTCTTATCACTAACTTGTGTGTAGTAAAACAAAATGTTTACTAAATATGTGTTCCATCTAGATAACTTTGTTGAATGTCATATGTTAGAATAACACGAGTCAGAGTCATTCCTTGCCTCTATAATGATTATGATCAAGAATAACGTTAGACATGTGAGCATGCAACCAGCTGGCAGAGATGTACTACTGACTATTAAGTGTGGGGCCTTCTCCCAGGAGTTAGGTGGCATTGTGATGAATGAGAGCTTGAATCCCAGTGGAATTAATCTAATGGGATAAAATAAAAAACTGACTGTGTGAGCATAGTGACATCAGATTCTGAAAAGTGTTATAGGTGAGGTGATGGAGTCTGATGGGAAAGAGAGTCATTTTGCACCAGACGCTGAGGAAAAGTTTCTCAAAGACAATATCTGATCTTAAACAGGAATGCAGAGAATGAGTCAGCTGTGTGGTAATAAGGGGAATTGTTTCTGAAGCAAGGAGAGCAGCTTCATAAAACCTAACCTGGAAAAGAGCCTGGCAGTGACCACAGATAGCAAGGAGGTCAGTGTGGATGGAGCTTATTAAACAAAAGCAAAAGGAGAGACAGGAAAAGAGGTCAGAGAAGTAACCAGAAATCAGATCAAGTAGTGTCTTTAAGTCATAGTAAGGAGGTTGTATGTGTTTGTTTTGTTTTGTTTTTCCTCAAGGGCAACGGGAAGCCATTTAAGAGTTCTAAGCAGGGAAGTGACATAATCTAACATTTCAAATAGTTATCCTGGCTGCTGTGTAGAAAAAGGATTAGACAAGAATGCAAGCAGGGAGCCCAGAGAGAAGATAACTGTAGTATCCCAGGGAGAAATGATTAGGGTGTTACATAACACAATGAAATAAAAGTAAATATGGAAGCAACCTACATCAGTATGAATACAGAAAGAAAATTTATTAAATGCACAGACTATACAATTTTAGAAAAGAGAACTGTTAGTTGATTATTTAACACACAATTAAGATTTTCTACATTGTTTTGTTAAATTCCATCTAGATGATAAACTCTACCATTGTTCCAGACTTCTGAAAACATACTAAAAGTTTACTCTTTAATCTAATGGTTGTGATAGTCATTCACAGCTTTGAGCCAGTCAGAATGTAGAGTTATGAGATCAAGATAGATGCCGTGATATGGATTTAGATTTTATAATTTCTGAAATTAAAAATCAGATCATTTCACTTCCCTGCTTAGAATTCTTAAATTCAGATAAGAGATGTCATCTTAGGCAGCTATGGAGATTACAAGAAGTGGTAGGATACATTTTGGAGGAAGAGCCAAATGGATCAGATGTAGGTAATGAGGGAAAGAGAGAATTCAAAAATAACTCCTTATGTTTCGTAATCAGTAATTGGATGACTGCTATTGCCATAAACGAAGCGGAGATGACTAGAGGGAAAAACAGTTTCCAGAGAGAAATAAAGAATTTCATTTAGGTATGTTAAGCATGTAATGTCTTACAGACAAAGTGGAGATGTTAACATCTGGGTGTAAAGTATAAAGCTTTTATATTAGAACTCTGGAGATTGTATATTAACTCCATGGGCCTTAAAGAAATATCCAGGGCTGAAGTAAAGACCTTGAAGAGGAGTGAGGATGTATGCCTAGGGGACTCTACCATTAAAGGGTGAATACCTGTAAAGAATTCTGAAAATCAGCAGTCTATGTTGTGGGAGAAGAACCTAAAACATCTATTAACTTTGAATTCAGGGGATGAAAATATTTAAAGAAGCGGGCAAATATAAAATACATCAAATGCTGGTGAACTATAAGTAAATGATGTGACGTCCCTATCCAAGGACAGAGACTGAATAATTCATTGGGGGATATTTCAAAGGAATTGATGCTTATATAAGGTATATACAAATTATATTGATCAAAATAGGTTGTATGCTATCAGCAGTGAGCCTGCACATCTCAGTAGTGGTAGGGAAGCTCTGATGTGTTCAGATTTTCAGTGACAGACTCTTTCCGCTCAGTGGTTCTACCAACTCTGAGGTCTCAGGGAACTCTGTGGATCATTTGCATCCAACCAGCAGAGAAGAGGTGAAAGAAAGAGAGAGGGGCAGAGAAAAAAGGAGGGAAATTAAATATAAGTCTTTTAACTGCCTTAGCCAGGAAATGATAAACACTTCTGCTCATAAAGCATGCAATAGTGTGGATGAGCCTTGAGGACATTATGTTGAATGAAATAATCCAGAAGCAAAAGGACAAATGCTGCATGGTCTTACTAATATGAACTAACTATAAAATGAGTAAACTCTCAGAGTTAAAGTTGAGAACATGGGTCATCAGGAGATAGAAAGAGGATAGTTTGGGCACTTGATGCTGAAGTTGTACAGAACATTCAACGGGATTATTAGTAAAGATTCAGAAATGGATAGCAGAATACTACGTGATGGTTGCACAATATTGTAAGTATAGTGAACAAAGCTTAATGTGAATAAGGCTGAAAGAGGAAAGCTAGGGGCATGTATGACATCAGAAGGAAAGAAAAAGGATAAAAATGGGACTGCATAGCATTAGCGAAACCTACAGTGGACATTGATGGAGATGTACAAATATAAGAAAGTTATTACTTGAGGGAGAACAACTCAATGTCACCACTGCAATGTGTTAAAAATGGGATGGTATATGAAAAAAATACAATTAATGCAAACTGGGGTCTATGGTTAACAGTAACATTGTAGTATTCTTTCATTAACTATAAAAAAGGCAATTTACCAAAGCTAAATGTCAATAAGAGGGGGGCTTAAGGGGGTGGTGGTATGGGATTCTTGTTGTTTTTCTCTTTTTTTTTTCTTTTCTCTTCTCTCTTTATAGAAAAATAGAAATGTCCTCATATGGTTTGTGGTGATGAATGCATAACTGTGATTATACTGGGTACTGTTGATTGTACACTTAGGATGGTGTTCTAGTTTGCTAATGCTGCTGGAATGCAAAACACCAGAGATGGATTGGCTTTTATAAAGGGGGTTTATTTGGTTACACAGTTACAGTCTTAAGGCCATAAAGTGTCCAAGGTAACACATCAGCAGTCGGGTACCTTCACTGGAGGATGGCCAATGGTGTCCGGAAAACCTCTGTTAGCTGGGAAGGCACGTGGCTGGCATCTGCTCCAAAGTTCTGGTTTCAAAATGGCCTTCTCCCAGGACATTCCTCTCTAGGCTGCAGTTCCTCAAAAATGTCACTCTTAGTTGCACTTGGGGTATTTGTCCTCTCTTAGCTTCTCCAGAGCAAGAGTCTGCTTTCAACGGCCGTCTTCAAACTGTCTCTCATCTGCAGCTCCTGTGCTTTCTTCAAAGTGTCCCTCTTGGCTGTAGCTCCTCTTCAAAAGTTCACTCTCAGCTGCACTGAGTTCCTTCTGTTATGTCAGCTCATTTATATGGCTCCACTGATCAACTTAGACCCACCCCAAATGGGCGGAGCAACACCACCATGGAAATTATCCAATCAGAGTCATCACCCACAGCTGGGTGGGGCGCTTTCCAAAGAAACACTCAAAGAATTACAATCTAATCAACACTGATAACATCTGCCTACACAAGGTTACATCAAAGATAATGGCGTTTGGGGGGACATAATACATTCAAACTGGCACAGATGGATTATATGGTGTGTGAATAAAACTATTTCAAACTAAAAGAAGGATACAAGTGCTGGAAAAGATGAGAAGACAGAGATATACCTAGTCACTGTCGGAGGGGAAGTAAAATGGTGCAGACTCTCTGGAAGGCAGTGTGGCATTCCACGGGAGGCTAAGCGTAAGGTTGCCAAATGACCCTGCAACACCATTATTAGACAAAGACTCAGAAGAACTGAAAGCAGGAACATGAGTAGGCAAGTGCACACTGGTGTTAATGGCAGCATTATTCACAATTTGCAATTGATGGAGGCAGGCGGCCTAAGAGTACTTTGACTGATGAACAGAAGGGCAAATCATGGTGGATACATGCAGTGGAATATTGAGTGGCTGCAGGAAGGAATGAAGTCATGTGGCATGCAACTAGGTGACTAAACCTTGAGGACACTGTCTTGAGTGAAATAAGCCAGAAACAAAAGGACAAACAATGTATGGTCTCACTAATATAATCTAACTATAGTGAACAAATTCTGAGAATTGAATTTGAGGGCATAGGTTATCAGGGGATAGAAAGTAGAAATTAATAGGTAATCGATGATTAAGGAGTACAGAATGCTCAAGTAAGGTTGATTTTAAAGGTTCCTAGACTGTAAATTCTTACAGAATTTACAAATATTCTTGAATCTTAACTGTTATTTCTAAATTCTGAGACGCTGTGCTCTTTGTGTATTACCTGGTAGTTCCCTGAAACATTGAGTATCTGTGTGATACCTAAGACTCAGGAGTTAGAGTTCCGCAGCTCTGAAAGTCAGCATTACTCCATATATCAGCAGTTAAGGAAGCGGAATAAGAGATCAGACTTCAATTTGTGATATGAATGAAATGGACCTGGTTAGGACAAAGATAAATCACAATTCAGGGTAAAGGATGATATTGTCTGTATTTTAAAACCTCAACTTCTGAGTGAGACAAAGGAAGAGATGTTTATTTGGTCCAAAATTTAAATTTTCTGTAGCACACTATCTAATTTAACCTGTCTGGTCAGTTTATTTAAAATAACCTAAATAGATGGCACCTAGAATAGGGACTGAGATCCTGTTATTCTGTACAGGTTAATGTAATACTGAACCTGGATACCTTCCAGAGTATTTTGGGTAGAAAATAAAAAAAAAAAAAAAAAAAAAAGCATTTTCAAAGTCTCCTTGAGGGACTGGAAAAAAATGTGGAACTATTAGA
The DNA here is from genome assembly GCF_015220235.1 of Choloepus didactylus. Lineage (NCBI taxonomy): Eukaryota > Metazoa > Chordata > Mammalia > Pilosa > Megalonychidae > Choloepus > Choloepus didactylus. The sequence goes on along the minus strand of NC_051321.1, from coordinate 61,684,626 downwards.
CGTCCCCACCTTGAGAATTCCTGACATTCTCTCAGGCACTAGGGACTCACAATTTAATAAGCCAAGCCCTCAATATTCAAGCTTGCCCTTATGAAACTTATTTCTGCAATGGTGAAGCAAGGTCTGCATGTAATTATGTCTAAGAGTCACCCCCATAGGGCCTTTTTTATTGCTCAGATGTGGCCTCTCTCTTTAAGCTAAGTTTGTAAATAAACTCACTGCAGTCTCCCCTATGTGGGACATGACTCTCAGGGATATAAATCTCCCTGGCAATGTGGGACATGACTCCCAGGGTGAGCCTGGCCCTGGCATCATGGGATTCAGAATGCATTCTTGACAAAAAGGGGGAAAAAATGAAACAAAATAAAGTTTCAGTGACTCAGAGATTTCAAATAGAGATAAGAGGTCACTCTGGAGGTTACTCTTATGCAAGCATTAGCCACTTACTGCAAACTACCACAGAATGCCAAGCCACAACCAATGATACTCCTGAAAACCTCAGGGAGTGCACCAGGCTCTATCTAACTCTCCATAACAGTTGTTCTTCATAAGTTTCTTTTATCAGAAACTTAAGGCCTCCAGATTGACCCTATGCCAAATAAGCCCTGAAACCCAGAGGTACCAGTTTCTCCAAGAACATCAGCCAGTTTCATTCCTCTACCCCATCAGGTCAGTACCCCTTTCTGGCACAAAGAAGTTAAAATGGTTATTGTCCAGAAATCCCTGAAGTCTGAGAAAAGATCAAATGAGAGGGAAGAGGTGTAACTGAGAAATTAGGATTTAACAAATGACTGTGACTTCTGACTCATTTTATAGATATTTCTCTTTAGTGTCTTAAACAGTGTTTTAGAATAGCCAGAAGAAAATACCTGAAGTTGTTGAACTGTAAGTCAGTAGCCTTGAGAGCTATAATGATTGTACAATTATATACCAAAAAAAAAAAAAAAAAGTCAGTGCCCATGTTTGTATGGATCTATTCATGAAATACTAGTGGTCAATAAGAGGGAGGGGTAAGGGATATGGTATGTTTCAGGTCTTATTTTATTTTATTTTTCTGAAGTAATACAAATGTCCTAAAAATGATCATGGTGATGAATACACAAATATGTGATGATACCATGAACCATTGATTGTATACTTTGGATGGATCATATGGCATATGAATGTATCTCAATAAAATTATGCTAAAAAATAGAGTCTATACATTTGTATGAGATACATTTATTTTATCTTTCCTTTATATCTCAAAATATAGTATCCTAAAATGATAATCATATTAATTTTTTAACATCATTGGTTATCCATTACCATGTTACATGTATCACATTAGAGTACTGCCTTCATGCCTACTACTTATTTTAACCAAACATACTAAATCATTAGCTATTAATGCTGATATTATGTCATATGTAGTCAGTCTAAAAACTCATCATATTATGGGAAATCTGATGAGTGGTAAAAGATGAATAGAAAATTAGGAAGGATTTTAATTGGTTAATGGCCATTTAAATTAGATTTTTTAATAAAGCTGCATGCACATGCAGTGTTCACTAAGTCACTTCCTAGCAATTGCACTGATAACAAATTAGATAAATGAAAAGAGTGTATCTGCTGTTTCCTAGTTGCACTTCACTAGAAATACAAATGGTGAAGATTTTAACATGCAGCATATCATTAGTTTGAACTCTGGTATTTGAAAAGATATTTATAAAATTGTTACTGTTACATTGATAGTAAATGTCCTATAAAGCATTGGTTGGCTGAATGATGGTGCTACTGATACATTGTGAGTGCTTTGAATGGTTATATATTAATGTTAATGAATTAACTTTAGCAGCTGTAATAGCAGTTAGCCTTCCTTTCAATTTTTTTTTTAGACTGAATAGCAAGAGCTACTGCGGCAACTTACACCTATGATATACCTTATATATTATAAAAACTTAATTATATCTAAACTAACATTGGTTTCATTAATAACATGCTCATACTAATCATGCCAATTATTAGAAAGAGCTAAGACTTGTGATATAGGTATATGAAGATTAGTAAATGTACTACTTAACTTTATTTTCAGACACTAAATTCATTTCCAGTTTGTGTTAATGTAAGAACTGGCACACCCCATTAGTGATAGAATGTCAAATATTTACTCAATCAGATTTTAGTACTTTAAAACCCTAAAGAACACAAAATTAAGTGGTTTATTTGGAAAAAAAGTCTTATTAAAAAATTTAGTCCACAAAATAAATTGAACTAGTAGACATGATTTTCAAAAATGTAAGTTTAAATATATTTATTTGCATTAATCTGTATATCTGTGTGTAAATGTGTATATGTGCACATAAGTGTATATGCACACATACATATGTGTGTATGCATATATACACAAAAAAGAAATGCAACAAATGCCAGAATGAATAGTCACAAAAGATTGGTTTAAGAAGAGTACAAGCAAATATGTCATGCTAATTTTCATCTACATTTCCATGAAATGAAAGAATAGATGTAAAAAGGAATGTATAAATTTAAAACAGCACAGGGAAACAAAAGAGTTCCATTAAACAAAAACAAGAAAGACAAAAGGAAATAAGATCAATTATTCAGGTATTAAAAATATAAAATAGAAAATGATACAAATGCATTAAGTATAAAATATATTACAGATTAAATTCACTGGAGATAAAACTTCTTAGCACTTAAGGAAGCTAGAGGCCTAACCCAATTCATACAAGAAGTGGCAGAGGGCCCACTTGGAAAAACATACTGGCTGACCTCTCTGTCTCCTGGATTTGTGCTAAGCAATAAGTAAAAACGTCATTAACCCACAGGTTAAGCAATTAGTGTGGAAATTGCAACAGTAGAATCAGGAAAGTATCTCCAATAGCTGCTAAGTAATAAATCCTCCCCTCACCCAAAAAAGGCAATCACCAAGAAACTGAAACTTAAATCACGTAGCATATTTTGATCTTAGAAGTATATAAGAATGCAACCACCATTTATCTATGAATATAAATAAAGTCATTTTCAAGAATGTAAATATTCAGGAATCCTTCTATTTATTAAAATATGGAATAAAAGAAAAGATTGACACAAACACAGTTCTAATATTTAGGTTTAAATAATTGTTGACTAAAAGTAATAACAATTTAGAAATAAAAATGCAAACTTTTCAATGTCAGTCATTTTTCAATTTATTTTCTGGCTGATTTGGAGGGATAGAATAGATCCTAATTTATTCTCAATATTGGCAAAAAACATAATTTTACATATTTAACACAAAATTCAGTATTCCCAACTAAAAAATAAAAATAGGATTAACAAATTCAAAATTATACAAGTAAAAGTAAATGTACTGAGGACAGAAGAAGACGGCAGCAAAGAGAAGAATGGAAGCTAGTTTGTCCCCCTGGAACAACTAATATACAACCAGGAACAACTGGTAAATAGTCTGGAATAACTGCGGGGGGACAAACGTGACTGTCTACTCATCACACACCAATCTGAACTGGGAGGAATGTCCGAGATCACAGCATAAAATCTGTAAGTAAAAACTGTGGATCCAAGACAGGAGCCCCCTCCTCTCATAGCCCAAACTGCAAAGCCTCATGGTACTAGAGAGCAGCACTTTCCCAGCAAGTGAATATAGCTCAGCTGAGCTCCATCTGGGGTTTTAATTAACAAACGTGGACTGCTCACTATGAGCTATGAATCCCCAACAAGCAGACAGAGGCTTTGGGTGACAACTGACCTTGGAGAGCTGGAGGGTGACCATGAACTGGCCCTAAAGGAGGCTTTCTGTCCCTTTTTTAGCTCAGTGGAGAATGCCTCAGCCATTTTCAGTTCCCAGTGCTCTGATGCAGACAAGGGTGGAGACAGAACAGGCAGAGAGAGACACACTACTCAAATGTAAATGACCTCTCCCTAGTGGGTGTATCTTCCCTAAGAGAAAGAAGGTGGTGTCAAGCTCTACTACCCACCTTCCTATCAGAAACAGATCCCAGAGCCTGGGGGAAAACAGCCATGGGCCACACTTCCTTACACCAGTCTGAAGCTACAGGCTGACAGGTGCTACCTGCTAGGCAAAAAGCACAGTGACTTGAGGCCTCAAAGGGTGTATCAATCTTCTAAGACACACCCTCACAGAGACGTGATACTATTGCCTCCTTTTGAGAACCGAGCCCGTTCTGGTCTGGGAAAACGTGATTGGGATAACCAAGGAAATCTGATGCCTAGACAACAGAAAACTACAACCTACAGTAAGAAAAACAAAGTTATGGCCCAGTCAAAGGAATATACTTATGCTTCAACTGAGATACAGGAATTTGAACAACTAATACTAAATCAATTCAAAAAGTTTAGGGAAGATATGGCAAAAGAGATGAACCATATAATGAAAACACTGGGCGTACATCAGGTAGAAATCAAAAATTTGAGAAAACAACTGGCAGAATCTATGGCAATGAAAGGCACAACACAAGACATGAAAGACACAATGGAAGCGTACAATAGCAGATCTCAAGAGGCAGAAGAAAACACTCAAGAACTGGAGAACAAGGCACCTGAAAGCTACACACAAAAGAAGAGATAGAGAAAAGAATGGAAAAATATGAGCAACATCTCTGGGAACTTAAGGACAAAACAAAATGCAGGAATGTATGTGTCATGGGTGTCCCAGAAGGGGAAGAGAAGGGAAAAGGGGCAGAAGAAATAATAGAGGAAATAATCAAGAAAATTTCCCATCTCTTAAGAAAGACATAAAATTACGGATCCAAGAAGCACAGCATACCTCAAACAGAATAGATTTGGATAGGCCTACACCAAGACACTTAATAATCAGATTATCAAACATCAAAGATAAAGAAAGAATCCTGAAAGTAGCAAGAAAAAGGATCCATCACATATAAAGGAAGTTGATAAGACTATGTGCAGATTTCTCAATAGAAACCATGCAGACAAGAAGAAACTGGGGTGATATATTTAAGATACTGAAAGAGAAAAACCGCCAAACAAGAATCCTATATCCAGCAAAACTGTCCTTCAAATATGAGGGGGAGCTTAAAATATTCTTTGACAAACAGGCAATGACAGAGTTTGTGAATAAGATACCTGCTCTACAGGAAACACTAAAGGAATCACTGCAGACAGAAAGGAAAAGACAGGAGTGAGAGGTTTGGAAAACAGTTTTGGGAGATAGTAGCACAGCAATGTAAGTACACTGAACAAAGATGACTGTGAGTATGGTTGAAAGAGGAAAGTTAGGAGCATGTGGGACACCAAATGAAAGACAGAAGATAAAGATGGGTTGTATAACTCAATGAAACCTAGGGTGCTCAACAATTATAATAAAAGGTGCAAATATGTTTTTACATGAGGTAGAACAAATGAATGTCAACATTGCAAGGTGTTAAAAATAGGGTGGGATTGGGGGGAAAATACAATCAATGCAAAGTAGAGACTATAGTTAACAGAAACATTGTATTATGCTTCCTTTAATATAACAAAGGAAATATACCAAAGCTAAATACATATGGTGGGGGGGGGGGAGGACAAAGGGGAAGGGTATGGGACTCTTGGCATTGGTGATGTTGTCTGATTCTTTATTCTATTTTAGTTTAATGCTATCTTTTCTTTTGTTGTTTTCTAGCTGTCATGTTTTTTTTTTTCTCTTTCTTTCTTTCTTTTTTCTTTCTTTTTTTTTTTTTTTTGTCTACTTTCTTTGACTCTTCTTCCTTCTTTATGGAAGAAATGGAGATGTCCTTATATAGATATCGGCGATGGTGCCGAATACATAAATACATGACTACACAGGGAACCAATGATTGTTTACTTAGGATGGAATGTATGGTGTGTGAACAAAACCATCTTAAAAAAATGGGTTGATGAAGAAACCTTGAGGGCACTATATTGAGTGAAATAAGACAGACACATAAAGGCAAATATTGCAGGGTCTCACTGATATGAACTAATTATAATATGTAAACTCAGAGACACATGAAATATAAGTTACCGGAATATATAACAAGGCTAAAGAATGGGTAGCAGTTGCTTATTATGAGCAGAATGTTCAACTAGAGTGAACTTAAACGTTTGGAAATGGACAGAGGTGATGGTAGCACGTTGTGAGAATAACTAACAGTGCTGAATGGTGTGTGAATGTGGTGGAAAGGGTAAGCTCAGAGTCACATATGTCACCAGAAGGAAAGTTGGAGATTAAAAGATGGGAATGTATAAAACAGTGAATCTTGTGGTGGACAATGTCCATTATTAACTGTACAAATATTAGAAATCCCTCTCATAAACTAGAACAAATGTATGACACTGTAACTAGAAGATAATAATAAGGGACATATAGGAAAAAAAAAACATACCTATTACAGACTATATACTACAGTTAGTAGTATTTTAATATTCTTTCATCAACAGTAACAAATTATTATACCAAAACTATGAATCAATAATGGAGGGGGGGTGGTTAGGGGTATGGGAGGATTGGAGTTTCCTTTTTTTGTCTTATTTCTTTTCTGGAGTAATGAAAATGTTCTAAAAATTGAAAAAAAATTAAATTTGATGAGGGATGCACAGCTGTATGATGGTACCATGGATAACACTGTACACTTGAGATCTTTGGATAGTTGTATGGTATGTGAACAATCACAATAAAAATGAAAAAAAGTAAGTGTACTAAAAAAAAAGAGATAAAGGCAATAGAAGATAGAAAACTGAAAAAAGAAAAGGAGGAAAAAAAGCCAAGTAAATAGAAAATACTAATAAAATGGCCAGAAAAAGTTCAAGATTTCAGTAATCATAATACTTTCAAATAGTTTGAATTACTCTTTTAAAAGCAAAGATTCTCAAATTATACTAGCAAATAACAGAGACAATTTTTAAAAATTCCACAAAAATAATATCTAAAATGTAAAGAGGAGAAAATAAAGATGTAGCAAATTTTCCAGGCCAATACTAATACAAAGAAACAGAATATAATGATACTAGAGTTGGAACAAAGGTAATTGATTCAATAAGTATGAATAGAGAGAATATTTCATATTATTAAATGTTACAATTCACCAAGGTAATATAAAAGCAATGAACACAAACCTAAAAATATTGATTTTCATATAAAAGTCAAAGACTGAAAGCAAGGAAAAATATCAACAAATAATAGGCAATCTCTGACAGAAATTGAGAGATTGAATAGGACAACATAAGGAACTGTAGATATAACTTATAAACCAACATTAAAAATATTGATCTAATATAGAAGTATACATGCATAATGCATAATAGAAAGAAAGAAAAATATATCAGAGAATGCCAAAGAATGTCAGAGAGGCAGCGTATCAGAGTCAAAGAGCAATAGAATGTTGGACACAAAAAAGAATATGCATCTTAAAACACATCATACCTTCACAATATACTAGGCAGCAACTCTCTTAACTGTATTATAAAAAACAAACAAAAAACTGTGAAATATTACAAAAAAAAAGAAATAGCATTCAGATCTACATGAGGTAGAATAAATGAATGTCAACATCGCAAGGTGTTGAAAATGGGATGGTATATGGGAAAAATGCAGAAAATGGGATAGTATATGGGAAAAATGCAATCAATGAAGGCTAGGGTCTATACTTAACAATAACATTGTAATACTTTTCCATTAATTTTAACAAAGGCAATACACCAAAGCTAATGTTAACACAGGGATATAAGGGAGAGTTATGGGATTCTTGTTGTTGCTGTTGTTGTTTCTCCTTTTTAATTTTTTTATTCTTTATTCTTTTATTTATTTTTCTTTTTTTCTTCCTCTTCTTTTTTTTGTGGAAATGGAATTGTTCTCATATAGATTGTGGTGGTGAAATTAAGTGATTATACCAGGAGCTATTGGTTGGTCGCTCAGGTGGGATTGCATGGTGTGCAAATAAAACTGTTTAAAAATAAACAGAAGGGTTCCTATTAGAATGATGAAAATGTTTTGTTAATGGAAGGTGGTGATGGTAGCAAAACATTGTGAACACAATAAATGGCATTGAAATATGTATCTGAATATGATTAAAAGGTGAAATGTTAGATTGTATATATGTTAATAGAATAAAATTTAAAAAAATATCCATGGAACTACACTACACAAACAGTGAACCCTATATTAAACCACAGACTTCAAATTACAATTATAAAAATATGCCATCATCAATTGTAATAAATGCTCCACACCACTGCAAGGTGTTGGTGGTGGGGTGGTGTATGGGAATCCTGCATTTTATGTCTGAGTGTTCTGTAAAGCCACAACAGTTCTCTAATAAAGAAAAAATGATAATTAAAAAAATAAAATAAACAGAAAGATACAAGTGCTGGAGAAGATGTAGAGAGAGATACACCTATTCACTGTTGGTAGGGAAGTAAATGGTGCCGCCCCTCTGGAGGACAGTGTGGTGGTTCCACAGAAGGCTATACGAGTTGCCATATGATCCTGCAACCCCATTATTTGGTATATGCTTAGAAGAACTGAAAAGAGGGACACAAATAAACATTTACACACTGGGGCTTATGGCAGCAGTATTCACGATTTGCAATGACTGGAGGCAGCCTACGGCTACATTAACAGGTGATCAGAAGGGCAAACTGCACTGTATTCTTACAATGAAATGTTGAACAGCTACAAGAAGGAATGAAGTTGTGAGCCATGCAACTAGGTGAACAAGCCTTGAGGACATTATGTTGAGTGAAATATGCCAGGAATGAAAGGACAAATATTGTAAGGCCTCACTAATATAAAATTACTATAATGAGCAAATGCTGAGAACTGAATTTGTGAGCATTAGGTACCAGGGGATAGAATGTGGACACAGATTGGGCAATTGGCAATGCATGAGTGTGGAGTGTTCAACGAGGCTTGTTGTAAAGATTGGTAGACTGTAAGCTCTTACAGCAGTCATATTTATTCTTGAGTTTTGACTGTTACTTAAGAAATGTTTATGTGGTACAGAATTTATATTCTTTGTAGCACACTTTTAATATAACCTGTACGGTCAGTCTATTTAAACAACATGGTTACATAGAACCTAAAATGGGGAATGAGATCTTGTTATTCTGAACAGGTTATATGATACCCTGATGCAACCCAGAGTACTTTGGGCAGAAAATAATAAAGTGTTTGCAAAGTCCTCTCGAGGGACTGGGGGAAAATGAGGCAATATTAAACCTCCTCACCTGGGGAAGTTCTGATATTCCCGCAAGCATTAGGGAATCCCAATTTAATAAGTCAAGCCCTCAATCTTGGGGCTTGCCCGTATGAAACTTATTCTTGCATAGGAGAAGCTAAACCTACTAATAATTATTCCTAAAATTCAGCCCCAGAGAACCTCTTCTGTTGCTCAGATATGGCCTCTTTCTCTCTGCCAACTCTGAAAATAAACTCACCACCCTCCCCGCTATGTGGGACGTGACTCCCAGGGATGTAAGTCTTCCTGGCAATGAGGGACAGGACTCTCAGAGATGAGCCTGGCCTTGGCATTGTGGGATTGAGAAAGCTATCTTGACCAAAAGGGGGAAAAGATATGAAACAAAATAAAGTTTCAGTGGCTGAGAAATCTCAAATACAGTTGAGAAATCAATCTGGAAGTTATTCTTATGCATTATATAGATATTCCTTTTTAATTTCTAGTGTATTAGAATAGGTAGAAGGTAATACCTGAATCTGTTGAATGGTAATCCAGAAGACCTGACTCTTGATAATAATTTTATAATTATATAGCTTTTATTATGTGACTGTGTGATAGTGAAAACTTGGTGACTGACACTCCTTTTAGTTTATGGGCAGAAAAGCAATAAAATAATGACAAAATATATAAATAATATGGGGAGATAAGGGTATGGGATGGTTTGGTGTTCTTTTTTATTTCTTGTTTTAATAAATTTTTTCATTTTTATTCATTTTTTAATATATTTTTTCTTCATTTTAAAGTACTGAAAATGTTTGAAAGTTGATTGTGGCAATGAATGCACAACTATATGATGAAACTATGAGCCATTTATTGTATACTTTGGATGGATTATATGGTGTGTGAGTATATGTCAATAAAATTGCATCAAAAATAGCACGCAGATCAAATTATCTACCCAGAATGCTATGAAAATAGAAATTAGCAATAAACTGATAACCTAAACTCAAGTTGAAAGAGACATACACACACTTATCCATTTGCACTTTCTGAAAAAATCCTGGGTGAAAACAAAATAATATAGTGAACTTTATGAAATGCAAGTAATGCAGTACTCTGAAGAAAATATTTAGAATCAAATGCAAATATTAAAATTAGCACAGTCTCAAAATAAATAGGATGTTACAATTATTAACATTAAAAAGAAATTAATGGACTAGAAGAAAGAGATATAGATATGATGAATAAAGACATAGCAAATTTGTTATGAGGAAAGAAAATAAATGCTAGAAATATTAGAGAGGAAAGAAGATATTTTTTTCAGTCTCCATAAATATGGCCACAAAAATAGGTAGAGCAACTAAACAAAACTAAAAACAGGAGGAAAAAAAGTAAAAAGACTGGGTGGCATAGGACTATTTCGGATGTTGGTGATGTGATTGTGTAGATTCTACCTCAGATAACAATTATAAAAATTGAATAAAGCTTTTTTTTCATTCCAAAGGCACTAGAAAGCATCAAAATAAAGAAATATGAAAATGATACAGATATATACAGATATATAGGTATACAGACATAGAGATAGATGATAGATAGATAGAGATAGACAGACAGACAGCTATAGCTACTGGAAAGCTTAAGAACTGAATTTTTCACTCTCTGGGCTGAGGGCACTTGCTTACCCTCATGGCTAAGAAGCAGAAAATAGCAGCAGAACTCAGCATCCGTACAAACTTTAAGTCAGAGATCAGTGTTTAGAGGTGGAAAATAGCTGGAATAAGAAAATCTTGTAGAGAAACACAGAAGGAATGTGACTCCAATTCCGAGTAGAAGTCTGCCCAATTCCATGTAGATGGCTAAATGATTCATGAGTGCAGGAGATCCCCAAAGCCCTGGTGAAACACAAGCAGATAGAGACAAGTGGGGAATCTACTTAGACCTACACAGGATGAGATGGGAGATTTTTATGATTTTAAATGAGCACATTTCTCAGCTATGAACAGGTGAATGGCAAAATACTCCAAATGGAGAAGAGTAAAGGATCTTCAAACAAGAAATCTATATCCAGAAAAACTATTTTAAAAAAAATGAAGATAAAACACAGACCTTTTCAGATTAAAAAACAACAAACTTTCACATATATAGAACATGTTTTTAGGAAATCATGACTACAAACTATAAGAAATGCTAAAAGAAGTTCTTCAAGCTGAAGGGAAATGACATCAGATGTCAAACTCAGATCAAAAGGAAGGATAAAGAACGGTATGTAGGTAAATATAAAAGAACTTAAAATTCTAGAGTTTTTAGAGATGAAAACTATAAAGTCTGAGTTGAAAAATACATTAGATGAAATTAATTACATATTAGACATTATAGAACAGACTGATGAACTTGAAGACACAGCCATCGAAGCTATCCAAAACGGAAAGATAGATGGTTAGACAGATAAATAGATATGAAAGGGGTGAAGCAGGAAAAATATTTAAAGAAATATTAGTCAAACTACTTCCAAATTGATGAAAACTATAAACCCATAAATCTAGGAAGCTTCAACAAAATCTAATTATGAGAAACATAAAGAAACCTACACTGAGGTACATAAAATTCAAGTAACTTAAAATAGTGAAGAAGTGAAAATCTTAAAGCAGCTGTGGGGGGCAAGGACATTTTACATAAAGATGAGCAAAGGCAGGAATGGTAGCATCTTTTCCTCAGCAACAATGAAAGCAAAGTGGTAAGACAGTGGAGAATCATCTTTAAAGTACTGAAAGAAAAAAAAAAGAGTCAACCTAGGATCACACCCAGTGAATATATCACTTAAAAACAAAGGCAAAGAATTTTTTTTTATATTTTATTTTATTTTGAAATAAATTCAAAGTTACATGAATAGTTGCAAAAACAATACTAGCCCCATACACAGAATTCCATCATACCCTGACCCCTCTCCCCCAATAGCTTAATCCACCAACTTTAACATGCTGTCACATCATTATTTCTTTCCCTCCCTATCTATCATTCACAATATATTTCTCTGTCTTCTGAATATATGAGAGTTAGCTGCACGCATCCTTGAATATCCACTATAATTCACGTATGTAATCCCCATGAACAAGAACATTCTTTTATGTAATTCCATTAAGCCCAGCTAAGAAGTATAAGAGATTCAACAATGATACAATGCTTACATTCTATATTTCCTTTTCCTTATGTCTAAACTGTGTCCCTTCGAGCCACCTGTCCTCCACCCTCCAGTCCCATCCAAGTTCATCCTTAGCATTTAATTGTCGTCTAGTTAGACTGTCTTTTTTTTTTTTCTTTTTTCAATTGTGGAAACATATATACAGCCTAAATATTCCCATTCTGCCCCTTTCCTAGCCTTCCATTAGTGGGATTAATCACATTTAGAATGATGTTATGCTCTTTCCCACCATCCATTACTAGAAATTTCCCTTCACCTCAAACAGCAACCCTACACTCCTTTCTTAACTTCCCATTGCCACTTCCCCCATTTCTCTTAATCCTGACTCTACTTTTCATCTCTATGGTTATATTCTCTGATAATTTCTTTGTGTTTACTGTGGGGCTTAAAATTAACCTCTTAAATCCCTATCAATCTTGTTTTTCTTTGATACCACCTTCACTTCAATAGGGCACATAAACTATGTTCCTATACTCCTTCATTCTCCCACCCTTATATAGTTGTCTAAAATTACATATTTTACATTGAGTTCAAAACCATTGATTTGTCCTCAGAGTTTGTGTATTTTTTATCATGTAGGAAGTAAATAGTGGAGTTATAGTTCAAAAATTATTGACTTCTATTTGTATTCCATTGTGTTTGGAGAATGTTCTTTGAGTATATTCAATTTTTTTTTTTCAAATTTCTTGAGGCTTGAAAAACAAAGGCAAAGAATTTTTAAACATAAAAATATAATATTTCATCAGCAGCAGATCTGTGCTGAAAGAAATAAAAAGAAAATGTTTCAGGCAGAAGGAACATAATACCAGATAGAAGTCTGCAAATTCAGAAATGAATGAAGAACACTAAAATGGTAAAAATTTGAGAAAATATAAAAAACTTCTGCTTATTTAAAAATTTTAATAGATGATTGTACAAAACAAAAATAAGAATATGTTGCGGGGTTTATAACATATGGGTGAATCAAATATAGGATAACTTAAGATATTAAATGTATGAGAACAATATCACAAAGCCTAGGGGGAAGAAAATTAAAATATAGCATTACAACATTTAATGCTATACATGAAATGGTATAAAATCATAGTCAGCTAGTCTGGGATAAATTAAGATAAATAATGTAAATCCTAAAGCAAACATTAAAATATACCAGAGGTAGGAGGACTTCTTGGGAAATTCGTGGAGTAGGGAACACCAGGACTTAGTCCTTCCACCAGAGCACCTACTAAACAGATGGGAACTGCCTGAAACAACAGTCCTAGGGCTCCAGATGCTAGAAGAAAACTATTGAGCACTCAAGGAGGAGCAGGAAGAAGAGGTGAATGAACTCTGGTGAAGAACAGTAATTGCTCTCTCATCATAGCATCTGCCAGAGCCCATCCCCCACTCTCACAGTGGGCTGCCTTGGGATCTAGCCCCTGACTAGCTGCTGGTGTCAGAAAGGGACATAAAAATCCTCTTCCCCATGAACAGTGGTGGGCACAGATGAGCACTGATCATGGCTCTTGATGAGTGAATCTGGATCACTGGGTACCAGCTCTGAGCTACTGTTTCATCCTGCCCTGGAGAAAGGCAGTGGCACCCCTTGTTTCAAACTGGCCCTCAACAGGTGCAGAGGCAGTGGAGATTTAAAGACACAGGGCCTCCTTAGGGCTGTGGGGGAAAGATTGCTGAAGGGAAGCATCTGCTGGGCAGGTCAGGAAAGACAGCTTCAGGGGACCATCAAATAGGTTTTTGGCATCCTTCCAAACCCCCTCCCTAGGGCAGTTTGAAGCCAGTTGACACCCCCTTTGTGGGTCCCTGGCTGTGTTTTGACTGGGAGATACTGACAGCTGGCCTTCAGAGTAAATTCATCAAAATAATTAGAAATCTAGATATCAGAAAAATTATAAGCCATACTAAGAAACAGGAAGGTATGGCCCAGGTAAGGGAACAAATTAAATTTCAGAGAAGACAGAATTTGGAACAACTAATCAAAGATGTTCAAACAAGTCTCCTAAATCAATTAAGAAGATGAAGGAAAATATGGTTAAAGCGATAAAGGATCTTATTAAGACACAGGGTGAGCATAAAGAAGAATCTGAAAGTATAGAAAGAAATATAACAGGAATTGTGTGAATGAAGGGCACAATAGAAGAGATTAAAAATACAGTACAGGTATGCAACAGCAGACATGAATAGGCAGAAGAAAGAATCAGTGAACTAGAAGATAGGACACCTGAAATCTTACAGACAGAAGAACAGATAGAGAAAAGAATGAAAAAAAAAATTGAGTAGGGTCTCAGGGATCTGAGTGACAGAAGAAAGCACAAAAACATATATGTCATGGGTGTCCCAAAGGGAGAAGGGAAAAGAGTCAAAGAATATTTGAGGAAATAATGGCCAAAAATTTTCCAACTCTTATGAAAGACATTAATATACATGTCAAGAAGCACAACATACTCCATAGAGAATAAATCCTAATAGAGCTACTCCAAGACACATGATAGCCAGAACATGAAATGCCAAAGACAGAGAATTCTGAAAGCAGCAAGAGAAAAAGCAACTCATCACATACAAAGGAAATGAAATAAGACTAAGTGCCAATTTCTCACTGGAAACCATGGAGGCAAAAAGGCAGCAGTATGATATATTTAAAGTACTGAAAAAACACCGCCAGCCAAAAATTCTCTACCCAGAAAAACTTTCCTTTAAAAATGAAGGAGAGTTTAAAATAATCACAGATAAACAGAAACTGAGCTAGTTTGTCAACATGACACCTGTCCTAAAGTAATACTAAAGGGGATTCTACAGACAAGGGAGAGAGTCTAGGAGTAGGGTGAGAAATGATGATTATCAGTAAGGGTAACTAAAAGGGTAAAAAGAGAGATTAAAAAAACGATGTGATATATAAAAAGCAAAGGATAAAATGACTGGCATAAGTACTATCATTACAGTAATAACATTGACTGTTAATGGATTAAACTCCTAAATCAAAAGACATTCATTGGCAGAATGAATAAAAAGTATGATCCAAATATACACTGCTTACAAGAGACTCACCTTAGACTCAAAAACACTAATAGGTTGAAAGTGAAAGGTTGGAAAAAGATATTCCCTGCAAACAGTAACCAAAAAAGAGCTGGGGTAGCTATACTAGTATCAGATGAACAGACCTTAAATGCAAAACAGTTAGACCAAAAGGATACTATACATTAATAACAAGGGCAATCCACTAAGAAGAAACAATAATCATAAATATTTATGCACCTAACCAGGGTGCCCCAAAATACACAAGGCTAACACTGGCAAAACTGAAGTGAAAAATAGATGTCTCTATAATAATAGTTGGAGACTTCAATATACCACTCTCGTGAACAGATAGAACATCTAGACAGAGGATCAATAAGGAAACAGAGAACTTGAATAATAAGATAAATGAACTAGACCTAACAGACACATACAGAACATTGCACAGCCAAACAACAGGCTTCTCAAATGTGCATAGATCATTCCCCCAACAGATATATTTTGGGTCATGAAACAAGTCTAAATAGATTTTTAAATATTTAAATTATACAAAGCACTTTCTCTGATCCTAATGGAATAAAGCTGGAAATCAATAACAGGTGGAGAATGGGGAAATTCACAAATAAATGGAAGCTAAACAACATGCTATTAAACAATCATTGGTTCAAAGAAGAAATTGCAAAATAAATCTACAAATATCTTGAGGTAAATGAAAATTAAAACACAGCACACCAAAATTCATGGGATGCAGCAAAGATAGTGCTGGAAGGGAAACTTATAGCTCTAAATGCTTACATTAAAAGAGAAGAAAGATATAAAATCAAAGATCTTATGGCACATCTGGAGGAACTAGAAAGATAATGGCTAACTAATCCTAAAGCAAGTAGAAGGAAAGAAATAACAAAGAAGAGAGCAGAAATAAATGACACTAAGGATAAAAAACAATGGAGAGAATTAACAGAACCAAAAGTTGGTTCATTGAGAAGATCAATAAAACTGACAAACACTTAGCTAGAAGGACAAAGACAAAAAGAGAGATGTACATAAATAAAATCAGAAATGAGAGGGGGGACATCACTACTGACTCTATATAAAATAAAAACACCATCAGAGGATACTATGAACAAAGATATGCCAACAAATTAGACAACTTAGATAAAATAGATAAATTCCTAGAAACACATGAACAACCTATACAAACTCTAGAAGAAACAGAAGACTTCAACAGACCAATTATAAGTCGAGATTGGATTAGTCATAAAAAACCTCCCAACAAAGAAAAGCCTAGGACTAAATGGATTCACAGGTGACTTCTACTAATCTCTCCAAGAATAATTAATACCAATCTTGCTCAAACTCTTCCAAAAAGTGAAAAGGAGGAAACACTACCTAATACTTTCTGAGACCAACATCACCCTAATACCAAAGCCAGGAAAACATGACACAAGAAAAGAAAAGTACAGACAAATTTCTCTAATGAATATAGATACAGAAATACTTGCAAATCAAATGCAATAGCACATTAAAAGAATTACAGACTATGATATGGTGAGTTTATCCAAGGTATGCAAGGGTGGTTCAATGAAAGAACATCAATTAATGTAATATTCCCCCTTAAAATTATGAAGGGGAAAAAAGCCTCATGATCATCTTGATTGGAACAAAAAAGGCATTTGACAAAATCCATCATCCTTTCTTAATAAAAACACTTAGAAAAGGAATAGAAGGAAACTTCCTCATACAAAATAAACGGCATGAATGAAAAACCCACAGCTAACATAGTTCTCAGTGGTGAAAGATTGAATGCTTTCCCCGTAAGATGTGGAACAAGACAAGGATGCCCACTGTTGCCACTGTTATTCAACATTGTGCTAGAAGTTCTAGCCAGAGAAGTTAGGCCAAAAAAAGAAATAAAAGGCATCCAAATTGTGAAGCAAGAAGTTAAACTTCCACTATTTGCAGTTGGCATGATCCTATACAAAGAAGGACTGGAAAATCTATAAGAAAGCTATTAGAATAATAAACAAGTTCAACAAATGGTGGGATACATGATCAGCACACAAAAATCAGTAGTGTTTCTATACACTAGTAATGAGCAATCTGGGGAGGAAATCAAGAAAACAATCCATTTTCAATAGCAACTAAAAGAATCAAATATCTTGGGACAAATTTAACAAAGGATGTAAAGGACTTGCACCCAGAAAACTATACAACATTGCTAAAAAAAATTTTAAAAGACTAAATAAATAGAAAGACATGCCGAGTTCATGGACTGTAAGACTAAATATCAAGATATCAATTGTACCCAAATTGATTTACAGATTCAATGAAATCCCAGTAAAAATTCCAACAGCCTATTTTGCAAAACTGGCAAAGTCAATTATCAAATTTATTTGGAAGAATAAAGGGCCCCAAACAGCCAAAAGTATCTTGAAAAAGACAGAAACCAATATTGATTTCTGATCAAAACTCTCAGCGCAATGGGAACAGAGAGAACTTCCTCAATCTGATAAAAGGCATTTATTAAAAACCTACACCTAGAATCATACTTAATGGTGAAATTGTATGCTTTCCCGTTAAAATCAGAAACAAAGGAAGGATTTTCACTCCGATCACTTCAATTTCTATGTCTATTTTATTTCCAGTCAAAGAAAAGAAAAACATCTATATTTGAAAGGAAGAAGGAAACCTCTTTATTACCGCATGACATGATAGTGTATGATGAAAATACAATGGAATATACACCCCCCACCCCCCCTAAAAAAAAGACTTCTAAAACTAACAGGTGAGTTAAAAATCATTGCAGGATACAATATCAATATACAAAGGTCAATTATATTTCTATATACTAACAAACAATAAGAAATAGAAATTTTAAAAACACCATTTACAATAGCTTCAATTAATGAAATACTTATGGATAAATCTGACATATGATATAAATCACCTGTACAATGAAAGCTTAAAAAATTCTGGGAGAAATAGTAAAATACCTAAATAAATGTGGAGTTACACTGGATAAATGAATAGCTTGAATAAATATTTTTAAGATGCTAATTCTCCCAAATTTTTCCATATTCAGAACAATCCTAAGTAAAGGCTTATTCTAAAATGTGTGTAAAAATGGAAAGACCTAGAATGACTCAAAAAACTTGGAAAAAGGAGCAACTTTGGAGGATAAATGATCAACTGATTTCTGCAATATTCCCAATGGAATTTAATGAATAAATGATAATATTTTTAACAAACTGTGTTACATACATTGGCTGGTTACACACAAAATAGTGCAACTCAAACCTTACATCACACCATATGCACATTTTAACACAAAATGGATTGTAGACCTACATGTAAGAGTTAAAGCTGTAAAACTTCTGGAAGAAAACATTCCAGAAAATCTTACTGGTCTTGGGTTGGGCAAAGATTTTTAAATTAGACACAAAAAGCATGAAGAATAAAAAAGACAATAAATTGGACTTCATAAAAATTAAAAACTAACTAATTGAAATTCATAAAAATTGAAAACTAATTAAAAATTAAATTAAATTAAATTTATTAATTAATTAAATTTTTAATTAGTTTTTAATTAAAAATTAAAAACTAGCATTCACTTCAAAAGATGCCTTCATGAAAATGAAAAGTCAAGCTACATAATGGGAGAAAATATTGCAAAACATACTGAACTAAAAACATATTTAGATTATAAGATAAATTCTCACAACTCAATATTAAGAAGACAAACAATCCAAAATTTTAAATAATATTTTATCAAAGAAGATATATGGTGAGCAATAAACCATATAAAAAGAGGCTAAATAATATTAATCAATAGGGAAATGCATTTTAGCTAATGTGAGGAGAAATTGGAACTCTCATACTCTGATGGTAGGAATGGAAAATGTTATAATCACTATAGAAAACAGTTTAGAAGTTTCTTAAAAAGTTAATCTAACATGACCCATCAATTCCATCCAAGAGATATTACATTATTGACTGATGCAAAGACTTGTACACATATAACCATAATAGTTTTATTTTTAATAACCAAAAACTAGAAACAACCAACCTGTTTATCAACTGATGAAATGACAGGCACATATTGGTTTACTCACATAAAAACTCCTATTCAGCATTTGAAGGAAACACAGCAAAATAGTTGAGTTTCAAAATACTTATGCAAGTAAAATAAACCATAAAAGAGCAATTACTATGCGATTTCCTTTAAAAAAAATCTATAGTGACAAAGCAGATCAGTATTTGCCTTCAAACAGTTGAGCCATAGGGGGAATGTTGTTAGGGAAAGATTACAATGGGGCATGAGGGAACTTTTAGGGGAGATTTATATGTTTATTATCTTGATTTTGGTGATGATTTCACAGGTGTATATCTATTTAGAGACTTACATTATGCACTTTAAGCATGTATAGTTTATTGCCTTTCAATTATACCTCTATAAGGTAAAAAAGAATGCTGTCAGGCTTTTCCATAAAAATAATAGAGTCACTACAAAATTTATATTAACATATGAAGAGCCCAAATAGCCACAATGATATTGAAAAAGATCAGCAAACCTGGGGGTATTACATGATCAAACCTCACCATATATTCTCATGATACATTAGATAAAACAGTATGTTACTTCCAGTTTCAACACTGATATGTAAAGATCTTGGATATCTCACTCTGGTCCTTACAAAAAGAACAGAGAGGAATGAGCTGAAAATCAATACCTTTACTTAAAACCGTCAGAAAACTGATGTTGCATGGCAAACCACTGTGAAAGAAGGGGAGCACACTCCGTCTTCAGTGTTCATGCAAAATAAAGTTTTATTCTACTCATTTCTACAGGTCTTTATAGCATACAAGATAGTTTTCTACGTGACTGTTTTCAGGTATTTCCGGGAGGGTACATTTTTTCTAAAGCCATGAGGTGTATTTACATATCTTTAGTCTTAAGGGACAATTTCTTTGGGGGCTAGACGGGAAACAGTGGGGGCAGGAGATAGGAGCACAGAAGGAGCCCAGCAGGAGCTCAGAGACTATTCCCCTATCTAAATTGCAATCCACTTTCAGACATGCAAAGCTTTTGGCCTTTTCCTAGCCCAGTGCCTGCCTTCAGACATCTGGAGCTTTGGGAAGGCCCTGCTCTATAGTTTGTTAAGCCATGGGACCTTCCGTGTCTCCACAAACCACAATCCCCAAACTTGGAGCAACCATGAAATCCAGAGAGTCATAGTTGAGATCTGCTTACCTGGAGCAGAAGCCACTGCTGGAGACATAAACTGGTAGGAAACTTAAATGGCAATGTGACAAACTGGTGATGGCTAAGCATGGACTAGCATGAAAATAAGAAACCCATGGGGTCCCAGTTTTAGGAGGCACACCACACTTTCATGGTATCTCACCAGGTTCTCTAGGTGAAGAGCTAAGAATGATCCACTCATGTCTCTGGCAGGGGGAGGGGAAAAGTTACCACTGTGAAATACATATGACCAGAGTGAGCTCCATAAACAATGCTTGCTCTCCAGGGGAAAAGACTTTACCAGAATTTCCGCACCTGGGAGAAGGGCATGTCACTGACTCCAGCCTACCCAAGGCTTCCTGTCCCAATTTAAGAAAAGGAAAAGAAAAGAAAAAAAAATCTAAAACACGTATGAAGGTCACAGGCCAGCAACTCAGGCCCACCAAAGCCTCAAATGTAATCATAAGATTATAGAAGTTTTCTTCTCCCACACAATTTACCCCAAAAAGTCTCCAATATAGTAATAGTAGGTTATATCTGAAAAAAAAAAAAAAAAAACTGCAAAATGCAGACTCTATCTAAGGAGGAGTTCACAGGGAGGCCCAAAAAGAAGAGGAAAGACAAGAACATTAAAGAATTCAAAGCCTCTGGAATCTAACGCCTACAGCAAACATTTGACAAAGCCCAACACCTTACCAGATCAGCATAAAACTTCAGACTGAATGCATATTTACCTCAGCTTCCAATACATTATGCCTGGATTTAAAAAGATAAAAAAGCCTGAAGACAAAACAAGCATGAGAAGCAGATCAAATATACCACAGGTTTTGGTATTATCAGATAAGGAATTTAAAATAACTATGATTAATATGTTAAAGGTTATAATGGGAAAAAATAGACATATGTAAGAATAGATGGGGAATACAACCAGAGAAAACTCTAAGAAAGAATAAAAAACAAATGTGAGAAATTAAGAACAACAATAACAAAAAATACTGTAGCAGAAATGAAGTATACTTTTGATGGGCTCACTAGTAGACTAGACATGGCTGAGGAAGGATTCAGTGAACTTGAAGATGTGCCATTAGAAACTTCTCAAACTGAAATGAAAAGAGAAAAACAGTGAAAAATATAAAAACAGAATATGAAAAAAAACTGAGATAATTTCAAATGGTGTAACATACACTTAATTGGAAAAGCAGAAAGAGAAACAAGAGTAGAGGAAACATTTAAAATATAAATGGCTGAGGATTTTCCAAATTTAATGTCAAATACCAAATCATTGATCCAGGAAGCTCAGAGAACATCAAGCAGGTTAAATAAGAAATGTCTAAACTTATCATATCAATATATCAGGTCATATTCAAACTGCAAAGAAAACAAAGACAGAATAATCTGAAAGAAGCCATTGGTGTAGGGGTGCTCAGAAAACTTTATACCTGTAGAAGAATAAAGGTAATAGCTGGAGTGTACATCTTGTCAAAAACTTTGCAACAAGAACTCATTTAAAGTGTTGGAGTGACATATTTAAAGTGTTTAAAGAAAAACACTATGAACCTAGAACTCCGTAACAAGCAAAATTATCCTTCAAAAATGAAAGAAAAATAAAGACTTTCCCAGACAAACAAAACCTGAGGGAATTCATCAGATGGTGAGACCTATCCTGCAAGAAATATCAAAATAAGTTCTTCAGGAGAAGGAAATTGATATAGGGTAAGTTTATCATTGTAAGATGAACACAGAAGGAATAAATGAAGGTAAAATGAAATATTCCATTTTTTTTCTATTGAAAAATTTAAATATAGCTGTTTAAAGAAGTAATAGTAAAATACACTAGATGATTATGGCATATGAATAACAGAAATCAATAACAGGAGTATCTTATGGGATGGAGGAGAAATTGGAAATGCTCCTTTGTAAGGTACCAACACCACACTTGAAATGACATGGTGTCAATTAAAAGTGGATGTATATTACTTGAAAGTGTACATTTCATACTCTAGGGCCAGCACTAAAATAATTTTTAAATAAGGAAATTGATATGCTGAACGAGGAGATACAATGGAAAAAAATGTTCAATTAAAACTAGGTTTGGCTAGAAACAAAGAACAAGTGCAATGAATAGAGAAGTTACAAACATCATTGATATTAATCCAACTGTATCAATAATCACTTTAAATGTGAATTGTCTAAATACACTAGTTAAAAGAGAAAGATTTCCAGCATGGATAAAATAACATGAGCCAAGTCTAAAGAAAGCCATGATAATGATGTAGACTCAGAGAGGCAAAAAATAAAAGAGAATAATAAACCATGCTAATTCTACCACAACAAAGCTGAAGTCGCGATATTAATTTCAGACAAAACAGACTTCAGATGCAACAAAATTATCAGGGAGAAAGAAGGGCACTACATAATGACAAAGGAGTCAATTCTCCAAGATAATATAAAAATCCTTAACACAAACGAATCTAACAACAGAGCACTAAAATATACGAATCAAAAACTGAGATAACTATTAGAGAAATAGACAAATCACTATTACAGTTGGAAAATTCAACATCAATCTATCAGTAATTGAAAGAACAAGTAGGTAGTAAACTTGACCTGAACTATACTGAATCAGCTTCACTTAATTGACATTTATAGAATGTTCCATCCAACAATAGCAGAACAGACATTCTTCTAAAGCTTGAATCAAACATTCACCAAGGTAGACCACATTTGGGGACATGAAACAAACCCTAACAATTTAAAATTATAAATATCATACGAAGTATTTCTCAGACCACAATAGAATTAAACTAGAAATCAGTAACAGAAAGATAGCTGGAAAATCCAAAAATATTTGAATATTCACAATACACTTCTAAATAATCCAGAGATCAAAAAAAGTCTTAAGAGTAATTAAAAGATATTTTAAACTAGGTGGAAATGAAAATAAAAATTATCAAATGTGTATGGTGCAGTAAAAGCAGTGCCTAGAAGAAACTGTATACCATTAAATGCATATATTTGAAAAGCAGAGAGATTTATAATCAACCATCTATCTAAACTTTCACCTTAGGAAACCAGAGAAAGAAAACTAAATTAAGCCTAAAACAGGCAGACAAAAAGAAATCATAAAAATTAGAGGAGAAATCAATGAAACTGAAAATAGGAAAACAATAGAGAAAACCAACAAAAGCAAAAGCTGGTTCTACAGAAAGATCAATAAAACTGATAAATGTCTAGCCTGGCTTTAAAAAAAAAATAGAAGTGAGAAGACACAAATTTCTAATATTAGAAATGAATGGGGGTCATCACTACTGATCTCATTGTCATTAAAACTATAATTAAAGAATTAAAGGCAAACTATAAACAACTCTATGGCCACAAACTTGATAACTTAGATGAAATGGATCAACTCCTTGAAAGATAACAATATGGTAAAATAGATGCTATGAATAGGCCTGGATATTTTTAAGAAATAGAATCACTACCAATCTTCCAAAACAGAAAGTACCATGCCCAGATAGATTCACTGATGAATTCTATCAAATATTTATGAAAGTAATGATACCAGCTCTTCACAATCTCATCCAGAAAATAGAAGCAAAGGGAACAGTTCTTAACTCATTCTATAAGGCAAGCTTTACCCTAACACCAAAATCAGACAGATTTTACAAGAAAGGAAAACAATAGAACAATATCTTTCAAAAACAAAGTTGCAAAAATTATCAACAAAATAGTAGCAAATTGAATCCAACATGTATAAAGTAAATTATATAAGACTACTGAGTGGCATCTATTCCTGGTGTGCATGGCAGGTTGTACTTTAGAAAACCTTGCAAATGTAATCTACATCAACAGGCTAATGAAGTTAAAGAAAATAAATCAGTAAGTTGGACTTTATTAAAATTTAAAACTTCAGCTCTACAAAAGAAATGAATTAAGGAAATGTAAAGACAAGACTGGGAGAAAATATGCACAATGTATGTCTGATAAAGGACTCATATACCAAATATACAAAGGACTCTTAAATAAAAAATAAAACAACAAAACCCCAATTAAAAAATGGGCAAAAGGTCTGTTCAGACACTTTGTCAGAGAAGACAAATAGATGGCAAATAAACATAGGAAAAATAATGAAAAATTATTTTTCATTAGGGAATTGCAAATTAAAACAACAATAAGAAACAACTACACATCTATAAGAATGTCTAAACTAAAAAAAAAAAAACAAACTTGACAATACCAGTGAGAGCTGGTGAGTATACAGAATAGGGGTCCTCATTCATTGCCAAAAATACTAGTCAACTAACATGTCTTTCAACAGGCAAATGGATAAACTTTGGAACATATGAACATTGGAATATTATTAAGAAATAACAAGAAATCAGCTACTGAGGCACAAAAAATACCTATATACTCCTAAATGCATATTATGAAGTGGAAAAAAAAAAAAAGCCAGTCTAAAAAGGCTACCTACAGTATGATTCCAATTATATGACATTCTGAGACAGGCTTATTATAGCAATGGTAAAAGAGCAGTGGTCACCTGAGGTTTAGGGGGGAAAGGAGGGAGAGAAGATTGAACAGGTAAAGCCAAGGTGATTTTTTTTTTAGGGCAGGGGAACTATTCTGTATCACACTGTGATAGTGTTTAGGTGATACTATGCATTTGTCAAAATTCATTGAACTTTATAGCACAAAGAGTGAACCCTAATGTATGCAAAGTTTAAAAATAAAAAGAACATTTA
The DNA here is from genome assembly GCF_015220235.1 of Choloepus didactylus. Lineage (NCBI taxonomy): Eukaryota > Metazoa > Chordata > Mammalia > Pilosa > Megalonychidae > Choloepus > Choloepus didactylus. The sequence goes on along the minus strand of NC_051321.1, from coordinate 61,659,276 downwards.
GGAGCCCAGGGGAATCCCAGGATGGTTTCAGAATGTGTAAAAACAATGTAACCATGTTACAAATGTATAAAACAACCTTGGAGAAGGGAGAGCAAGTTCTGACTTTGGCAAATTTGGATATGAGTGGAGTCTCTAAAACTAAAGGGAAAAGGAACTCCACGTAAGCATTCCACTCTAATTTATAAATATGTAATCCTTGGGAACACAGGTTAGCATTCTAATACTGATATTTATACATACTGGAATGGAGCAGTTACATAAATAGATGGCTAATTGTTAGAGCCAAATTTCTCTTTAGGAATTCACAGATAAGGAAGGGGAGGCTAAAATGATGCATGCAGTCATGGATAATAGTTGGAGACATCAGAATGAACCCATGTTTAGTTTTATATATATATATGTATATGTATATATGTACACACACACACACACACATACACACACACATGAGGTTACATACGTAATAGTTAAAAATATGTACATATAAATGTTTTATTATACACAATATATTGCCTTACTCTGTCTGCTAAGAGGGCCTAGAAGTAATGAAACTCCAGTAGAAGCATGCACACACCTTGTGCCTTGGTTTCTAACACCATTCTCCAAATGAAAGTACCAGGACTCTGCAAAAATGGCTAATACTAGGACAGGAAATACACAAGATGAGCCTGAAACATCTTGTAACATGAGAAAATAAGGAAGTGCTCAAAACAAAATGCCACAATGGTAGGGATATGTCCACATAGGAGCCAACCGAAAGTACTCTCAATGGCTACAGCTGGAACAATTTTAGCAACAAAATAAAGTAGTATTGGATTACAACCCAAAGCACAAAATAAATATCCATGTATCTATACTGATATTAGTAATGGATTAAATAAATAAATAAATTGGAGGAGAATAGACAAATCTGTCTTGCAGAAGAATTCCAAATAATTAAAATGGATACTTCCACCTTAAATAAGTTGAAACTGTAACTCCACACTCTTTAAGAATGAGCTGCAAGAGGTGATTCCTTTCAAACAGTACAGTATAGAAGGAGAGGAAAAGCAGTAACTTTACAGCTGAGAATCCTGACCCACACTAACTCAGCCAGTTGATCAAGGTGGGCACAACAGTGATAAGTCAGGGTGATTGTATGTACCTTAGATATGAGTTCATGAGAATGGACATTTACTTCTGTGGTCTTGTTCTCAAAAACACATAACCCCAGTCTAATCATGAGAAAACCATTAGGCACATCCCAATAGAGGGACATTCTACAGAATATCTGACCAGTACGCCTCAAGACTGTCAAAGTCATCAAAAACAAGGAAAGTCTGAGGAACTGTCACAGATGGGATCCTGGAGGAGGAAATGCACCTTAGGTAAAAATCAAAGAAAAACTGAATAAAATTTGGATTTTTTATATATATATATATATATATATATCAATCTTGGTTTATTAATTTTAGTAAATGTTTCATAGTAATGTAAGCTGTTAAATCCAAAGCAGTTAGAAAAATAAAATTTATAAAAATTCAGTACATTAAAGCATAAAGGTAGATTAATGTATCAATGAAAAAGTGAGTTCAGAACCATACCAACATATACACGGTTTATGGATTTATAAGACTTATGAAAGACTCCACTGCAGTGTACTGGTAAAACAAGTTTCTTCAATAAACATTGACAAATCAATTGGATGACCATATTGGAAATACTGAAACTTAACAACCATTTACCTCACACCTCAAACAAAAACCAATGCAAGAAGGACAGTAAATGATATATAAAATATAAAACAATAAATCTTCCAGGAGACAATATAAGAGAATGCACTCATGACACTGGGGAAGGCAAAGATTACTTAAACAGGACTCAAAAGTAGTGACTGTACAGGAAAAGTTGATGGGCTGGTTTTAATTAAAATCAAAGAAAAAAAACATTTTCTTCAAAAGACACCACTGACAGTGAAAAAATGCAAGCCAATGTATGACAGAAGTCATTTATAATACTGAAATTGGACAAAGAATGTTTATTCAGAATACATCAAGACATTTTACAACTCAATAAGATAAAATATACAATCTTGGAGAAGCACTTGAGTAATAATATATACAAATGGCCAATAAGATATAAAAAAGTATTTGACATCACTATCAAAGAAAAATTGAAACTTCAATGATGTATTTCTATACTCTCACCGGATTACTAAAAGGAAAAGGAAAATTCAAGGTTTAACAAGGATGTCTAGCAAGTAGAGCTCTCACAGACTTCTGGTGGGATCTACTGAACACAAACACACACATAATCTATGACCCCGCAATTCCATCCTTTATACATAACACGCAGAAAGACATAGAAATGTGCAATATATTCAAAGGTGCATTATTTTGTAATAATTTCATTATTTCATTTTTTTTCTATAAATAAATATTAGATGGGGGTAAAAGTCACTTGGATATTTTGGAGACTTTCAGGTTTTCTGTTATTAAAATGTTGGTCTTTCTTTCCATGAAGTGACTGGAAAGAACACTCACTCTCTTCCTCCTTTCTCCCTCTCTCCCTCTCCCTCCCTCCCTCCCTCTCTCTCACTCTCTCTCTCACACACACACAACCTCACATACAGTCCAAAATAAAGACGTAATATATTTATTGTTCATTTTCTTGCTGTGCTGTAAAAAGAGGTAGAAAAATATATGAATTTTATCTTTCTTTTTTACTACTGTATCACTATTGCTTAGCATAGTGCCTTGCATCTATTAGTAACTTAAAAATTTGAATAAAAGCATTTTAAATGAGTGACTATGGCTGGATGTAGAAAAGTTCGCAAATCAAAAATTATAAAATGAGTACTTACTTTACTCGGCTTAGGTTTCTATTTAGAGCTCCCCACCTTATCTTTTTCCTTTATTTCTCTAAAAGCTGTTCCCTAACGACCAGATCTTGGCTTCTATTTCTTTCTATGGTTCACAAATAAAACCTAGAAGCCTGCTTAAGTTGTTAGCTCATTCTAGGCTTATGATTTAGAACCAGCTTACTTTTTCAAGGTGCTTTTTCTACACTGGTGCTTTTGACAAGCTTGCCCACAGTGAGGTAAGCATTGAGAGGCAAGATGTTGAACAATCAACAGGTTACTTTGCTGCGAAGTGGCAGACACACCTAGCGGCGGCCATCTTCCAGCCCTCACCTACCTATCCCCACCCCTCCTTTTCCTTTTCAGATGTTTCCATTCCTCAGCCCAGGGGAGTTGTTAAGTCTAATGGAGCAGTGTGCAATTATCTCTTAAACTCAAAACCCCTGAACAAGCATCCCCAGCTGCTTATCAGGATGGGAACTCTCAGTTGCAGGACCTCCCTCCCCTTCAGTTATATAAATACCCCACACCCTCCAAGAGCACAGAGTTGCCACCCCTCTTCCACTGTAACTGGGGTGTTAGGAGCTGCCATCCACCAACCCTGACTTGAGTAGTTTAGCCTTCCTGGGAGACCAGCCCCTATGGGATTATGGGATCTCTTCCCCTGATCTTTTGGACCTTTTGGGCTATATAAGTAATGAAGCAGTCATTTGTTGAAAATTTCTGTTGTGCATGAACCTGTGTTCGTAGGAAGCAACATAAAGCAACAAGCTTCACACAATTCAATAACTGTAAATGCACTGTGTCCATGCTTCTCAAACTTTTAGTGAAGAAGTTTTAATTGATTTTTGAAAATTATTTAACTATCATGGATTGATACAACCAAAAGGAAATACTAGAAAAATAATTGCATGTTTGAAGTTAGGACATAATCAAATTGCTATAAAAGTTTCTAAATACTGTCTTCATAGATTGTAGTGAACAACTTGCAGACAAAAGTCTATGGTATGCTTTGAGTAGTGGTTCTATAATTTGTATAGGAGAGGGTCAAAATCAGGGTCTCGGCAGAAAACGGATTGCACATCAAGTTAAGATAAGTAAAGGAAGTTTTAGTATAGTGATTGCTTGCAAAAGTATGGTCAAAGAATAGAAAAATAAGAGATAGTAACAGAATCACTATTACAGATGAGTAGTCTTTTTTTAAAAAAATATGTTTTATTGACATATATTCACATACCCCACAATCATCCAAATTGTACAATCAGCTGTTCACAGTACCATCGTATAGTTGTGCTTTTATCACTACAGTCAATTTTTAAACATTTTCCTTATTCCCCCCAAAAAAATAAGAATAAAAATAAAAGTAAAAAAGAATACTCAAATTATTCCATATCCTCCCCCATCCCACCCTATTTTTCATTTAATTTTTGTACCCATTCTTCTACTCATTTATCCATATACTGGATAAAGGGAGTGTGAGCCACAAGGTTTCCACAATCACACAGTCATAACCATGTAAGCTACATAGTTGTACAGTTGTCTTCAAGAATAAAGGCTACTGGGTTGCAGTTTGACAGTTTCAGGTATTTCCTTCTAGCTATTCCAGTACATTAAAAACTAAAAATGGATATCTATATAGCACATAAGTGTGCCCTCCAGAGTGACCTCTCAACTCCATTTGAAATCTCTCAGCCACTGAAACTTTATTTTGGTTCATTTCTCTTCCTTTTCTCAATCCCACGATGGTCCAAGCTCATCCCCAGGAGTCAGGTCCTGGGTTACCAGAGAGATTTACACCCTGGGAATCATGTCCCACGTAGGAGGGAGGACAGTGAGTTTACCAGCTGAGTGGGCTTAGAGAGAGAGAGACAGGCCACATCAGAGCAACAAAGAGGTTCCAGATGAGTAGTCTTCATCTCATAAAAGGTAAATAAGTTTTACTTCATCTCATAAAGGTAAATAAGTTTTACCTTTTATGAGTCTTCGTCTCATAAAAGGTAAAAAGTTTAAAAATAAGTCTCACAACAGGGGAACTCTAGATCCAAGATTCATACCCAGTCAGAACAAATCCCAAGGAAGTATGAGATGATCTTAGGAAAGAGCCTGAATTTGACATCTAGAATATATAAAGATCAAGGGGTGAGAGGCTTCATAAGAGACCATGAATAAGCATAAAACAGTACAGCATCGGCTGAACACAAGTACAAAAGAGACACATGAAGAGTAATCAGAAGAACACAGTGATACTAATCAGCACACATTTCCTAGATAAAACAAATGAGTTCCAGAGTATGTTCAGGAAGAAGATACTGAACATGTAACCCTGAGGGAAAGGAATATTCATGCAGTGAAACGTGGCATGAGCTAATTCACTGAGGTGTGATCCAGGAATTTGTATTTGGAAGTGGTTAAAAATATTTCCTCAATCAATGTAAAGTGTATATGCTGAGAAATAATGCAGGATGACCCAAGAGTAGCTCTGTATCATCTAGAGACTTTCAGACAAGCAGATCAGACAACACTGACAAAAGGACTCTCTTCAGGTATACATAATACTAATATTTTTACTTATGATCTACTGTGAATAGCAAAAAGAACCAACAGGTTACATGTTCTAAATACATTGGTGACCGTGGAAAATTGTTACTGCTCCCAATTTGATAGTTAACCAAGGAAATTCATTCAGAGGTTCAATGAAGGCTTTGGGGGAAAAAGTTTTTTTTAAAAAAAAAACAAAATCATTACCCTTTAAGTTTTACCATTTTCCATCTGTAACTCTGCCATCAATACTTCTTCATTTATATCAAGTTTGCAAACTTAGAAATAAAACACTTTTTGTGGATAATTGTGTCCATCTCAATTTGTTAGCAAACTGTAAAATAAACCCAAATATTCAGTAAATTGAGACGTAATGGGAATTGCATGTTGGTTAAATAATAAATCACAAGGACTTGGAATTAAAGCCTTTCCCTAGGCATGTAAATCACCAACCCTTAACATGGATTAATATGCCAGTACTGAGAGTTTGCAAAAACCTGTTAGACAAACATGGCATTGTCCAATTTATTCTAGTTGTTTTCTTTAAGGACAAAAAGTTTGCTATTTTCTCAAATAAGAAGGCACATGAGAAGATGGCCCTTCTTTTCTGCAGTCTACTGGTACAAAGCCAAGCAAAAATTGTTACATTGAATGTTAAAGTTTCAATTATCAGCCTAAATACAATAAGATACTATAATTTTATTGTGTTACAAAGCCCCTACAAATAAAAGTTACGTTTTATTAAGTTAAAAGTTACATGTTATTAAGGTTTTTTAATTTTAGCCCCTTTAAGATTATTGACTTATGTGAATCTACTTTCAAGCTATGTTAACTTGGTATTAATAAAATAATGACAGATAGGTCAGCATTTTAAGGTGTGTTAGTTGAATGACTTTTAGTTTTTCCCCATCATCAGTAGCTACTGCTTTCTGCCCTAAAAGTGTAGCTATCAGTCAAATTTTGCCATTACAGATAAATACTGGTAAATTTAACTGGTGAATGCAAATATAACTGTGTGATACAATCTAAAGCATTTCTCATTTGTAGTATTTTAACTTTAAAATCTACAAATCATAAAAATTAAATGTATTAGAACAATTAAAAATGCAACTAAATGCAGAGAGAACAAGATAATTTTACAAATCATGTGTTTTCAATTAGATACCCATAGTCTGCAGTTAATTTAGTTAGGCCAATGTATCCACATCATCAACAAAAATATTCATCATCTTTATCACTTTTCAGCTGGCAGAAATTAGCAGCAGATGTTATGCAAGTTTTCCATGTTTATATTCAGAGATGTTCAACATTCCCTTGCGAATTCGAAATAGGAAAACACAATGAATCATGTCCCCGCAGTCACAGCAAACCATATTTTGCATCATAATAACCATTTGTCTAACAGAAATTCATCTCAGATCTGTTTCCCCTCAAAGGTAAGGAAACTAGAAAACATTTAGGTCTCAATAAAAATGCACTTCATATAGCTCAGAAGAAAAATTAGAAAATAGTTTTGTTTATAAAATATTCTGTAGAATCCAATAAAATAGCTGAGGATCTCTCTATTGTACCAGTGTATTGTTCAACTTACATATTAATAAAATAACTATATATTTAAGATTTATACTATTTTCTTGCCTCAAATACAATACAAATCAGGACAAGTAAACATAAAAAAGGACAAAAATAATTAAACATTCAGATTTAATCAGACACCTAAAATGAGCTTGCAACTACAATTGAACACTTAGCACTGACTTTAGTCACAGCAAAGATCATCTTATAAATATAAGCAATTTTCTAATACCAATTTTGAGAAATAATTACTGCATGAGTCTTGATATAAGAGAATATGAGTAATGTGATAGATGACATTTTCAACAGTTTGCAGTAGAAATAAAAGCTTTTTCTAAATAATATAACTTATTTCAACAATGATAAACACTCATTGTTTATGTTTATGTTTAAAATGACATTGAATTCTAAACTTTAGAGGCATTAGGGGCTGTGAAGGTTTGGAGTGAGTATATACATATTTGGTGATGGTAGTAAATAGAACTTCAGAGAGCTTTAGTTAGAAAGTCCTAGAATAGTTTTACAAAGTTGTTTCTTGGGGCACAAAATCATCAAGATGCTCTTTAATAAAAGGGCTCTTTACTTATATAATTTGGAGTCATGCTATCTGATTCTCTAGGTTCTCAGAATTCATATTATGAATTCATATAATTCATATTATATTAATGCTACAAACAAATATCAGGTTATTTTTTAAACTGAGTATTTTTTTTAAATTATTTCACCATAAAACTCTTTTCTTTTCATGAAATATGTAATACACTAGTGGTGTCTTATTTAAATAATATTCCAGAGAACAGATTTTATAACTTTCTGATGTGGCAGAATTGATAACTGGCATGCACCCAAATAAGACAAGTCAACTAAAATATTTGACAATAATGATTTTCTGTCACTTCATGGTTGTTTTTTCAAATGGGTTCCAAATAGGGCAGAATTATTTTTTCAGAGCTATTCAGATGCTTTATACACCGTATCTATGAGAGATAATTTAGACATTTGTTAGGGAAATTAAGAACTAGAATTTTTGCCCAAATGGAGGGCCAACTTGTTTTGCCCATAATTGAGCCACAGGGGTCTGTTGGTAGATCAATTTTTTTTTCTCAAAAAAGGGCTTTGAATTTGCTTAAATCCTTTAGAAAAAAAAATCTTAGGTTGGATTCCATAGATTCAGAAGCTGATTTTGAGATTTTTGTGCAAATGCTCTATAAGGAAGTGAGGAAAGCAGGACAGAGTGGGGCACAAAGCTAAGCAGAGATGACCTTTCAGCGGAAAAGCCTAGCATCAGCCTGATCCTGTGAGGCGTGAGGTGGGGCTGTGGCCTTCAGGCCTCCCCAGTAATGGAGCCTCCTGATGGAAAAGGGCAATTCTCTGGAGAAGGACAGAGAAGTAAACTATAAAGAATCAATACTCACCACAGTTGGAAGATGAGTACAGTGCCGGGTAAATGTTGGTAAAGGGTTGTGAGGGCATCACTAGCAAAAAGTATCTACTATGGGAATATCTTGGCCTGCTGAACTTTACAGACTTAGTGGTCATTTTTATAAAGGATGCCATTTAACAGTTCATTAAGAATATAAAGTTCAGAAAATTATTTGTAAAGCAATTATCTAAAAAGAGGTCATCTCCAGTTCCTCAAAGGTCATCTCCAGTTTCTCAGATGCAACAATATATTGTTTCATATTTCTACTCAAATGCCACAAAGGTTCAACAAATCCAACACATGGAAAATGAAGCAAATGTACTGCATACCCTAACCTAGGCTGAGTCCTCCTCCATTGTTTCCTATCTCATTAAATGACATTGCCTGTTGTCCAAAGTCGATATTTGTATTAGTTAAGATTCTCCTTGGAAACAGAATCAATGAGAGATGTCTCTTATTATCAAATTGTAAAAGTGACTCACGCAACTGCGGGAGCGCACGAGTCCAAATTTTGCAGAGCCGTCAACAAGCTGTCAACTCCAAGGAAGACGTCCGACGAACTCCTTGGGAAACGAACCGACAGCTTTGACGAACTCCTCAGGAAACGAACCGGCAACTTCGACGAGCTCCCCAGGAAATGCTTCACTGAGCAGCTGAAGAAGAAGTGAAGGTTTCTCTAACCGTCCGGCTTATAAGCCTCCAAATGATCACCCGGACCAAATCCAGCCAATTGCATTCCCTCACTGTGGAAGCACGCCCCTTGATGAGTCATCAGTCAGCTGCAGTCAATTGACTGATGATCCGACAAACCAGCCCGTTGGTTTATTAACCAGCCTCAAATAGCCTCACAGCAATCGTCAGGCCAGTGCCCACTTGACCAGACAGCTAGGCCACCTAGCCAAGTTGACGCATGAACCCCACCATCACAATATTCTAGATGATATCCTTAATCTCTCCCACTTCTCACTCCACATACCCAATCTATGAACAAGTTCTGTTTATTTTAGCTCTTAAATATCTCTTTAACCCATTTACTTGTTTCACTTCTTAGCCACGAAAAGTCAATACTAAAAATATCTTATGTGTTTTACTGCATTTGGTCCTAACATCTTTTGATATATTTCCACACTAAAGCTAGAGCTATTTTGCAAAAGCAAATCTTATTATATATCTTTCCTTTTAAAAATCTACTGTCTGATTTCCATTGTTCTTAGGACAAAGACCTGAATCATTAACATGGCTTCAAAGGCTCTGTGGAATATGTCCTTAGCCCATATTTCTAGTCTCTTCCCTAGTTTTCTTTTCCCCTGCTCCATGTAATTTAACCACACCGATTTTCCTTGAAGTTCTCAAAAGCACATGTTCCCTTCCACTTCATGGTCTTTACACATATTTTTATCTACCAGGCATTCTCATTCTCTATTAATAAATCCAAACACACACACACACACACACACACACACACACACACACGCCATGCACCTGCAAGTGTACTCCTGAAAGTTAACTCTAATATGTTCCAGATCTCATCTCAAAAATCAGCTCCTCAGGGAGAATAACAGAGACCTCTTGGGACTGATTCACTCCCACATAGCCTGACCTCCTGCCAGGTTTTGACCACTTTACCCACACATATTCAGTACCCTGATGACACAGCAGAGATGCTTGCTGGAGACACGTAGCACTCACAACCTAGACATGTGAAGGAGTTAACATTCCACTAGAAAACCTAACAACCAGGGATCTTCCCTATTGCTCCTGATAATTCTGGAATGCCGAGTATAGATCTAGGTAAGGGGTGGGGTGGGGTGTGGTGTGAAACACAGCCTCATATTGGCTTTCTCTTCTCCTTTCATTGCTTCACTCTTGTTCACTCATTCTTGTTCCCTGGGATCACATTCTCTAAAAATAAATTCTTTTTCAGTCTCCACTTGTTGGGGTAGACCTCGGGCTAAGACAGTTGGTATCAGTGTAGCCCTTGAAAGCAGTTACTCAGATGAGATGCTGGAAATGGATCACTGAATAGCACATGACAATGCAGGCAGTATGGCTCATAGTTTAACTTGGGTAGTGATAACACTTGGTATGCAGTAATTTCATATTATAAGACTCTCACTGGTGGAGGATTGGGATGTGCTTGAGCAGAAGGCGAAGCCTTGCCTGATATGGTGGCAGTGTCATCTGAACTCTATGGGCCACCTTATCAAGGTCATTGTCATCTCCACATCACCACATGCAATTGTCAATTCTCAGTCTTATTTTATTTGAACTAACAGCATTATTCAATATATTTGATCACTCTTTCCTTCTTGGCCTCTGGTAGTTCTTAAACACTACTGCCCCTGGTTCTCATATTTCACAAACACTTTACCTTAATACTTAATGGTTCCTCTGAATTTCACCACCCTGTAAATATTAGTCCCAGGACTCAATCCTCAGAACTGTTTTGTTTTGTTTTGTTTTGTTTTGTTTTGTTTTGTTTTTCACTATCTCTACTCATTCCTTAGGTGATCTGTTCCAGGCTCATGGATTTCATTACCAGTTCTATGCTGAGGAAACCTAATTTTATACCTCCAGTCCTTACTTCAGCTTTACACTCCAGACTCTTATATTCAAATTGCCTATTCAACACCTATACTGCTACTTAAGCATTATCTTGATATCTAATATTGATATACTTTTTCCATCTTCATCCACTTAAAAATGATGAACACTCCTTTCAGCTTTCCTTGGAAAGATATCTAGAATCTGATTATTTTTCACCACCTCGCCAACCTAATCCAAAATAACATCATCACTCATCTATATTATTGCATAACTGGTCCTTAAATTCCATCCTTGCCACCATACATAACTTGTTCTACACATGGTTGCCACTGTAATCATTTTAAACACATAGCAAACTATGTCATTCCTTTATTCAAAACCATCTAATTTATCTGCATCTTGCTCCATCCAAAGTCTTTACCATGATGTAAATGAGTCTCCAAGTTCCACTCTGCCTAACTCTCTGACCTCACTTATATCTCTTCCTGTGCTTATGCTGCTCAAGCTATACTTAATTTTTTGCTATTCCTCTATCATATTTTCCCACAAATGTCCAAAAATGGTATTTTCCCATTTTCTTCAGGTCCTGTTCAAATGCCCTGTTGAAAAATGGCACCCTTCTACACCCTTGCTCTACGTCATAATTTACTCCTTTTAATTTTGTTTGTAACTTTTATTATGCACATTTTTTGAATTGGGTCTCCATTTTGTTCAATTTTTATTCCCTAACACTAAAGACAATGTCTGGAACATAGTATATGTTAAAGAAATATTTGTCACTAAAATCAGTGGACAGTGGTTCAATTTCTATTCATTTATTCAAGCCAATATAACCCCTCTGTTTCTTAAAATATGTTTCAAGACCCATGGACAGTTCATTTTCTCTTACCTCTTATCTTTCTTGAAAAGGTAGAACACACATATGTACATAAGTAAAAGCAGAGCTGTTACATACATGACTACATTTCCTATCTGTATATGTGTTTCATAGCACAAGGAACCTTCTTTCTTTTCTATTCTTTATCTTACTTGAATAATGCAGCAAATGGAGTGGGTACTTTACCAAATTGTCCTAAATAACAACATGACAATGTTAGTAATTTTTGGTAAAATGGCTATCACTGTAAACAGCTATTAAAGTTATCTGAATCAGTAATGTTGCAATTAAAATAAGAATGATTATTGTGCTATTTGCTGTAAAGTTTCACACGATACAATTTTATGGTAGAAAATTGTTAAAAAATTTAAATCAATATTATCATAGATTATTTCATTTCACTTATGGCAGCACTAAAATAGCCATTAAGATCATGATGTTAAATTCCTAGAGCTGGATCTCAAGGCTTTCCATTATGTGGCTCCATCTCAACTTCTATCACCTACCAAACTTTATTTGCCACTATTCTACAGTGTATTACTAGGATTAGTTTTACCAGCAAAACATCATGCCTATCTCCACATGCCTGCCTTTACTGGTTGTGTTCCCAAATCACAGAATGTCATTCCGTCTCTCCATAATGAAATTCCTTCACTCCATAACCTACCTGAAATATACCCACTACACAAGGTCGAGCCAGTGCTCCAACTTCCTTCTGAAGCCCTTTCTGATTACTCAAACACTTAGTGATAATACTATAATCTGGATAGATACCGTTCATATCACACAAGGCAGTGAATCTTCCATGTTCAACTTCACTTTAAGTTGACACATCAATGTTTGTCTCATCACCTAAGCTACAGTGTAAACTGCTTATGGGCCCAAACTACGTGCCCATAACACTGAGAAACGAATTTGGCTAACAGCAACAGAAAATGTGACTATGGCAACTTAATGAAATAGAGATTTATTTTTCCCATATAATGAGAATGCTATATGTCAACAACCCAGGATAGGACTGTGTCTCAATGGCATTGGTTCCCTAGTGTGCTTCAGTATTGTCTCTCCACATCCTTAGTGTCTTAGCTTTTTTCCCCCTCACGATTGTTGCCTTATGGATTCAAGACAGCTATAAAACCAGCAGAGCTTAAGTACATGTTCCAAGCAGAACAAAGAGAAAAGGCAAAGGGAGAAATGCAGAGGTTAAAGGTTTTCCCCTAGAGAGGTCTTCCTTTTTCAATTGAGAAGGAAGCCATCTCCAGGGACTCTGGCCCACATAATAATGAGACATGATACTTTATTGCTCTGAGTACACTGCTAATACGCTCCCAAGTGATGCTCCCACTTCATGCTCATGGACCACACCCTGAGTAGTAAATGATACACATTTCTCTTAACAACTTGGGCTGTGATCTAAGATAAACTCAAGTTCTTATACGGGCTCAGCCTCTTAGCTATCTCTGAGTGACCGTGGGAAACATATTTAACTCTCAGTTTCGAAACCTGGTAAGCTGAGGATAATGCTAGAATAATTAAATTACATAATCCATATGAAGCATTTAACAAAACGGTTAGCAAGCTCATAAGAAATATTCAATTCCTTTGCAGCAAATTTTGATATTCATCTTCCTATAACCCAAAACATTTTCCAATATGTCTTAAATGATATATTCAAAGCTGTTGCTTGAGAAAATACAGTAAATTTGGAAAAAAAAATCTGGGTTTAATCGATGTTACCAAATTAAAGGATCTAAAAAGTCCAATAATAAATAAATTTTCTCAAATTCTATAATTTACTAATACGATTTGTGTATCTCGAAGAAGGAACATAATATTTAGTGTTACACAAACTTATTAACCAATAGATCATTTTTGGAAGCAAAGCCCACAAAATTACTATAGAGTCATAATATCATTTATTTCCCTCTTAGTCTATGTGACAATTCTCCCTGGATCTGTGCAGGAAGCAGCCTTCATAACTGTATACAGCAACTCTGCACTGGTGTCTAGTCACAGGACTTAGTCTGAAAAAACACTGCAGAGACTTTTGAGACATCGCAGGCAGAGATCCCACTGGAAGAAGGCATGTGTCAGTTATCAGTATACAGATGCTTCTTCCAAAGGAGTCACGAAGGCTTTACAGAAACAACTTGGGGTAAAAAAGGAGCACAAGCATTCATTTAAGAGAAGGAGGAAGAGGAGGAAGGGAAAGAAGAGAAAAGGAAAAGGTAAAAATGAGGAAGAGGAGAAAGTAGGGGAGGAAAGAGCCACCCTATCGAGGAAGTGCTATGAACATCCTCCATTGCCATGTATCACCAAACCTTAAATTAATAGTAAGAAATTCCTACCTAATATAACTATTGCAGATGTTGTGATGAAAATCACTCCTGATGTGGTTCAAAATGAATTGTTTCACAGACTTTCTTTACTATGGGAAAAGAGTGAATGATCAATGGGTTTGATTATGTTGTATCAGAAGATGGACTGATATTTGTAAATACCCATATTTGACACTCAAGTACTGAGTTAATGTGAAGTTGAAGAAAAGAGCTAAGTATGATGTCAAAATCAAGATCATTGATAAAATAAGCTGATATGGATTGATTACAATTGTCTGTCCAGGAAATCTTCTTGTCCTTCTTCTTGGCCATCCCTATACAATGAGGCCCAATGAGTTGGCAGTTGCCATTTGAAGAGTATATTTTTCTCCTTCAAAGAATAGTAGAGCAGCATAGCAGCAGAATAGCAAAAAGGAGAAGTGCTTTCAAATTAAAACATGGACTACATGCAAACAAATATCAATATCAATTCTGGAAGTTCAGAGATACACTAGGAAATCTGGATGGTAAAGATTGAAATTAATACTTTGAAACTGGCTTCTCAAAACCCCCTTTTTATCCTGTCTGATGAAACTTAAACACTATGAAATAAATATTCTGAGACAGCATCAAAAGGAAAAGCTAACACCAAGATGAAAGGCACTGGTAGCCATAAGAGGTTGTATACCACATGCAGAACTATACTAATGGCTCATCACAGTGAGATTCCTGGCATTTTTTCAGGAGCATATATCACCTAGATAATTTCAGATAGCCAAGCAGAATTTACATGACTTAAAAGAAACTATGTCATAATTAGTATCCATGCACAGTCAGTTACTTGCCAATAATATCCAGTGTCACTGAAAGGAAGTACCTTGAACATGGTGGTCCACTGAGCTTTGGAGACATTATGATGCCAAGATTTTTTGAAAAAAAAATATAGAAAGAGACATGAGCTGTGTATAATGTTTCTTAAAAACAATCAAAATTTTTGAGAACTAATGTGGGAAAGAAAACAACAGACTATTTCAGTCAACTTTGGCACAAAAGCACTGGGTAGAAAAAAAAAAATACTTCTATTTTTTACCCAAAACAAATGTAATGTTTCAAATACACAGAGTTATTATTACCTACTCTTTCCTACATGGGCAGCACCATCTCTCATGCCAGTTCTTTTCATTTGTGCCCAGATAGTCAAAATTGGTTTCATTTTTTAAAAACTGAATTTCCATCCTAGACTAAATAACACAATTTACAAACAATGAAATGGGTCATAGGTAGCAAAATGGTACTATAAGAATTTACAATTTATTTGGAGTCACCAATATGATTAGATGGATTAATGGGTTGCAAAATGAAATAAGGAGCTTCCTTAGAGAATCTGTACAAAACCAGAAGCACTACAGCTTTTAAAGAAGGATGAAAATACTTTCATATAAATACAAGGAGGCATAAGGGGACACTTTGGGGACTCTACAGACAATGTGCTTCCCCATCTCTGTCTCAGGCCAATGTTCTAGTACATCTTAACCAACCTGTTGAACATCACTAAGGGGGAACCTTTCTCCTTCACTGCTTCTCCTTCTGGTGGTTTCCCCAAAGCACATCTCCTAGGAAACAGAGTTACTTCTTCCTTCAATTCAAGTAAGTAAAGACCTGTTTCATCTTGACATGTTTGTATCCCAAGTTCTTCCTTTCTTATTCAGTCCTATAAAAAATAAGTATAAAAAAGTAAGAAGGTTTCTTTTGGTAGGTTTGTCATAGAAGATGTAGCCAGGATCTTTGATGTGATCTCTAAAAAGTACTCAATCCAGAGAGGTCACCTGGACTTGGTAACAGGACCTGAGTGTTGCAAGGCACTGGCTTTTTCTGAGAAAGTATAAGCTATATTTGAACCCACTTCAACCCAGCTTCAACATTTCCTATTTCTGAGCATTTCCTCAGAAAGACAGGACTGTCTTAAATCTAAAAGGCCAGTATTTCTAAGAGCTTCAGCCACTTTACTTCATGATTAAGACCCCAGAAAGAAAACATTGGAATAAGAAATTGTATTCTCTCTACAGGGGAAGAGGGTGGTTTTGGGAGATCAGCAGACCAAGGCTATGGAATTCTAGACAGCAAAGCTTTCATGCCATGAAAGCAGTAGAAAGGAGAGGCAGAGCATTAAATTTCACAGGAGAACGGATACATTTATTTTGGGGTAGTCACACAATTTAATACTATTCAGAAGTGAGAATGAAAAATCTACAATTACACACAACCATGTTGATAAATCTCATATAATTATATTGAGAAGTCAGACAAAAAAGTAATCATAAGAATGATTCTATTTATCTAAAGAACAAAACCAGACAAAATTAATTTATATAGAAGAGATTAGAATAGTAGTTTCTCTTGGGAGAGGACACATGAGAAGCTTCTAGAACACTGGTTACATTCTATGTCTTGATTTCAGTGCTGATTATTCAACTGGTTCCATTGATTATGATTTACTAAACTGTACACAAGAGATGCAGGTCTTTTATAGGTATACTATACTTCAGTGATGTTGTAAAAGTTTGAAAATGCAAGAAAAGGTTGTCAGAGTCTCATAGAGGGAAGAAGCAAGGAAAAGGCTATTAGAGTCTCCGAGAGTGGTAAGCTCCTACGGCATGGCAGATAGAGATGCTGCGTCTAATCTAGTTAGGTCTTTTTCCCAAAGCTGGTGGTGTCTCATAGTCACTCAGCTTCATTTTCAGCTATTACTTATTAAAAAAAAAAAAAAAAATCATCAATTTATAAGGTTCTTACTTTGTGGAAAAAAAAAACATAAGAAAAGAAAAAAGCAAACATGGCAGAGTTGATTAGAATATCTCAATTTATGTATAAACTATAGCAAATCTATTATTCCAGAACAAAAGAATAAACTGTCATTCCCTATAAAAATATATAAAATGAGAAAACGGTAGTTGTACTCAGTTCTAGAGATAGGAAGAAATCTCCTTAGTTTAACAATTTAGCTATTATTGGTTTTAAGAAGGGCAAAATCATTAGATAGTCAAATGATAACATAGCAATTTTCTTCCAAGGACAAAATAAATAAATAGGTAACACAAAATTAATTATAAATCCTCCAGTGGATCTTAAATGGTCTTTTTGGTTTTACTCACAAAACAAACAAGTGAAAAACAAAATAGAAAAAAAAACAAAACCCTGATACCATCAGTCCATAAAATTATCCCTAAACTGAAATAGCTACCTTGTCTGTTTCCTGGGTTGGATGATATGGCTGTGAACACACTAAAGAAATATAAGCAATTTATACAAGAAGCTTGAAAGAATTTCACAAAAGATTTTGTGAGATCAGTCCTCTGATCTTCAGCTAGAGTGTGTGGGCTGGGGTAGAAGACTGGTACTTATGAGAATTTTACAAATATAATTGAATTCTTAAGGCCAACTTTCTATCTATCTCTGGTGTAAAACAAACCGAGATACACATTTTACAATTTCTTTTCATGTAAGTAAATATAATATAAATTTTAATTTACAAAATTATAAGCTTTAAAGTTGAGCCACCAGAAATGTTATTCAAAGGGAAGAGTCAAACTCAGAAAAATTTGTGGAGCAGGAAAAAAAGCTTATTTAGTTCTTTTAATGCATTGTTCTAATTGTGCTTTAACTTGTATTTTCAGGTATATTATGTTATCAGAGTTGATATCATGTAATTATATTTTAATTTTAGCTGCTGAAATATAAAAAATGTTAAAATATTACTTATAAGAAGAGTATTCTATTTATGGCTTCCAAACACCTAAAAATTTCCTCATTTACTGTTTTATTAGAATGCACTTTGTATGTGTTCATACCAATACTCTACTTGTTTGTTTAAGTCTATGATAACTATATCCTAATATTCACTACTTCCCTAGAAATGGAAAGTATCTTGGTGATTGCAGACATCAGCACACTTGTACCAGACCTTCAGCTAGTCTGATAAATGGTATAGTATTTTTTTCAAATCAGCTGGGACAAATCAGGTGACAAATGATTTCCATTAGCTTCAGCAGAATGGAAACAAAACAGATCAATACAAATAATTTGCAGCAAGTTTAGATCATAAATTTCCTTTTGCTCTCATATATCATTTTAATATAGAAGATTTTTTTCTCATAGTAGAGAAAAAAGTCATTAGAGTATTGAAGATTCTAGTTACAGAAATTTGTCCCTGAATTAAGGATGATTTTAATACACTATTAATTTTATCCAATGGTACAAAACAAGAAAAATGTTAATGAGCCACGTTCCAGAAAATCAGTTCCACCTGTAAGTTGTGTAAAAACCATAAAATGCTTAAGTCTACAAGGTGAGCATTATTGTTCCTATTTTAATTTAAGGCTTTCATTGCTCATTTTTTTTTCTTTAGTTCTATTTCTTAAGCACTGTCATTGCAATTGCCTTTTGGTGGGCAAAATTATCTTCACTCCCATGTTTTATGTTCAAAAGATGTGTTTTAGCTTCAGGTATTATGTTTCAACAGTAGAAAGGATAGAAAGGAAGTAAAGGCATGCTAGGAGAAAGAGAAAGAGGAGGAAAACAAACCAAAAAAGCAAATTAGGGTTACTTTTCTTTCTATCTTGAATTATTCCAAAAATAAATAGCTTCTTATGTAATTGTGAGGGATTTGCAAAGACCTATCAGACCGCACCCAGTGATAACTAAAGGAGTCCTGGCAGTTACTAGAATTATTTATTCATCTATCTTCACGGACTCAGAAATACCTAAGCATAAAACTGTCAGTCACGTGGCACATATCAAGAGCATCCATTCTGAAAAATGTTCCGCTGTACCCAGGAAAATGCATGAAGCCATTCACTGCATCCACCAGACCCCTTCACTGATGTATTGAGTGGGTATTATTTACTCTTCTACTCCACTTTGAGATTGGGCACAGCTCAGTAGAGGCAGTTCTACACAACTACTGCTTGACAGATGGCAAAGAGAAGAGACTGGCCAGGAGGCCTGGGTTCCTCTCCAGCTGCATGGACAAGGGCAAAGGTGATATACCTGCTTCCATGTCACTTAGCCTTTTTCATAATTATCCAAAATCACTTTATATTTTAAATCATAAGGATACAGGGAGACAGGAATGGGGATAATAATAATTTAATGATTTCTGGATGGGGAAAATTTAGAGGAAAACCAAGTAGATAGTTTGCACAATCTCCTTGCTTTTGTGACCCAAATAGTTCAAATAGTTCTAGCTTATTTTTTGAGGGGGAGGGTCAATTTGAGGGTTCAGAATCAGTATGCTGCTGTGCCTCCAAAAGCAGATATTGTGGGAAAGTTCAAAATTCTGAGTAGTTTGAAATAATTTCCCTAGACTCATAATATGTTTCATAGAAAGAGCACTAGACGAGTTCTGAAAACCTGGTTCCAATCTTGACTCCATTCTTTATTCTCTGCCTGATTTCCAAAAATCTTTTAAATTATTTGGTCTTCAAATTCCTTTTATAAAATTGGGCAAAATACTGTCTGCTCTGTCTAAACTTGAATGCCTATAAACATTTGGATTCCAACCTGCCCTATTGAATCCAGTGTGTACAACAGTGTAGTACTGTGCTAAAAACGTGGAATCTTGAGCCAGATTCCTGCATTCAAATCCAGACTTTGCAATTTGCTAGCTTTGTGACCTTGGAAAGTTACTTAATCTTTTTGTAACTCAGTTTCCTCAACTGTGAAATAGAGGTAACAATTACACCTACCTAATAAGATTGTGGCCAGGATTAAAGAATTTAAAGGTAAAGTGCTTGTAACAGTACCTGGATCATGTTAAGTCCTGTATATGATTATTATTATTATTATTATTATTATTATTAATGAATGTACAAGGATAGCAACTTTTTAAATATATTTAAAAATGGGAGTTGAAGACTTTGGGAGGAGGTAATTGGGTTTAGAACTCATTAAAAAAAAGCATTTTGCCAGAGGAATGTGGTACGATTTACAGACATTCCAGGCACTCACTGACATCCTTGAAGCATTGGGGAACCTGGCTGAGTGTTCACCTGACCTACCGCATTGCAAAGCCACATACCCAATCATTTCATCTGCACATAACAGCAATTTTCTTTTTACTGCCATATTAAATGATAAGACTTTCAGTACGATGTTAAATAGAACTGGTGAGAGAAGACATCCTGCTCTTCTCCCTCTTGGGAGGAAACATTAAAAATTTATACATTGCTTGATGTAGACTTTTTTGATTCATAAATATTTTTTTATCTGATTAAGTACATTCTCATATATTCACTGTTTTTGAAACTTTGTTTTTTGTAAACACTAATAGATGTCAAATCTTATTAATTACTTTATTTTCATCCATTGAAATACTATTCTACTTTTTTCTTTTAATGTGGTATATTATTCATTTGATTACTATATGATTTTTCTTTGTCCCATATGTTTTTTGATCCTTTTTCTCTCCCTTTTTTCCTCCTTTTGGATTAGCCAAATACACTCATTATCTCCCCTT
This sequence comes from Choloepus didactylus, assembly GCF_015220235.1. Taxonomy (NCBI): domain Eukaryota; kingdom Metazoa; phylum Chordata; class Mammalia; order Pilosa; family Megalonychidae; genus Choloepus; species Choloepus didactylus. The sequence continues at coordinate 61,638,645 of NC_051321.1, read as the reverse complement.
TTTTGCCTTATTAAATTTTGGGATACATATTTTTTACTATGTTTTCAGCATTTTCCCTAGAGATTACAGTATACATCCTCACCTTTTCAAAATTTAGTATATCACCCATACTGCTTCTTTGACAATGTTAGGTCTCTAGAATATTTTATATCTTAGCTTTTTGTTATGGTTGATATGCATTTTCCCTTCTATTTATATTTTAAATTCTAAAATATATTATTAGTATCACTATTATTATTTGAACAATCAGTGTCTATTAACATATACCATATATTTACTCTTTCCACTGTACTTCATTCCTCTCTGAATTTCCAGATTTTCTACCAGAGATTGTGTCCCTTTGCCTGAAGGTTATTCTTATTTTCTCTTCCTGTGAGGCTTTTAGAAGTTCTGCTATAATATGTCTAAGTTTTATTTGTATTTTTCATATTTTCAATTCAAAGAGGTTCTTGAATTGTTAGTTTGGTGTCTTTCATAATTTTGGAAAATTTTTAAGCCATCATGGGTTCAAATATTGTTTCTGCCTTATTGTACACATCTCTCCATCTCAGAATCTAATTACACATGTTACACCTTTCCCTGTGTTCAATATGATCCTCCTGCTCTTTTCAGTATTTTTCTTTTTGTCTTTCAGTGTTTCAGTCTAGGAATTCTCAATTGACTTAACATTTTCAATAATTCTCTCTTCCCCTCTAATTTGCTACTAAAACTAACCTACTGTGATCATAATTTATCATAAATTCTAATTCTAGAATCTCCATTTGATTATCTTTTCTAGATTTAAATTCTCTAGTGAGATTCTTCATCTTCCCTAAATTTTCTTGAATGTATCATTTAAGATTTTTTAAAGTCTATTTCTTTTAACTCAGTACTAGATAACATTTTGGTCTATTTCTTGTGTCTGATTTTTCTCTTGGGTGTTAGTCATTATGGATTTCCTCTTGTCATTACTGTTAATTTTTTACTGCATTCTGGACACCGTGCATGAAAAATTGTAGAGGATCTAGATAATGTTTTCCTTTAAAGAGGATCCACCTTATACTCTGTTAAGTGGATGCAGTAAGAGGCTTTAGCATAATCATGGGAAATACACACACACACACACACACACACACACACACACATGCATACATACATACATGTTTGGGTTGCAGTTTATCAATAAAGTTCTCTACTTTTTTTTCCTGTTTCTAGGATGTAGACCACCAAGAATTCCAAGTAAGATCTTGGCATATTCATTGTGGCTTCTCTCCTCAGCACTGTGAGGTGACAAATATTGCATGCTTTTTGGAGGCTTTCTGCTTATCTTCTTAGCTTTCCATGTGTTACAACTTCAGAATTCAGCAAATCTCAGGGAAAATCAGGCATAGTGTTTGTTGTGGTTTTAAAATATAACTGCAAATATTTTTCCATGCCTTGCATTGAGAGGCAGTCTTTGTCTTATCCTCTTGAATCTGGTTGTGCTTATGACAACTTTAATCAATAGTGTGTGGCAGACATGATGCTACATGATTTCGAAGCTAGGTCATTGTGCCAGTTTGGATATATTATGTTCCCCAAAAAAGTCGCAGAATGCCATTTAGCTTTAGTAAGAAGGCTGACTGCCCTGAGATTGCCATGCTGTAGAGGACTTGCATAGGCACTTGTTCACCAGCTTCAGCTGAGTTTCCAGGTGACAGCCAGCATTAACTTCTAGCCATGAGAATGAGTCATTTTAGATGTCTATTCTACTGTAGACAGCAGACCCAACAACTGACTGCAACTCCACAAGATAATCCAAGCAGGAGTTGCCAATTTCAACCTTTCTTGAACTCCAAACACATAACATTATGAGCACCATTGGTTGTTTGAAGGTGTTGAGTTTTGGAGTAACTTATTATGCAGTGATAGCAACCAGAACAGTGTCATCTCTGTTCTTTTGTCCTACCTTCTCTGGAAGATTCTGACAGTTCAAGTTAACATCTAACAAATTTTGTCTTTTTATCGCTTTGGTTTTTCTGCCTCTCACCTCCAACTATGGTCCTTCATCTAAGTCATTTGAGAATTGGCAAAGAGCCTGAGGGGGTAAAATGTAGTTGAAGAACCTTGGTTCATCTTTGGAAGTCCCCTACTTCGGGAACTTGGCCTCTCAAGCCCTGGTTCCCACATTAGTTCTCTAGTGCTTTTATATAATTTTGCATTTTTCTATTTTGTTTCCAATTTTACTGACCCTTCTAGTTGTTCTTAATGGAAATATCGATCTGCAGCAAGTACCCTTTCTTGGCCCAAAGCAAAACTACTCTTTATCTTAAGAAACAGGGATTGGATTCTAAAGTCATTATTGGCTCAATTATTTCTTCATACACAGGGAAATGGAATTTGGCTCATATTTGAATTCAAAAGATTTTCTCTTAACCATAAATTATTCAAAAGTGCTCTACTTCTTAAATCTTACACTTTGATAACCTTACTTTCTGAACACAACCTCATCTCCTTCAAAGTTTCTCACTCTCAAACTAACCTCAAACCATCTATCACCATGAGGACCTCTTCTGCATCTTCCCTTCCTCTGTATCAGCTTGTACTCATATGAATGAGAATATCTGCTAAGTTTATGCAATATTCTAGATCCTTTGTTGTCATTTCGACAATATTCACAGCATCTTCACCAGGAGTAAACTCCGTCTCCAGAACCCACTTTCTTTGTGCATCCATAAGAAGCAGCTCCTCACCTGTTCAAGTTTTATCATGACTGCAGTTACATTTTCAGAGCCAGCATTCCATTGGTAACCACCTAAAGAACTCTCTTACTAGCATTCTTAATTCCCCAGCTCTTTGTTGAAAATCACATATTTCCAATTTTCTCTTTCACTTAGAATTTCAAGTGAATGAAAGAAATGCCACTGCAAAGACCTGAGCTGAGTTGCCAAGTGTCAGAGTAGCCAATTAAGACAAAATGGAATAACAGTCAAGGCTTTAATCACTTACTGAGATAGCTTAAGCAAGAGGCTAACCAAGAAAAAGCACTGCTACCACCTCTGTCCCATTCTTTACCAAGGAACAGCACCCCTGGTTGAAGGTCAGATGGAGCAGTACAGACATGGGGATCATCCCTCTGCTGAGAGAATGCTGAACAAAAGGCTTCTACCATTTTATAGACCTGGGAGGCAGGCGAAGGAGAGATGGAAGGGCCAGGAGTAGAAAAATAGTGAGTACTGAGTCAAAGTGGAGAAACATATCTTGAAAGTCTCTCTTCCCACCCTCAATAAGGAGGTCTTAGCAAAGGAACCTAAGGAAGGCCTTGGGTTTGAGTCCTCCAAATAAAGTCCTCTAAATGGAGGCACCTGGGCTAGGAATACAGCTATGCATAAGAACATGACCAGTCAAGAGTATCTGTTCCTTGACACAGCTCAATTCAGAGGCTACAGTACATTGAAAAGTCTGGTATAGGGTGGACAGCTTTCCTCTATGAGACCTGCCAGGTAAAGCTTTTGTTACTGTCTGTGGTCAGCTTGGAAGACTACCCATAGGTTTTTGTACTAGAGCCAGACTCCTCACCAACGACATGTGCATTGTGCTAATACAAGTTTAAAGTTCTGAGATTGTTCACAGCTAGACCTACAGCACTCCACCAGTTTTTTCTTAGTTTTATATATTCCATATACAGGCATACCTCAGAGGTATTGTAGGTTCAGTTCTGGACTATCTCAATAAAGTAAATATTACAATAAAGCAAGTCACAAGATTTTTTTTTGGTTTCCCAGTGCATATAAATGTTATGTTTACACAAAACTGTAATCTACTAAGTGTGCAATAGCATTATGACTAAAAAAAGACAATGTATATAACTTTAATTAAAAATATGTTATTGCTAAAAATGCTATTGATCAGAAATTGTAATCTTTTGCTGGTGGAGGGTCTTGCCTCAGTGATGATGGCTGCTGGCTGATCAGGTTGGTGGTTGCTGAAGGTTGGGATGGCTGTGACAATTTCTTAAAATAAGATAACAATCAAATTTGCTACATCAATTGACTCTTCATTTCACAAACCATTTCTCTGTAGCATGTGATGCTCTTTGATAGTGTTTTAACCACAGTAAAATTTCTTTCAAAATTGGAGCTGATCCTCTCAAACCCTGCCGCTGCTTTCTCACTAAGTTTATGTAATATTCTAGATCCTTTGTTGTCATTTTGACAATATTCACAGCATCTTCACCAGGAGTAAACTCCATCTCCAGAACCCACTTTCTTTGTGCATCCATAAGAAGCAGCTCCTTACCTGTTCAACCTTTATCATGATTGCAGCAATTCAGTTACATTTTCAGGATAAACTTTTAATTCTAGTTCTCTTGCTATTGCCACGACACCCGGAGTTTCTTCCTCCACTGAAGTCTTGAACCCCTCAAAGCCATCCACGAAGGTGGGAATCAATTTCCTTCAAACTCCAAGAATGTTGATATTTTGACCTCCTCCATGAATCATGAATATTCTTGATGGTATCTAGAATGCTGAATCCTTTCCAGAAGGTTTCGATTTACTTCTCCCAGACCCATCACAGGAATCACTTTCTAAGGCAGCTAAAGCCTTATGAAATGTATTTCTTAAATAAGACTTGAAAGTTGGAATGACTCCTTCATCCGTAGGTTGGAGAATGAATGTCATATTAGCAGGCATGAAAACAACATTAGTCTCAATGTACATCTCCATCAGAGCTCTTGGGTAGCCAGGTGCATTGTCAAGGAGTAGTAATATTTTGAACATTCCTTAAACCTCATGAACTAACCACTACTTGCTTCAAACTTTTGTTCTGCTGCTTCCTCTTCTCTCACAGGCTTCATAATATTAAAGAGAGTTAGGGCCTTGCTCTTCTCCCATGCATTGCACCCCAAATAAGATAAAATTAAATTGCAGGTGTCTGTGTGAATGTAGAGCAACAGAAACTCATACCATTGTTTTGAGAGATATAAATTCATACAACCACTTTGGAAAACATTTTGACATTATCTGTTTAATTAAAGGAATGCAAAATCCAGTAATTCTCCATACACACACACACACACACACACACACATACATATATAGGTAGGGAATATATCCATATGTGAACTAGGAGGCATGTGCAAGATTATACATAGCAGCATTGCTCACAACAGCCCCACACTGAAAACTACCCAAATGCTCATTAAAAGAAAAATTTGGGTATAAATTTTGGTACATTCATATATTGAAATACTTAATAAGAATTGTGAGAAAATGGAGCTAAGGTACATAGAATGATATAAATGAATATCACATTTATATTGTTAAGGAAGATAAACCTGACCCAAACATATGTATTATGTGTGATTCCATTCACATGATATTCAAGTATAAACAAATATATGGGAAGATGCTGCTCACAGACAAAACTGACCTATTTTGTTTATGTATGTTTTCTTAGGTAGTAACACTACCAAGAAAATGAGGGGGTTGTTACCTTTAAATTGAGGATAGTTGCCTTAAGAAAAGGATCTATTCATGATTGGGACAGTACTTTCATGGTGCTCATAATATTTTATTTCTTGACCTTGAAAGTAATTATAGGAATTTTCACGATATAATAATTTTTAGTTGTGTATTTAGGTTTTATGCAATTTTTTTTATTTTTAATTCAGTATAAAAAGATATAAAAATACTGTCAAAGTTCCACTTCTTTTATATTTTACAACTTCTCCTTCAAACTTTGCTAATAATTACTTTATTAAAATATGATGAAAAAATATGATGAACAAATTTAATCAGAGGAGTAGGGAAAAGAATGGAAACTATTAAATGTCTGCTGAGGAAACTGCAAGGAAGGGAAATTTGATGATGAATACTCACTGCTGGTTCAGGTAAGGGAGGTCATTTTTAACTAGGTTTCTGGAATTATTTGAAAACATTATATCCATAATAGATGATGGAAATTCAATGATGTAGTACCCTTGTATTTTTCTGCAGACAAATAGCCATGTTACACATGAGAGATTAATGACTAAGGTAACGAGTTATTGAATAAGAGGTTAGAAGTAGGGCTGGATAGAAAACTGGCAGCAGCATGCTTTTTACTCATAGTCTACAGCCATAAAACCTTTCCCTCCAGTGACTTTTTTTTCTGGAATATCCAAATAATAAAAAGACAGTCATCCTTCTAAAGCTGCTGTGACTGAGGTTTCAAGGAATCAAGGAAGACAGATTCATTTAACCCTTTACCCCAGACACCCCGTTCAAAACATGTGCTGAGCTCCTTCCTCCTTGCTCTTTTCCTCCTTCTCTCCCTACTCTCTCTCCTCTCCTCTTTTTATTTTATCTATTCTTTTATCTTTCCATTCCTTTTTTTTTTCATTATTTTGTGACATGTTGGGGACCACCTTTCCATTCAAAGGGAAATGCTGCTTGACAAGGTATTTAACAATTCCACTCTCCCTGAAATTCTGCCAGTGAGACATGATTTGGGAGAAAAGTTCAAAAATTCATTGAAATTCTCTACATTGCCACGTGTCATAATAATCATAGATACTCTGCTTAGAGAAGGAAAGTAAAGGGGGTATGTCAGCCTCTGTTTAAGTTCACTGCTCTAACAAAGAACAGGGAAGAAAATGAGATTTGGCAATCATCTGCATAATTTGGACGAGCACACTTTTAGTAGACAATATAGAAACTGATTTCCCACAATTTGGTGGTCTAGAAGAATCACAATAGCCAGATAATTACCTTCTCGTTTTTCCTTTGCTTCTAAGACTGATTTCTGTAATCTATTTTTTTAGGGCATAAATATACCCACACACACACTACAACTTTTTTTTTAATAAAATTATCAACATTTCATTTTGACACAATTTTAAGACTGATATGAAGGACAATCATTCTAGAGTTGACATTCTCTGCACATTTTGAATGAAACCATCTTTGAAGCATTGATGTAACTTTTGTTCATATATTACTTGTTTTTCTAGCACCTTGGAATTTGATTCAGCAAAACAGGTTTCTATCAGGAAATTCATTCGATTAACAAATATATTATCACTGTCAGAAATAACTTGAAGTAAAAATGGTTACACCAATGACCATAATTGTCAAAATTCCAAATTAATCAGAGGTTTCTTGCTTCTGTATTACATATGGAAAATGAGGGATAGCTCGTCTACTTGGAATATTTCCTAATACAGAAGGCTGAGTTAGTTGCCTCTCCTTTGTACACCCTTTCTTATGAATTAGACACTTTATTTTGTCATTATTAGTAATTAAAGACTTTAATTAATATTAATTAGTTTTTATTAATAATGTCTATCTTTTTTCATTAACCCCGTAATACAAGTACTTTCCAATAAAACGTTCTGCAATGGTGGAAATAATCTATATCTGCACTGTTCAAATGTTAGCCGCTAGCTACAAGTGGCTATGAAGCACTTAAAATATGGCTAGTTCAAATTGGGATGTAAATTACATCTCAGGTTTCAAAAAACTTAGGCAAAAAGTAGAATGTAAAATAGCTCATTAATTACTTTTTTTAATGGATGGATGCTGAGATGATAATATTTTGGATATATTGAGTTAAAATATATTAATAAATTAACATCTCTCATTTATTTCTGCTTTTTAAAAAGTACCCATTAGGAAATTTAACACCACATATATGGTTAGAATTTGTTTCTGTATTGTATTTGTATTGGGTGGTGCTGTTTAAAAATATCTGGCTAGAATTTTCTATATATGATGTTTGTTAAAAGACTGACATTTCTAACTTTTATATTCCATTAAATAGTGATGTGTTTCACAATTGCCCATCGTATTTATTCAGTGCATTTTTTCCTTCCTTAGTGGTACATAAAATAATAGTGTACATTATAATCAATTAAGTTAGCTCCAGTAAACAATGTTTTATTATTGTTTGTGACACAGAAATGACATTAGAAATCAGTAGCTTTTTAGTCCTTTGGAAATATCTCCCGGTACTCTTATAGAAAATAACATCTTATTTTCAAGCTTCTTGAGTTAGAGTGTGCTTGCCAAAAAGGATAATTATTTAGAAGAGAGCAATAGCAAGAATGTAAATAAACTGCTACTCTCCAGGGAGAGAATTGAGGTGGATCCATTCCTTCCTCCTTAGGAATATCATTACAATCACTTCAAATAAGTCAATCGTATTCAGTCAGAATAAGAGAACATTTGAAAGATGTCTCAAAGTTTTGTTAATAGTTATATTTTTAACTAATAATCATGACAGATTTGAATTGTGTGTTTATCTTGGTGGGAAGAAAAGACTGGGGAAATCTGAGGAAAGTTAAAAAAGTAAAATTATTAAAATACATGTCAATGCTAATATTTATTTGTTACTTAGTTACTTACTTTTAGAAGTTGTATCAAAGTAATAAAAATAGATAGTATCAAATCAAATATTATGGCTCACCCCATCCCTCCTTCATCCCCCTCTTCCCAGATAATTACTAACTTCTCATCAGTAATTGTCCAGTGGGAACTCCTTCAATCTCTGTCAAATTAACATTTCTGGTGGTCTCTACATTACTCTGCATCTAACAGTTCCTTCTCCTAGTTTATAAACTTTAACGGAAATCTGTTGACTCCCAAAAATTGATGACAGAGATGTACCTGAGTTAAATTGCCCTTATTCTCCCTGACACTGTCCCACAGTCAGTGTTCAGTTTTATGTAGGTTACCTTTGCAAATTCAAAGCTTATATAATATATAATTGTCCTATCAACTGATGACAGCATCTCTTAACTCACCACATCCCCACAATGGAAAATAAGGATTTTAGTATTTCTATCGATTCTTCCTGCTCTTTATATCTTTCTTCCACCTTCTAATTTTGCTTGGCCATACACACATTCACACTTTATACTGTTAGGTATTTCACATTTACTTTCTTGCCTGCAACCATAACCAAGCCTTTCAAGCAATGATTCTTCCATAGGTTCTAAAGTTGAAACCTAATAGCAACATTTACACTTTATGACTACGTAAATATTATCCAAAGCCAGGACCAAATCAAACTGTAAGGTTTACCCTTAGTTCAATTTGTTGATCTCAAAGAAAAGAAAGTTAATTATTCCAATTTTTAAACAATAAGATGCAAATACCTTGTAAGCACATTTTTATAACACAGTTTGAGGCAGTTCTTCTTGGGATAAATTTCCTGAATTTTTTGTTCTATAAATAATCCACTTTGAAAAATGCATTTCCATGTGGATTGAATTATCAAGGTTGGAAATACATATTCCTGATAGAACAAGAAAAAACAATGGCATTTTTTTTTTCTGAGTGAAATAGTAATAGTGTTTGGTTTATAGCAGATTCTGAAAAATATATTTTCCAAGTAAGTTCTACTACCTAGATGCATAAACATTTAAAATCCTGGAGTGATATTCAGTTGTACTGAAATGGAACAATAATGAACACAGTACAATTATTAAAATATTGTTCATATGCTTTTGATGTAAAGAGACTAAGAAAGAATTAACAACCATGGATTTCCAGGTCCAGGACTGTAATTATCTTATTCAAAACCTGAAAAAGTTTGTTGGATTACAGATGTTAATTCATCACAATATGAGAATATTTGACCACAAATTTAATGACACAATACTGTCTACAATAAATTAAAGATATCTGGTCACTGAATGCACATGAGAATTAAAGCTAAATTTAAGAGAAAGGTTTAACTATTTTCAAACAAGGTATAGCTGAGGTTGGAGACAATAGCTACTGGGAAAGAGGGAAAGGCGTCTGTTTGCATTATTTTAAAATATATTTTAAAATTGGGTTTTACACATTAATAAAATATCTGGTAAATATCTATTTTAAAATTGGGTTTTTACACATTAATAAAATATCTGGTAAATAACATTTGTTACAAAACCATAGAAGTTATTATGAAAGGAACATTCATGATAATTAGTTCATCCCTTTATTTGCCACTAGAAAAATCTGAGTGAGATTCTGGAAAGACAAAGATTATTCCATGGAAATGCCAACTGACCAGCAGCAGTACTATGGACCCTGGACTAAGAAGCAAACCTCTGAGTTCCAGTGTGACGTGAGATGGGAACACCCTACCTGGAGGTGTGGGTGTGTACAGGAGTGATCCTGCATTATCGTATTTGTAATTAGTGGGGAAATTCACAAATGCCCATAAAATAAATAATGACATGATAGGAAAATTCTTTTCTATGTGATATGGGGTACTTCTACAATCAAGGTCATTTCATTTCCATACAATATATTTTAAATAATTTTAACCACTCTGGTAACCTCTGGATTGCTTTCATCTTCATGAGCACATCTACCCTAATCTGATGTAATTAACACATTTTTTAAAACAAGACCTAGAAAAACAGACTACATATAGCTATAATTGAACTATCATGATTTCAAGAAAGGTTCCGTTTCCCTTGGGTATGTAGAAATGGAAGAGGTATGTCTAGGAATTTAAGATGGAACATGAAACATATGGAGCAATTAAGAGAGAGGAAAGAAATATCAGATCACCAGGGGAAACAGCCATGTTCTAACACCCTCTGCCATGAAATTATGTGACAAGTGCTCTCCGTCACTGAAGCCAGTGTGGTGCTCTGTGCATTGCAGCCACTCAGTAAATATAGTTGACAGAATGGAAGCAAACTTCAAAATTTTGGATTCCTTTTAGGGTGTCATACTGAGAAATTATCTCTTGACTCTGTATTTGTTTCTAGATAGTATCTAATGTTATTCAACTATTAAAAAAAATCACAGTTGCAACAATTCCCTAAGGAAATATTTATTCACATGATTGAGTTTTAACCAGGCCTTATTTTATTTTACAGTGTTAGGAAACTATGGAGTATGAGAGAGTTCTTGTGTAGATGACTATTTTATGTAGTTGTTAATGCCAAAGAGATATTTCCATAAATGAAGGTATTTGAATTACAAAGAATTAAGATTACCTTTAAAATGTTAGCTAAGATTATGATAAATGGCAAAGAAATCTGAGAAATGGATAGAGTTTAGATCAAATACTCGTCATTGTTGTATTCAGAGGTGCTAAACATATGTAAGTATTCAATAGCTAATCCAAATTTCATTCATTGAATACTGTAATGGTTCCCTAATTCATCACAATCACAGAAACACCTGCACAGAAAAACCTGATACTGATATTCTATGTAATGTGTAGAGTGCTCACTCATTCTGTTCTTTTTATTTTTACCATTCTTTTGTAAGCTAACATATCGGTTTACTAAAGGCAACAGAATCTCTGAGAGCACAGACCGCACATTTCTCATACTAAAGTGCCTCTTTGTTGGCAGTGCTTCTGGAAATTTTTTTTCAAGAATTTCTCTAAAAGCAGGCAAATAAAAAATAAAGAAAAGGAAGCTGAAATCTAGCACCATTAGCCATAATTGAATAATAAATAATATCAGCTGTTAATCACAACACTCTACTATAGTGTTATGGAAACAAATTTCTTATAGCTGGGTATTATTGTTAACTTTTGCTGTGCAACAAACCATCCCCAAACTTAATGGTTGAAAACAAGAATCATTTATTAGTTCACAATTCTGGCAGCTGTAGGTAGGGACTTGAATCTCTTGGGTGGTTTTTCTACTCGTGTTGCTTGGGCTTATGTGTTCACCATGAATCTGACGGGCATCCAGCTGGGTGCTGGTTTGTCTAGAATGACCTCCCTCAAGAGTCTGTTGGTTGGTGCTGGCTATCACTTTGACTAATACCAGCAGGCTCCCCTGCATTTATTCACATGGCAGCGGTCATGGGTTTTGTAGGAACAAAGAAGGAATTCACCAAAGCCTAAGAACTTTTCAAGAGCTTCACTGTGTCACAAATACTGTTGGCCCATTTTCCAAAGCAAGCCACACAGTCAAGCTTAGAGTAAATGGACTTTAGTGTTTTCCAAAAGCATGGATACAGATAGCAGTGAAGAAACTGGGGCTATTACTGCAACAATCCACAATACTGGTATTATGTTTTGCTAAAAAAATACAGCCAAATCAGATGCTTTTATTGGCCCATTTGAACCAATTTTATATATTAATTAATTCATTCTTTTTTCTTTTTCATTCATGAACTCATTCAAATATCTATTTATTCAGTTAATGGCAAAAGGTAAAATTGAAGCACATGACTTAGATTCAAGTCCAAGGAAAGGCCTTCTATTCCTTTCTTTCCCACTCCAATTTAAATATTTGGAACAGAATGCTTAGGTATAGAGTAGAGAGAAAACAATGCCCAGTCCTTAAGAAACCCTTTGAATGCACATTCACTCACAGCTATATAAAGTTCAAACAGAGAGAGTCATGAAAAAGCACAGAAAGAAGAATTATAAGAGGTAGAACAGAAGATGCATCTTAACTTTAATATACAATAACCCTATACCTTATTAGCTGCAACCCAATCCAATTAGAAACTCCTTTTCACAGGATAAGGAGAACAGAAGAGATTGGGCAAAAGTAGAATGAGGTTTGAGAAAGTGACTAAAAATTCTATTTGAGAAAAAATTTCATACTTAATATCAGTTTTAAACGATAAACCCAACACTGTATATACAATCTGCTTAGGTAATACATGTGCTGGTTTGAATGTATTATGTCCCCCAGAAAAAGCCATATTCTTTGATGCAATCTTGTGGGGTAGACATATTAGTGGAGATTAAGTTGGAACGGTTGGATTAGGTTGTTTGCATGGAGATGTGCCCCACCCAACTGTAGGTGATAACTGATGAGATATTTCCATGGAGGCGTGGCCCCACCCATTCAGGGGGGGCCTTGATCAGTGGAGCCATATAAATGAGCTGACAGGCAGAGGGAACTCAGTGCAGCTGTGAGAGACATTTTGAAGAGGAGCTGCAGCCAAGAGGGACACTTGAAGAAAGCACAGGAGCTGCAGATGAGAGACAGTTTGAAGATGGCTGTTGAAAGCAGACTCTTGCTCAGGAGAAACTGAGAGAGGACAAATATCCCAAGTGCAACTAAGAGTGACATTTTTGAGGAACTGCAGCCTAGAGAGGAATGTCCTGGGAGAAAGCCATTTTGAAACCAGAACTTTGGAGCAGATGCCAGCCACGTGCCTTCCCAGCTAACAGAGGTTTTCCGGACACCATTGGCCATCCTCCAGTGAAGGTACCCGATTGCTGATGTGTTACCTTGGACAGTTTATGGCCTTAAGACTGTAACTGTGTAACCAAATAAACCCTGTTTTATAAAAGGCAATCCATCTCTGGTGTTTTGCATTCCAGCAGCATTAGCAAACTAGAACAGGTAACTATAAAATGCAATGAAAATAAACAGAAAACATGGAGAAACTGTCACTTCATATAACAATTGCATACCTAAGAAATTAACCTAAGCAAATAATTCATTAGAAATCATTCAACAGAATTTTCTCTGTTAATAATAAACTACGTTGAGATTGAAAACAATTACAGAGAAATGGTTTGATAAATTATAATTTGGCATCAGTATAAATTATTAGGTAGCCATGATAATAGTAATCATGAAGATTTGTTCAAACATGGAAAATAGTTGAGATACAAGTAAATATTATTGGCACTAATGTTTATTATACATACAAATTCATATGTTTATATGGAAAAGGTTCTGAGTTACAGTGATTGACTTACGGCTAATTATTTTAAAGTAGAAAGTATTTATATTTGCATGTATTAAATTTGACATACAATCCCTCTCCTTAAAATGACCATATCCTGAATTATTTAACCAAATCCATAAAAGTGCTCTAAAATAAAAGAAAAATAAATGAAACCAATTTTAAATCTTAGCTACCTATTGTTTCAATTCAATGTCATGGTGTTAGCCAGTGTATTAAAATTGGTGTAGCAGAGTGGGTCAATCTATTAAGATTTATGTGGGTTTTTTTTTTTTTTTTTTTTGGTAAGCTGTTATTCAAAATATGAAGTAGGAAAAAAGGTAATTACCATTATGCTCAAAACTAAAAAAAGTGTTCTAATGAATGAAATCAAGTAATAATGCTTGTTTAATATGAATTACCAGGATAATTGATCTAATACCTCATTGTTTATGTATCTTAAGTATCACACTATTTATGTCTCACCTCTTTCTAGGCAAAATATGTTTCTCAAATTTATCATTAAGTAAGTTTCAACTTGAATTTCAAACCAACTTTATGGTATTCCTAGAACACCCATCTCCTTTGCCCTGCTATAGAATTACTCAAAATGCAACTCTAAGTTATCAAGCTTGGGAAATTGAAATGGAAATTTGGATATGGGCTGTTTTCAGCTCAGTTAGGAAGCATGCAATTACAATTCAATGCTCAGCGGCAAACACTGCTTGAGTTGAAAGTCTTTCAAATTTTTCTTAAGCAACTCACATAAATGATTAAAGCATATAGCAGGGCTGTCTTTTATTCCCTCTGTAAACAAAAGAAATGCTGGTAGTATTTAACTTTGACCAGGAAATATAATACTATTCTCACTGCAAAATGTTAGTAGCATTTATGAAGTTTAAGATAAATTTATTGTCAGACTTGCAGTGTATTTTTTTTTCTTAATTGAAAGGGAACACTATGCAATATAAACCATGAAGAAAACAAAGACATTGGAATATTTAGAAAAAATTAAGGTAATTTGCTATTTGATTTTAAAAACTTGTAAATTTTATTTAGCTTGAAGTATATTTATGTCTCAAAAGGAGAAATGCAGTTGAAAAAAAAAAAATGGATAAGGAAGTAATTAAGCTGTAGTATAAGTTTTAGAAGGAGATTTCTTATTTTTCTTGTTTGCTGTGAGACATTTCCAAACACCAAAAAATTAGACTGGCTAATACAATTCCCAGAAATTTGAAGTTTCAAGATTCCTAATATTATGCAAACTCCTGATGAAATTCAATTAATTTAAATAACAATTTATAAAACTTTGCTGGATATAAACAAAAAATAACATTGATGTCGGTATATAATATGGATAACTGATTAAGAAGGAAGAGGGAGAAAAGAAAAACAATTGCAACAGTAAACATTTCATATTTCTTGCATGCCCTGAATCTGAAACCTACTGTATGTTTGTGAAATCTTCAATTTAGATCCCAAGAATGATTTTGATTGTAGTTCTGACTTCCTAGTTTTTATTATCTCCTGCTTTTTGAATGAACTCTACTCCAGAAATCACCATAAATTATTTCAACAATCTCAAGATTTGAAATATATCTCCTTTCTGTTTAAATTTATCAAAACTTGTTATTCATGTTTGCCTCAAAAAGCATGAATTTGAAAAGATTATGCCAGAGAGTGGGTTGCAGGCAACAGTCCCTAAGAAGGTGGAATCTCATATTGGTCATTGGCCTAGATGAGAATGAAAAGCAATGTCTAATTAGTACTAAGATGATTGAATTTGGCAGCCAATGCCTTGCAAGGTAAAATAGTTAATAAAATTATCATTCTCAATACTCAGATGAAGGGCTTAGTGGTGGCCACATTTTGAAGATGGTTGGGAGGGCCTTGCCACTACTATAAGAGAATATGCTGGACAAGAAGTCCTAAGGAGTGGTTGGGTCTGAAACTAATAGCTCTAGGCAGCTTAGAGCAAGAAAATGACAAGTTCAAATTACTAAATGTCAGAATAAAGGAATGATCTGAAAACCAGAATTTTCCTACAATTGTGCAACAAAAGTACTTACTTCTAATAAATGAAAACATTTAATGTCCTAGTATTATTCTAACATGGAGAGAACAGTAAGGGACTAAAATAGGAAAGTCCCAACCAATGGAGAGCTGATATTTTAGCAGGAAAAGGCAGAAAACAAAATAATCATGATCAAATGATCAGTTGATACATATATATATAAGAGATAACGGAAAAGAAAGAGAAAATCAGAGGGGTATGTACATGTGTGTATGTGTCTGTGGGAGAATAGTTAGGGGGTACCAGGGATTGGAAACCTCTTTTTTATGTAGGTGGTTACGGAGGGTGTCATTGGTAATTTGACATTCCCATTTAGGAAAAACTAAAGGAAGTATTGTAATTAACCAAGTGGATATCTGGGGATAGAATGGTGGAGGCAAATGGAATAGCAAGTACAAAAGTCCTAAGTGGAATCATGCCTGGTGTTCTAAAGGAAAGGAAATAGAGAAGTATGGCTGGAACAAAGTTGGTGAATTGGAGAGTGGTAGAAGATGAACTGATTTTCAGACTATGCATAGTGCTTCTGCTTTTACTTAGATATCACGTGAAATGGAAAGTTCAGAGGGTTTAGAACGGAGGACTGATATGGTCCAATTTACATTTTATTAGGGCCAATCTGGCTGCTCTCTAGATATTAAAGTCTGGTGGTAAGAGTAGAAGCAGAGATACTTATTGATAAGAGAAAGAGGGATGTCTAAGGTTTCTAGCCTAAGAAATCAAAAGAATAGAGCCACAACAGGAAATGTAAGACTGTGGGTGCTGTAAATTAGTGGGAGATTAGAAATCATAAATTCAGTATTGCACATGTTAAAGTTGGGATGCTCCTTGGATTTCTAATGAAAAATACTGAGTTGGCAGTTGTTTATACAAGTCAGAGTTCAAGTGGTTTAGGGGCTGGAGATGTAATTTAGGTAGTTTTTAACATACAGATAGAATATAAAAACATGATTGGGCAAAACTTTTAGAGAAGTCCATGAACTTAGCTCCGAGGTCACCTAAGGTTTAGAAGCAAGGGATATGTGAAGAAACTATCAAAGAATAGTAGACTTCTACAAGTCAGATGTAAAAAATGCTTAAAGAAAGAACAATAATATGAAAACTGAGGTTTGACCGTTTGTGACAGATTATGATTTGCAAATTTCGACACTCTCTCTGTTTTAGCATTCTACTTCCATGCCTCTTGCAGTATAACTTTGCAGTGCTCTCCTACAGTGCATGGAGTTTATCTCATCCACTTTCTACTTTTAATTCAGGCTTGAGGATAAGACTTGCTTTGGTCAACATAATGTTTAAAAAAATGCAATGTAAACAGATACCTTAAAGGCTTGAACAATTTGGCTTGATCTCTTTTACTCATGTCATTCATCCTAACAAAAACAAATCACTGTTCACCATGAGAAAAACTATTCTCTGGATAGCAACTGATCCAGGGAGAATGGGAGAAATGTAATGAGAAGTCTGAACCCAATCCCAAAAAACAAGCAACCTAAAATGGAGCCACTCATCCACACCAATTCTAGATTAGCCCAACTGCAGTCAACCTGCAGCACATGAACATAGGAGTAACTCTTTTTGTACGCCATTGAGATTTGGATTTTTTTTGTTATGCAGCATTAATGTGGCAATAGCTGGCTAATTCACCTTGCATTTGTCAGTTTGGAGAGCACCTCATAGTTATCTTGCCCATGCTGTTTCAGAGGAGCAGCTGGGAAAAAAAAATCCCAATTAGAGTGGGTTAAAGAGAAATAGGAAGAAAATGGAGAGTAAAAATAGCAAACTTTTTCAGAAATTTATAAGTAAATGGAGAGAAAATAATGTTGTGAACCAGAATATGAATTTGGAGTAAAAGAAGGTTTTCTTCATTTCTTGTGTATTTCAAAACGGTATAATCATGGGCTATCTTTCACAATTTAACTTTAAATAATGTTTTGTTTCTCAAGAAAGCATCCATCATAGGTAATATCAGGAAAATAAGTGTTGTTTTGTTTTGTTTTGTTTGCTCTATATCAGCTAAAACTAAGCCCTGAGAATTAGGAAAATTCCATGGATCAGAACTGCATTGAGGAGAATTGTGTAATCTATTCTGATTTCCTCCACTTAGTTAAATGAAGTGCTGATGGGGAGAAAATATCCCTTCTATCAAGAATTCCCTCTTTATATCACTCCCAGGAATATGTCAAATTTAGAGGAAATACTCTAGAGTCAATAGTACCTTAAGAGGACCCACCCAGATTAAGATGGTGGAGTGAGATATACACCCCAAAGAATCGAAAGCAGGGAGTCAAACAGATATTTGCACACTGATGTTCATATTTACAATGTCAAAAGATGGAGGCAATCCAACTGTCCATCAACAGACGTATGGATAAACAAAATGTGTTATATACATACAATTGAACATTATTCAGCTGTAAATAGGAAAGAAGTTCTGGTATGTTATGACCTAGTTGAATCTTGAAGATAAGTGGACTTAAATAAGCCAGACACAAAAGGACAAATGTTGTAGGGTCTCACTTTTATGAAATAATTAGAATAAGCAAATTCATAAGGTCAGAAACTAGAATATAGGTTACCAGGGGCTGGGGTGGGGATAGGGAATGGGGAATTAATGCTTAATTGATATAGTTTCTGTTTGAGGTGGTAGAAAAATTCTGGTAATGGATGGTGTTGATGGTTGAACAACATTGCAAATATAATTAACACGACTGAACTATATATTTAAATATGGTTTAAAGTGGATATTTTAGGTTGTATATATGTTATTAGAATAAAAATTTAAAATACAAAACAAAATATAGGATTGTACAACCTAACAGTGAACCCTAGCGTTAACTATGGACTATAGTTAATCATACAAATATAATAATAGTATTTCACCAAATGTAACAAAAGTTACCACAATAATCCAAAGTGTTAATAATAGGAAAAACTGTGGGGGTGGGGTGGGGCAGTATATGGGAACTTTGCATTTTCTGCATGATTTTTCTTTAAATTGAAAATTCTCTAATTAAAAAAGAAAAAAAATCAGGCCTGTTCCCTGGTTCTTTGTATGTTGCAACTTTTGGATTGTATCCTGAACATTGTGAAAGTTACATTGTATAGGACTCTGAGTCCTCTTAGGCTCCTCTAGAGAATGTCAATGTTTTTGTTTTTGCAGGCAATCGTCAGTTTACATTAAGGCTAGATACGCTAGCTCTCTCCTGTTGGCAGTAGTTCAACGCTCACATCTGTTATCTAGGTCTCTGCTGTGCTCATTTTTGTGTGTTCTGGGCATACATAATTTAGAAATTAATCCAAGACTCAGGTATATATTCCAAACATCCATCCTATTTCCTAAGTCTTAATTACACTGGTCTGGGTCTGGCCCACACATGCGTAGCTCAGGGATTAGGGTGAGGTTTGTTCAGGTCCAAAGGCAAAATTTGGATTCTTCCCTCTTGTTCCATTTGCTAATGCTGCCCATTATGCAAAATACCAGAAACAGATTGGCTTTTATAAAGGGGGTTTATTTGGTTACACAGTTACAGTCTTAAGGCCATAAAAGTGTCCAAACTGTGGCATCAACAAGTATACCTTCACCGAAGGAAGGCCATTGGCATCTGGAAAACCTCTTTAGCACGGAAGCCACATGGCTGGCATCTGCTCCGGAATTCTGGTTTCAAAATGGCTTTCTCCAAAATGTTAGTGTCATCCAATGGCCATCTTCAAAATGTGTCTCTCAGCTGCAGCTTCTCTCCAAAATGTCATTCTCAGTTGCTCTTTAAAATGTCACTCATGGCTGCTCCGATTTCCTTCTGTTTGTCAGCTTTTTATATGGCTCCAGTGATTTAATTCAGACCCACCCTGAATGGGTGGGGTAACACTTCCATAGAAATTATCCAATCAAAGGTCTTGCCCACAGTTGATTGAGTCACATCTCCATGGAAACACTCAATCGATAGGTTCCAACCTAATCAACATGAAATACATCTGCCCACAAAAGACTGCATCAAAGAACCTGTTGTTTTGGGGGACATAGTAGATCAAACTGGCACATTCCACCCCCTGGATCCCAAAATGACATGACCTTTCCACATACAAAATACATTCATCCCATCATAATATCACAAAATCTTAAATCATTTCAATAACAATAGGTAAGTTCAAGATCCCATCAAAATCAGTTACAGGCATGGTCTGTCCTAAAGCAAAATTCTCCTCTAGTTGCGGCTCTCTGAAAGAAACCTAGAACAAGTCATCTGCTTCCAATATATAAAGGAGGAACAGTCATTGGATAAACATTCCCATTGCCATAAGGAGAAGCTGAAAGGAAAACAGGGTTGACAAGACCAAAACAGTTCCTAAAACCCACAGGACAAACTTCATTAGATTTCAAAATCTGAGAGTCATTTAGAGAATGAAGTTTTATCCTTGGGGCTTGAGAGTGTGGCAGTCCCACATTTTCCAAGGGCCTTTGTGGCCCTTTTCTCTCCAAATGCTGGGGTGAGTGCTCCAGCATATCCACACATTGGGGAGACAACCTTCTTCTCGGCCCCACCCTCCCAAACATCAGGGTGCCACTTGGACTCTGCCTCTCCGGGGCAAAGACTCTCCCCTCTCTGAACAGTGGGGTGGCAACCAGGCTGTCCCCAGTCCCTGGGGAATATGGTCCACCCTCTCTGGGGCCTGGGGTGGCAGCACTCTTCCTGAGCATGGAGGCAGAAGGCCCGCCCTCAACCTCTGGGGAAAACTCACCCTTTCCATGTGCATGGGCTGTTCCACTCTCCCAGCCCAAGGCCTCTTGCCTCCAGACCTCAATATCCATGGCTCTATCTTTGAAGAAATTTTTCCTTCAATTTTTTCCTTCTGTGTCCCCTCCAGTCCAGACTGGCAATGGCTCCAGCTATATGGTTCCCTCACAAATCTCATCGGCTTGGTGTGAAGCATACAGGGGTCAAAACTGTCAGACAATAGGACTTTCCACAAATCCTTTCTGGATAACTCCATCTCCAATCTTGGCTTATACTGAAATGGCAGTCGGGTTCCACGTTTGGTTAAATCCTCACACTGGGCTGTAGTTTCTGGGGTCTCACTTTTTGGAAGCTGAGAATTTTCCAAACTATCAGTTTCTTGTTTCTTTGTACCCAAGAGTTCATTTCTCAGCTTATCTCTGTCCTGTCACATTTTATTGCAAGAAGTCAGGCCGCACTTAGTTTCAAAATCTCCTCAACCAAGTATCTCAGCAACTCACTTTGAAATTCTGCTTTCCATCCGACACCAGGGCTCAGTTTTGCCAAATTCTCTGCCACTTTAAAACAAGAATCACCTTTCTTCCAGTTGGCTATAATACATTCATCGTTCCTGCTCAAGGCTTCATCAGAAGTAGCTTTAGAGCCCATATTTCTACCAACAGTCTCTTCAAAGCAGTCTAGGCCTTTTCTATCAAGCTCCTCACAATTCTTCCAGAATCTTCCCCTTATACATTTAAAAAGCCATTCCAACACGTTTGGTATTTGCAAACACAGCAGCACCCCACTTCTCTGGTACCAAAATCTATTCTGGTTTGCTAATGCTGCCCATCATGCAAAATACCAGAAATGGATGGACTTTTATAAAGGAGGTTTATTTGGTTACAAAGTTACAGTCTTAAGGCCATAAAAGTGTCCAAACTATGGCATTAACAAGTATTCCTTCACCAAAGGAAGGCCAATGGCATCCGGAAAACCTCTGTTAGCTGGGAAGGCATGTGGCTGGTGTCTGCTCCGGAGTTCTGGCTTCAAAATGGCTTTCTCCAAAATGTTAGTATCAGCTTCCAATGGCCATCTTCAAAATGTGTCTCTCAGCTGCAGCTTCTCTCCAAAATGTCACTCTCATTTGCTCTCTAAAATGTCACTCATGGCTGCTCTGATTTCCTTCTGTTTGTCAGCTTTTCATATGACTCCAGTGATTTAATTCAGCACCCCCCCTCCGAATGGGTGGGATAACACCTCCATGGAAATTATCCAATCAAAGGTCTTGCCCACAGTTGATTGAGTCACATCTCCATGGAAATACTCAATCAATAGGTTCCAACCTAATCAACACTAATACATCTGCCCCCATAAGATTACATCAAAGAATATGGTGTTTTGGGGGACATAATACATCCAAACTGGCACACCTCTCTAGAATTCTCCCATGTTCTCCGGCACACAGGAGTTCCTTCTGACTCCTCTAGCCAGGTATATGGGATCTCTCCTGGAGCACGTGTGACATGCCACTGTATGACCAAGTGAGAAAGCTCAGCCCTGAGCAAATCATATCTCCAACTTTTGACTTTTCTCAAAAACACCTTTTTGTTTCTTTTCAGAGTTTTCAGTTGGTTGGTATTTTTGTTTGTTTGTTTTCTACAGAGTTTTTATTTGGGACCTCTAGTAGGGATGAACTGCAAAACTACGAAGCTTATGTCATCACAGTGGTACTGGACTAGGCAGGAGATTTTATTTCTTGATTTTACACATTAACCTCAAAAATCTTTTACTATGAGTTTATTCAAATTGTACAATATTTTAAGTTTGAAAGTAGTACTCATATAATAATTAGCAATGCAATTTTCAGTACTTCATCCTAGTGTAATTAATAGACATGGCTATGTGTCAAGATTTGCTTCTAAAATGTTTAAAAGAGAGAGGAAAACAAACAAACATGAAAGTGAAAGAAATCAACCTTGTAGGGAATGGTCTAAATAAGTAATAGTACATACCTGTTCTAGTTTGCTAATGCTGCTGGAATGCAAAACGCCAGATATGGATTGGCTTTTATAAAAGGGGGGTTATTTGGTTACACAGTTACAGTCTTAAGGCCATAAAATGTCCAAGGTAACACAACAGCAATCGGGTACCTTCACTGGAGGATGGCCAATGGTGTCCGGAAAACCTCTGTTAGCTGGGAAGGCATGTGGCTGGTGTCTGCTCCAAAGTTCTGGTTTCAAAATGGCTTTCTCCCAGGACATACCTCTCTGGGCTGCAGTTCCTCAAAAATGTCACTCTTAGTTGCACTTGGAGTATGTGTCCTCTTCTAGCTTCTCCAGAGCAAGAGTCTGTTTCAACGGCTGTCTTCAAACTGTCTCTCATCTGCAGTTCCTGTGCTTTCTTCAAAGTGTCCCTCTTGGCTATAGCTCCTCTCCAAAATGTCACTCACAGCTGCACTGAGTTCCCTCTGAGCTCATTTATATGGCTCCACTGATCAAGGCCCACCCTGAATGGGTGGGGCCACGCCTCCATGGAAATATCTCATCAGAGTTATCACCTACAGTTGGGTGAGGCGCATTTCCATGCAAATCTAATCAGCACCAAAACGTCTGCCCCACAAGGCTGCATCAAAGAATATGGCTTTTTCTGGGGGACATAATGCATTCAAACCGGCACAATACCTTAAAAATATATGATTCAACACTTAATTTATGTTGAAAATATGAGTCACTTAGAAAGATTTTTAGTTTTAGGTAAAACATGTATGTTAATACTTAGCTATGAAAAATAGGGTCTGTGTTCATACATGCACACCCACTGTGGTAGATACTGTCATTAGGCAACCCCAAAGCTATTCCTAAAACCTTTTTTATTCCCTTGTCTTCCTTACCAATAGAGGCTGAACAAGTTAGACATTTACTTACCCACCTTTCCTGTTAAATAGTGTGTTCATATGAGCTTGTTCAGACATGTGGTCTAGCAAAGTATAAATGGGCACTTGAGAAAGACATTTACTGCCTCATAAGAATAAAGAAGGAAAGGTTACTCTTGATATTTGATACCTGCTGACGCCACCTATAATTGTAACCCAAAGGCTGTGACTCTTGGGATTGAATCAAATAACCTGAAATCATAGGTAGTTCGGGAAAACAACACTGACCCAACATTTGATGTCAAAAATCTACCCAACCAAATCTGAAACTGTCTGTCTACAGACTACTCGTTAGGTAAACAATATGCTTATTTATGTTTCAGCACTTTTAGGTGGACTTTTCTCTTATTCTGAGCCAAATCATCCCTCACACATCAAAATATACACAACTTAGTTATGTAGCTATGCAATTGATTTACAAAACTCTACACCAGTATATGACATGTGTTTATATCCAAGACAAGGGATTGCTAATAAATAACATTTTCTTCTTTTGCATGTTTTCTAAATTTCTGAAAAAGATTACTTTATAAAATAACAGGAAATGCATGTTCTGTTTAATTGAACTCTATTTTGAATATTTTTTAAAGGTTTTGCTATGTAACACTTTGTATCAACTTCTACTATTCCAGTAATCAATATAGTTCAACATTTTCCATGTTTGTACTAGGTACAATTACTCTTTTGTGAATTCCGGATTTATATCTTTCACTCATGTTAATGTATAAATCAAAATCCAAGTTCTATTCAGACTTAGAAACAGTCAGAAATAAATTAATCTTACTTAAGATAATTTTAAAATTTTCATATGGGTTGACCATAAACTCAGCTGCTATTCCAAACACTGAAAATTATGCTTTGGGTTTTATAGTTGGGTGAAACGATGAACTAATTTTGAAGAAAAAATATTTTTATAATAAGACTCCTAGATTATCAATGGCATCACATAATTATCTAAACATATTTCATGTATCTTAAAATAGAAGATTTAACATTTAATTTAAATTCACATGTGAGGAAAACATTAGAAAATCTGGAAGTTATGACAGAACAAATTATAAATTTCTTTATAGTTTAATGATTGTTGTGTTTTCTCTTTAATGCAAAAAAAAATGTTTTTAAATGCACATCTTATTTATGTTTTAATATGCGCATTATTTTTTTATTTAAAGTTGTGCAATCCCATATAAAAATGTTTAGGTCTGGTTTTATTTAAGGGCCTGTTAACCTGATTACTTAAAAAAGTGTGTCCTTTGTTTAATGTTCTGGGCTCTGTATGCCCCTGGGTTTCCATGGAAGCAAAAGAGAAATGTTTTACAATGTAGTGAGTAAACAAACAAGAGATTTGATTCACACTTTTCTTTAATCTAATTCCTCCTTTTAAGAATATAATCAAATTTGTAATTCTTTTGAATTTTTCGTTCTTAAAGAGAGGCCATATTTTGGTTTTTATATTCATTTATATATCAGAGTCTTAATGCTTTCTTACACTTAAATAAAATTAATATACAAGTGTAAATATATACTCCAAATACTGTAACTTGCATTTATTTTTTTTTTAACCTTAAAATTATTTTAACTTAGTCATATCTGATTCTTTTATCTTTTGGTCTTGTCTCTTCTGAATTTAGAAAGATGCTCTCTTTTCAAATTTTCACAAATATTTAATGTTATATCATAATTTTTCAATTTTTCTCATATACACACACCACATATACACACACACACACACACACACACACACACACACTAAGCACTCAAAATGTACCTTAGTCTCTAAAATATATTTTGTTTCCAAATTGCTAATAAAGTGTCCCAAAGCCACTTAAAGAATAATTCTTCCTTTCTACCCCTTGTCTCCATTAGCACATAGCAAATCTTTTCATACAATAGACCTATTCATAAGCAACTTTGTTCCACTGGAAGCTAAATATTTTCTTATTTTACCACAGTGCTCATCGCACCACACTATAACTAATCTCTGAAGCACCCTTTTAGCACTCTTACTAATAGAACTCTGGTCAATACTGAACTCCTTGAGATGGCTATAGTTCAATGAAGGTCAAGAAAATCTATTTTGGAACAAGCTGGTATATTCCAAGGAATTTTAACAGATCATGGATCAGGCTGGATGTGGGTTGAAGTGATTCACATAGGCTTAGTACATTCTCAAACTGTATCAAAAAGCCCCATATGAATAAAAATGAATTGAGATACATATCCAAATTTTTCAGTGAATCCAAGCAAATTTAACAGCTTTTTTAAGCATAAGTGTCATCTGCCATAACAACTCCCACAACTGTAACACACAAACTGCAGACAAAACAACTTTCATGCTCCAATGTGTATGTTTATGCCTCAGGATTTGCTAACACTTCTTAAGTGGAAAACATTTGCTGTTGAAACAAATAGTTCCTTTACAAATCTCCAACTGGGCTGTGAAGACACTGACAATTCTGCTGATTTTAGGAGTGATCATCATTCATGCCTAATCCAAGAAAAAATGTTATTTTTACATAGAGAGTAAGTGCTATGTAAGTATTCAGTCTGAAGAGAAAACACATTCTTTACATAACCTTTCATATATTCATTTACTCATTTACCTTTTTAAAAATTTATTTTTATATGTTTAACCTTTTAAATTTTGAAATACTTTCACACTTACAAGACAGTTACAAAAATAATACAAACCCCATACAGAGAATTCCAACATACCTTTACCCTACCAGATACCCAGATCCACCAATTTTAACATTTTGCCACAGTTACCAATCATAGCTATCTGGCCATCTAGCTATCTCATCCATTCATCCATCTATCAGTCTATTTTCTGAACACTTGAGTATAAGTTTTATCCAACATGCTCCTGGACTCTTTATTGCTGCCATGTACATTTCCTCAGAACACTTTAAGAGCAGTTATCAAGTTCAAGCAATTTAACATTGATTTAAAACTTACAGTCTATATTCCAGTTTTTTCATATGTTCCATAAATGTCCCTTTGAAACTTTTCTCCTCCCTTTCATCCAGGATGATGTTTTGTTTTAGCTGTCATTGTATCATTAGTTGTTCTTCCTCTTGTCCTCCCTTCCAATCTACATCCCCCTCCCTCCCTCCCTCCGATTCCCTCTCCCTTTTCCTCTTCCTCTCCTTCTCCCTGTCCCTCTCCCTGTCTTTCTTTCCTTCTATTTTGATTTGTGGAAACATATATACGACATAAACCTTCCCATCACAATTACTCCCAAGCATACCATTCATTGGGATTAACTGCATTCACAATATTACAGCACCGTCACAAATTTTCATTACTACAATTTTCCCATCTTCCCAAACGGAAACCCTACATTCGATTTGCATTAACTCTCCATTGCCCCTGTCCCTACCCCTGAAACCTGTATTCTAATTTCTCTCTTTATGAGCTTACATATTCTCTGATTCCCTCTGGTACAAGGAACAGATATCTGCGTTGGGAGCAGGCTGAGCCAGCAAGTGAATGGTAAGGGGTGAGCCAGGGTTCCCTCAGATCCCACCACTTTTAAGTAGCCTTTTTCTTGATTCAGCTGTCCCCTGTTACCGAAGTTCATTAACTTTTCTGGAGCTTTGAAAATGATGCTTCTGCCAGTTCTTTGCTGATTTTTAAAATCTTCTGTGGGGGGAACTTTTCATTTATTTTCTTTGATATATGTTAGTGTTTATCTACTGTGAACAAGGTACAAGGAATACACAAGTAAGTAAAAAGATGTAAAGAATTTGGCATGACTCTACCTTCAAAAGGCTTATTTACAGACTGAATGTGAATAAGAAGAGTATGTATATTTAGGATATATAATACATATTTATATTTATGCTTATATATGATAAATGCCAGCATAAAATGTCATCACATACATGTTAAACAACAGATATAAGCAATGCTACTAGGAATTCAGAAGAGACTCAACAGTGAAAGGTGGATACTTAGAAACATGGCAACTTCAAATGGCTTATGAATGAAGAGTTGGACTTAGATTAAAGATGGAGTATCTTTCAGGCAGAAAACTGCAAAAAAAGTTTGTCTTTATTTTCAAAATGCACATAAAATGTTAAATGAAAATTTAGTAGAAGTATTTGGCTGAAGTGAATTGTTCATATAAGAGGAGAGTGAGAAATAATGTTAGACACGTCAGAAGCTCGACTGAAGAGTGTTTGTAGTGTTGGGACATTGCTTCACTGAGAATTTTCAAGATGGAGGAGGCCAACAAAGGGACTGAGGGGGTTAACTGATGCCAGTGTGTTAGTATGGGCTATATGAGAAAGGGATTTGAGGTTGGCATAGCAACTAAGACAGGACTACAGTGGTCTAATTATAACATTGCTTTCATTTTTCTGAGGATGCTTTCTTTTTGTTTGAGGAGAGAGCATGTTTTACATTAGTTAATTAATTCTGAAAATGCAAAAACTGTAAAAGCAGTAGAATTGGCACTTTAGGTTACACTGATACAAAACAAGTATCGAGCTATTGTTTGTGAAGAATGAAGGTAGAGAAGTGATCTGAATAGAGAAGTTGCAGATTAAATTGACATGATCTCCTTAATAATGCTTCTTGGGTGCATATTTTAGCACTCCAGAAATTGATTTTATTTTTAAGACTATTTATTCTAAACCTTAATTCCTACATCTACAGTACCAAAATCATTTGATGATATTTGTTGAAAATGCAGATTCCTGTATCCTATCACATGTTTACTAAATCAAAATGGCTAGAAGTGGAGACCGGGAATTTACATTTTTACAAAGAAGGACAGGTGGTTAATAAGCACACAAGAGTGTATTCAAATACGCCTTGGAGAAATTTTAATTTACTTTAAGACATCCCTGTGCTCTATGTTATTGTTACTTCATGAGGAGTTGTGGGAGACATGTGTACTCATGTACTATTTCTTTAGAAGTTTGTTTAAGAAGGTACAAACACATGTCAGGAGCAGACACTGTTAGAACTATAGGAAACACATGTACAACTAATATCTTCTGTTCACAATGAAAGAAGAACCATTTAAAAAACAAAACTACCTGTATTGTCCCTGATATGATCTTACCTGAACCACATTGTTAATGTCCTACACGTGTTATTTAAAACTAAACCTGAATGTTGGAGAACTCCCCACACAGACTTGCTTTGATTGCCATGCTGGGTTCACAGAGCCAGATCACATCCCACATCTCAATTCACAGACTGTTTTCACTCACTATTTCAATCCTGGGGAAAGGACAACCCGGAGGCAGAAAATTATGATGGCGAGGCAACATCAATCTAGCAAAAAGGGCACGTACTCATGTCCATGGTTTGTCCTTATTTTCAATTGTGGAAATGCTTGGAACAATCTGTTGGTGACATTTTAGCTGGCCTGTCAGACAGAGATGGTCTTGGAATTATACAGTGGTGGCCTGTAGGGGACTCTGAGGATGTGCACAGCATTCGTGACGACCAGAGGAGAAGAAAATCCATGCCCAGCACAGAGGATCATCATCACGAGAAATCAGCAGAAAAGGCTATATTGTTTTTGCAGGATAAGACAGATGTAGTGTAAGAGCATAAAGGACATATTTCTGAGCACATATATGACAGCACTGTGAAACATACTATGTGAGGACATATTTCTAATGATTTTTTTCTGGTTGGAGTTGGCATTTACATAATTTGGATTACAAATTATGACTTTATTTTGAAGCCACTTATTGATAAGTCCTATGATATTTGGTTAGACTTTATTACCCCAATTTACATTAAGACATAGTATGATGAACCTGGTTAATAATTTTAGGATTATTATTTTTAATTTGGGCAATTCCATAACATGCAGTTGCTAATATCTAAGAACCAAACAACTAAGTTAACCACAACTTTTCTACATAGCCTGTAAACAATTTTCTTAGAAAGAGTTTTCTAAGAGATATACCTGGGAGATACGAGATATACCTGGGAGATACGAGCTCCCTTGTATAGTTTCCCAGGTATATTTTCTCAGAGTGTATAAGGAAGGACTATTTCTACAAAATTCCCTATTAGGGTCCTGGGGGTCAAGTAAATTTAGGGAACAGTTCACACCAGGATGTTGACAGTACATTCACATTACATAAACACAATAAATGCTCTGATAAGGCCTGTAGTAAGACACTGTTCTAACTTTCATTACTGTAACACAATTGAATTGGAACATGAAAACCCATTTTTCATGTTAAATTATAAAAGACTTAGGTTATACACTTTAGATAATTGTACCAAAATGTAAAGTCTAGAAGTCTTGCTATCACACACGTGCATTCAGCTATCAGCACAGTTACTTACTACCATGGATTCATCATTTGTAAAATATATACAAATGAAGATAAGTACTTCCCAGAGGGTTTTTTTTAAACAGTAATTGAAATAATGTATATAAAGAAGCTAGGAAAATCCTTGTGAAATATTCAGAATTTCCCAAACAAAAGCTCTGAAACTCTTCCTAAGTCAATATTTTGGACTTGGCTAGTAATAAAAAAGAGGGGGGTCTCAGTAAATGAAACAAAAATATTTACAGGAATAGAGAGGTACAGACATGGAATAGCACACAATATAGAGAAAAATAAAATATTGGTGAGAGTGTACTTGCCATCTTTAATAAAAGAATCTGCTCACCTCCTTTCTTTACAAATAGAAACAAGGACTAACCAAATGCATAAAAAGTTACTCCATTTGTAAATAATTCTAATCTATTACACTATTAAACTCAATAGGGAAAAAAAGTGCTTAGGAGAAGCAATTCTAGGGAAAGAAGTTACTACCCTCCTAATGTACAGTTTATTCATTTAGCTTTAAAAGAACCAGACACACAAGATTCTTTGGCAGTAACCAAAGAAGACGCAATTAACATTTTCAAGTCTATTGGTCCTACCTCTGCTTCAGGCACCCTACATGTGCATCTGACTCATAAATAAGATGACACAGGAAAGGAACTATTGGTTTTTGCACGATCTTTTGCTTGCTTTTTTCCCTGTACACTCAAAATGGTACGGACTATTCTCAAAATAAGGTTCCTGGGATAGGACAGGGTAGCCTGTGCTTGACGATTATTAGAAAAATAATAATAAAATGAACCCAATTCATTTCATTCCAATAATCTTCAAATGTTTTTTCTCACTTCTAACACCTGGCAAGATTGTAAAAATCAAATATGGGGTAACTTACTGCCTCACCATGAAATGATCAAAGGTTCTTCAAAAAGCATTGCTCTTAATTCTAAGTAGTGTCTCTTTGGGAGGATGGCTATTGAGAATCTCCCCAGTAAAAGACATGGGTAATTCCAGACAAGAAAATCTGTCTCCGATTTCCTATCCTCTCCTACACAACTCTGCTCAGGTTTCTTGCTGCCTCTGGGAACCAAAGTCCCATCCACCTATCTAATCTTACCTATAATACAAACAAATAGAGAGAAAATGAAAAGATCCATGGATGGGAAATTGGGAGACCTGAAAATTAATCCTGGATAATACTGGCTCTCCTCCTACTTCACCATATGATCACTGGCAAGACACTGAACCTGCTGAGTCTCAAAGTTTTCATCTACAATTTGAACTGGATGGACTTCAGCAAATCTCTGGAGTTCCTCTCAAATATTATTTGTCTTTTGTTCAAAGGCCTAAACTCTCCTTTTCAAGAAATTAAAGTGGGCTTGATAATAAATGATGACATAGGCTGAGTCACTGTATAGTAATGTGTTGGTGATTGAGACCATCTCCTGACTCTTATACTATCCTCACTCCTCACTGAGGCAAATGCCATAATAATCCATAGAAATTTGAACAGAGGAACAAAAGCCCACCAAAGTATCAAAGGTCAAAGAATAAACCAGTGGTGAAACCATAGTTAACCAGTAGTGGATGTGACAGAGAAAGATAACAAAATTACCATAAATCAATATAATAATTGGAAAATAATAATTTTTAAATGCTAATCATTACCTACATAGAGAAACAAATCAGCTAGGGAAAAAATTATTCCAGAGCAGACAAGAGCTTTCATCAGAGACTGGGGAGAGGGACACAGCTTTGCATGTGATTTTCAAATCCTTTAAGTTTCTCCCATATCCTTGAACTTCTCTTACATTGATGGTCACCACCACCCTCTGCATCACCCCTCCCAGATTTGCGACCCTCTTTTTTCCTTTAAACCTAAGGATGTTTTCTTAAAACTCTTTCACATTTATCTTTTATTGTCATGATAGAGTATTAGATTTCAGAATCTTACCAAAAATAAAGGAAGACCAAAAGGGAAGTAAACTTAGAAAATATACATGCTCTCCAGTTTATGTTAACGTATAGCCACTCTCCACTTCTGGAAGCTTCCTTAGGGTAAACAAAACAAAAAACAAAACAAAACACACCCTTCTTTGTACCACAAATACTCATATTTAGGACCATAATAGGTTGGGAAATTAGTGGTGATAGAAAAATGGGATACATTGAATATATGAGGTACAAAAAATATTTTAATTTAGTGGATGCAATGTTCAGAAGAGGTGAATGAATATACTTATAAAGAAAAGACAGATTTATTAAAGACATTTTCTCCCTTGTAAATGTTTAAGCATATATATTGAAACTAAAAACAAAGATGGTCTTAGATTGTGCAAAGGGTAGTATGATGACTTGAGGGAAAGAAAGTTTGGCCTCATATTATAGCTCAGCCCATAGTAACAGATACAACACGGTGACTTTCACATAGTACGGTTTGACCTGCTCTTTTTTTCAGGCAACCCATTAGTTTACTGGTTTGGAGTCATCAAGACTAAATTTTAAAATTCTTAAACTACATTTTGGAGGTTCTCTTGCTATTATTGTACCTAGTACAAATACATACTAGTAAAATCAAAACTAAGCATTGAAAAAAGTATGTTCTAGACTATTTGAAAACACTCATTGAGTCTTCCATCTGTGATCACACTGTAACCCAGGGGGAAGGGGAGGTGGGTGAGGATGTAAGGAATAAAGAAATCCAAACTACAATAAACATAGGAAGGTGCAAATTAACTGCAGGCAGGGCTTTTAATAGAGAGAACATTCTAACAATTATTTAAGTCCCTGGTACTTGGCCCTGTGATCTGCAGAAATGCCTTAATTTCTGAAGGCTTTCTTTCACTTCTGGGAGCTAACCAGTATTCTTCCAATAATTCCGTTTTCTTATTTATACTTGTATAAAGCTGGGTTCCTGTTACTTGGATGGGAACTAATTCTGACCTATTTAGTATTTTTCAGTATACATTCTTGCTTAAAGTATTTGTCAGTATGTGAAAAGATTTTGAAAAAATGATCTATAAATGCTACACCTTATCCCATCAGTATTATGATTATTTATATTCTAATAGCTAATGATACCACTACTGTGTATACTATATTTTCTTTAAAAACAAACTATTATAAATGCTTCTCTGTCGAACCTCATAGTGGGAGGTAATGAATGTAACTCGTTACATAGGGTAAAGTATAAAAATAAAAAATAATGGAATATCTGAATCTATCCCTAATAGGAACAATAATATCATCAAGTAAGCATTTACCTAGACTTAAATACCTTGAGACGTTTAAAAGGTAACATATCTGTTACTGTTAGTCTATTACCTCTTTGTTCACATTAAGCTCTACTTTCTAAAGTCTGCCAATTGATCATTGTAGAATGGAAATGAGAAGAGATAGGCAACTATGGTTGAGATAGTAGGATTTAAGGATTACTAGTTAAAAATCATAAGATTTCTATGTGAAACATTAAGCTAAAACCTACAAGCTTGTGTGGACAGCAGAAAAAAACTATCTAATATTTAAGTCATCAGTTTGGGAAGGAAAAAGAATAAATAAAATATCTCACAAAATAAGCCCCCAATCAATTTCATGTGCATTATTACATCTACAGAAAAACTAATCAATATTAAATGTATTAGTTATATACAGTAGATCATACATTAGCAACATATTCTGGTAGCACATTAAAGAATATATCTCATAGAAGAAAAATTCAAAATATGCTTCATCAGTTTCTTAATCAGTGCATATTTCTAATAAAATAATATAAGCTCTTCTGTGTACTACCTTTCCTTATTGCCACCAATGTCAGTGGTTTGCTTATTAGACTACCTTACCGATAGCAGTTGGAGGTGGTGAGACGAGAAGGTCCAGAAGCCAATTTGGAAAGGGTCTTCATATTTTTTTAAATTTCTATTTACACTTTAAAATGCACCCATAGTATTCTAAGATGGAATGTGATTCTATCATTTAAAGTTTCTACCCCTATATTTCACCCACAATGTCGTGAGTCTATTCATGTGACACAGCAAATGCCCAAATTAGTCTTATGAAATATTAGCTCTAGTATAATGCTGTATGCACATTCGGACCTATTTATTCATATTCATATAATTATACTAATAACCTTGAGGAAATGGAAACTGTAAGAATGAGGAATAAAGCCACATTATTTCAATGAGATTGAGGTTTTTTGTTTTTATTTTACATTTTTCTATTGTGAAATTTAACATATATACATAACAGTGATAAAGAGATTGCGTTTTAAAATGTCAAAAATTCAAATAGAAGGTTTGCTGAAAATTAACATTCAAATGCCTTATATTTTATAAATTTTATAAATACTTGGGCTTTTAAGGATTCCAATTACTCTTTCAATGCTTTATATTCATTTGGAAACTCTCCTTAAAACAGTGTACATCATTAAGCTTACATACCTAATCAGCAAATTACCTCAAAGCTGAACAATAATCAAACTTGAATTCTGCACACAAAGATGAGATTATATTAGGACTATTTAGTTAAGGGATGTTTTAAGAATTTTGAAGGGTTGTGGTAGAGCTGAATCAAGTAGAACAACCATACATCAAGATAATAGAAAGAAATTGGTGTATATTGCTCTCTGAATATATTTGAATATATATTTTGTTATCGTCTGCATGTCTAGAATTTTCTGACTGTGAATGTTTTAATAAAAGATGGTTTGTTGAAGGAAAGACATGAGTAAAGCCATACTCAAGTACTTATTTAGATAATCTGAGTAAGATTTAAAAAGATGAGTCTTATAAAAGGCTCATACAAATCTAGGAGTAAAACATTAAGATCTCCAAGACTACACAGACAGAAAACATGAATAAAAAAGCAACAAAGAAAAACACAATTTTAAATCTTCAACTTAAAATTTAAATTATCTATAAGTTTTTGATTATCAAATTAACAAAGTATTTCATGGTAGAAATCCATGCTGGGAGGATGACAATGGCATGACATATACAGAAAAGAGCTGTGAAAAGTTTATTCTATTTGACTCTAGGAATATATTTTAAGGAAAAAACACACTTCTATAAACATGAATACAAAAAACTATTCACTGTGGTAATTAAATACTAATAAAAGAAAAGCAATTGGAAATAATCTAATTCTCCACCATTTTAATAATGATTACTAAATTATGATAGACATATCCTATAACTGTCATACTACTTTAATGATGGTATTTTTACAGAAACAGGGACATTTCTTATGAGTAAGTAATAGATAACACAAGATAGAAAAGACCAAATGCACTGAGATATCTTCTGGATATACATTCACATATGCATGCATTTCCAAAAGGAAATATATAAAATGCTAAAAATTTTAATATTACTTTTATTTTCATCCTTCTGTAACTTGCCCGCCCTTTTTCTAATAATAGAAACTTTCTGGCCTGTGGGAACCCCATTGCATCTGGTTCACATGAAAATGACCAGACCTTCTTTCTGTCTTCAGTCATAATCACAGTACTTCTTCCAGGACCCAGTGTTTACTGCAGAAATGGGCACATGACAAAACCAATATCTTCCCTGAGAGAGATGTTTCTTCTCAGATATCAAATAGGCACATTTTATTCCTTAACACAGAAAGAATCTTATAGCTTGAATTTATTTATTACTCTAACAGTGATTTTATATTTCTCATGATTAATATACACTTACCCAATAACAAAACAAAACAAAACAAAACAAAACAAAAAACTATGTCTTTCTGTGTTAAGCAAGTTGACATTTTCATCCCACTCCATCGAAGTTTCGTAACAATTAGAAAGACCCTGGTTAGGGCACTGTTCTAGAGTATTGTCCTCACCAAGGAGGGGTACACTAAATCCTATAATAAACATTATAGATAAGAAATACCATCTCCTTTAAAAGGGGTAATTGCTGAAACCATATCTTGGGTTCAAGTCACACAAATCTTCAAATTGTAGTAAAATTATACCTAACATACACTCCTTCAGTTATGTTTTGCATTTCCTTGACTCTTTGCCTAGTTCGAAAGAATCTTTAAATTGGTAACATTTTGCATAACTCCCATAGCTTAATCTCATTGTAGTCACAACTTCTAATGTCATTTTAATAAGCAACGAATAATATCAATCCCTTTGTCTCTGAGTTACCTGTGCAGGAGTGGAGTGTCCGATGTGTCAAGGTTACACGATGTGACCCTATAATGGCTGCCAGAGCAGTAAAAACAAAGAGAATCTGGACCCTTCAACTTCCACAGTGGAAGGAGAGAGATTTTCCCAAAATAGAGCAGGGAAGGGGGATTATATTTTAAGAGTCTGAAATGAGAATTACCTATCATAACCTGCCTACATCCTTGACAATGTAGTGACTCCTGGTGGTTATTCCAACTCTCTGCATGTCACGCCAACAAAGCTTGTGAGATTTCCATTGACTTTGGACTGATTCTTATCCTGGCTCTTGTCTGTTCTCTGTATTCCTCACTTTTCCTTTTATGCTCATATAGTCTGTTCAAACGGCATGATTTACCTTTTCCCTAACACATTCCAAAAACACTGTTTAATTTCTAGTTTCTTAACATTATGGATTAATAATAGATAATACAGTTTATTGTTTGTTTGTTGTTTGCTTATTAAGTGGCATCTTAATGGATAAATCAGAACAGGGATCAAGACTGAAAGGAAGGAAATCAGGAAAAAGTAACTACAGTCCTTTAGGGAAAAAGTAATAGTTATCTGAGCTACCCAGAGCCTATGATAAAATTTCAATTAATCTGAAAAACATGAACAGTATAGGTAATTTTTTAAAAAGTTAAACCTAACCAAATTATACATACCCACTATAATATGAAAGTATTCTTGCTTTTTACTTGGTAGAGGTGTCCTTTCTTTAAAAAATAAAATTATTATATTTTAGTTTTTACTATTTTTAATGTCTTCACTTAGCAAAAATAGAGTAGCTTAATCTCATTGTAGTCACAACTTCTAATGTCATTTTAATAAGCAACGAATAATATCAATCCCTCTGTCTCTGAGTTACCTGTGCAGGAGTGGAGTGTCCGATATGTCAAGGTTACACAATGTGACCCTATAATGTTCTCAGTTACCTATTTTTTAAAACTATCCTTCAAGGAAATCTAAAAATCTGTGATAATAATGGGTTAATAGCTATTTAATAGCTCTGCCTACTAAAAGTATATATAAAATATTACAAAGTTAGCAACAAATCCTTTGAGGGAGGACAAAGGATCCATGTATGTATTTTCAATTAATTCTTATTTTGATGTTTTCCCTTTAATTAATGCTTTGATTTTCTAGTTGCACCTGGGGGTGATTTTGTTTAATTTTGTTGAGATTTGTTATTAAGGACTTGACAGGATTTTTTAATGAAAATAAACAAGCCTACACATTTTAGGGAATTGTTAGCCCAGGTTGTATTTAGAAGGGTATATATATTTCATCTAAATATTTGTCAGCTTCTGCAAACCTCATTATGCCTTTCAGTTAAAAACTTAAAAGCAAATGAATTAAGGAATTAGGTATAAAAAGCTTGCTTTTTAGCTATGGATTTACTACTCGAGAACTAGATGACTTTAGATTTTAAGACTCGATTTCCTTGGTTATAAAACATGCTCATAATGAATTATAATAGAAAATGTTCTTTTTGTATAATACTTGTTTGGAAACTTTTAGGAAAGTTGCAAGAGTACTGATGCTCCAGGATTTTAGATGGATCTTAACCGTAGTGGGCAGGTGGCATGACAGCAGAAAGCAGGTACTCAGGGAGGGAAAAAAAAGCCAACGCTGTGGGAATAGATTCATGTCAGACCTGAGGCCAAACATTAGAAAATAGATGAAGGATTGGCATCCAGGAAATCAGGAATGGTTTGAAAAGGGAACTGCAAAGCACTCTAATCCAAATATTTTCAGAAATAGGTCATGAGAAAGAAAAATGTTTAGTTTACATTGTATTCTGTTATGGTTGTGTGGTTCCTTTGACTTAGAGACACAGAGCTAGTGAGCCACAATCAGAAGAATTTTGACTGTCAAATAACAAATAAGATATAAATGTGAAAACAGTTGCAATTATGTATTTATTAAGCTATTTTCTCTATATGCCAAAACAAATGCTTAAACAAGAATTAAATATATTTATACTAGTTTCTTTCTCTGATTTGGAAATGAGTATCGAGTGTTCTCTATGTGCAAGAGATATTGCTAGATACTACACAGCATACAGAGGTTTAAAAGACAAAGTTTCTGCACTCAAGAAGTTTACAGAAAAGTTATCTATATTGGCACCAGAGTTGTCATACTCATTGCTTTTCTCCAAGTTATAAGTCAAAAATTTTCCCAAGTGAATATTGCAATAACTTTCATTTTCACCCTTTTCTTTATACCTATATTGTAGTATTGAAATTTAACTATAGGATTCATTCAATTAACTGGGTATTTATAAGTATCTTTTTTCAAATTGATAAAATGATACCTAATGAAAACAACAAAACTAAATTTGAGAAAATAACACTGAAAATATCATTTAGATTAAAATATCCATGTAAACAAAGCTATAATTCCTACTACATCAAACCATACCTACTGATTCCTATATTCATTGTTTGATTCATTCATTTAATAGGTATTTCTTAAGCAGTAATAGGTACTAGTTACTGTATTACATGCTAAAGATAATAAATTGAAGAATATATTAAAAGAATACTAAAATTTTGGATTCAGACCAAAGTGGACTCAAGTCCTATTTCCCTTTATTTCCTCAAGTTGTACAACTTTGGGCAAATTAATCTCTCTGATTCTCAGGTTCTTTCACTGCAAAATGGTGGTATAATGCACACATTTTATTGGAGTGTTGTAAGAATTGGATGAGATTGAGCTTGAAAAACCTAATATAGTATTTAGCATTCAAAAAATGCACAAAAGGGTAATTATTATTCTCAATTAATATGAGAAAGATAGGTATGACAATATTGATGAAAAAGTAATTCACTTGTTATGTTACATAGGATTAGAGTCAGGAGGAAATCATTGGTAGTAGATACTATTTGGCCCACCTCTGAAATTTGCTTAAGGAGAAGGGAACAGTATCTGCATTAGATGAACTGGAATATGCAAAAGAAAAGCAGAATGAAGAGTCTTTAGTTCAATTTAGTTTCCTAATTATTTGTCATAATTATCATCTTAGAAAACAAGCATTGTTATACTCCTTATACAGAAGAGAAAACGAAAGTTCAGAAATATTTAAGAGTGTATCCCAGTGTTTCTCAAACTATCAGTGGCGAAGGACCAAGTATTTTTATTTTCAATCCACTATGTGCCAATACATTTGCTAAATACAATAAAAATTAACTGAACCATAGTATCAAAATTAAAGAATAATATAAGTTCTGATTCTTTTAATAGATTCTACAAACATAAAACTATAGTTAAGTAAATACAGTCAGAAAAATACAACATAAGGAAAAGGAAAAATATATAGACACTGTACATATTGTTCATTGATAGTGTGTGTATAGGCGACTAATATGGATAATTCCTTATTGGAGAACCTAAGATGGCCGCTAGGTGAGACAGGGCAAAAAAAACACCTCTGTGAAAAATACTAGATAAAAACCAGAAAGTGACCCACTACACCAGTTCCAGAGTAGCACCAGCCAGACAAGTTCTGCTAAATCTACAGGGACCGTGAATTTGGTGAAACCAGGAGTCTGCATTCTGAAACCAGTGAGTGAGTCAGCTGAAAGTCCCTTGGCTGCGCTGCGGTGTGGGGAAATGGTGGGTTCACGTTTGGAGATGGACTAGTTCTTTAAAAAAAAAAA
This sequence comes from Choloepus didactylus, assembly GCF_015220235.1. Lineage (NCBI taxonomy): Eukaryota > Metazoa > Chordata > Mammalia > Pilosa > Megalonychidae > Choloepus > Choloepus didactylus. The sequence goes on along the minus strand of NC_051321.1, from coordinate 61,599,190 downwards.
GCCCGGGAGCAGCTGCAGATATGACGGGGAGGGCCACACAGTGAAGCACGGTGGGAGTGGGCTTGACTAACGCCTCGGTGTCTGGCATGGAGGATACCCCTTCCCACACCTGCTGATGACTGTCTCAGGCCCAGGGGAGCAAAGGAGAGCCAAAGAGAGAAAGGACCACACAACTTGCAGCTATCTCCCTGGCGGGCAGGGGACGCTCCTGCCCGGACCGGACCCACAGCTCAGAGCTGCGCCACGAAGTCCAGTGTGATGGGGAGTCTTTCCCACAGCACCACACACACGCCACAGTGTTGGCCGTGGACAGGGGCCTTTAATACACCAACGGCTGATTGTCACAGAACTGGGAGGGCAGTGCTGTGTGGAAAGGGGGAAGTTAACGTGCCCCATTCAACCATCTTTGAAGTGGGCTGGGAAAGCCCCTGCAAGGCCTGGCGTCCCTGGAGGCCAGCGCACACTTGTGACATGGTATGGCCTTCCCTCAGCAGAGGTCCTGGAAGAGCACAGCAGGGAAGAGGGAACCACTCGGAAATCCCAGGGAACCTACGCCAATACCAAGGACTTGTGAGTCAGCAGCAGAGAACAGCCTTAAATCTCCAGGAACACCTGGGAGGTTTGATTATTAAAGCTGCCCTACCTCCCTAACCACTCAGACACATGCCCCTCATTCAGGGCAGACAGCACCAACTACACACCCAAATTAAGTGCACCAATTGGACCCCACAAGAGTCGGATCCCCACACACCACAAAGACAAAGTTGAGGAGAACTGATTTGAGAGGAACAGGTGACTCACAGATGCCATCTGCTGGTTAGATAGAGAAAGTGTATGCCACCAAGCTAGAGTTCTGACATATTAGAGATCGAGTAAAGCAAATGCCAAGAGGCCAAAAACAACAGAAAATCTTAAAGCATATGATAAAACCAGACAATATGGAGAACCCAAACCCAAACACCCAAATCAAAAGATCAGAAGACACACAGTACTTGGTACAATTAATCAAAGAACTACAGACAGGCAACAAGAGCATGGCACAGGATATAAAAGACATAAAGAAGACCCTAGAAGAGCATAAAGAAGACATTGCAAGAGTAAATAAAAAAATAGAAGATCTTATGGAAATTAAAGAAACTGTAGGCCAAATTAAAAAGACTCTGGATACTCATAATACAAGATGAGAGGAAGCTGAAAAACAACTCAGCCTCCTCGAGGACCACAGAACAGAAAATGAAAGAACAAAAGAAAGAATGGGGAAAAAAATCAAAAAAATCAAAATGGATCTTAGGGATATGATAGATAAAATAAAACGTCCAAATTTAAGAATCATTGGTGTTCCAGAAGGGGAAGAGAAGGATAAAGGTCTAGAAAGAGTATTCAAAGAAATTGTTGGGGAAACTTCCCCAACCTTCTACACAATATAAATACACAAAGCAGAAATGCCCAGCGAACTCCAAATAGAATAAACCCAAATAAACCCACTCCAAGACATGTTCTGATCAGACTGTCAAATACTGAAGAGAAGGAGCAAGTTCTGAAAGCAGCAAGAGAAAAGTAATTCACCACATACAAAGAAAACAACTTAAGACTAAGTAGTGATTACTCAGCAGCCACCATGGAGGCGAGAAGGCAGTGGCATGACATATTTAAAATTCTGAGAGAGAAAAATTTCCAACCAAGAATACTTTATCCAGCAAAACTCTCCTCCAAATTTGAGGGAGAGCTTAAATTTTTCACAGACAAACAAATGCTGAGAGATTTTGCTAATAAAAGACCTGCCCTACTTCAGATACTAAAGGGAGCCCTACTGAAAGAGAAACAAAGAAAGGAGAGAGAGATATTGAAAATTTTAACAGACATATATAGAATATTACATCCCAGGTCACCAGGACACACATCCTTCTATAGTGATCACAGATCTTTCTCCAGACTGGACCGTATGCTGAGACATAAAAGCAAACCTCAATAAATTAAAAAAAAAAAAAAATGAATTTGTTCAAAGCACATTCTCTGACCACAATGGAATACAAAGAGAAGTCAATAACCATCAGAGACTTGGAGAATTCACAAACACCTGGAGGATAAAAATGAGGGGGAGATATAAACATTTCTGGATAATCAAAAGCTGAGGGACTTCATCACCAGTAATCAGTCCTATAAGAAATGCTAAAGGGAGTTGAGCAGGCTGAAAGGAAGGGACACTAAACAATTGACTGAAGCTACATGAAGAAATAAATATTTCCAGTAAAGATCACATGGTAAATATAAATACCAATACTACTGTCTTTTTGATTTATAACTCCACTATTTACTTCCTACAGGATCTAAAATACATAAACTGTAATGATAAATCAGTGGTTTTGGACTCAATGTTAAATATGTAATTTTTGACAAGAACTACATAAAGGTGGGGGAATGATGGAGAATAGGAACATAGTTTATGTGTCCTATTGAAGTTAAGTTGGCATCAAAGAAAAACAAGATTGTTGTAGATTTAAGAGGTTAAATTTAAGCCCCAAGGTAAACACAAAGAAAGTATCAGAGAATATGACCATAGAGATGAAAAGTAGAGCAGGGATTCCGAGAAGTAGGGGAAGGGGCAATGGGGAGTTAAGAAATGAGAGTAGGGTTTCTGTTTGGGGTGAAGGGAAACTTCTAGAAATGGATGGTGGGCAGGTGATAGCATTGCAACATTCTAAATGTGATTAATCCCACTAATGGAATGCCAGGGAGTGGGTAGAATGGGAAGATTTAGGCTATATATATGTTTCCACAATTGGAAAAAAAAACAAAACAAAACCACAGTCTAAATAGATGACAACTAAATGCCAAGGACGATCCTGGATGGGATCTGAGGATGGAGGAGAGGAGGCTCAAAGGGACACAGATGGGACACACACACACAAAAAAAGGAAATATAGGATGTAAGCTTTGTATCAATGTTGAATTTCTTAAACTTCTTAGGCTGCACTTAATGGGATTGCATAAAAGAATGTTCTTGTCCATGGGAAAGGTATATGTGAATTATATTGTTTGTTCAAAGATATGTGCAGCTTGCTCTCATTTGTTCAGAGGACAGAGCAACGGATGGATGATAGATATGGAGGGAGGGAGGGAGGGAGGGAGGGAAAGAAAGAAATGGTGGTATGACAGGATGTTAAAGGTGGTGGATTGGGGTATTGGGGGAGGGAGGGTTAGGGTATGCTGGAGTTCTATGTATGGGGTTTGTACTGTTTTTGCAACTCTTCCTGTAAGAATGAATTTATTTCAAAATAAAATTTATTAAATTAAAAAAATTGCTTATTAAACTTGTAATTTTTATTTCACTATCATAACTAATGAAAAATGTTGAATTAAAAAGCAATTCCTCTTATAAATGCTTATACACATTATAAATGAACAATGTGTATGCCAATATTTAAAGTTCTTAATGTGGCAAAGGATCAGGCATTCTGCATGTTAATTTATTTAATCTAAATTAGATTGATGACAAAATTACTTGCAGGCAATAATATAAACCTAAATATATCTATTTTTTATTTGAGTAATGCTCATAGAGAAACTGGTATGTTAATAGAAATGGAAGAAGAGACATTAAAATAATTTCTCTAAGCTCTGTGTATATTCATCTTTAACTTGTATCCAAAATGAAGCAAGTGATGTTGTATTTTCAAAATTAATATTCAATTCTCCATCTGTAGCCAGTACCACAGATTTATCCCATTAAGTCATAAATTTAAATTATCTCTCAGTGAAAGAAATTAATTCACAAGTTTCTTATGTATAGATTTATTTTGATGGAAAGTAAAATAAAATATTCTATTACATGGTTATGGCATTCTTCGACAACCTCTTTACAAATATGTGATGGCAAGATCATCATTCACTTCATTTATAATTATTGTTAAATTATGGAATGCCATATAATCTATAGACACTCTGTTATTCCAACCTTTAATTTTTACATATATCCTGGATTTTTTCTTCCAATAAAAACATTTCTTCTTTGCATGGAAGTATTGAGATAATTTAAAACACCAAATATATCAGACCCAGGCCAATAAGCAAATCTGGTTGTCCAATTAATTTCCTTAAACAGCTATGACAAAACTGATTTTTTATCTTGAAGAATCATTAAGGTTTTTTCCATATTTCAAGCACTCTCAACAGAACTATTTTTCTCAATTAACCATCATGCTTCTGCATGCAATACCAGTAGTCTATGATCTTCTTCTATATTATATAAATAAAAGACTATTCTAAAATTTAACACATTAGCCTTTGCATAATTCATATCTAAACCCACCATATACTTGAAGGCTGACTTTTTCAAGACTTTTCTATGAAGAAGCAATTCATCAATTTACATTCTGGTGCAAGCTTCTTAAAATGGATAGCTATTGCACAGAAATACTTCTATAAAATATTTAAATTCCAAATCACATTTGTTGACAATGTTGTCTTCCATAGTTTTACACAATTCAGAGCTATTTGTGCTTGTTCACAAATAACATGAAAAAAGCTCTTCTTTCATATCACCAGCATATTTAAATTGTACATATTTTCAAAGAATTATGAATATTTATAGCCATAAATATGAAATCATCAAGTTGCAATAAAAAATACTTGGCCAGCCTTATTTTTCTATAGGTTGGTCTTCCATATCATTAGTCAGTTCTTGAATATGGCATGTTACAGTTTCTTTGGAAAGTGGTATTTGAGTTGCTTGCTTCGCCACAGAAACATTTCCAGACAAACCTCTTTTACTACTTTCTCAGCAAGTATATAGGGTGTTTTTATACTTAGGAAACCAAAGTGCTGCATTACATGAATCCTGCAAAGCATCAGTGTTTATGTGTGAAATATTAAACATCTGCTACTGTTGACTTTTTATTTCAATATTCTTTCTTTTGAAGAAATCTTGTGGTTTTGAATATATTTCCTTATGTTGTGCATGTAAATGCTTCTTTGGTTTTGATGATTTAACAGACAGTCAATTCATCTCTGCAAATAACACAGTCTCTAATTTTTATAACTTCATCATCAATTATGATTACAAAATAAACTTAGTATTTGAGAGATAATACTTCCAAGTAAAATTAGGTTTTTGGGGGGTCTTCATTGTTTTGAAATAACCTCCATTATCATCATTTGATTTACTACTTAAAAAAAAAAAGACATGTCATTTCTTGAGAAAAAAAAGTCTATAAATCTTCCTAACTTATGTAAATTAGGGTTAAAAATTTTAATTCCTTAACTTATCTGATAGTGGTAAAATATAAATTTGAAATATATTTGATTTAATTTTAAATGATTTTTAAATTAACAAGTTGTAAAAAATAATCATATATTTTCTTTTATTTGTATTGTATTATGCTTGACAAACTAACCTTAAAGTATCACGTTGTCACCTCATCCTACTTTGCACAACTAAACCTCAGCTAGTGCCCATGTAGCTCACTAAGCATGCTGAACAACACCTGCAACGGTCTATACCCCGTTCAATGAGACAAATCCACTGATCATAGAAATGTTACCTTGCTAAATAGGTTTTAAAAGCTTACTCCTCAAATTCTGTTCTTAACAGAGTTATCACAATAAGCTCACAGGCACCTGGCCTCTTATCACATTAGTAGTTAATACATATCTTACAAACACTATTTAGATACATTACACTGGTCCCCAAATGATTCTGGGCAGCCTCAAGCACTCAACTAGTAATTCGCCGAACTGGATGCACACCCAAATCTGTTTTACTTCAAAGCCCTCTGCACCATAGTACCTCTCTAAGCTATGGACAAACATCACTCTTTACCAAATCAATTTAGCCCTCAATTCTTCCATTCCTTTCTGTTTCCAGAACACTGGGCATCCCCAGTGATACCAGTCAAGATACTCAATCTCAGTAACTATTCTTCTTGTACTTACAACAAATTAGTGGAGGGCACTTAGCAGTTCCTAAAGGAGTTCTCAACTTTAGGGGATGAAGGATTCACAAGGAAGATCGTGCACTGAAAGGGACAGCCACTAGGCTACTTTTTCTTACTTTATATTGTGAAATAGTGGAAAGTATTTCAAAACTAGAACTATATAAAATTTTGACATTTAGAAGTGCACTTTTCATCCTAATTTCCCTTACTGTTTAGCTATCAGTGAGTGAGTGAGATGATAATGTCTTAAATTGGATATTGGTTCCTCTGAAACAAATATAGTAAATACATAAAAGGAAAAAAAAAATGAGCAATAGGCAAAACTATACTAGTTGCTTACCAGATAAATACCATGCCACAATTTTATTAAATCCTTGTGAGAATGCTCACTCTCAGGAGCTAAATTTAAATAAAGAACTATTTTCTCAGATAAAAAAGGTGGCCAAGAAGAAAAAAGAATCAGTACAATAACAAATGCTCAATTCCAAACCTTAAAGAAATGAAAGTATAAAATTAATGTGATTGCTTCCTCCCACACTCCATTTTATGTTTTCAATAGTTCTGATCTTTTAAACCATAATGATCAGGTTGTTACTAGTCCACATTACCTGGTTTCCAGAAATAAAATCTCCATTCAGCTATTAAGGAGATGAAGAGCAACTGTGAGTATTTGGATCAAGTTATGTATTTCTGATATACTGTTCAAATAATATGATTAAATTTATTTGAGGAAATCATTTGGTTTTCAGTATCTAAATAGTGTTTGTAAGATACACTTTGTCTACTAATTCTATTTCTTAAAGAGTAGAATCAGTTGAGAGTAAAATGGGGTATAATATGCTTTTATTATACACAATATTATTAGTATGCTCATTTACTGGAGGATTGTTTCATTTAATCAGGGTAAGAAGCAATTTGTTAAGAAAAATGGAACCATCATGCCAGCAATTTTAACAGTTCTAATAGGTATTTTTAAGTGTGGTTCCTTATTCTGGGAGAACTTTAGACTCTCAGCCTTTCCAAAAGTCACTCTGGTGTCTAGATAGAAAATGTGTCATTTTCCCTCATCTTAAAGGACAGAAAAAACCTGACATGTGAAATATAAATCTGACCACGTGCTGATGATTCAATATATGGCTTCAGGATTCCAGTGTAATATCAGTGCCACCATCTTGAGTTTGAGAGTTTTGGCTCATCATTTTTATACAAAAACAAAAGGTTTATAGAGTATTTAACTTACAGAAGACAGAATCAGTAGAACTCAAAAGGGCAAATATAATGTGTGGCAGAGACTGCTTGTTCCCTAACCCAAGTTCTCTTTTTCTTTAGTAAAATAATCCCAGCTGGATTCAGCACAGTTTGTGTTAAGCTAAAGGATTATATTTTTGCCCCCACCCACCCCCCCCCCCTTGCAGCCAGGTGAGACCATGAGAATAAGTTCCAGGCAATGCAACGTGGGCAAATGCCTTGTGTGTTACTTCAGAGAAACCACCATAAGAATAAACTGGCACAAGTTCTTCACTACTTTTTTCTTACCCTTCCCTCCTTCCTTATGGCTGAAGGCTAATGTGATAGCTGGAACTCCTACACCTCTGGGCCCTGAGATTATAAACTAAGGATGGTTTAGCAGCCAGATAGTCAAACCCTGAGTCTCTGACACTATAAAGATACTTAACTTAATTTATATAAATAAGTATTAAATCTATGTGTTATTTATGTCACAATTACATAGGGTTGTTTGGTCACACAAAGATGGAACTAATCCTAACTGGACAAATTCAAAGCCAAGTATAAAAGCATGACCAATAAATGAAAATAGGAAGGATAGAGAGGAGTCTTAACAACAAAAGGTAAATATGATTGTTATTTAATATAGACTTAAACATAGTTTAATTTAGTTTTATATTTACCACCATATACTTGCACATAGTTTAGTCTAATTATTCTACAAAACTTGTTAGAAAAGAAAAAAAGAAGGGAAAGTAAAAGAAAGGCATTTCACAACCTCCTCTCCATTTCTTGTTTCATAGAGGCAACAATTTTCATTTTTTCTAATAGATTTGTTACCACATATCTCTAAGTAGCATGTATATATTCTTTGTCTCTCCCTCTCTCCCCCCTCCCTAGCTTGCTCTCTCTGATCTTTTGACCTCCCATTTTGGAAGATGAGAATCTAGCTCTCCTTTACCCTCCTGCACCCACCAAATATACAGACACATTTCATCCATCTAGGATATTTGTATCATAAATTTGGTTAGATCAGTATCCAATGCCCACATTATTATGGCCATACCAAAGCTTGTCACAGGTGAACCACATAATAATGAACTATACCATGATTGCTTTTCTTTCCTCCATATTTCATTTTCCCCAGAGATAATAATTTTCTCCTTTTATACATTCACCTGTTTTCTCTGTACTTAGTACCTATTCCATACTAAAGTCCCCTCTCTGGTGTAAAATTCCTCTTAATATTGTTAAACTCATTTCATTATCTCTTCAATCAATTCCGTATCTTTTGATGAAACCTCCACTGGAGTTTTCTGACTTGACCCTATCTGGCCAGGTTTCTCTGGGGGCATGCTGATCACATGTCACACATCACCTCGTTCTAGCGATGGAGTCTAGTTCCTGAGTGCCATAGACCTTCTCTCTGGCTTACTCCACCTTGTTGAGGTCTTGAATGTCCGAAAATGGTCTTCATTCTCCTCCATGCTTAGTTGCGTTGTTTTTTAAAAATGTGACTGGGCAAAACATTGTAGTTACAAATCAGATTCTATAAAAAATTTAAGCATTTTTATGGACTGTTAGTTTCCAGTCTTGCTGTTGAGAAATCTGATTTTTTTTTCCTTTATCTTTTGATTTTCCCGCTTCAGAAATTTTAGGCAGCTCTTTCTCCGGTGTTTTGAAATTTCGCAGTGATATGCCTTGTTTTGGATTTATACTAATCCATTTTACAGGACAATCAAATGGACCCTATCAATTTGGAAACTGTTGTTCTGTCTTGGGAAATTTCTGTTAATAGTTTGATAATATTTTTCTTCTATCACTTACTGTGGAATTACTATTTGAAAGTTGGGTCTCCTCTATAGGTGTTCTAATTTTCTTTTTCCTTTATCTTCTATTTTCTATGTTTTAATAGTTTTGCTCTTAGGATACATCTTCAGCTTTCATTTTAATCCCTATATTGAGATTTTATTTTCTGCTTTTGTGCATTTAATTTCTAAGAGCTTCCTTTCTGTTCCCTAGGTGGTCCTTTTTATAGCATCTTGATACTATTTCATGGAATGAAATGCCTTCTTTTATTTTCTGATGATATTACTGCTTTTTTTAAAAAAAAATTCTATTTCTTGCACAATCTCTTTTGTTCTCTAGTTTGTTTTTGTTTTGTTTTGTTTTGTTTTGTTTCCTTTTCTTTTTGCCTGTTTGGGTCTCTGATTTTTATATTAGATACTTTCTTCAACTACCCATATACCATTGGATATTTGTTCATGCTCAGGTTTGAAAAGGTTCCTTTTTTACCTTTGGCCTTCATGCTTATAAGACCTGATTGATCCATCTTATTGAGGAACTCCCAGCATCACTCTACTTGGAGATTCCTCCAACCTACTGCTTAGGGGTGTGCGGGGTTGAATAAGTCCCCCGAAAATTCATTTCCACCCAGAACCTATGAATAGGACCTTATTTGGAAATAGAGTCTTTGCAAGTCTAAACAAATTAAGATGAGTTCATGCTGCATTAGCATGAACCCTAAATCCAATGAAACTTTTTCTTATAAAAAGAGGGAAATTTGGACCTAAAGACACAGACACGGGAAAAGGACATATGAAGGCAGATTTAGAGATTGGAGTGATGCATCCACAAACCAAGAAACCCCAAGGATTGCCAGGAACCACCAGAAGTAGAAGAGAGATATGGGACGGTTTCTCCTCAGAGCATCCAGAAGGAACCAACCCTGCCAACATCTTGATTTCAGACTTCCAGCCCCCAGACTGTGATAGAATAAATTTCTGTTGCTTTAACCACCCCCTTTGTGGTTATATCAGCCCTAGGAAACTAATGTGGGGGGCATATGATTGGTTGCCAGCATTTGGGATCCTGGTAGGGCAAGAATATGGTAGGCCTTCAATATTTATTAATATACTAAATTTGAACATCTAATTACATTACCCTAATCCCAAGAAGGCTTGCATTTTACTTGACATAATGCTGCTTAAGAGAGCATGGAAAAGATTGCATTGTGACAGACTGAAACCTGGGAGGTATCCCTATCCAACATAATTACAGCTTCTAAAAGCTTACAGATATGCCAGTTATAATGCTTTGAAAACATTGCTATTCAGATGCCAGGGAGAACACATATATATCAATGATGCTGAAAGGGTCAGAGGTATTCATATATGATTAATATCACAAAATCATTAGTTTAGACAACATGGAAAAGGGTCTGATCATAAGAAGAACAGGAATAAGTCAGGATTGCCATGAGGATGGAGTAGGGATAAAGGGGTGATTTTGGATAAGTGGTGCATACTTTAACACACCAGCCTTTCCCCCATATGATTCATCCACAATCAGGACAGAGGAATTTTCAAATATTTTCTTATTTCTCTGTCTGCTTCTCCACATTAAGGATTGGTCTTTAATTCAGAGTTAAAAGTAGTTAAATGAACTAAAGCCATTTCAGGTTAATCATCCAATTACTTGAAGTGCATTTTTGGCTGTTATCTATATACCATGTTCCCTTGATTCTAAAAGAGCTTCAATTATAAAATACACTAAATGTTTAATAATAATTTTTTAGAGAAGAAAACTAATTTTACCCTATTAAATGTAGATATTGATTAAAAGATATTTCTCAACTTCAGAAACTAAAATATGAACATTAGTATACCTTATCTTTGAGAGACACAGAACTAAGCTCCTACTTTGCTGTACTTGCAATTCAAGAACAGCTTCAAAAAGAAATTAAAATATATGATTTTGTCTATATGAATAGTACTGTAAACATTGCCTCTAAGAAAAGAAAGGGCACTGCCACATCCTCCCCATAGAATTGGCCTATTCAAGTAAAAAGTGCAGTATCTTTTCTTGTTGGAGAACTGGGAGAAAAATAACAACAACAAAAAAAAAAACCCTGCAGAATTAATTTAAAGACTTTGCTCTGAGAAGTACAAATGTTATGTTATTTTCTCTAGTTTGAAAAATACCAAAATAAATTTGCCTAGAGACAAACTCAAGTACTAGTGAATTTTTCTCCATTTTTCTATGTAATGATTCAGATATCTGGTATTTCAAACACATCATGGAAGGCAGTTTCGTGACAAAGAATTCTTTCAGCTGGAAGAGACTCATGCCAGGTCAGTCTTATGCACTTATCAATGACGTTAGGATAGTTGAGTGGGCTTGGTAGCAGCAATAATTTTCACAACTTTAAAATATTACATACTGCTGATGCATTTGAAGTGTTCCATAAATACCATCTTGGATTTCAGTATCTACCTCCAGGAAGCATTCTGGTTACAGAGGTAGAAGAAAATGCTTAGATATTATTGTTGCCATTGCCATTCCTAGATTTCTTCTTCCATTACATGGTGATTAGTGTGACAGTCACCACATTTTAAATAATTACCTGAGAAATTTAAAAGATTTAGCCATTCATCAAAGCACAGTCAATTTTGAAATAAAATTGAATTTTTCTGGAAAACATCAATTCTACTGTTTTAAATCAGTTAACAAATCTACATGGGCATTTTGTTCTGTGTATCTTGATTCTTCTGACAAAGAAGGAGCCGTGTAAAACATTTTTATGATCCATGCTTTAGGAATCCTATCCATTCATTACACAGTAGAGTGATCAAGAGAAAACATAAATGCACCTGATCACTGTGACTTGCTTGTGTATGCCATTCATTCTCTAGCTTGCCTTATTCAGGTACAGATTCAGTCATTTGTTAGCAACTCATACATATCTTCGAAGGCAATGACGAACGAGATGTAATATCACTCTTTGCATCTCACTGCAATTACAGTTCTTATGTACAGTCCGTCCTCGGGATGCAGTAATTACAAGATAATGTGGCCATTTCATAACTAACGATATCTATTTTTGCGTACATCCATTATATCTTTTTTTCATTATAAGAGTTGGATATTAAAACAATTAATTTCTTGTAGAAGTCTGTATAACTACTTTTTCTTTTCATTCAGAACTAGACTGGAAGTTATTTCAAGTGTAGAGAGGAGTGAGTACAGAGATATAGAGTTCATAACATCAGCCCCCACACTCTCTAAATTGGTACTTTAGAGAGTGTTTTTCATATCCCACTATATTTTCCCTATTATATTTTTCTCATTATTTATTTTTGGACTCATCACTTTATTGATCCTTTCCTCATCCTTTTTTATATGTATTCCTTGAACAGAGATGCATGAATTCAAATATGCATTTATTTATTCATTCACTCAGCTATTTATTTCAAAACTATTCTGTGCAAAGCCTTGCTTTAGACACTGCAGATATCACAGATAATGTCTGTGATATCTGCCCTGTGGATTGCATATTCCTGTGGACGAAGACAGAAAATAGAAGAGAAGTCAGTTAAAAGTATGATTACATTTAGGAAGGAGAACTGTAGTTTCCTAGGAAGCATGTAAGAAAAGAGCCTCCCCTAGTCAGAGAGATGCAGAATCACATGATTCTTCTCTAAGAAAGTGATAGCAGTGCTGCTCTCCTTTACTGGCACATAGAGGGGGCTCGTTTTTTCTGGAATATCAATGTCTCCTCAAAGAATTAGATTGTGGAGAGAAGCCAGATAAACAATAGAGAACATGCTCTAGTGTATGACCCTGGACTCACCCGAGTTCAGTGCTTTCACATGACCTGCTTCACTCATCATAACTTAGGCTAACCAGTGACCCTCAGATCATACCTATAAGTTTGGGCCAAATAGTCAGTGAAATATTAGTCAGGGATCTAAGTTGAAACCAATGGAAACATGCTCTGGGAGATTTAAGCAGAGTCTAAGACATGAACTAAAAAAGAATGTAGAGTAAATTCCCTTGGAAGGCCAGATAAACAGGTTGGGGGTCCACATGCACAAAATCTTTGCCTCAACACTCACTGTAGAACTGGTCCAGTGCAGACATGATTGCCACTGACACTGATGGCCACTGACACCAATGACAGCCACCACCACTATTGCTGATCCAACAAACTGTGTGTAGCTGCAGCTCTGCCATCACTCTCTCACCAAAATCAGTTCTACAAGCAACTTGTTTCATCTTCTCACCACTCTCCAAAATAGAATCTGAGTGGGTAAATCTGATTCTCAGAAACTTGGTTACCTTCCTGGGTCTCAATTGTAAGCTAGGCCAGGAAATTGGACACCTGGCATGTGAGCCAGTATGGTGAGAAACAGACTGTATCTTAAAAGGTGAGAATGGCCCCAAATAAAGAAGGCCAAAGCTGGTAAGCCAAAAAAGAATGACAGATTTCCCCTAGAATTCACCCATTTTAGCTCCCCAATACATTGTTATTTCTACCTTTAGACCTAAGAAAAATAAAAATTTTCCACTGAGCATCATGTAACTATCTAGCATAATGCAACTAAAAATGCCCTTACCCCCTTCCCAATCCAAAATCTAATCAGTGATTGCATCTAGCTCTGAATTCAGGAACTCTTAGTTATGTCATGGCTTTACCCACAAACTCATAAATAAACTGTAGTAGGTGGACCAAAATACAAATTTCACAAACAACAGCATGCCCCCGTGAAAAATAAGGAATGAAGAGGAAATGTAGTTAAAATATCTGCATATACTATGAAACAGAAAAAAATAAAATAAAACAAATACTTCAGTCTTCATTTCCACAACTGATCATGAAATATAGTACACTCATATCTTAGATCAAATATCTTTCAAACAAAATGGAACCATTACAAGTTCTGGTCACTGGGAAGATTTCCCTTCCCCACCATTCTTCACGGCCACCACTAAATTTCTGTACTCTATTCCTGGTCTGGTGTCAAAACATGTAAACCCATATGTAATTGAGGTTTCAATGTTTTTCTCCTCAGACAACTAGTCAGGAATAATTTCCCAAGACTTCCAATGTGGGTCACATATAAATATTTTAAGAGTCTGAGCCACCCATGGCTGTAACTTACTGTTTCTTTGGGGTCTGAAGGGACTTGATCTCCTGAAGATCAGTTGCACTTGATGAAGGAGTTGTCTAGGAATGCCCAATTTTAGGACTTAATGGAGCAAATAGAACATGCCCATGTTGCCTGGTGAATTATATGCCATAATCAGGTGTTCAGTCTCTAATTGAGGCAATAGCAACAAAAAAGCCAGTTGAGAAAAAGGGTATGAGTTTAGCCCACTTTTCTAGAGGTTGCTGCTATGATTCTGAAGTAATATTCCTCATAGCTTCCAGATCTGTTACAAACACTTTGAATACCATTGAATCAGCTGGATCCTAAAAGACAGGCAGCAGGGATGCTTGTCCTGTGGCCTGGCCAACTGTAGAGACTTCTTTTGCTGGGCCCAACCAAGCATAAATTTAGTTGATGGTGAGTCAAAGCCACACTCCCAAATGTGATATGCATTGCCGCTACAATGTAAGAGGCCCCTAAGGAAAGTGGTTCTATCTCTTGGTAGCAGATACAATATGTTGCAACTTAAACTTCATTTTTGATGAGATGTATTAAAATTTGTATGGACCCTGGATTCTTTATTGAGGCAACAGTCTTCAGGATTTCTGAAACTTTACTTATCTCATGGCATGAGTAGTCAGCCATCTTGATCAGAAACTGCAAGCGGAACCACCAACTAATTAATATGGTCAATGAAGGCTGGTTCTTTGACACCACCAGGATATTTTTTCTAATTTCAAATTTATTTTGCATGGACCCCTTTGAGTTTTAGAAAAAATCAACTTACAAAATAATAAGAACCACTTGAAGATGACCGAGTTACCACAATTTCTAATAAGTACGTCCATTTAACTTTGTTCGTTTCTTGACATAGCAGGCCAGAATCAAATTCATACAAATATTCTTCAGATTTTTCCACACTTCAAATTAGCAAAATCTTCTAATTTGGGGAGGTTAGTACACTAGATTTTCTATGTACAAGTGAATTACTGGCATATACTTAAATCTGGATCTGCTTCTAGTTCCAGGTCAGGAGACAGCAAGATGGGCTTGGGTATAGGAAGAAAGAAGTAAATTTCCCATGGGACTGTTTCCTACAGGGAAGTTGGCTGGTATTTCTGCTATTTTGGAGAGGGTACAATAAGGACAGCTCTACAAGTGTTGGGAGAACTGCAAATTGGATTCAACTGTTGGTACTAGAATAAACTGCAATTTCTGGTATAAAACAGTTAAGGCTGGGGTGATGCTGTCAGGCACAGGAAGAAAACAGAAAAATGCAAATATTGACTCTCTCCTCCAGATTTGCCACTTCTGTCAGTGTCCACTGCTAGCAGAGCCCTACTAGGAGCCAGCTGGAAAAGCTGAAAGGTGGTTTGCTAAATGCTAGCCCTTGCCTCTCAAAACAGTACAGAAAGGTGAATTTGAAGCTGAGTGAGCATACCTGTTATTAAGCAAGTATGGCACCATCATAGAATGCCCATGGTTTACAGGCCAAGTATTGAACCAGGATTTGAAGACTTCTAGCTTATCCATCTCTTTTTTTCAAGCTCTGGGGTAAAATTGGAAGCAACCACCTAACTGTACAATCCTTAAATTATTTATCCTTTTCATAGAGTTCCATGGTAGTAGTACCTGTGACTCTCAAAGCCTTCCCTTCAAAAGGTACTTTTTCTCCAGGTTATCACCAGTATTATTTTGTTTAATAATTCTTTAACTTTGTACTGTGAACAGATAGTGTCCCATCCCACATTACTAGTCTGATTTCCACTGTCTTAAAATCTAGGAAGACTAGATAACCAATCAAGATTCTCTCTGAATGGCTTAAGCAGAAAAATATACTGCTTAAAAAATATTTGTTGGCTCATTGAGTTCCTTAGAGTTGGAAAACCAAACGAGAGGATATTCAGCCAGCAAAGGAACCACTACTGCTATGTCTGAGTAGCAGATGTACTTACAAGTCAAGTACCAATAATACTAGAGATCCACTACTACCACTGACACTGCTCCCTCTGGAAACTGGACCCAACTGCTGATGCTGCCAGCACACATATTTTAAATCACTCTTCTGTTTCAAAGTCTGCGTGGATGAATCTGATTGGCAGTTCTTGGGTCAAAAAATCACACCATCACAAGAAAGGAGGTTGAGAAACAAGCATTTGGCAATTTTATCATCAACACTGGAAGTCAAGCTCTACTCACAAAATCAAACATCTCAACACAAGTGAAAGGAGACAGATGCTGGGCAGCCAAAGGAAAGTAAAACATCCATTAGAGAGTTTCCCTATTAAAGGTGAGCTTGAAGCAGTAAACTTGCCCCTACGAATAATACCAGAGACCTTATGAACCCTCTAAGGTTGCTGACTATATGCATATATAATTCATATTATATATGCATATACATATAGATGAGATTACTAAATGTTTGTCTTTCATAATTTTAATTAATCTTTTTTTCTGTAGCAATATATTGTAAGTTTAGGGAATGTTGGGCTAGCCTATAAGACACACATTTTTTCAGTAGTTGAAAGGAGATCCAAAATGTACCAAAGATTATCTTCCCTAATAGATAACCTGGTTGTACATCCTATATACACAGACATGATTTTATAATGAGAGTGGTTATGTTGGATAGAATCATACTCTAGAATCAGAGTTAAAGGCAGCTTTTAAAACCATTTAATCCAACTCTGCATGAAATAAGAATCCCTTCTTTTCCAGTCCCAGGTGATGGTCACCTTATCTCTGCTTGGCTACATCCAAAAAATGAAACTGTCACAATATCTTGGAGCAGTCCTTAATATTTAGAAGGAATTCTACTTTTGAGAAAGTTCTTATTAATGTTGAACCCACACCTCTCTCTGTCTTAGATTGGATTCCAGAAATAGACTCACAGATGGATATTTGTGCGCAGGAGATTTATTATGAAGTGCCCCCTAGATCAGCATCCTGGAGGTGATAAAGGAAGTCGCATTGGGCAGAGGGGAGGGTGAACTGTGTGCAGTTGCAATAGAGGCCTCAGCTGATCCCTTGTGGTCGTCTGGAGCTGAGATGGCCCTTCAGAATTGCTCTGCCTTGAGAGAATTAGGGTGGAGAGATTTTAGCCAAACTCATCATCCAGCCATTAAATTGGGGCTAACAACAGGGAGGAGAACTGACCTTGCATTAGAAGATTCTTTTTAGTTGATGGCAATACCTGAGGAGCTACCTAAATCCCGGCAGCAATTCAGCAGCAGTTCTGAAGGGGATGTCTAAGCTCAGCATTCGCTACTACCGATAACTTTCCCCAATTGATCTTTCTCTGCCCTCGAGAGCCAAGGAAGTTCAACTCCTCTTCACATAGGCCAAGAATATTAGAAAACGCATTTTTCCCATTCACACAGCTTATAAGGTTTTCTCAGTTATATTGGTTGCAATCCTAGACATTGTATATTGACATGGTTCCTCTTAAAGTTAGAAATACAGTATGGAATAGATAAGACAGATATGGTCTCAGACCATAGTGTACATTGAGACAACTATTGTTCATATGTTCTTGACATTTAAACTCCACCTAACATTGTATTGCATTTTTGGAAATCTTACCCCATTACCAACTAACACTAAAGTGATAGTAAAAACCCATACATTTTTATCTTGTTCTTCTCTTGCTTTTTCCCCATGTTATGTTTTTGTAGATGGTTTTATTGTACTCAAGGGCAATAACTCACATATTTCTAAGCAATTCCATCTTGCCTCATTGTAAAACATCAGTAAAATTTTTATAAAGATCTTGTGTTATTCCCTACCCATAATTTATAGCCTAGAACTTAGTAAGAGCTCAATTAATTTTTTTTTTGACAAATAGAGTAGTTTTCTTTCTAATTGATTCATAAATTGCTCTGATTATATCCAAACCTAGATAAAAACACTGAAGGCTGCTCATATGAAATACAGCCTTTTTCTTGTTACCCACATACTTCAGATCAGAGACCTGATGAAATAGAAAGAAGACAAAAGAGCGAGATAGGCTCATCATTCTGGTCTTCTTTCAATTCCCTTGAAATTTCTTGCATGCAAGAAAGTAGCTTTGTTTGCAGGCTCCCTTGTGATTTGGAGGAGTGATGAGAAAATTCCAAACCAACTCTTCACTTTTAATTTAATTACACAGATAGAGTCTTAACACAGAGCATAACACTAGCTATCAATCAACTTCACCTTCTTCTGTGCTATGGAAAAACTCATCCTGGTTCTTTGTTCCTCTTTTATCACTGCCTTCCTTTTTTTGATTAAGCTAAGATCACCTGTCTTTCTCAAGAGAAGTCAGTATTCAGTCCAGATTCATCTCTGTTGGCCAAAGCAATTGGATGTATTTTCCCCATTATGTAGCTCACCATACAGTCATCACCAACTTTTTGTCTCTGTTCTTTTCCTCACAATTGGAACATATTTGTGATCAATAAACTCTTTATGAGAGAAGATTACTTCTTAGTCTAGAGGCATTACGAAGAACATTTCAAGAAAAGGGCATAAGATATAGTTTGAGCCAGCCCAAGTTAATAGACCGACCAACTGCTAACACTCTAGTTCAGCCTGAATATTTGTTTTAATTACAGAACAAAGGTTAGTTATTGATGAAAACTTCACATACAATTACTGTACCATATGATCCATAGTTATTACAACATGATACTAGAAGACAATAGGAAAGTGGCAATTGCATTTCAGGAAGTAGCTTTGTATCTTATAAATTACATGTAGACAAGTACTTACTTGAAGTTCCTTATAAACTAAAGCTACATTGTTATAGTACAAAAAAGGCAAGAACTTGAAATTTTTCGTGTGACCTATGGATAAGTGAACCATACTGCCAGAAAATTCAGGGAAGAATGTTAAATTTGATAAAAATAAAAACATTGTTTTTTTCAATGTGGCAAGCAATGTTCTAAGCACTTTAATATATAATAGGTCATTTGCCCTTTGTGTTAGGAATTGTTATCATTCCCATTTTACAGATGGGGAAACTGAGCCACAGTGAAGTCAAGTGATAAGCTTCTGCATAACTGAAGCTTATCACTGTGTCTTGATCACTATCTCATCATAATCATAATCATCACCACCTTTTATTGAGCACGTTTTGCATAATTTGCAAACATTATCTCACCTAATCCACATAAACCTATGAGTTAGGTGTTATTTTCAGTTGAGGAGACTGCAACTCAGAAAAGTGCCTCTCCCAAAATCCCACTACAAAGGTGGTGGAGGAGCCAGTTGGAACCTGCCTTGTCAGGCTCAAATCCATATGGTCTCCACAATAGGATGGCTTAATTTGTGATCAAAATAAATAAAGTGATAGACCAATTCTCTTGACAACTGTATCAGTGTTTCTATCAGTCAGGGTCCAATTACAGAGACATAAATCATACCAGTCATTTGAACACGCAACATTTCACACAAAGAATTGTTAACTGCTCACACGGTGTTACTTAGGTAGCTAAAAGAATAAAAAGAGAAAGGTAAGATATAACAGGGGTAACAAGTGTAGGAAGCAGCAACATTTCTCAAGCCAAGTGAACAAAGGGAAGAGATTGGAATAATTAAGATGTAGAAACTTGAAAAGGCAACCCCATACAGCAGAAACTCAGATCTCTGAAGACAGGATGTTGCTTCATTGCTGCTAGTTTCCTTGGAGTGGGGAACAAGGAAACGTTTCTAAGGATGATAGAAAAACTGAAAACTGGATACAGCTGCTACTATGGGAAGGCTCTGCTATGGGTGCAGCGAAAAAGCATGACTGATGTGTAATAGTCGCAGGAAACACAAGCCAGTGGAAGCCCATGGGAAACAGACATGAGACAGAAAGCCCTTTGTCCCTTCTCCAGCCTCGCAGGCACCAGGCTGCCCTTAATAGTAGAGCTTTACATGGATCCAGCATGTTTTGCACAAATGTGGATTGAAGAGTCCCAGGTCCAGTTTCACAAAGCAGAGAATAGAAGGTGATTTTAGAGCTGAAATATAGCAACTTAATAACTGACATCCTGTTAAAATTAATAATGGAACTCATCTATATTCCCAGCTCTAGAGTACTTTAGGATCAGCCCTTACACATCAGTGTGTCTATGGAGAGAAAAGTTGCACTAAAATTTGTGGGATTTGGGATATTTTTCAAAAAGCTCAATTTTCCTGTTTTTTTTTTCTTGCTCTCTCTCTCTACTGTTCATCCCTTCAATATCTTAACTATATCCCTACCCATCCTGATCTTTTACTGCCTGGAATACCAATTTTATGGTGTATAAGGAGAGGATAGTAAAACAAAGATAACAAAAAGAATAAACAGGAGGTAAGGAGATGTGAAAATTATTGTTCTACCAAGTTCAGAAATTTTGATTCCATAAAACAACTGGCATATTTGAGATAAAAGATAGAAATAAAAATATACTGTACATATGCAGGATCTATTCTCAATGCTTCCACCCAATACATGAAGTAGAGAGTGAAACAAATTATTTGTACTGTCGTAGTGTATTGGTTTCATAAATATTTTATCACTTAACTCCATTTTCTCCTACAATATCACTATTGCTAAAATTACTTTTGCCTTTAACAATGACACTTGGCAGGTATACAATATAAGATGAATAATCAGTGTGAAATCTCATGTTTCCTTTATGAGAACTTTGCCCTTGTCTGAGCATATAGAACAAATTTCTCATCTCCTTTAAAAGATGCTGAATTATAGTTCCACAAACAAATATAATCAATAAATATTTAAATTCCTACCATGTGTCAGGATCTAAACACTGGAGATACAAAAAAGATAAAAAAAAACAAATAAAGTAAGGATCATCCACTTAAAAGAACTTGTAAATAAGTGTAGTTCAGGATAAAAATGTGATCAAGGAACCATAAATATGGAAGAGATTAAAGGAATTATGGAATAATACTATGTACAAATCTGTGCCAATAAATTTTAAGATCAAGATGGAATTAGAATATTTATGAAAATATAAATTACAAATGATTCAAGAGGAGGTTAAAAAAAAAAGTCAAAACCATTAATATCCATAAAATAAATGTCAAAATTTGTCCAAAAGTTATCCTTAAAATAGGTTGGAGGCCTAAATGACTTAACAAACAAGTTTTAGCCAATTTTTAAGACTCAGATTTTACTAATTTAAGACACAATGTTATTTGATGGGAAAACAGAACAGAAATATTTAAAATCTTCCCAAATTAATACATGTACACACTTTTTTTATTATTCCAACTAGTGAAAGGCAAGCCATAGACCCTGCTTCTAATATCCATTAGTTGAACATGCTTGATATCCATTGGCCACTCACCTATTAAAGGAGCAGTAAAGTATCTGTTGTGTGAGTTTAGGCTAGAGAAATAGACGCAAATGGCCCCACCCCTCCCCTTCTCTTGTTTTGGGATCCATCTGCCTAAAGAGTATGCTGTCTGGTAAATTATATGCAATAAGCTCAGTAGCACATTTGATGTGCATAGGGGCACTTGAAGTTTTCTAGCACTGGCAGTGACCAGTTGAGTAAATGTAATTCTAGGACCTGGATTTAGGAAACTCATTATTTTATAAACATCTAAGCCATGTCTTTCCACCTAGCCTTTATCGATAATAAATATTATACTTTTCTCTCTTATCTGCTTAAACTTGTTATCCCCATCAGGGATGATATTTATTGAGCTTCTTCAAAACCTAATATTTTCTAATATATTTTACTTTATTTTTAAAAAGTTTACTTTAACATACTACTCTAAAATTAATTACACAAACTAAATTTGGGAGAAATAAAATAGAAAGGATAATGAGGGTGATTTTCCATCAGATATCAAAATATATCATAAAACTCCTGTAAATAAAGCAATATGCCACTACCAAATGATCAGACCTGTCACATCAGGTGAATAGATCAGGTGGCTAAAGGTGGCACGGAACTCTTGAAAGATATCAGATAAAGGAGTGACATGATAAATTTCTAAGTGAAATTTTCTTTTGCTGCCTTTATCATTCCCTAGGCTACATTCTACAAGTATCTATTCTGAAATCCATGTATAATTGTCACCAAGAATAGAGAGTATAAAGCCAGAATGGAGAGAATTAAGTTCTTGTGAGTTTCTGTAGCTTTGAAAGTCTACCAAGTAAATTCAGGATATCAAAAGACTGTGCAATACGGTGCCAGAAATCATACTGTTTGTTTGCCCACTATGTTCACCAATACAGCACACAAAATAAAAATTTTGTTTACCTGCTCAGAGGGCAGGTTCACATCCCTAGAACCTGAATATTTGGATTGCATTTTCCTTTGACTACTGTTTAGATATGCCCATGCCATCTGCTTATGTCCCAACACATTAGAGACTAGTGGCTGGTGTCACAAGGAATGGGGTGTGCTGACCCGACAGGCCCTTACCTTCAAAAGTTAGAGGTATGGTTTCCTTTTAAAATCTACTTCAAGAACTAGAATATAAACACAAGCCTATCTATTCAAGGCAGGGGTGAGTTTCACAGTAGACAATGCTACACATGAATTGTAGGCAACTATTAAATCAAAATACACAATTGGGACATCACAATGAAATATAAAATTGCCTCCAGGTTATTCAATTTTTAGAAAAGTTTGAATATTATGTTTCCCCCATCATAACCTTTGAATCAGGGTTGAAGAAAATGTAAAATGTGACTAAATGTTGAATCCTACAACTTGATTAAACTTATGGGTGCCCTTTGGAAGAAAATAAGAAATCCTGAGAGTTTTAAATAGATGTTCTAATATGTTGAAATAATGAAGTTGTACATTTGATGAAATTTGCATATATTTATATTTCCAGATAAAATTAGTCAAAGTATATTAGAATACAATCCATACAATTTAATGGGCCTTTCTTAATAAAATTAGCCTAAAGGTAATCAGGTAAATGGCAGAAGAGTGTATTTACTGGAGCACTGTATCAGTAACTCAGGCAGGTGATTAGAGAATATTATTCTGCAAAAATGTGAATTTTCATTGGAGTGTTTATTCCCTAAACACATGTATTACTGGCAGAAAGAAACCGGAAATCTTAACACACTTCAATATAATGATATTTCATTAAATATCTTGATTTTCTGAAGCAAATAAATTTTATGTCACATTTAATCAACAACTTATCTACTGTTATGGAATTATATTATAATGCTTTGGAAATCATGTGAACGTTAAAAAAAGTGAATTAACATTCATAATCTATGCTGGAATAAGTAATAACAAGTCAAAATTAAATAAATAATTATGTTGTTATTTGATTTATTATAAATTTTTTTTTTTTAATTTCAAAACTATTGCTAAACATGTAGCTACACCTATTGAGCAAGTCAATGGGAAAGGGAATGTTTCCTAACTAATAGTCCTCAAAAGATATTCTTACATTAAAAAAAGAAGAAAGAAATGTGTGATTCTATGACAGATGAATTGTAAGGCACTTATTCAGTGCTGGAACTGGTCTTTCATTTCCATTCCACAGGTCCGTTACTCCAGGCCATACAAGGAAAACATGGAATTTTAGGAGTCCAAGAAAACACTATGGAGACCTATAGCTATTTTTTACCCAACAGTTCTACCTTAGTTTCCCTCCTGTGTTCTAAACAGATCCCCATCCCATCCCATACTCTTTTGTGTTATGATTAAAATGATTTGATGCAGTTCCATATAATACAGTTGATGCTTGCCTCTCTGCATTTTGCCAAGCCAGAAATCTAAATATTCCCCAAGTAAAATCTTCTTCGGAAAAATCTGCATAAAAAATAAAAGATAACCTAGTCCCAGAGTGTTCTCTTGAGGGGAAACTCTCCCCGTGGTGATGGTGTCTTTATCCACATAGGCAAGTTGTGTTCTCTATCCTTTGTGGCAAAGATGGCTAGTTGCCTTCCCAATATCCATTTTCTGCCTCTTCATCAGTAAAAGAACCAAATTTCATTCTAGGTGAAGAACTAGATTGTTTTTTCCATTTTGCTCTTTCTTCCTAATACAATGTGGGTCATTTCTTTTGTAAAATATAATTAAAATGTTGCCCTACTTTCAAATTCTTATCAAGTTTATAAACACTAACTCTCAATTCTTCTAGTTATCTCTTCAAAGAAGGGCCACAAACATTTTATAGAACAGCATTCATCCATTTTGTGTAGTGCTGTACTGTAAGATTCAATTTCCCAACCTCCTATAGCTAACTAGCTGTAGTCAGTGAAGCTTAAGGTAACTTATAAGGTGGGACTTCAGAGAAAGTTACTTAGGAGGGGTACAGACAGCTGGTTTGTGCCTTTGTTGCTCCCCACCTTTCCTACTTAATGCCTGAATATAGACATGATGGCTGAAATTCCACTGTACCATTGTACCTTGAGAAGAGACGCTAAGTTATAGTGGATCAGAAAGAGAGAAGGAACCTGAGACCGAAAACACTGGGAAGCCCCCATGACTGTACTCAATGCTAGATTCTAGACTCTGAAAAGGTTTCAAATTTCTACCTTATTTAGGTCACTGTTGTTTCAAATTATCTGTTATTAACTGTGAAACTTACTCCTACTTGATATTGTCAACTACAAGAAAATGCATATGCATATCTAGAAGATAGACAGGCATAATGAATCTAAAAACCCCACTTGAGCAGAAACTGAAGATTAAGAGCAGTTCAAAGAATCTCCAAGCCCAAGTCAAAAGGCCTGAGGATGTTCATCAAGTAATTAATCAACAAGTCAAAGCAGTGAGGAGTTACAATTACTGATACCACATTCCTCACTTGGGCTAAGTAACTGGAAGCAGATATATTTGCCTTTAGATTAAATAATCGAATGTTGACTCTGTAATGGAAGAGGTGGAGAAGAATTGTAGAAGGTTTGTATATACCACCACACTTAACACTAGGAGTAAAGAAACCAGAAATCCCATCCAGATAGCATTTCTTTCTCTGTCTCATAATCCACAGAAGTAGGATACAATAGAAGAGACAGATGACTAGGGCAACTCAAATGTAAAGATTGGCACACAGCATTGAATCGCCAAACAACTGAGGGAAACCAGGACCTTGAAAGAAAGTTACCAAATTCAAACAGAAAAACCAATAGCGAAGACCTATATCTGTAAGTATACAAGTTTAAAAATTTTAGAAAAATATAATTAATATTTCTATATTTGAGAGAATATCACATTATACGCATGAGGGGATATTACATCTGAAACAAGAATAACTAGGGATCATTGTATTTGAAAATGTGATTTAAAATTAACTGAACTTTCCATTAAGTATTCTTTTATTTACTTAAGAGATGTTTATTGAGCTCCTACTAAACTCCTGGCACTGTTTTAGGCACTGTGTTACAATAGGATATAAAACTACACAAAGCTTTGTTTTCATATGACTCGATTTCTAGCAGAAGACAATGAATAAAAGAAGTCTCTGCCCCTCTCTTTTCTATATTTACTTAAAAGAAAGTGAGAGAAAAGTAAAAAAATAAAAAATAAATAAAAAAAAATAAAAACAGTTAAAGGAAACTGACTCTTCAATAAAACCAGGAAACAGAAATCATTCTAAGCCAAAATCTATGAAAAAGTGCTGTCCCATGCAGGAAAACTGGAACTGTCTCATGGAGATTTTCAAGAGTAGAACCATGCCTTGCAATGTTTCAGCACCGCAAGTTGTCAAAATTAGATGGTACCTTCCACAAGGACAAACCTGTAGCCAAGCCCAGCTCTCAGTAAGGTCTGGGTGTAGGTTTCTTACCAGCATGTCCCTGAGCCTCACCTGAAATCATGAAAAAGCAGAGAAAGTCACATAAATGCAAAAATATGAAGATATGCTCTCTTTTCAAGAAGCAGAACATTAGAATGATAGGATTAAGAGGAAAAGCAAATTTGAATCATCCCTGCAATAAATTAATTTAGCCAGATAAACACCATCTTGTTAAATCAAGTGGTCTATTGTGATCTTCATTTTGCTGGGTGTTCCAGCTGCATTTGACAAAATAGATTTATCTTTCATGCTTGAAATCCTTTCTTCCTATGGCTCTGGTACATCAACCACTCTTTGTTTAAATCCTACTTTACTTGTCGCAACTTTTCATCATCCTTTATTATTTCCTCCTCTTCTGAGATATTATATATTGGATTGCCATGGGCCTAATCATCCACAATTCATTTCATCTATCAACATTCTCTCAATAAAGGTGTGATCTGCTCGTACAATCAGTACCATTTATACACTAATAACTATACACAAAATATACACTAATACCTATATACAAAATCCTGACAAATCTTCAACAAAGATTCTAGAGATAATAAACAAATTTGGCTAAATAACAAGGTACAAGATCAATCCACAAAAATCAGTAGTATTTCTAGTAATGAACTATCTGAAGAGGAAATCAAGAAAAAATTCCATTTACAATAGCAATTAAAAGAAACATATATCTAAGAATAAATTTAACCAAAGATGTAAAGGTCTTGTACATGGACAACTATAAAGCATTGCTAAAATAAATCAAGAAGACCTAAATAAATGGAAGGAAATTCCATGTTCATGGATTAAGAAAACTAAATATTGTTAACATGGTAATTCTACCCAAAGCAATTTACAGATTCAACACATTTGCAATCAAAATTCCAACAGCCTTCTTTGCAGGGATGGAAATGCCAATCATAAAATTCATATGGAAGGGTAAGGGGCCCCTACTAGTCAAAATCATCTTGATAAAGGACAATGAAATTGGAGGATACTCACTGATTTTTAAATGTTTTTACAAAGCTACATAATCAAAACAGTGAGTACTGGCACAATGACAGACGTGTGAAACAATGAAATCAAATTGAGAGTTCAGAAATAAACCCTCACATCTATGGACAGTTAGGTTTTGGCAAAGTTTCCAAGTCCACTCAATGGGAAAAGAGTAGTTTCTTCAATAAATGGAGCAGGGAAAACTGAATATCCATGGACAAAAGAATGAAAATGGATCCCTACCCTCACAAAAATTAACTCAAATTGGTTCAAAGACCTAAATATGAGAACTAAAACTATGAAACTTCTAGAACAAGACATAGGGAAACATTCTCAGGACCTTGTATTAGGCAATGGTTTCTTAGACTTTACAAAGAAAGCATGGGCAACAAAAGAAAAAATAGGCAAATGGTCTTCCTCAAAACCAAAACTTTTGAGCATAAAGGACGGCATCATGAAAGTAAAAAGACAATCTAAAGGATAGGAGAAAATATTTGGATACCATATATCCCATAAGGATTTCATATCCAGAATATATGAAGAACTCTTACAACTCAACAACAAAAAGGCAAACAACTCAATCAAAAAATGAGCAAAGGATTTGAATAGACATTTCTCCAAAGAAGATATACAAATGGCCAATAAGCAGTGAAAAGATGCTCAACATTATGAGCTATTAGGGAAATGCAAACCAAAATCACAAAAAGACACCATTTCACACCTACTAGAATGGCTGTTATTAAAAACAAACAATCAAAAAACCCATAAAATAACAAGTGTTGGAGAGGAAGTGGAAAAATGGGAAAACTTGTTCATTGTTGGTAGGAATGTAAAATGGTACAGCTGCTGCAGAAAAAAGTTTGGCAGTACCTCAGGAACTTAAATATAGAATTATCATATGACCTGGAAATCTTATTTCTAGGTATATTCCCAAAAGCTTTGAGAGCAGGGACTCAAACAGATATTTGTACACCGATGTTCATAGAGGCATTATTTATTCAGAACTTTCAAAAGTGTCCATCAACCAATGAATGAATAAACAAAATGTGGTATATACATGTATAGAGTATTAGCCCTAAAAGAAATGAAATTCTGATCCATGTGACAACATGGATGAAACACGAAGACATCATGCTGAGTGAAGAAAGCCAGACATGAAAGAACAACTATTGTTTGATCTCACTTATTTGAACTAAGAATATGCAAACTCAAATACTAGAATATAGGTTACCAGGGGCTGGAGAGGGGTGGGGAATGGGGAGTTAATACTTAATTGGTACAGAATCTCTGTTTGGAGAACTGGAAAAATTTTGGAGATGAACAATAGTAATGGTATCATGATATTGTGAATGTAATTAACTCCACTTAATTATTTATTTTAATGTGGTTAAAAGGGGGGATTTTAGCTCATATGTATGTTATTAGAATAACAGTTTTTAAAAAAACATTGGTCTGTACAACATAAACAGTGAACTCTAATAAGAAATATGAACTATAGTTAACAGTATAATTATAATATTGTTTCATCAATTGTAACAAAGGTATACACCAGTGCAAAATATTAATAATAGGGAAAACTGTGTGAGGGGAGTATATGAGAATTCTGTATTTTATGCACGATTTTCCCGTTAACCTCCAACTTGGCCAATTAAAAAAACTACATTAATGAAAACAAAAGAAAACACTTCTGTCAGGGTTTGAGAGAAAGGAGAAAAGGGATATTATTGCTTGGGGTTACAGAGTGTTTGTAAAAATAAGAAACTTGAAATAAAAATACATAAAAGGCAAAAAATGAAATAACTTATTGAATTAGATCATGGTAATCAGTATCAAGTCATGATATTTAACGTACACACACATAGATTTTAAAAAAGTAGATTTCTATGTATGCATGGATTAGAATATATGCATGTATTTTCTAGCTCTATGTGATGAGAGGACCTAGAAGCAATGAAACCCCAGTAATGAGCACACCTAGTTCTAAAGGAACCCATTATCTCTGGGAAACTGTTGATTCCAGGGCTGGAGCAGGGAACATACAAGATGTGTGTAGAACACCTTGTGGTTCCAAAAAACAAGGGATTGTTTAAAAAAGGGGGCGGGGGGGGGGGGTATTGAAAGAACACAGGATCTACCATGAAGGGTCTCTTAAAGGCCTAAAGCCAGAACAATTTTAGCAGCTGTAAAGATTCACAAGAACTTTAGTCAGCAACTGCATACACAGACTGTCATAACTCAATCCAATTCTGACTCTTCTCATAATTAGGCCAAACTCCACAGATTTGGGGCAATCCTCTGCAAGATGCTCTTCAGGTACCAGCTGCATTTTGGAGGGCCCAGGCCACTGACACTTCTGGCCATATGGCTGCAAGTTTGCAGGTTCCCACAACACCCTCAGTGCCAATAATTCACCAGACTATCTCACAGAACTCGCTAAAAGTACTATACTTACAATTATAGCTTTATTATAGTAAAAGAATACTGATAAGAAGCCAAAAGAAGACATGCATAGGGCAAGATCTGGGAAGAGTTTCAAAAGCAGCTTCTGTGTCCTCTCCACATGTTACCCTCTTGGGACGGCATGGTCATTACCATTATGGAAACTTACCAGAGATTTAAGCATCTCAAATTTATATGGGGTCTCATTAACCAGGCATGATTGAGAAAATCAATGTCCACATGGTGGAACTCAATCTGAAGCTCCCCTCCTCTTTCCTCCCTGAGGTCCAGGAAGTGGGCTGATACGACAAAACACACAGCCCCAACACCTTAATCACATGGTTGATTGCTCTTTTGTGGCCAGGCCCCACCCAAAGCCTGCAGGTGTGGCTGGCTCTGCCCTGTAACTGTCAGGTGTGACCCTGGGACCACCATGAAGAACAAAAGATACTACTATCACAGGAGATTCCAAAGATAAAGAGGTTACTTCCACAGAAACTGGGGACAAAGACCTGTCAAGTTTTTCATTATATTGAAGCAACAAAATAAACACTGATAGTATTGGGTTTTAAATCATAGGGTCCAAGATCCACATATAGATGCTAAAATTAGGAAGAAGTTTGAAAAGAAACAGTTTGAATAGTATCAAAGTATCTCCCCTAAGAAACATTTCTTTATCCAAAGGGTAATATAGTAATTTAGAATGGAGAAAGTCAACAGACTCTAGGGTAGCCAACTGATTAAAATTAACATCACAAGTAAAAAGACATATTGAACTCATGAATTCCTTGATAAGATGCACTGAAAAGGACACACATCATTTCTTGGGATCCTTGCCCAAAATGCATACACTCATCTCATTCCAGCCATGAGAAAACATCAGACAAAGCTAAACTGAGAAATATTCTACAAAATAACTGATACTTCTTCAAGGGTCAAAATCATAAAATAAAAGGAAAAATTGAGGAACTGTTGACAATTGGAGTTGACTAAGGAGAAATAACAACTAAATGCAAGGCATGATACTGAATAGGCTCCTGGAACAGAAAAAGAGTATCAGTGGAAAACTGATGATGGTTTGAAAAGGGTCTGTAATTTAGACCTTTCCTGGCTTGATAATTGTAATAATGTTATGTAAGATGTTAGCATTAGTGGATGCTGGGTGAGCAGTAAATGGAGACTCTCTGTGCAATACTTGCATATTTTCTGTAAGTATAAAATTAGTTCAAAATAAAAAGTGTTTTAAAAAATTGGATAAACTACTTTAGAATATGTGTGTGGACTATGAAAAGCTGAAATCTTCACTTTTTAAAAGTCAAATTTCTCTGGGACTTGTTTTAAAGATAACATTATCTGATGAAAGAATTAGCAATTGCTATATATGAAATCTTTGTTTTCTGAATTCTTTGGGTCATGGTGGAGGATGAAGTAGAAAATTGGGCAGAATCTTAATTCCTTCCACTTAGGAAATGGGCCAGAGCTAAAATAAGGACTTGTTCTATGTCTTTCTGCAATTCCAACCCTCTGGTATTGTTCTGCTGAGTTGTTTTTGTTTTTTTTTGTTTGTTTGTTTTGTTTTTTTTTTAGCTTCTCTATGCCCAAAGGTCTCTGAACAAACTATATCTTATCTGTGTCTAGGGCTTCCAGGAACACCTCAGCCAGAAATATTTCCAGTCTTAGCCTAACTGGGCTTCAGATAAATTGGCAAGAGGGTGGAGACTTTTCTTTTAACAGGTATGAAGCCCACACTGGTTTCTAAGACTCTAATAAAAAGTACGTGCAACCCAGAATCTCCCATTCTCACTCTGAACACAGAAGTGAACTTTTTGCTTGAGCTTGAAATGAGAAGAGGAAGTGAAGTCCCAATTGCCACTGCCCCTCTATCCAAACTCCCAATTATTCAAAAGGACTTTTAAAGAAAAGGGCTCAGATATGGAGGACAAAGATTTTGCAGGAAAAGGCTAGGAATTAAAAAAAAAATATATATCCAGAGAAGCCAGAAGAGGGCAGCATAGAGAGGAGTGGAAGTTAGTCCCCCTGGAACAACTAATAAACAACTGGGAACAGCTAGTAAATAATCTGGAATAACTACTCAGGGACAACTGTGACTATCCACACATCATATACCAATCCAGATTGGGAGCAATGCCTGAGATTGCAGCATAAAATCTATAACTAGAAACCACGGACCTGAGCCAGGAGCCCCCTCCCCCCACAGCAGCCCAAAATGCAAAACCTCACTGTGGCAGAAAGCAGCACTCTCTGAACAAGTGAATATACCTTAGTTCAGCTCCCACTGGGGTTTTAATTAACAAATGTGGACTGTTCAATACAAACTATGAATCCCCAACAAGCAGACAGAGACTTTTGGTGATGATAGACCTTGGAGAGCCGGAGGATTTCTCTGTCCCGGGAGCGGGAGCCCCAGAAAACCAGGTGCTATCTCTGGCTGATGGGTGAAACTGGGGTTGGTGGGGGACTGCAGACTCGCCCTGAAGAGGGGCTTTCTGTCCTTTTTTTTCTCTCAACCTGAGCAGCTCAGTGGAGAACACCTCAGCCATTTTCAGTTCCCAGCACTCTGACCCAGACAAGGGTGGAGATAACAGAATCAGAGAGACAAAGAATCTATTTAAATGCAGACGATAACTCCCTAAGGGGTGTATTATCCCTAAAAGGAAGGAGGGGGTGCCAAGCTCTACTACCCACCTTCCATTCAGAACCAGACCCCAGAGCCTGGGGGAAAACAGCCAAAACAGAAACTAAGTGGGCCACACCTCCTTATACCAGTCAGGAGTGACAGGCTGGCAGGTGCAACCTGCTGGGCTGGTTAGGAAAAGCACAGCTGGCTAGAGGCCTCACAAGGTGTGTCAATCTTCTAAGACACACCCTCAGGGAAACCTGATACTGAATATTGCCCTCTTCTGGGACCTGAGCCAGTTCTGGTCTGACAAAACTTGATTGGGGTAACCAAGGAAACCAGATGCCTAGACAACAGAAAACTACAACCTATACCAAGAAAAACAAAGATATGGACCACTCAAAGGAACAAACTTACACTTCAACTGAGATACAGAAATTGAAACAACTAATGCTAAATCAATTCAAAAAGTTTAGGGACACCTGAAACTATCAAACTCCAACTCAGTAGTCTGGACTCCTGTAGATGACTGTATAACAATATAGATTACAAGGGGTGACAGTGTGGTTGTGAGGACCCTGTGGATCACACTCCCTTTGTCTAGTGTATGGATGGATGGGTAGAAAAATGGGTACAAAAGCTAAATGAAAAATAGAGTGGGATGGGGAGGGATGACTTGGGTGTTCTTTTTTACTTTTATTTTTTATTCTGATTCTGATTCTTCCTGATGTAAGGAAAATGTTCAGAAATAGATTGTGGTGATGAATGCATAACTATAAGATGGTACTGTGAACAGTTGATTGTACACCATGGATGACTGTATGGTATGGGAATATATTTCAATAAAACTGAATTTAATTAAAAAAAGTTTAGGGAAGATATGGCAAAAAAGATGAAGGGTATAATGAAAACATTGGGTGAACATAAGGTAGGAATTGAAAGTTTGGAAAAACCTGGCAGAATCTATGAAAATGAAAGGCACAACACAAGAGATGAAAGACACAGTGGAGACATACAACAGGAGATCTCAAGAGGCAGAAGAAAACACTTAAGAACTGGAGAACAAGACAACTGAAATCCTACACACAAAAGAACAGATAGGGAAAAGAATGGGAAAATATGAGCAACAGCTCAGGGAATTGAATGACAACATGAAACACATGAATGTATGTGTCATGCATGTCCCAGAAGAAGAGAAGGGAAAAGGGGCAGAAGCAATAATAGAGGAAATAATCAATGAAAATTTCCCATCTTTTATGAAGACATAAAATTACAGATCCAAGAAGCGCAGCGTACCCCAAACAGAAGAGATCTGAATAGGCCAAGACATTTAATAATCAGATTATCAAACATCAAAGACAAAAAGAGAATCCTGAAAGCAGCAAGAGAAAAGCGATCCATCACATACAAAGGAAGCTTGATAAGACTGTGAGAATTTCTCAGTAGAAACCATGGAGGCAAGAAGGAAGTGGGGTGATATATTTAAGATACTGAAAGAAAAAAAACCACCATCCAAGATTTCTATTTCTGGCAAAACTGTCCTTCAAATATGAGGGAAAACTTAAAATATTCTCTGACAAACCGACAATGACAGAGTTTGTGAACACAATACCTGCTCTACAGAAAATACTAAAGGGAGCACTACAGACAGATAGGAAAAGACAGGAGTGAGAGGTTTAGAACACAATTTTGGGTGATGGTAGCACAGCAGTGGTGGTAAACTGAACTAAGATGACTGTGAGTATGGTTGAAAGAGGAAGGTTAGGAGCGTGTGGGACACCAGAAGGAAAGAAGAAAGATAAAGACTGGGACTGTTTAACTTAGTGAAACCTAGAGTTCTCAATTATTTTGATAAAATGTACAAATATGTTTTTATATGAGGGAGAACAAATGAATGTCAATTTCGCAAGGTATTAAAAATTGGATGGTACTGGAGGAAAAATACAATCAATGCAAAATAGAGACTATAATTAACAGAAACATTTTATCATGCTTCTTTTAATGTAACAAAGGCAATATACCAAAGTTAAATGCATATAAGAAGGGGACTCTTGGCATTGGTGATGTTGTCTGACTCTTTTATTGTACTTTATTTTATCTTTCCTTTTGTTGCTTCCTAGCTCTCATGTTTTTTCTTTCTTTCTTTCATTTTACTTTTTCTTTTTTCTCTCTACCTTCTTTGACTCTTCCTCCTTCTTTGTGGAAGAAATGGAGGTGTCCTTATATAGATAGTGGTGATGGTGATGAATACATAAATATGTGAATATACAGGGAACCACTGATTGTTTACTTAGGACAGAATGTATGGTGTGTGAACAAAACCATCTTAAAAAGGGTTGATGAAGAAAACTTGAGGGCACTACATTGAGTGAAATAGGTTAGACACATAAGGACAAATATTGCAGGATCTCACTGATATGAACTAATTATAATATGTAAACTCACAGACATGAAATACATTACCAGGATATAGAACGAGGCTAAAGAATGGGGAGCGGTTGCTTATTATGAGCAGAGTGTTCAATTAAAGTTGAACTTAAATGTTTGGAAATGGACAGAGGTGATGGTAGCACGCCATGAGAATAACAGTGCTGAATGGTCTATGAATGTGGTGGAAAGGGTAAGCTCAGAGTCACATATGTCACCAGAAGGAAAGTTGGAGATTAAAAGGTGGGAATGTATAAAACAGTGAATCTTGTGGTGGACAATGTCCGTGATTAACTGTACAAATATTAGAAATCTCCTTCATGAACTAGAACAAATGTATGACACTATAACTAGCAGTTAATAATAGAGGGACATATAGGAAAAATACACCTATTGCAAACTATATACTACAGTTAGTAGTATTTTAACATTCTTTCATCAATAGTAACAAATGTACTATACCAATACTATGAATCAATAATGGAGGAGGGGTGGTTAGGGGTAGGGGAGTATTTGCGTTTCCTTTTTTTGTCTTTCTTTTCCAGAATAATGAAAATGTTCTAAAAATTGAAAAAAAATTAACTGTGGTGATGGATGCACAGCTGTATCATGGTACCACGGGCAATTGATTGTACACTTTGGATCTTTGGATAATTGTATAGTATGTGAAAAATTTCAGTAAAAAAGGCATCAAAATATAATAATAATAATATTCAACGCTATGGTGATTTGGAGCTATGTACCCCAGAAAAACATGTTCTTAAACTTAATCTATTCCTGTGAGAGTGAACCCATGGTAAGTAGGACCTTTTGATTGGGTTACTTCATTTAGGGTGGGGCCCACCTCAATCAGGATGGGTCTTAATCCTCTTACTGGAGTCCTTTATCAGCAGAATGAAATTCAGACAGAGAGAGAAATACAGGGGAAGCAAGAAGCTGAAGATCAGCAGAACCTGGAAGAGAAGGGAGAGGTCAGGGGAGTCCTCCATATGCACTGCCACGTGACAGAGGAGCACAGAACCAAGGATCACTGGAAGCCAGCACCAGAACGACAGTCTTTGGGAAGAAAGCATCACCTTGATGATGCCTTGATTTGGAATTTTTCCTAGTCTCAAAGCCATGAGCTAATAAATTCCCATGGTTTAAGCCAACCCATGGCATGTTATTTGCTTGAGCAGTCAAGAAAACAAAAACAAGTTTATATCTAAATTCAGTAGTGAAAATGGTTTGAATAATAATTCCTATAGGAAATGCCCATTGGCAACGATTTTAGCAATCCAGTTTTTCTAAAAAGGAAATGCTGGAAAGAAGGTTAAAAATTATTTTCTGTAAATATTTTCAACAATTTGTGGAGGTTTTAAAAATATTAAGTATGGCAAGTAGTCACTTCCAAAGATAATTAAAAAGAAAATCTCAAACTTTTTTTTTTTTTTTAATCCAAAACTTTAATCAGTCCCATTTAGTAGTCTTCGTCATATAAGAGGCTAGTAATGCCATGGGGAAGATAAAATTATCCAGAAACAATGTATAGAACAATAAAGGGATTAGACCTAGAATGCAGCTTCTGCTGAATCGATGCTAACGTAGCTTGCAATTATTTACAAAATCCTCTCTCAACAATGATTCCATGTAACCAAGACCCACCATGACTCAGAGATTTAAATATACTCAGGATCCCATTTTTCCAAATTCTTCTGTCACAGTTCTCTCTTATTATATAAAACAGAAAATCTCTTCTTTTTCCTAATCCTCACCCATTTCAAGATGATGAGGGTGGAAAACAGCCAGCAGATTAAGAGGTAGGTTTTGCTATTTGCCTGTCTGATGAAGAAGAAATTTCCTCAGCGATCTGTGTATTTGCATTTGCCACTAAATTAGGCATCCTGGAGCTTTTCATGTATAAACACTGAAAGCTGAAACAGTATTAAAGGGTAAAATTTAGACCTATCAATTTGAAGACTCTTTCTGGAAAAAGTGGTCCAATCTATACTTTTACATTTAGTAAAACACTGCTTGAAGTGGAAATCAATTCCTAAGTTAATTTAAATCTAAAACTGTTTGAGTAGCCAGAAGTCTCAGAGCTCCTTAAAGCATTTTCTTACAAGATTCCATTAGGGACAAAAATACACTTATGAAATACAAAGGTTACACACTGAATTTATATATATATATCATTTAATAAAGCCTACTCTGCACATAATATAGTGATGTGAATATAACTTATCCAGTCTTTCCTAATAATTTCATATCTCTTGGTTATTTGATTAAAGAAATGGAATATTTAAAAATTAGCACAAGCTGCCAGAATAGCTGTCAGCCTCATTATTTCTAGTTCTATCTTCTGAAAAATTTTCACTCAAAATTCAATTTTCTTTTTGCTAAATTCAAATTCAAATTTTAAAAACACATATAAACAAATATATAAATGACAACCAAAGAATTATGTGGTAGTAGAATGATCATGAAATTTTTTAAATTGAGTTTTTTACAAAACAATTTCTAAAATATTTTTAATTTGTAACTTGAACTACCTTAAAAAGAGGCATGCATAACTATTAAATATCTTGCATTTGAATACAATTTGTTGTAAATGAGATTCTTCTGATAGCACCTAACAGACACTAATATGCTTTTTCAAATTTTTTCCAAGCCAAAAAAGGTGGGAGAAAGATTATTGGAGAAAATGTAGCCAGGCTTCCTCAGAAAAAACTAGACCTTGAAATTAGAAATCCATCTGGGGGCATTCTATCTCTCTGATATTCTCGCTCTCTCTTAGCATCAGGGTCACTAATTTCTCATACTATCTACATTTCTTATTGATGGGCTCCTCATTGGTCCAAACCGAAATTCTTGATGTTCCCAGCACTTACCTCAAGTGGCCTGCAAAGGCTGACAGTACTCCTTCAGACCCAATTTCATATTCCTAGGAATTAAACTCCAACTGTCCTTCCATGGCTCAATTCCTGAACTGAGAAAAGCAAATTATGAGGGGTACATAGGATCATAAAGGGCCCATACAGGGGAAAATAAAGAAGAGGAAACACTACCTGACACAAAGGCATTACACGAAACAAATTGCCAAGCAATGTCCTTCAAAACATAGATGCCAAAATAAAGTATCAACAAATCAAATACAGCCATATATACAAAGATAATACACCTTGTCCAACTGAGGATTTTCTCAGAAATGCAAAGTTGTTTTATCATTTGGAAATCAATGAGTGCAACCAACCACGTAACAGAAAGGAAAAAAAAAAAAAAAAAAAAAAAATACATATATATATATATATATATATATATACACACACACACACACACACACAATTATCTCATTAGATGGGAAAAATCATTTGGCAAAATGTAATGCCCACTGATTATTAAAAATAAAGTCTCAGACATAAGGAACACAAGAAAACATATTCAATATGATAAAGGGCATCTAAGAAAAATGTTTTGCCAATGTAATATTTAATGGTAAAATATTAAATATGTTCTTCCTAAAACAGAAGACAGAGTATAGATAACCAATCTCACTTCTTTCATCTAATATTAAGCTGATGGCCCTAACTAATGCAATTAGGTATTAAAAATAAAATAAAAGTTATAAATATTGGACAGAAAAAATAAAACTACTTTTATTAACAGATTGCAATATGTTGATACAGAAAATCTTAGGGAATCTACACAATAATTTCAAACACTAATAAAATTATGAAGTCTCTGGATAAAATTTCAACATACAAAAATCATTTGTATTTCTATATAACACTATCAAAATCTAGGAAATGAAATTCAAAACTTCAATTTCATTTGCAATAGATTAAAAAAATAAAATACCCTAAAATATATTTATCAAAGGTGGTTAAGACCTCTGGAACAAAAACTAAAAAAAAACATTGCTAAGACAATTAAAAAAGACCTAAATATATGGAGAAATATACTATGTTCATGGGTTGGAAATTCATTATTTTAAAGCAAACACATCTCCCCAAATTGATCTTAGATTCAAGACAGTCTAAATCAAAATCCCAACAGGAAATGATAAGCCAATTCTACAATTTTATAGAAATGCAAAGAATCTAAACGAGGCTAAACAATCTTAAAAAGAAAAACAAATTTGGAGGAAGGCCTAAAATTAAGGCCCAATATTATATGCTGCCTTAACATCTGGGGGAAACTAGGAGGGCCTCAAATGGCCTAAATGCAAATTCCCCTCTCCAGTCTGCTCCTGCAGATTAGGTTCCCTAACCAAATAATCCTCTTTATCAGATGGACCAGGTGCAGTCCTTGCTTATCCCTGAGTAGTAGACTTCAGCTTCCTACCAGACCATGGATTATTTAAATAAGCCAATCACATCCTCCTATCAAGAGGGTCACCCCACCTTTCTGATACTAAAAAAGCCTGCCTCCCAAAGCCCTTCCTGGTTCACTCTGTTGTCGGCTAAGGGCAACCCCTTTGGGGCCATTGGTGGCATGTGGTGTCCTCCTCACCCAGTGAGTGTGTGTGACTAGTACATTGCTGTTGATCTCATCCGACCAGTATGTGTGTGATGTGTTTGGCCATCCCCAGAACCACAGGACAGGGATCCCTCCCTCACCCATGGGGAGTATTGGAGGCGACTGAAACAGAACATGACTTGTTTTAAGAGTTACCATAGAATAAGTTATAAAGTTAAAGTAATCAGAAGAATGTAGTAAATGTGTAATGATTAACAAACATATCTACAAAAGAGAATACAAAGTCCAGAGATACAGCCTCACATATTGTCACGTGATTTTGGACAAAGGCAAGGCAAGTCAATGGATAGAAGAAAGTCTTTCCAATGAATGATGGTGGAACAAGTGGAAAATAAATATAACCTTAACCACTACCTAACAACGAAAATAAAAAGTATTCTGGAGATGACTGATAACAACCAAGATATAGTGAAGCTGCGTGGAAAAACTTAAGTGATAGTACATTGTTGCTCGAAACGTGTAAAATTGTCGCAATCATTAAACAAACCTGGTTTAAGGCAATATCGTTTAAAGTTAATCACATGAATAACCTATAATAATTTCAGTTTTAGGTATTTACACAGAAGAAATGAAAGGCATATGCACCAAAAAAAAGCAAGAGTTTTTGTAAGGCAAGCTTTAGCTAAAAAAATAGCCCCAAACGGAAAACAATTCATATGTGCCTTCAACAGGAGAAGGGAATTTAAACTATGGCATAAGTATGCAATCAATATTCTCAGCAATAAAAACTACAAAATATATGAGACGATATGGCATGAATTTCAAGAATATGATATTGAGTAAAAGAATCCAGACAGAAAGGATTACATACCATTTGATCCCATTTCATGAAAGTAATTTTTAGTGATTGCCATTAGAATGGCTTTTGTCTTTGGGGGAGGGAGTCAACAAATGATGGGTAAAAGGACCAAGGAAATTTCTGGGTGATGGAAATATTCTATATCTTGATTGGGGTATATTTAAGACTTACTTGCGCATTTCACAGAATGAAATTTTACTTCATTTAAACAAACAAATAATTCAAGACGTATGTAAACATGCTAGTAAATAAATACATATATATATATTAAGGTGCTTACATTTTAAATAACCAGTCTGGTCGGGGAAAACCTCACTAAGAAAGTGACTTTTGATGCAGACTTTACAGAGGAGAAGTGGAATCTGGGAACAGAATGTTCTGACAGAGAGAGCAAGAGCACTGTCCCGAGGCAGGAATATGCCTGAGATGTGGGAGGTAGAACTAGGAGACGGGTGTGGGCTTCGAAGCAGACAGCACACAGACAGTGCAGGGGTCGCCGATAAAAACCATTTTCAGGACTTTGGCTTTGATTCTGAGTTTTGGGGAGACCCTGCAGTGTTCTAGTACAGGACTCACATTATGGGATTTATCTTATAAAACTATTGCTTTACAAGATCCCCTTTTCATTCAGAAAAGTCCCTTTACTTTTTCATGTATAAAATTAAACAAGAAGTTGTATAATTTGGCTGTAATTAAATATTGAGCTCTTTCAAGTCCAACCTACATTTACAAATATTAAGATGGAAATACAAATTAACAAGTATTAAGATGGAAATAAATGATTACCGTAGTTCTGCAATTTAATCACCCATTCTTATGAATATTTGCCTAACAGCACCATGCAAAAAGAATATAACCTGATCCTAAAGCCTTGACAAGCTCTATATGGTAAAATACTAAATAATGTGAAGTAAACTTCATCTGTGTGTTTGTCTTCTAGGTGAAGGTGCAAATGTTTGACTAATAAACAAAGCAAATGAAAATTTGGATTCTTATAATTACTTAATGGCCTTCTCATTTATATAACGAGTTTTTCCAGAAATACTCAGAAATGTCTAGAACTCTGAAAATACATAATGAAAAATTTATTATTTTAGTAAAATCAGATGAAATAGTTCTCAGGTTTGAGTTGATTTTTATAGGATTGAGGATTCTTTACCTGTGCTAGGCTGAATAATGGCCTACCAGGATTTCCAATTCTAAACCTTGAACCATGACTGTTACCGAATAAGACAAAATGGACTTGACAGATGTGATTCATTTAAGGATCTTGAGAAGGGAAGGTTATCCTGCATTATCTGATGGGTCCAGTGGAGTCACAGGGTCCTTGTAAAAGGGAGGCAGGAGATCAGAAAGGAGAAGGTGACGTAATAAAGGAAGGAGAGTGAAATTTGAAGATGCTACACTGATGGCTTTGAAGATGCAGGAAAGGGCAATGAGCCAAGGAATGTAAAGAATGAGGCCCTAGAAGTGAAAAAGGCAAAGAAAGGGATTCTCTCCTTAGAGCCTCGAGAAGGAAGCGTCACCATCGACATCTAGGCTTCAGCC
The DNA here is from genome assembly GCF_015220235.1 of Choloepus didactylus. Classification (NCBI taxonomy): domain Eukaryota; kingdom Metazoa; phylum Chordata; class Mammalia; order Pilosa; family Megalonychidae; genus Choloepus; species Choloepus didactylus. Next base: position 61,557,988 of record NC_051321.1, on the reverse strand, counting down.
CTGTGAAACTGATTTCAGACTTCTGACCTTCAGAACTGTAAGAGAATACATTTGAATTGTTTTGAGTCAGTAATTTTGTGGTAATTACACAGCAACAATAGGAAACTAATATCCACATATTGTAAATTAGAAATCTAAAACTTCTTTTTTTATAATGGATGTCCAATGCCTACTAAAAACCTCTTAATGAAAAACAAGCCAGGTATTTATCACAGAATTTCCCACATACATTCATCATATTTTTATCCCTTCTGTCTTAGTTTACTAAGTTGCTATGACAACTACCACACAATGTATTGGCTTAAAAATGGGAACTTATTGGCTCATTGGTTTTGAGGCTAGGAGAAGTCCGAACTTGAAGCATCAAGGTGATGCTTTCTCCCCAAAGTCTGTAACATTCAGGTGCTGGTTGCCGGGCATCCTTGGGATTCCTTGCCTTGTGTCCCTGACTCATGTCACAAAGTGATGTCTTCTCCTTTCTCTTCCAGGTTCAACTTCTGGCTTTAGGATCTGCCCTATGTCTGACTATATCTGAATTTTTTTTCTGCCTATATACGATTCCAGTAATCTGAATTAAGGCCCACTTTTATACAGTTGGGCCACACCTTATCTAAAACAACATCTTAACAAACTATTTACAATGAGTTTACACCCATAAGAATGTGGATTAAGAAAAACCATAGTAATAAATGAATATTTGTCATTAACAGAAGATAAGGAAAGAAAAATGTATTTAAAAGAAACAAACTGAACATAAGTCTCTTTACTCTTAAAACATAAATAGGAATTATTTAAGTGGAATGTCTTCTGTCAAATTATCTCCTCACATGAATGCTGATATTTTCCCACTCACTCAATGTGTAAAATAAATCCTTTAAACTTACCAGTCTTTCCCAAAATTCCCTGATGTTAGGAATTATCTAGCAAGTTTATTAAACAAAGAGCTTCACGGGCCTCTCTCCTGGGAATTTGCATGGTTAACAAAAACTCCAGATGATTTTTATCACCACAGCAATTTATCAAAAGCTGACCTAGGTTGTTTGAAAAGCACAAATTCCTGGGCACCAACCAAAATTGGACAATTTGGAAACTCTAACATTTAAAAAATGTTTAAAAAACATTTAAAAAATGTTTGTTTAAAAGCTTATAGCTGTAATTTTAATCAGTGCCCCAGGTATGTTTTATGATTAGGCATATTTGGAAAGTCCTGCATTGGGGAATTGTGAAGGTCACACACAGCTCTAAAATTCTGTGAATTCTATACAGATTAGATTATGGGCCAATTTTTTATAAGTACCCTATCCCAGGCATAGAATCCTGTTTCATCGTATTCTCAACACATGGAAGTCAGATTGCCCAATAAGAGATTTGTTTGCTTAGCCTCTCATTTTCGTTTAAATGAGCCTAAAACTACTACTAACAAGTTGTTTTTTGTTTGTTTTTAAATGGCAATAATGTTTTAAACTGCAACTAATTTGGCTTCTATGTACTACTTTTATCAGTCTTTCTTCCTGCAAACACTAATCAATTCTGAGGGTGATCCATGTTTTCCACTGCTAATTATCCAGTGCTGACTGTACTGAAAAGTGATTTACTTTTGGCCGTCTTTTAAGCAGAATGGACAGTACTTTTTAAGTACAGTGTATCTCAATGGGTTACATGAGACTCTATGAAACCTCACAAGATGACATGAGCCAAAATGTTGTAACATGAAACTGTCACTTGCTTATACTTGTTCAAATTTTTAAACTTCAATTCTGAGAGGCTTACAAGCTACAGACCATGTTTTCTCCAAATACATTCATAAGCTATTCTTTATAATCTCTTCATCATTACCTAACACCTTCAGAATTCAACTCAAGATTCAGCCCAGTTCAAAGCTGATGTTCTTCTTGTGTATACATATAACACCCTATGCTTCACATGTGGCATTAAAATAGAATAATTGTGTTACTTGTATCCAATATTAGATACTTCTAAAGAGTAAAAAATATTCAACTTTAAAAATTTAAATCCCCAAATATAGTGCAGTGCCTGGTAAAATAAAATAATAGATGCTTAAAAAATATTTGATGAACAAATAAGCGATTTCCCAGTATGATGGCTGATTCACAAATGAAGTGAAATATATAGTCTTGTACTTATTAAATTATACTTTAAACCAAAAAAAAACTCAATTGAGTATTTGAAATAATTCCAGGAAGCTATTCTGCATTTTAAACAAACGTGAAAATCATTCAACAAATATTTTAAACACTCAATATATGCCAGATAACTAGATAACATGAAGTATTACAAAGATGAGTAAGTTATCAATTCTATCCTCAGAGGTGTTACAGGCTAGTCGGGGGGGGAAAATGTGAAAATACAAGTAGTAAATATGAAAGAAGCCTGTACAGAGTGGAGTTATATGAAGGGAAGGGGTATTATCAACACACTTTGGGAGATGGTTGTTGTAGGATGAGTCAGGCAAAACTTTACAGAGAAGAAATTACTTGAGCTAGGTCTTGTACAAATACAAGGAGGTATAAGGCGAAACTGGGCTGTGAGAATAAGACAAGCCAGAAAAAATTTAGCAAATGATGAGAAAAGGCATGTTTTATTGTACTGACACGTTAGAATCAAGGGGACACAGAAAGAAAATGAAGATGAAGAGGCCAGCAAAGTCATTAAGGGCAACCATATTTGTCGATCCAGACATTTGAACATTTTTAGTAGTAAATGGAAAGCTATCAAAGAGAAAGACTATTCTAAGGAGAGAATAGAGAGTGAGCAAAATAGTTACAAAGTGGAAGCTGGAATATCAGTTAGGAGACCCCAACAATCACTCAGATAGAAGATAGTAAGGACTTTGTATAAAGGTGGTAACAGTGTCATTAGAAAGGGAAAAGAACAAACCTTTAATAATATAGAACTAGCAGAACATGAAACAAGTAAGGTATGAGAGTAAAAAAAAAAATAAAACAATTTAACATTACTTCCAGAAAGTTTATTTTGATGACGGAGTGAATAATGAGGTTATTCACTGAAATAGAACATAACAAAAGCTAGTTTATTCCAGTACAGGAGTCAGAGTGAGGTAATTGAAGAGTTTATTTTTTGTGGTACATAACTATAGGTGCCTATTAGACTAATAGGAAGAAAATACTATATATACAAAGAAATAGGAAAGTATGACTCATTTTCAAAGAAAACGTGGTCAGTAGAACTAGACTCCAAGGTAACCCTATAAATGCTAGAAGAAACAGATCTGGGTCCAGAAAGATATTCAGGATGGAGACACATATTTTAGATTCAACATATAGATCGCAGTTTAGATTAAGGCATTGGTTTTTAACTGATGTGACCAGGCAGTTTATTCTAGGCAACCTTAGTGTAAATTTTAATGGCACTCTCTTTCACATTCAAAAGTGAAAAGCCTCAGTTTGGATGATTAATTTTTCAATATCTCTAACTCTAATATAAATCCCTCTAGTAAGTTTGAAAAAAGACAGGGCAAGATCTTAAAATATGGTTTCAGGGGCTTTAACATGCTATTCTTAGATATTTTGAGAGATGATTGATATTTGTTAGTGGAATACATTTTCAAACAAGCCATGCTGCCAATTTCAATAATATGATTTACTTCCATCTAAGCATAGATGTGAGTTCTGAATCTGACCAGGATTAAATAACTGACACTGAATCTACTCGGCCACTAAAACTATAAAACTGCACAAAATACGTGATACAATCCTTTCAGGTATTAAAAAACAGGCAGTGTAATACTGTGACTCTTGAGAGAAAGGAAATGCATAAGATGCTAACTCAAGATCACTCCAGCTTCCTTCCAAACAGCATTCCTTTTCTTCACAGCAGTGAGTAGGAACCCAATTGAAGCAGTGGTTTCACTGAGCTAAGGAGGCAGAGATCAGAGTTTCCAGCTGCTTAAGCAACTGTAATTTGTGCAGAACAGTACCTGAGAAGCAGAAGCTGCTCAGTGAGGGTAAGCAGATTCTGAATAGGGATTAACCATGAGTCCTTGGTCAAGGGCTGACTGCACATACACAGGGTCAGACTCCAAGAGGCTTGGGTAGATCTGCTATTGCAGGGCTGAGAGCTAATACTCACTGTTGGGAGGCAGCTGGGCTGCCAATGCAGCCAGAGGTGAGAGACTTCACTGAGTACTAGAGCCATTCAGTTGTTACAGTTGCTATAGAAAGGCCAACCCTTAAGAGTAAGAGTCACACCCTAGAGTAAGAGATATACCCTAAGACCAAATTTAAAAAAAGAAACACACCTACCTTAATAAAGAATAAAACTAAGTTCAACCAAACGAAAAGAATCTGCCAGCAATTTAACTATCTGGCAGAACATAAAAGAATACCATTTAAAGAACAGAAACATAATCCAGTCTCCTCACAATGGATCATCACAATGCCCAGTCTAAAACCAAAAATTACTATATATACAAAGAAATAGGAAGGTATGACTCATGGAAAAAGTGGTCAATAGAACTTGACTCCAAGATGACACAGATGTTGAAATTGACAGTTAAGGACTCTAAAGTCCCTATTATAATTATGTTTAAGGACTTAGCCTATTTAAACATTGTAAGTGTCAGTATCATTCAGATATGGGTGCTTAACACTAAGAAAAGGGAAGCAATAATTAATCAAGTATATATACTGAGTGTCCAGGATGTGCCAAGCCTTGTGCCAAATGCTTTACCTGCATTATCTCATTGAATCCTTTTTAAAACCATGGATGATAGGCACTATTGTTAGTCCTTTTATTACAAGTGGAAAATCTGAAATTAGAGAGGTTAAATAAATTGCCTGACCCTGTTGAGTACAAAGACATTAGGAAGCTAACCCATGAGTATACACATTATAAAGAGGCATTATGCATTTGAAAAAGACAATTTCAGACAGACATATGATTTTGTGAGAAATCCATCATTTAAAATATTGAAGGGGAAATAGCAAAATCACTACTATGGTACTGAGTTTGTCTCTGTTGTGAAAATAAGTTTCTGAAGTAGAAGAACCACCAAACTATTGAAACAGATTGCTTGCACTAAGGGTTACTGTGTTAAGAGATTACAACATTGTTATTATGTTTCCTAGAGTAGTAGAACACAGGACTGCAAAAACAATAATATTTAGTATTGTGTAACTAATACTGGAAAAAAATTCGTTTTACTTATGTCTATATAAAATCCCTTAAACCTCACTAGTCAAAAACATTGAATCTTGGGTAAAAAATGTCAGAGAACAAAGGATAATCAATAAATCCTCAATAAATTCCTGTGAGCCAAAGTAATGAATATATCAGATATACAAATACTGTCTCAATTATCTTTAGTAAAGAAATAGTTATAAACACATACATGAAAATACTAATATTTTCTTATTCAATTTCTTTTATGATGTTAAAGAGGCCTGAAACATTTTCCATAGTCCTAGGCAAATAAACTAAAGCAACAGTCACTGGCTTAGGACAAGTTTTAGAACATTTTCAGAAGATTCCAGAAGCAGGTTTATCCATGTCATATTGATAAATTTGAAAAATACACCACCTATGTGTTCAAATTCCTATAGTTCTACTCCTGATATATTGACTTGATCTAACAGAGCAGATGTCGATAGTAATTATACAGGGAAAGAAGGTTGGTTAGGGAGGGAAGAAAGAGAAGGAAAGTCTGCCCTGAGGCTCCTGTCCAACCCTGCTTTCTGTATGACCCTGCTTTTTTGAGGAGAACTATTAAAGCACTATTCAAATGTCTTTTCTGCCCATAAAAGTATCATTTTTGACAAGATAGATGATTTTTTTTCTGTCATGAGAAACATGATTGTCTAATGAAAATAATGAATACCAACTATTCAAATAGATTACCTAACTATCTAATGCTTACTATTTGCAAAATATCATGATAGGTACTTTAAATTCATTGCCTAGTGCAAGTCTCACAGCACTATGCCATTTTACAGATAAGGAAAATGAGACTTTGAAAGGGTATGTGTGTTACATTGAGGTAAAGCTAGTGAGCAGTGAGACTAAGTTAGATCCCGGGTCTAACCCCAAAGCCCATGCTTTACTACCTTTCAATCATAAGGTTTATCTTACAGAAATGAATTTGGATCATTAAAATTCATGAGCATACATTTGTTTCCATATATGAAATAGCTGAAAAAAAAAACACCATGTAAGATAACTTTAAAATGTTTCCCAAATAGCATCTTCTTGAATAAATGATTTTCTGCTTTTGATAGTTTTCAGGTTTGACATAGGGAAAAAAAGAATATAGTCAATTGTCATTTTTCTCTTACAGCGAATCAAAGTGGTATTTTTTATTCTTATAGATTCTCCTCAAGCAGATAATTAGCATTGACAGTCTGCACTTTCAAAATTTCCTTAAAAATAAAACATTTTTCTACACAGTGCTGTTTGAGGAAAAGAAGACTAAAAATTTGAAGACGGCTGGAAGCACGTAAATAATTGAGACTGTTACTAAAATAATGTTTATGAATTTTGTAAAGTACGTATCTGAAATGATATAAAAGCATCAAGATTTTTTCCCTTTGAATTTCTCCTTCCAAGATACAATGTTTTCAACTTTCCTGAGAAAAATTATTGTGAGTACTTTAATCATTCTGTAATTTGTTTATTATCGTCTTAAAACAAGTTCACAAAACTGAAGTAAATTAAAGAACTGCTCAATTGTTTTCTAAATGATTAAGGAGAACAATTATTGTACTATTAAAATATGATAACAATATAAAAGTAGATGGCAAATCAGGGCTACTTATTAACATAAAAATAAGAGGATCATTTTAAAACTTTATTTCTAGTCTTTCAGAACAATTTTGGATAATTTTTTTACTTCTATTTAATTTAAAATATATTATTTTCTTTCCAGTTCTCCACACAACACAGAGGCTGGTCCCATATTTATACTATTATCCTCTCAACAGTCTTGCTGAAATTAGATTTCTTGGTCAAAGGATGAATCACATAGGTCTAAGAAGGCATTCTCTATCATTTATCGTCATCACAAATTCCATCAGGTCTCTTCCCAATAAAAATGTTTCCCAATGTCTTAATGTTCTGCTCCTACATAAGGATTTGCCTAAAGAGAATTGGGGGCAAATACTGGGGGCTTCATCACCCTTAGACATTCTAACACAAGAAATAAACAATGTGAAGATTGAAAGAAAAGACAGAATTAGAAAAAAAGGGACTCAACCAAACCCAGGTGCTATACTTCTGAAACTGTAATTATCTACTGATATGCCTGAGCCATTTTATTGTATTCTTTGGAAGGCATTATTGCTGAGAGTTAATATATAAAGATGGAATAAAACCAGTAAAAATTGACTTAAAGGGGCACAATAGGGGACTAATGATACTTCAAGACAGATGTTCTGTGCCAACAATAGGGATTATACATTACAAACTATACATCTTTCTGGGCCATGCAATAAGAGACATCAATGCAAATAGGGAGCCAATAGCAAAAGGCAGAAATCTGGCAGCTTTGGCAACTATGACGTCTACTTTTACCAGCAGAAGCAACCAGTGGAACCAATAAGTTCACAAGGTTAACTATATTCATGAACTATTTTACATCCACTTATTTCTGAAATCTATTAATTCATGCCATTTTAATAATTTCTTTCTGCTTCTTAATATACATTAATATTTGGATGAATCTGAAATCTCTTTCTTTAAAAGTCATTTGTTTCCATCTATTATAATAATTTTCATAAAAAATATTACATCATTTAGAATGTGAATTACTGGAAAACATTATGTCCACAATCATGACTGATGACCTCAAACTTAGGAGGTATACCAGTCAAATTATGGGGGCTTTGTCTGAAGGAATGAATATCCCCAAGTTAATCTTTCTGGGAAGAGTTTATATCCTGCATATGCTTTGGAATGAGGCAAAAGATAAACGGTTCAGAGAGACTTGACATTGGGCTCATCCTCTGAGACTCGTAGAGACCTGGAAGGGTCCTGGGGAGAGTATGGGATCTGCTTTTGGCCACGTGGAGAGACGCAAAGAGCAAACAGCTGCTCCAAACTTACTCAGTTCATGGCGATGAAGAGGCAGCGCTAACAGCACAGAGTTAGTGAGGTTCTGGGGCAGCCATAGTCCGGGGCAGCAATGTGGGATGTCCAGAGAGCTGTGGGAACAAAAAGCACTGTTGTAAAACTAATGAAAGCCAAGTGCCTGCAATAGGGCCGAACAAGAGTTCAGTGACAATCACTGACCCAGAAGCAGCAGTGGCTATGAGATGGTAAGAAAGGAAAGCCTGAAGAGAAAATCCAAAGAGATTTTTTCAGTAGCACATGGGGAACAAAAGCTGTGAAACTCTCAGGAGCAATCAGAACTTTTCAGGAAAGCTAATTTCTAGCAAATGGGCAGAAAGGAAGAAGTTGACTCAATTTCTGATGTCAAAAAATGTAGCTTATTTTTTTGGTTTTTCCCCCAAAGTTGGAACAATATCACAAACAACTCTGGGAAGTTGCCTGGTTTAAATGTTCCTCACAAGTACAGAGTAAAAATTAAAGAGGCAATATCTCAAAGCCATCTGAGTATGTTTAAAAACTCTGAAGAGTTATTAAAATATAGATTCCTAGGATTCACTCCAGACCAGCTGAATCAGAACCACTAAATATGGGGACCAGAAATATTTCATTTTTACGTATTCTTTTTTTTTTTTTTTTTTTCAGGGGAGAGAGCAAATGCAGTCCCCCACTACCATAAATTATGCAGTCGAGTTTCCCACATTTGGGAAAATCGCAGGGGTCAGCACATCCGGAGTGCAATGGATAAGCCTCGCCCTGGGAAAACCACCTTCGTGATCAGGGTGTCTCCCCTGCCAGGTAAGTACCATTTTTACATATTCTTTACATTTTTTCTTATATGGCTGGTGTGACAACCTGCCTGTGAACTGGCAGTGAAAACCCCAATAGGGTATTTGCCATAGAAATAGGAAAATATCTAAATTCATATAGAATCTAACTATTTAATGTTTATTTATTGTGCCCAAGTAATATTTCTATTAATGGAGATCCACCTTGATCACTCAACTTTCCATAAGAGTTAAAACTTTAAAAATCATCTATGTTATTAATATTACATGTGAAAATGTTTTAAATGCACTATAAGAGAAAAGGGTACTGATGTAACAATTAGGATAGAATGAAAAAGAAATTACCAGTGAAATTCAATTTACATATAGAACTGTTTTCTAAACTTCTCAAAGATTATTCTTTTTTTAAGTTTTAATTTTAAAATAGTTTATAAAATAGCAAGGTAATATAAAAGGCTAGGATGCAAATTAGTCTTAAAAAATCTGTGTAGATTTCAATAAAAGACAGTTCTATTCAAAGATAGAACACTTAAAATATAGGCACTTGACATAAATACCTATTTTATACAGTCTTAGTTTTATTTAAGAAAGGAAGCATGAGTTCTGATTTCTTCAGAGTGAAACAAACATTTATACTGTCAAAACAGAAAGGGTTCTTTAATACTATTTTCAAAAAGTGCATTCTTCAATCATGCTTTGATAATGAACAAATGTTTTGAGAAAAATAGTAAATGCTAGAAATCACTATTTTAAGACTTTGGCTGTATTTCCTCTTGGGAACATTTATGATGGTTTCAAATCTAACACAGGGAGAGGAAAGCATATGTAAGATGATGCTAAATAAACCAATGTGAAGTATAATCTTCAAAAAATGTCATGACCATGTCAAGCTCACACCACTGAAAACCGTCTTTGTCATTTGCCAGAGGCAGAAAAATACAATTTATTAGCAAATTTCTTTTTTGGAAAAAATATTTGTGGCCATTGGCTAAAGTAAGAATAAGTTATTTATTGATACATTTTTGGGGATTATGAATGTAGTATAGAAACACAAGTGAGAAATACAAAACATATCTTTATTTTCTACAAACGATTAATTTTTTACCTCCAGGTTAGTGAAAAATTCAACCAGTCTTTCATAGAGCAACCCCTCCTCCAGATTTACTGGGTCTTTCAAGATTGTGGAATTCATGGAGTACACTTGAGAATGAGCCTCCCCTTTCCTTAGTCATCCACACCATACATCAATGTCACCAGGTTGCCACTGAGACATCCTGGGCCATATCCATGTCGGTGTCTTCAGGTCCAGCAGCTGAGTCACTTCTTTTCCACACTGGAGACATTTGAATCTTTTACAAGGCTGGCAAACCTGGTGCTCATTGATCCATTTTTTCAAATATACCACAGTATCATCCATTTTTTTAGCCAGGTACCTTCTTAGGGTGGTGTCTGGAAAAGCAGTCCAGTTCTCACTATTCAGGAAATACAGAACTCTCTTCTGTCTATCCTGGGAGAATCTTCTAACACGGAAGAAGTATTTTTCTTTCTCAAACCCTATTCTTCTCAACATATACTATGTTTATAAGTTTTCCAAATTATTTATAAATATTCATTTTAAGTTTGATTCAGTTACCACTTTGCTAACAGATAAAGAAAAGCTAATTTTAGCCAGCATATGCCCTTTACAGGATTGGTGACATACCCTTTAAATCTGTGCTAGCTCTTCAGTCCACACAATCTTTCAAAAGTAGTTAGAAATGATTAAGTCAATCCATTATGGCTTTCCTCCTATGAGTGTCCAGCCCTCTAAATTTGCATATGCTTAAATATCCCAAGTATTCTTTAGCTTATTTCTTACAATAGACAACTGGCAAAGCTTTTATTATATTTTAATTACATGGATGTCTCTTCACGTTCTTCTCCAAGGAAGATATAAAAAATTAAGAAACCTTCATTTTAATATTGCCATTATATTCATGAATCTCCTCACTTAGTAGCCAGGCTATTTATCCCTTCTGCAGAGTAAACATTTCAAAGTTGTTATTTATTCTATTTTATTTTATTTGGTTTTGTTTTGTTTCTTCTCTTTGGTTTATGTTCTCTACATTTTTACAGGAAACATTCACAGACCTGCAAATATTTTATTGTGTCCTTCTTAGGTTGCCCACATTCATATGGCAATATTCACAGTTTTCTCCAATTTTTTCACCAAGTAATTTCACCAATATCTAAGGTATATACCATCTATCTAGTTACCCTAAATGTCTAAAGACATTGTATCTAATTGGAAGTGAATAAACCAGCAATCACACCAGAGCATTTAATCATCAAAATCTCTCTGCTACAATTTTTAATTTTCTAAGAAGAGGACAACAGAGTAGAAAAAAGAAAAATGTGAAATATCAGTAAAATGATTTGGGCTTCTGGGGAGGCTGAAAAGATTATGTTATTTATTTATGCTTCAAATGCCATGATGCCTTATCTTAGCTCCATGGTTGGCAGTCTGTTGTGTTTATCCCACAGCAATACAGCAAGTGTGGCAAAGCCTAACACATAGTAGTTTCTCAAGAAATGAAAGTTGAATTGACTGAATTGTTCACAAAGTAAAGGTGAGGAGGACGGAAACTTCTTCATGAAAGCAAAAGTTGAAGACACTTGGATAACCTCCCTTTCTTAAAGACAATTGCGCCACATAACATAACGTAACCCAGCATATCCACGGTGCCTGGCAACATACCAGGGGTTGGGATCTGGGACATCATCTTAGAATTCTGCCTACTACACAGTTTTCTCATTATGCAGTAGAAAAGTAAGAGTATTTCTCACCCAGTAATCTTATGCAAGGATTAATGAGGTTTTTCTGCAGTGTGTGGTGTAAATATTCAATGACAGTTAATGTGATTGATATTTATAGACACATCAAGAATAGCAAATTAGACCATCTTTACTTAGGAAAGTTTTTACTTTCTCAAATACTCAATTTTATATAAATATCACTAACCTGAAAGCACGAACAAAGTCTTTGTATGTTTTAATATGTCCTTTAGATTCTGTTTTAAGTCCCTAGCATGAGCACTCACCGAGGAGTATATATGAGAAAGTGATGCACAGGCTGCTAAATAGCTGAAACTAGGTGCTAAATCTACGTTGGGAGGTTCCTTAGCTGCCTTTTCAGTGCTGCATTTTATAGTCTGCCTTGTTAACCTAATTGAGGTTTAGGCATTTTTCATTTGCCTGTTTGTTTTTGTTCCCTGGTGTTGTTTCTTAAACTAGTAACCCTAAAGAGCATGGCTCACATTTGCCCAAACATGACACATACAGGACAGATAATGATCCACTGGTAAGATATAATGGAAAAAGCCTTTCCTCCGAGGCAATCAGGATGGAATGTCAAAAGGTCTTCAAACAACAAAAGGATGCTTATAAAATCAGAAAACTTTTCATTACTTCCCAGCTAACTTAATACTCTAATATCTCCAATTCAAAAATGTTTTATGCCAACAGCTAAAATGATAGGGAAATGGTAACTTTCAACACAGGGCAAAAGATTTTACTCAAAGATGGTGGTAAATCAGGAAAAGCCGATTACTGAGGATCTGGTTAATACCCGCCCTGAAAATGAAAATGTAAAGAATCATTTCCCAAACTCAAGCTAGTATCTTGTCCCTTAGCATTATTAAATTATGTTTTGTAAAAGCACTACAGGTGTCCCCACCATAAAATTGAATTATTCTTATTGGTTCTCATTTTTTAATGTTAAATACACAAATACATGGTCAAAACTAGCATGTACTTATCCATATTGTGCTGGATATTCAGCAAAGCCTTCAAGATGGGCAATTCCTGATGAAATCACTGCAATGTCACAATATTATACCTAATGATAATAAAATATGTCCAGATATTTCATTAGAAAACATATTCTTCTACAGAAAAGATCCACTGGAAAAACAGTCTTCCAGGGAAGATTAAATACAAACAAGGTGGGAGGGAGGAAGGGAGGGAGTAAGGAAGGAAGAAAGGAAGGAAGGAAGGAAGGAAGGAAGGGAAGTGTTCTAGTTTGCTAATGCTGCCAGAATGCAAAACACCAGAGAAGGACTGGCTTTTATAAAAGGGGGGGTTATTTGGTTACATAGTTACAGTCTTAAGACCATAAAGTGTCCAAGGTAACACATCAACAATCGGGTACCTTCACTGGAAGATGGCCGATGGGGTCCGGAAAACCTCTGTTAGCTGGGAAGGCACATGGCTGGCATCTACTCCAAAGTGCTGGTTTCAAAATGGCTTTCTCCCAGGACATTCCTCTCTAGGCTGCAGTTCCTCAAAAGTGTCACTCTTAGTTGCTCTTGGGGCATTTGTCCTTTCTTAGCTTCTCCGGAGCAAAAGTCTGCTTTCAACAGCAGTCTTCAAACTGTCTCTCATCTGTAGCTACTCTCTCAGCTTCTGTGCATTCTTCAAAGTGTTCCTCTTGGCTGTAGCTCCTCTTCAAAATGTCACTGTCAGCTGCATTGAGTTCCTTCTGTTTGTCAGCTCATTTATATGGCCCCAGTGATTTAATTTAGACCCACACTGAATGGGTGGGGCCACACCTCCATGGAAACTACCCAGTCAGAGTTATCACCCACAGTTGGGTGGGACATATATCTCCATGGAAACACTCACAGAATTACAATCTAATTAACACTGTTAGGTCTGCCCACACAAGATTACATCAAAAATAATGGCATTTGGGGGGACATAATACATTCAAACTGGCACAGGAAGGAAGGGAAAGAAGGGAAGGAAGGGAAGAAGGCCGGCCAATTTGGGATGTTAGATCCTTAGAAATAAAGAAATAATTTGAAGTCTATGGTTACATAAATTACTAAAATGGGAAATTTTGAATTGTGTATATGATACTATAATAAAAAGCTTTTTTTAAAAAAAAAATTCAAAACATTGTCACAATGAAGTTAATTATAGAAGCCTATATTTTGGCTACAGCATTAAAAAAAATGAAAGCCAACATATAACTGACACCTAGCTGTATTCTAAAGTGATCAATTCCTATATTCTGCTGCTTTTAACGACTCTCTCATTGTAATCTTATTTGAGAATTATTATTTTAACCAAAATCCTCACCTCTCATGAGACAGTTAACCATACTGTTTCCCATATATGAAAGTATTCACTTCTGGTTATTCATTGTTTTCCCAAACATAGAAATGGGTTTGCAATAATTAATACACAAGCTATACTCCACTCTAGTTGTAACTTTGGACACCCAGTTCTGGGGTAACCAGCTAAAATGTTAATGGCTGAAAACATGTGAAACAACCTGTCATAGACCAGTTTTTGTTTTAACAAGTCTTTCTAATATTTCCTTGTCACAGAACATTTTACCTCAATGAACACTGGATGAGTTTGTCTGTGTCTTTGTTATAACAGAACATACCCAACATCTTGAAATATTATTTTATCTAACATGTATCTGGGATTATGGCTCTGGATCCTATAATAGAACATCTTCATGAAAGAATGCATCCAATTGCAGAAGCCAAGCCTATTACCTAAGTGAGAAGAATCTTGGAGTTCCTTCCCAGCATCACATGACTGTAACTTGCCATCCAGAGCTAACTGCAATAGTCACAGTGAAAAAAAAAAAAAAAAAAATGTGTGTGCATTTTCTTCCTTATTCTTCATTTAAAAGCAAAACAGGAAGGGCTCTGCTAATTTCTAACCCAGTTGTATTCATTTTATCTCCTTTATGTCATGGGGACAATGCCCCAGCTTTTCTGAAATCAGGTCAGTAGTGAAGAGAATGTTAGTTTATGTACATTAATTAACCTCAAGAGTTTGAAAAGAAAAATGAAGTCCAAAAAATGTAAAACAGCTTGCTTAAAAGCACACAAGAAATTACATGGTAGAATTAAATCTTCATTATGACATTGCCAATTAGCTCACTAAAGCAAGGCCTTTGCAATGATGAGGTGTGAAGCTGGCTAGTTTATCAGGAGCTTGTTATGCCAACATGGAGGAATTCATCAATAGATTAGGTGCTTGTCAATTTTGTGTCGCTACTCGTTTTTTGTTATGTTTCGTTTTGTTTTTTTGGGGTGAATCGGTAGCATGGAGCTCTAATTAAACTTTGAGGTTAGTTTCTACATTAGATCTTTGTGTAAACTTGTCATTAAAAACTTCCACTCCAGAATCTCATCTGTAAAATGAGGCAGTGAGTCTTGACGAGGTCTAGGTTTTCCTTAGGTGTCGCTACTATCCTATGATCTTAGGAAATGCAACTGATATAATTATTTCTGATCTAGCTTCTTTCTTTCTTTCTTTTCTATTTCCAAACTACATTTTCTTCATCTTTCTGCATAACATTTACTCCCAATGAAAAATTCATACCCTCACATTTTTCATAAAAAGATGAATGAATACGGTGTATCATGATAAAATAAAAAAAATTTTGTAAAACTAAATATAGCTCTTTGAATTTGTTTTTTAATAAAGAATGGTAAAATTACTTCATAAATAGGTAAAAATAGGAAAGAAAGAAAATGTAGTCCAACCTACTTATATTACCTATGTTTATTTATATATACATGTATTACTGCATATAAAATAGTATATATTTTGTTTTATTAAGATGTCTTATTTACATCATTATAAATTAATCCATTGCCAGAATTAATTATTCATTTATTCATCTGTCAACTATTAACTATGCCAGACCCTATGTTACCTGCTGCTAATAATTTGGTGAGAAAAATACAAATACTCCCCATATTCGTGAGATAGACTATATAGTAGAAAAATGGAAAAAAATCAGACAAAATCAAATAGTCACACAAATAAATGTATAATTAAAAACTGTAATGAGACTCAGAAGACAGAACACTATCAAAACCTAGAACAAGAGGATATGACCTAGTTTGGGAGAGTTGGTGGAGGTCAACTGTGAAATGGGTATTTGCCTTGATATCTGAAATGTACATGAATAGAGTTGAACTAAAGGTGTGTGCATATGGGGTTTAGGGGGAGATGGGTGTGAGTTGGGGATAAAAAAGAAAATTCTGTATGGTCAGGATTCCAGGCCATACATCCTGTATGGACCATGGGGGCAGGAGGCAGGAAGCTTCAAACAATGACAACTGGGCCTGCAAATGGACAGTGAGGGCAAGTTGGGTGTAACATATAACAGTGTTCAGAAGACATTTACAAAGTTACTTATAAAAAGAAAATATATTCATTTTGGTCCTTATTATAAGAGCAATGGGACTCTGTTAAGAAGTAGAGGCAGAGGGGAGACTTGCTCTGATTTTTGTTTTACGGAGAACCCTCCATGATATGGAGAACTGATGAAAGGCAGCCAAGAACAGATGTGTTAGGAAGATAGGTCAGTAATCCAGGTGAAGACTAATGGTAGCCAAGACCAGGGAGAAACAGTTACACACAAAACTGACACAACTTGAGGGTAGTTTTGATATAGGCGTGAGGAAAGGATTAAGAAAGAGGATAGATTTTGACAGGATGCTGAAGAATAAGAGGAAAGAATATATTATCACCAAAATAACAAGGCAATCATAGAGATGTCCAAAATAATGGCTCATAAACTATCCTGTGTTAACTATAATGAGCTCTGATAATTTGTGTATGCATGTCAGGATTTATCAATTTGCTCTATTGTCAAAATCCATCTCTATGCAGCGCTTCATAAAGTTTGTTAATATTAAAACAGATTGCCAAAAATTATAGATGTATAGACCTCGGTCACATAGTAATTAAAATAGGGGACTAATTCAAAGTAACTGCACTTACTCCTCTGAAACAATCTGCATGTGCAATTTGGAATAGTAGGCTTTTCCAAGCTCCCCAAGCTACTGATACCAAATTAGCCTCATAAATTCCTAGATTAAATCTCCAGCACCAGGCTAGTGGGCTGTTACAACCTCTCCCTGGTTCAGAAGCCTTTTTCCTAACCTACCCACGTGAAAGCTTTTCACATCTTCTTTCTCATTTTTTATTTCTTTTGTTGTGTGTAACCTTTTATATAGGGACTGTATATCTGGCATAAACATCTGGGACACACATCTCATTTGGAAGCAGGAACAGCTCTCTGTTTAGATTACCTTCCTGGGGTGCAGAATGTAGACCAAAGAACAGTAGTGGCTCAGCAGCCAGGTCTGGAATTGAAAAATATATTTCTCTATTAATCGGGGAGAAGTACATGCAAGATAAAGATGCTGAGAAAGTTGTTTCTTAAAGTTGTAGGCATATCACTTGGCAATTTATGTTTTTTAAAAAAGAAAAAAATTATTATGCTGAAATTAATTACTTCATATAACACATACCTTAACCTACTAATATGTCAGATTAATATATTCAATTTTACTTATAGTTTTCCTAGATGTTTTCCCAGTTAACTTTACCAAAGAAAGGAAAGAAAAGGCCAACTTTATCAGCAGGACTCTACTAATGTTAGGTAGTACTGATTAATTATTGAGCACACGTCAAGAGACATTTCTTTCAAAAAATTTAATTAGTGTAAAAATCGTCACTGATGTCTATATAATTCCAGTCATATTTAGCATTTTTATTGGTTAATCAACATATATAGTGTGAGTTCCAACTCTGGAGATAACACCAAGAGAATACTGTAGGAATAATGGTTCAGAGATATATCAGGGAGCAAACACACTCATACATACACACTGGAAACTCAGGATTAGCATTCAAAACATCAGTGCCTTGCCCCCACCAAATAAAGACTAAATAAATTAAAATGAAATACAGTAAATTAATATACTGTTTACAACAAAAATCAGTTTGTATCCCATATCCCAAACCTACTCCACCCTACCTAAGTCTGACCTGATTTGCACCAAAATGGTACCTTGACAATCTTGTTTCCCTCCATTTCCTTTTCTCAGTGCACAGGTAAAGATATCAAATCAGCCATCAAGTCCTATAACTTTGCTTAGAGATGTCCTGGTTCTCCCCATGCCTACTGCCACTGTCTTGTTTAGACTTTTTTCATTTTATTATTAAAGAAGACTATAATTTTTACTTCTTCATTGTCCTCTTCTCCCAACCATCTTAAATATTATCTTCAGAAAAATCTTTTATAATACTAGTCAATCACATCA
The DNA here is from genome assembly GCF_015220235.1 of Choloepus didactylus. NCBI lineage: Eukaryota > Metazoa > Chordata > Mammalia > Pilosa > Megalonychidae > Choloepus > Choloepus didactylus. The sequence continues at coordinate 61,539,993 of NC_051321.1, read as the reverse complement.
ACTCCCACATTAAAAGAAAAGCTAACAAAAGAAAAGCAAAACAATCATGAACAGAAAAGTGTAAACATAAAGAAAAATACCTTCCCAAATTTCTCACTCTTGTAGTGTACGTTTTTAGTCCAAAATACATTTTAGTAAGGATAAGAATTACCTGGAGATGTCAAAAATCCAGAATCAGATATACTCATTAGATTGGTCTGGTAAGAGGACAGGAATTTACACTTAAATATTTTAAGTGATTATACCATAGCTGGACCTGATCCACACTTTAAGAAACAATTCTAAATCTGATTCACTTTTAAGTCTTTTCAGCAATCTTCTTTAGCTAATAAAAATATTTTTTCATTTATCTGACTCCATTATTATGTTAGTCTTTTTGCCTAAATTTTTCTTTCCACTTTTGATAGCTGAAAAATATGCTTATTAAAACTTCCCTCATTTAAGCATCTCTGGATCTTCTAATACTGTAGCTGAGCTGGTTTTTTATTAATCCAATCTTTAGCAGTCTACTCTCTACACTTAGTTCCCAGAAGGACATTAAACAGATCTCAGTTCTGCTTACAGGGATAAGATAACAGGATAGCCTCAAGTATACCCTGTGGCTCAGTCAGTCAGTGACTTCCTCCTCAAAAGACAAAAGTTTGACATTCCTGAGTGGTCAGCTAAGGAAAAGAGTCATGAAAACTCTGCATGTAAGAACTTACACATCAATATCTAAATCTAATTACAAGACATGCTTGAGACAACATACAATTAAGAAATCTGCCCGTGCTCTCCTCACAAAGATCCATCATTGCTGACCTAACAAGAATGTATCTTCCAGCTATCACTTAGTTTTTGACCTCTTCCCCCTTTCCTTTACCTATAAAAACTCTAACTCACATCCTCACTCTAAACTGGTTTTTGGAAGATTCCTCCAGTTCCTCGCTGTGCCCTAGCAATAAATCACTTTCCCACTGAGAGACATGTATCTCCTTTGTAGCACCAGATTGGGTGGGCCCTTCTAGTAGAAAAAGCCATGCTTGCGGTATGGTATCACTTTTCCTAATCCCCTGCCAATCTCAAACCCCTACAAATATTCACAACCACTATAAAGCCTAACCTGATTATCCCCAGCCAAAAGTAAGCTCACTCTGTTGTGCAGTTGTAGTTGTAGTTTCATTTGACACTCATTACATATTGCCTGCATAGTTTTCTGTTACTACTAACGAATTTAGTAGTTTAAAACAAAGCCCATTTATTAGTCACTGGTCTATGGGTCAGAAGCCAAGGACGTTGTGGCTGGGTTCTCTGCTCTGGCTGCAATCAAGGTGGAGCCAGCTGTGTTCTCGTCTGGAATTTGGGGTCTTCTTCCAAGCTCATTTCTGTTATTGGCAGTTTTAAGTCCCCTGCACTTTCAAGAATGAAGTTCCTATAGACTACTCTCAGATCCTGAGGCCACACTCAGGTCCTTGCCCCATGGCTCCCCTCCATTTTATTAATGAAAAACGCCCCTTACATGGAATCCATTTTAAGTTTCTAATCTTTCTGACTTCCTCTTTCTCTATCTGCTGTAGACAATTACGTGCAATTAAAAGGCTCATGTGATTAAGCCAGGCACACTGTATAATCTCCCTATCTTAAGGTCAACTGTGCCATATAATCTAATCTACTCACAGGGTAGTAAAATCCATCAAAATCACAGTTTAGGGGATTATACAGGGTGAATACACAAATGGTAATTTTGAGGGACATCTTAGGATCCTGTCTCCTACACTGCAATTACTCTTCTGAGATGAATATATTTATTCTTCCCTTCTAAATATAAGCTTCTGGAGAGCAAGGCTGATGCATTATACATTTTTTCATGCTAAAAATTATCTCTATTAACATTTTAAAATTGAGCCCAGATTTTTTATTTCTTTGAAAGGGATTTGGAAGCAAACGTACAGGCTGATATAATACATCCATGTGTCCTCTCAGTTAATCATAATTCCTCAATTCAACTATTTTTAAATTTCTTTTTCTTTTCACCAGAGCAGTAATAGATTTACAGAAAAATCATGCAGAAAGTACAGGGTTCCCAAATACTCTCACCCCCTTACATATACATATATCCCTAATTAACATTTTACCTTAGTATGGTATATTTGCTACAACTGATGAAAGAGTATAATTGTACTATTAACTATAGCTCCTAGTTTATATTAGGGTTATTCTTTGTGTTGTCGAGTTCTATGTTTTTTCTTTTATTCTGGTAAAATACATACAACCTAAAATTTCCCATGTTAACCACTATCAAATATACAATTCAGTGGTATTAACTGCTTCCAAAATGCTGTCTTCCCATCCCCACCATCCATTACCAAAACCTATCCATCACCCCAAACAGAAATTCTGTACCAATTAAGCATTAACTCCAATTCTCTATCCCCAAATGCCCCCTGGTAAGCATAATTATATTCTTGCTTCTGAGTCTATTAACTTTCATATTCTAGTTATTTTTTAAGTGAGACTGTCCAGTAGTTGTCCTTCTGTGTCTGGTTTATTTCAGTCCACATGATGTTTTCAAGTTTTATCCATATTGTTGCATGTATCAAAACTCCTTTTCTTTTTTATGGCTGAGTAATATTCCATTGTGTATATATACCACTTTTTGTTTATCCATTCATTGGTTCACGGACACTTGGGATCCTTCCATCTTTTGGTAATTGTGAAGAAAGTGACATTTCACAACTGCGCATTTTATCAGTGTACATAAAACTGTTTGAGTACCTGCTTTCAAATCTTTGGTGTACATACCTAGAAATGGGATTGCCAGATCATCCAGTAATTCTGTGCTTAACTTTCTGAGAACTGCCAAAGTGTTTTCCACAATGGCCGGACCATTTTGCATTCCTACTAACAACATGTGAGTGTTCCTATTTCTACAAATCTTCTACAACCAATCTGCCTTTATTCCGAATGAAGTTAAGAAAGTGAATGTGAAAGTTGGCATTACTTGCACTTAAAACATTAGCCATGGAAGATTTAATAGTTTTGACTTTAGTTTAAAATTATGTGAATAAATACTTACATTTTAAAAAATCTTAACATTAAAAAAAAAACTACAGCAGTTTTGATGTTTTGATGTCTTTTACATAATAATGCACATTTATGAAAAGCACTTTTACACATATTCACATTTGATCTAATCATCTAAGGATGGCCAAATCCACTTGTTACAGGTTTTTATTGCCACATGCACAAACATCCTTGCATGTAGATATTTATACACATAAGTGAGTTGTCCTTCACTTATTTTTTTTCCTTTAATAGTACCCATTATAGTGGGTATGAAATAGTATCTCATTGTGGTTTTAATTTGCGTTTCCCTAATGGTTAACGATGTAGAGTATTTTTTCATGTGCTTTTAGGCCATTTGTATGTATTCTTTGGAGAAGAGAAAGCCAGAGTTAACAGTGTTATGTGGCTATAGAAGAACACATGATGTGGCTTCAGTCTGTCTTTTTGAAAACTGCATTCATCCTGAAATTAAAGGACTGTTCCAGGTAATGTATCTAAAAACATCTGAATGGGTAGGTGGAGTCTACGTATGAGGATTCAGATGCCTAAAGTCAAAATAACCAGGTAAGAAGGACCACATGTAGTTACAGAATTTGTTGTACTGAGGCAAATATCTGTCTGGGTAGGTTACACATAACTCATGATTCTGCAAAATTGGATGTTGCAGTGGAAAAGGAGGCAAGCATTAGGTTGGAGTCATTCAGGAATCCACACAACGTAGCGAGTCATGGTTTAAGTAGAGAGTTTAAGGTTTATTAGAGGAAGAAAGCAGAAGAAAGCAGGTGGGAGCCAGTGAAAAGAAAGAAAGAAAAATGGCTCCAGCTTTTTATCTGAGAACAGCATTTTTTAATGAGAAAAGGACCCCACGTTGGGAAGGGTACCTGCTGTGGTGTTCTGTCCCTCGACTGGGTGTCTATCAAGTTTTGGGCTGATTGGTTGCTAGGGTTCTGAGACAGTATTCTTTTAGGAAAGCAGCTGCATCATCTATTTAGGGAGAGCAGGCCTTTTTGGTTGTTCATCTTATGGACATATTTAACCTTGCCTTACCTGCCTTTGAGGCGCCACTGTGGCTACAACAGCCTTGAACAGCCTTGAGCAGCCTTCATTCTTTAGTTTATGGGGCACCTGTTTTCTGTGAGATAAGCTGCGGGGCCCCTGGGTTAGAAACTCCTTCTACATGTTAGTTTCTTCTTCTGGGATCTAACAGGAAGAAGAATGCAATTGTCTCCTCAGTTCCCTTCCACTCTTCTGCACTCTGTTTTGTGCCCTGAAAGGCTACCTGTATGAATGGCATCAACTGGCTCATGTGCCCTTGGGTTCCACTTCGGTTATACAGTGGTACTAGCTGGAGAACATAGGGCAGGAGGGGAGTAAAGTTCCACTTATTCCTCAGCTCCCTTCCTGCCAGGTCACTGGGATTAGGAATCCCTCCTCACAGACCTTTCTCTCCAGGTTCTGATAACTATTTCCTCTTCTTGCCCATGATAGACCTAGAGGTAGGAATGGCTCTCCTTGCCATAGGGTGCTGCACCATTCCTTGCTATCTTTTATATTTATAAATGACACCTTAATTATACTCCTCAATTACCTAATTTGAGTGTGCAATTTCCTTCCTGCCTGGATCCTGACTGATACAGACACCAATCAAGCAGCTGTTCTTTCTACCAAAAACTACTTCAAACACATGTCCTCTAGTAGAAGCTCAGGCCCAACCTAAGGAACATTAAGAATCAAGATATGGGCACAAAGAGCAGTAATATGCAAATAAGATGGGAAAAAATGAATCATTCACTAAGAATGGGACTAAGGGGTTGGGGAGAACGATAAATATCATGGATAAGTAACTAGAGATGTATATTTTGTCAATTATATTGCAGCAAAACCTTCATAGCATTACTGTTAATAAAGACATGGTATTCAAATTAAACATTGAACAAGCACATATACAAAGAATAAAAATTTCCTGCAAATGGTACTGTGGGGGACTTGATTTTTTTTTAAAAAATGACAGCACAAAATAAAAGGAGCTTACAGTAAACAGGAGATAAGCAGAACTTGAAAAACCAAAAAAAAAAAAAATCGTGCTGATTCAGAATAGATTCTATGTTCTTAGCTACTTTAAGATAAGGTTTCCCAAATTTCCTCATGGGAGGTTCAATTAGAGGTTTATATCAGAACCTAGTGGTAAATTTTTAGGATTTATCGCATATACATAGTAGACCGTTTTTATTATTTGCGAAGCTCAAAATACTGCATTAACTTCACTAGTCCTTCAAATGTATAAAAGGCATTTTTAAGCAGCTTTGTTTTTTTTTCATGTGACCCTGTTGCTGGCCCAGTTGACTGACATGCTGAGAGGCTCCTGACCAAGCTGTACCAATCAGGGTGCCTCCACTGGGAATTTGGAACTAAGGTAAGAGACATAATTACAGTTACATTCTGTGTCAGGAACATAACAAGTAAACTTGTGAGTCATGGGTAGCTACTACCTACCCTTGGTGATGTGACCTCAGACCCAGAGAAAGCCAGGCTACTGAAGAAGAAGAATAAAGCAGATACAGATGTACAGAGAGAAATCAGGATGAGAATATGAGAGAGCATCTTGAATTCCTGTGAGCTGTCTGCTTCCTAGAGTTGTAGCCTGTCTTGAAAAAGAGTTGCATTCCTAACTTTTGATTTGGCAGAACACCATATTATTATAATAAATAATGCCAACCAACCATTTTTCCCCTTAAACTTAATATGTTGATTTCAGTTACTTGTAACCGTAGACTCAATACAATACTGAGATGCTGAAGTGTGGGTCCAGTCAGTCTCAACCAATCACTGTGTTGTCTCGAAAAGTACCAAATTAAATAATTCCTCCAATGCGTATGCTTAGATTAGGTGAGCCTTACATAAACATTAGAGTCAAAATTCTAGAATCCCCCTAGTCCAACTTGTCTTAGAAAGATCCAGTTTTATCTCAATCCAACACAAGATGCTCTTACTGGAATGCAACCCAAGAACTTTCCAGACAGGATTTTGAGAATCTTGGATTATACACTCTGTTCCCGCCAAGAAATTCATTGGCAAGAAAAACAAAGAAATACATGGAGAAATACAGGCCATTAGGGAGCAGGAAGATGGATTTCCCACTGATTTATGACAAGAATTCAGGCCTCCCCTAAAGCATCTAAAGGACAGAAGGTTAACCACAATAAATGTGAGGCCAACAATCGTATTTCATACGTATAATAATAATAATAGACAGTATTTATTGGAAAGTTACTTTGTGCCTGGCACTTCGAATGTTCTACATGAGTTAAATAATCTAAATTTTTGCAAAAATTATTAGTCACTGTTTTTATCACCATATTACAAATTACTCAACTGAAGAACAAAGAGGTTAAAAAAAAAAAAAAAAAAAAAAAACAAACTTATCCAAGGTGGCATCCAGTAAGAGCTGAGCAGTTATTGACCCAAGGCAATCACCACCCCACACACCCAGGCAGCACTTGCTTGTTTATCTGCATGCTAGTTATTTCTCTGAATCAGGCATGTGCATGATATATTTCTGTCACGAAAATGTACTTCTTTGTGTGACTTAAGCCAAGAGAAAAACAGGAATTTCAGACAATAAAATACACCAAGCCTCAATAATGGAACTTTGACTTTTTGGTATCACATTGTTACAAGTAAATGCCCTTCTATATAAATCCCTTCTATATAAAGGAATCCTATAACTAGTATGTTGTTCACAAAATTACACTGCAGCAGGGCTTTAAACCCTCTTTATCTTTTTTCTGGTTATATTTTTTTTAAGGAGAAAATAAAGAAAACCTGGTAATTCAATTGCAATGCAAGTCCTTGTTAAAAAATAAAAATAATGAAAGGTACTGCTGCAGTGTATACTTCACATGTGAAACACTGACTTGAACACACAGCAAAATATTTTCAACCTAGTCATAACTCTTATGATCCATCATTCTGGCTGTCAAGCACAGAAACTGTGATGACTCAATGTTGTGTGAACTGAGTTAATAAAACTTTTAAATAATAATAATAAGAAACTGTTGAGGAGAAAATAAAATGCTATGCACACAGAGATCCTAGTAATGACCCTGGCTTAGAGAATAGCGCACAGATAAAATGAAATATATCTGTGCTACAAAATTCTGGAGATGGGAGAGTGGTATTAATGGTATGAAAAAACAATCTAACAATCATACAGCTAACTGTCCATATAGGAAGCAGAGCACTGTACCAGGAGACCTGTGTTCAAATTTGAGGTCCACCTCTTGGCAGATTCATAATTATGGCAAATACTCAATCTTTTGAAACCTAAGTTTTCTCTTCTATAAAACAATGTCAATAATAATATATACTTCTGAGAGTTGTTCCATGAATCAAATAAAAATACATGTAAATTGTGTACCATAATTCCTAGAATATGGTAATTGCTCAATGAATATGAGCTAATATTAAAAGCAATGTGCTTGGCTCTTTATCTCTTTTTAAATTATATTAAAGCAGTGTTCTCTATTCCTCTAGAAATAAACCATTATATGTGAAAATACCAGCATCCTTGATATGAAGAAAAAGTAGTGGTGAAGGAAGTAAGGCAACGAAGCAAAACACTCTACAGTATTGGACTGTATAGCTATATACTCATGTTGTGTGACACTAATACTCTTTCTTGCTTGTTAGGCTTTTCTACTGTTTGCTGCCAAGAGTAATCTTAATATGTAGAGTGCTTAATGACAGGATGCATTCATTTATACCAGCAATCTCTCCTTCCCTCAAAATAGAAGCTACACTATAGCTTGATTGGGAGCTTAGTGAACCACATGGTCATAGTCATAGACAACAGGAAGTGTTAGGCAAAACTTCTCAGTTTATTTTCAGGGACCATTCAAGGCGTGATGCTGAGCCTGGTCCAGTCTGCCCTACTTCTTTCCTTAGTTGAGGTGATTTGCTTCTGAATCCCTAGTGTCCCTCTAACAAATGGTCTCATCTGGGATCTCTCTTCCCTCAAAAATAGTGGAAAAGGTTCAGGAAATATCACATGAGATTGCTGAGAATATAACTGGATAGCTAGCTGTTTTAAGGGTCCCTGAACTTTTCATCTTATTTAACCAGTTTCTGAATGTTTCTCTAGTAGATACTGGTTTGCTTGTCTCCTAGGATAGAAGGAAAATTCCGGGATGGTGAAAAATAACCCCAAAGACCAGTATACCCAAATTATAGCTTTGATCTCTCCTAGATGTCCTTACATATCCAAAACCGTCTTCTAGGACTGGCAAGACTGGAAAAGGAAGATATACTCATTATTAGAAACATGTTTTTATCAGTTGATTCCCTACACTTATCTATTCATAGACACTGACTCATAAATTATGATTAGGGCTATGGCTATGTGTTTTGTTTATATCTGATTTCATCTAATATTGTTAGAGCAGCAATCCTTACATAACTATATTTTAAATATTAAATATTTTTTACAGGCATAGGTATCTGTTTATCCAGAGCATTTGTATCTTCACCTTGGAAATGAAAATGCAATGATTAAATATAATCCAGAAAAATTTAGGAACACACATCACTTTCAACCTCTAATTCCCCCTTCTACAAAAAGAGAAAACAAATCTCATAGAGTCCCATTTATTTTTCTTCATTTTCTTATAAAACAGACCAGATTACCCCTTTCCTAACTAGCAGGTTCCCTAATTTGTGAATACCATTGATAGCCTCTGTTAGTTTTAAATATAATACTAGACTCCAGTGCCTCAAATTAAGATGAATTCTTTTAATTATTCTAGTGGTTTCAATATGGAATCACTTAAAAATAAATAATGAAACGCAAAATTGTCAAAATATCTTAGTTTGGACAAAAGAAAGGCAGACATTTCTTAAATCCTGTTGTCGTCATGTTATGCTCCAAAAAACACAGCTCCTGTAATTCACACAATACTCCTACTGACTTCTTTGTGAACACTGAAGAATTCTGCTTCAAATAGAGGTAATTAGTCAGTGATTAAGAGACTGAGAGTAATTAGTACAAAAGAGAAATGCCTTTGTTTGTATAAGAGCTGCCAGTCCAACAGAAAAAAAGTCTTAAGAGAAAACTTTTTGAAGAGGTATCTAAAGTTTTAAGGTTAATTGATTCCAAAGTTAAAAGTTCAAAACTATCAGCACAAAAGTACAAAGCAAGGCAGTGTAAGTACACCCTTCAATGTATAGTTGTCACTGCCTGGAACACTCTTTACCACACCCTCACATGGCCATCTCCTCATCATTCAGATTTATTCATAAAATTCTCTCTTTGGAGGGGGTTCCCTGATTATCCTAGCTAAAGCAGACCCAACACTTTACCCTTTACTCATACCATTTATCAGCATCTGAAATTATATTATTGGTGTTTTTTTTTTTTTTTTTTTTTGGTTGATTGATCTCTCCCATTAGAATATGTTTCATAGGATGGAGTTTTTGTTGTTGTTACTGTTTATTGTTTTTTTTTTTTTTTTTATCCTTTTCACAGCTATATCTCCAGTGTTTATAATAATGTTTGCACATATTAGGGGACCAGTTAACTCTTTGTTGAAACAATTTAATACATAATACCTGAAGAAGATACTATGTTTACAAAGATCTCCCTAGGAGTCAAAGATTTTCTTCCTGGAAGCAGCTGTTTGAGTTTTTCAGGGACGTCTGGAAATAATGCTTAGAATCAATGTGCATTATTCACCTGATGCTTCATTAACCAGCCCAAAGGGTACCTCCTCTCAGAAGCTTCCTATTAAGCAGAATTAATCAACTCCTCAGCTGTGCTCTGAAAGCCCTTTGTTCATTGGTGCATGTGTCTCCTTTGATAGAGAGTGAGCCACTCTGTGGAGAGGATTATGTCCAATTCATCTTTACAATTGCTTCAGTACCTAATACTGCATGTAGCATCAGGTCTAAGAAAAACTGAATGAATAACTCATAACATCACAAGATCCAAACTCTCCTCTGATGAAAGCATTCTCCTTTCAGGTATGCAATGAAGACCTCCACCCAACACCAAAGCTGCCCAAACCCAAAAGCCTAGCTCCTTAATCTGCCCCACTTTTCTTTATCTTTTACTGCAGAGCCATCTCTACACCTGGATGATCAAGGCTGTCAGACCATTTTCACATCTACTTTGTAAAATAACCAGTTGTCATTTAATTATATACTTTGAACTTTTATAAGTCCTCCCTGCTCCCACCTACCCCAAACCAATCTCGGTAATAAAAAAGATATATGGATGGTATTGGTGAACCAATAGAGACTGATGTTGACTTTCCTTTTTCCTGCCCTTCCTCCCATCCTAAGCAAGCGAGTTTATTTCCTAGTCACCCCCAGAAGACCACACTTGTCTAAAGACATAGGAACATCTAAGCCTTTCCATATAAAAAACAATGAAGAGGGAGTTCAATAAAACTCTATCTTAATCAACTATGAAAACATATTGAAGTCTATTAAGGATTTTTTATTGAGTTGAATATCTGTACATTTTTATACAGTTGCACATCTGAAAGAAAGCCACTCTAATTGATTTTCCACCATGCCCTTACTTTATATCTACTGTTTTATACCATAGATAAAAATGTGCACTTCGGCAAAGCAATTTCACATTTATAGTGAATGTTGGGAAACAGAACAGAAGTTGGAGGTGAAGACTGCACAGATGATTATTGATATATAATATATACTTTTAATTTACTATTCAGAAGCCATGTATCTATTCTCTTCAGTGAATAATGCGATTACCTTTAAAAAAAAAATTCCCATTGCCTAGAGAAAATAAATCTTTTCTAATTATTCAAAAAAAAAAAAAAAACAACAAAATTTAAGTATGTTACTATATATATCAAACATAAGAGAGGTTTTATTTCCTAAAATTATGTCTTAGAATAAACAGGTGCCTCTATTCATCCATATACTCCCATATCATAGGAGCATGTTCAATATGCCACTGTATTTTGAATAATACAACACTACCTAAAGAGATAAGAAGCTGAAAAAAATCCTCTATTATCGCTGCATCTGGATGATTATAGCAATTATATATGTAGTAAAAACAAAACAATAATTAAAAATAAATAAGGCTAAGAGATTTAAAACACTTACAATAATATTAGTGCTCTTGTTTTACAATTTCAAATTCTCAATATGGACATAAATAAGCTTTTAAAAATATTTTATTAGGTCCAGTATAGCGTTTATTCACAAGATGACTGTGGGCCACACTTGGCATTGGATTTACTTAAAAGGATTCTGGAAGGAAAACAAAGCTTGTCATCAAAATAGTGTCAATTATTCCATGACAATGAGAGTATCCTCACAGAATTCCATACAGAAGTTCACAAAGCCCCTCCCCTCCCCCAGTTGACAGTTCAGATGCAGAGAAAAAAACTCACACTGGGCACATAAATAAATAAAAAAGCCATGCTGCCTAAAAGCTTCATGGCCTACAGGAAAAAATGTATTTTGTAAAACCCATAGGTATAATTTATGGGGACCCTGGAACACATATGCCCAGTTACAAGAACAACCACACTTAGAGAAGCCCAAAATTATAGTGCTTCTTATAGTTCATTCATAGCTTATCTTAGAACAAATTGATTTGCCAATCTGGGGTCATTTTAATTGTAAGCAATGTTGCTAGATAACATAGTTATTTTGTCCTTGTCCAGTTCCTAGGGGAAGAGATACAGAAACTTAACCAAAGCTCATATTCTCATACAGAAAGGAAAACCGCTTTGTTAAACCCTTACTCACAGATTAATTTCAGTGAAGGCATAACAAATTTTCTTGCCAAAAGCTTTGATATACTCTGGAAAAATATTTCAGAAACAAAACCACTGCATTGGAGAGCAACCTAAAGTGGGCAGATCTAAGAAGAAAACAACCCTATATGTCACATAAATCCAGTTTGTGCACAGCGTGGGAGATAGGGTGCAAGAAGGAAAGAAAAATCTTCCTGGCTTGAATAGAGAGAGGTCAGAGTTCAGGGCTTCCACAGAGGATGAAAATTGATGCAGATATCAGTGAAAAGAAAAAGCTCCAAGCAAGGGAACCCTACTATCGTCAAAGAAATTTCTTTAAAATACTTGGCTGACTACCAATCTGAAAATGCAGTGGGAAGACACCAAAGAAAAACCCAGCAGAAATCACCAGGAAAGCTGAAAGAACTGAGCAGAGAGATTTCAGCATTGCCCAGTGCTGGGGAGACAGAGAATTTTGTTCAAATCACACAAAGTTAGAGAGATTTGGTGAATACAGGCGAGTTTTCAATGAAATCCCAGAAAAGCCAAAACCTAGCAGTAAGCAACATGTCCCTGAACTAAGCATTATGAATAGGACATATGCCTAAAGGTTGTAGAGGATCAAGAGGATCTACTACTAATTCAGCTGCCTTCTAGAACAAACTGTGCCCTTCACAGAAGGATAACAGTCTAGATTCTATCCAAAATATCATCTACGATGCCTCATATACCATCAAATATTATTCATAATATGAATCAGTAGGAAAACACATCCCCTAATCAACAAATATAGTCAATAAAAACTGACTCAGATTATTCAGATCTTAGAATTAGCAGAAAAGATCTTTGAATAACAAGGGTTTATATTTGAAGAATTTACAGGTTAATTTAGATAAAATGGTTGAAAACATGGGTAAAACTAAAGAAAAAACAAATGAGGATGCTAGGATTAAAAAAACAATATCTGAAATATGAAAATTTATTGGATAGAATAGATTGGAAGGAAATAAACTAAATTAAATGCATACACATATTAAGAGAAGTAAACATCTTCATTCACAGATTACATGATTGTATATATAGAAAATCCTAAGGATTCTAAACACAAAACTAGAAATAACTAATGGAACTAATAAGCAACTTTAGCAAGATTGCAGGATTCATGATCACTATACAAAAATCAATTGCATTTCTGCATAACTGAAGTGAGCATTTTATAATAAAATTAATATAATAATACAAATATACTACTGCACCAAAATATGAAATAATTAGTGATAAATCTAACAAACTACTGTAAAATCTGTCATTTAAAACTATAAAAACATTGCTGGAATTTCTATAAAAAAATTGTAAAAAACCTAAATAAATAGACTGAGCTAAAATTTTCATAGTTTGAAAGATTCAATATTGTTAAGATGTTGGTTTCCCTAAAATTGATCTATAGATTCAGTATAATTCAAATCAAAGTCTCAAGTGGGTTTTATAGAATAGAAATTCAAAAGTTTATTTAAAAATGCATACGGAAATTCAAAGAACCTAATGTAGACAAAACAATTTTGAAAAAGAACAAAGTTGGAGAACTTAACATTATACTGATTTTAATATTTACAATAAAGTAAAAATAATCAGACTGTAGTGTTGTCATTAGGACAGACGGCATTTAAATCTTTAAGAAAGGCATCCAAATATTGTCATTAGGGAAAGAATAGCTTCCAAATAAATGATGCTGACACAAAAGAATATTCATTTTTTAAAAAAAGGACATGGATGCTCTACTTTACTCCATATACAAAAATTTTACTCAAAATGGATTACAAACCTATATGTAAAAGTGAAAACTATAAAACTTCTAGAACACAAGAGCTAATCTTTTTGACCTTGGGAAGCCAAAGATTTCCTAAACAGGTGTCAGAGGACACTAAACATTAAAAAAAAAAAAAAAAAAAAAAAAACTGATAAATTAGATTTCATAAAAATTTAAATCGGCTTTTCCAAAGATGCCATTAAAAACTGAAAAGGCAAGTCACGGACTTGAAATTAAAAGCATATATCTGACAATGGAATTGTATCCAGAACAAAAAAAAACCTCTTATTTAATACAAAGATTATCTACCCTCTCCCCAAATGGCAAAGGTTTCATACAGACATTTCACCAAAGAAGATATTTAAAATGGCCAATAAACACAAGAGAAGATGTTCACTATCATTAGCCCTAAGGAAAATGCAAATTGAAACCACAATGGCATACCAGAATGGCTGAAACTAAAAAAAAAAAAAAAAAAAAAAAAGTGACAACATTAAGTGTTAGCAGAGATGTCACCTGGACTCTCTGACCTTTGTTATAGAAATATAAAATGGCACAACCCTTTTGGAAAATAGTTTGGCAGTTTTTTATATATTTAAACATACAACTACCTAATGAACCAGCAATCCCACCTCTAAGTATTTACAAGAAAGGAAAAAAAAAAGAGAAATGATGCCCACAAAAAAACTTGTACATGAGTGTTTATAGAAGCCTTTAATGTAGAGCCACGAACCAGCAACAATACAAATGTCCATAAACAGGTGAACAGATAAACAAATTGTGGTATATCCATATAATGGAATATCATTTATTAATAAAAGAAAAGAACAAATAGTAAAGGAAATGATATGGATAACTGTAAAAATAGGATGAAGGAAAGAAGCTAGACATGAAAGAATACATACAGTATGACCATTTCTATGAAATTCAAGAACAGTAAAACTAAGCTATAGATATAGAAAGTAGGTTGGAGGTTTCCTAGGGCTGGAATGGGAAAGGGGATTTACTTTAAAAACAACAGAATTTTTTTGATGTGATGGAAATGTTCTATATCTTGATCATGGTATATACATTTATCAAAATGCATGAAATTACTATTAATTAAACATCAATAAATATGATTCTTAAAAGGATGCTTATAACAATTGGTTAAAATTTATTGAATATTTTTAAAATATGAATTAATAATTATATAAATATTGATTCCTTTAGTGAGAGATAGGGAAAGCATTATTTTGGCAACTAGTTAATAAAAACAAGGACTTCAATAATTATTTTGCTTTTCCTATATGATCTCTTCCACTGGTGAACTGAATATTAGATGAGAAGAGACCTTTTATGAAAATATTTTATTTAATAAATTAAAAATTAAATTTATATTTATTTATAAATTAATAAATATAAGGGTTAGAATATCCCCATGTTACGCTATAACCCCAATGAGTCTCAAACCTAAGCATCAACAGCCACTAATATCAGAGAGGGTGAGAGAGCCAGCTCTTGTTGCCTCATGAGGAAAAAATGGACCATGAGCTACATAGTCTTGATAAAATAATCAACCATAAAGCTAATCAAGCCTCTCATCCAGCTGCCAATTTCCAGGAAATACTGAGAACAGAAGAACGTGATCAACTGCAGTGTAAATATTGAAAGAGCAAAACCTGACTGAAGAAAACTCTTCAAGCCAAAGACCGTAGGTTCTTTATCAACAAATTGTAAGGAAAATAAAGTGATATACACATCAAAAAAGAATTGAGACATCATTTTTTTTAAATGGTCAAGACTAAACTCTAGAGAAGTCATACTTTACTGGTAAAGTTATAAAGAAATTAGTTACTTACATGTCCAGAGTGTGGTTAATTTTGCAGTGCGGGGGTGGGGATCAAAGCACATGGAGAGGCTTCTGGAAAAGTGTCATTTCTTGACTTGACTTTTGGTTAGGAGATGCATAAGATAAAATTATCTTACAGGTAGGCTGGGATAGCTCTATGCTCACCTCTGGGGACACCCAGAAGTATGGTACGGACTCTTGGCCAAGACTAGGACGCCTGAACTAACTGATGATTTTCAATGGCTGTTTAAAGGTCTCAACTTCCCAGCTGTCACCCAGGGCTAATTACTTTATTGATGACACCTGGTGTAATGCATAAAGAGACCAGCTTGGCCTTAGCATTCCTGAAAACAAGATTTCCCACATACATCTTGGACGTTCATAATCTGGAAGCAAAAGCCATCATACTTTTTGACTAATGAAGGCCCTAGAAAATTGTGCCTAGAAGTCTGTTGAGCACTAGATGTTTACCTGCACTTCCTTTCTCCTGCCTACTTATACATTTTGCCTTTGTTGAAGCCTTCTGTGAGTGTGCTCGGTGGAGTCCTGCCAATCCTTTCAATTATCCAAACCTGTGTAACCATTGACCAAGAATATTTTGTGTAGTTTTCTTTGTATGATTTACTTTAAAATAAAAACATTAAAAACAAATGCCCCCCACCAGTCCTCTCCCAATCACTATTCCTCACAAATGTTGACTGTTACTACTTTCCTACTTGCTAATTAGTTTTGCCTGTTTTTAAATCTTACATAAATGGAATCATAAAAAAATACTCTTAGGTCTTGCTTCATGAATTGCTTCTTGAACTCTAACTGCCATAAACGCTCTATAGCATTCAATTGTATGAATATGACAAAATGCATTCACCTACTCTGCTACTGATAAATATACGTGTTGTTTCTGATTTCAGGCTGAGTAGTGCTTCTATGAACATGCATGAACATATCAGTTGGTAATAAAGTGTATACAATTCTGTTGGATACAAACCTGGGAGTCATAAAATAGGCCCAAGTTCCTCTTCTTCTGACCTGTTTAAGAAAACTTGCCTTCCTAAAATTATTTGTCCAAGTTTTCTTCTAAAAGCCTTTTGCGATTCTTTTCATATTCAGATGTCATTCCATCTGAAATTGTTGTGAGATAAATAAATACATTTATTTTTCTATATGCATATCCAGTTGACCAGGAGCATTTCACCATTTTATTGAAAAGACTATCCTTTTCTTACTCCATTTTTTATGGCATCTTTGTAAAAATCAATCTATCAATATAGATTGATAATACCTGCAGGCACTTGTTCGTCTTCTCTTTTCCTAAAGCTTTTTTTTCTACCCTTCTTTGGTGATGTAATCCTCAGACACATTTCCAGAGAAGCTTTACCTGAAACCCTACTTTGCTTTAATTGGAGATGTATCTTGTTTTAGTATAATTGAGTGTATATTTTTCCATAAAAACTAAACTTGTACAAATATCTACAACTCTGAGTGCTGCCAAAATATTTGAGTTGGACTTACCTGTTTTATTTGCAGTACATGGCATTTAATAAATGTTAAATGTTTATCTATTTAGCAATAAATATTTGTTAAACAAACGGATGGTATGAATTTATGCTCTAATGAAAGAAAAAGAGATTATCAATTAGACAAGAGTGTTTACCACTTGCAAAATCTCCCATAAATATTGTTTATCTCTACCTAGATTTTTATACATATGAACTGGCAGGGAGATGAACGTTACACTCCCTGAGAATTTTGAGAATGGTTCTTCTATTTTTCCATTTAAGTCCAGACTTCTATGTTTTAACAATCTATGTTCCCAAGGGCAAGACTGATAAAATCTTATAAAAAAGAAAAAGCTTTCTATATGCCTAACTAAAAGGTCACCCCAGAGAGGCTTGAAATATTTATGTTTCTTCTTTTGTGACTTCTTATCATGTCTCTTACTCACTTCTATTGTTTTATTTAATTGAGTCATAAGAATTCTTGAAGTATATTTTGTATATTTACTCTTTGACACATAAATTGGTTATATTTTGTCAGTTTTTCGTTTGAAATGGAAATATGTTATATTTCATTTAAAAAATCTCCAGTTATAAAAATAAAAGAAATCTAAAAAGGAAAGAAGTGGATCCTTTTTAATATTGAAGTTTTCATATTAAAAAGTGTTCCACAAATGTTTATTAAGCAAATACTATGTCAGGCATTGGAGATAAGATGACAAAAAAGGGAATATAGTTCTTGTGCTTGTGGAGCCAGATTTGTAAATACAAGGAATGTTTTTGGTTCAAAATATATTTGTTGGAAACACTTTTGGGCTCAGTACTGTGTTTGGAAGAATAATCTTGCATGTACTTAAGCTATGGATTAATTTTTAATATTTAGATCATGTCTATAATATATAAAAATAAGAAATGATCTAGCATATGAATTCTATACTTATTATCAATGCTGTCCTTAAATATCAATATGAACATGCATATCTTAAATGAAATATAACTTCTTTAATAATTGACTCCATGGCTTGAACCTACTTGAAAAGATTCTGTCCAAAATGGAAACTTTGACAAATATTATAAGATATTTCTGACTCCTCATGGGAATACTTGAAAAGGGTAGAGGAGTTAATATTCACATTTCATATTCAAAGCCTATTCAATATAAATTTGTAAAAGATAAAAAGAATGCACATCTTTAATTAAAAAGAACATTGAAAAAGTAAAATTTGCTGAACTTCAATGACACATTGGAAAATAATTATTTCATAAACAACTTATCTGTTAAAAAGCTGGCAAACCAAGATCCTCATCGCTGTAAGCAATTTTTATAACTGCTTTAGACAGATAATTTCAACAAAGAAAAGTTAATTTCAGTAGCGTAATAAGACTCATCTTCTTTAAAAAATGGGGTATCTTCTGGAATATACTTCTTTGTACATTGTATGAGTAACAGGAATTAGTGAGTCAATACTGAATTTCTGTCTTGAAAAGTCCATCATGAGATACAAACTGATAACTGCTTACAAGGCTAAGATTATATCCTTTTTCATCTTTCAAACTTTCCCCAGGACTGCACACATGCACACACACACACACACACACACACATTTGGCGACAGAAAATATAATCCCTATATTTAGTTATCTACCCCTTAATAGTAACATAGTGTTAGGGTTTTGCAAAGCAGCAAATATAAATATTTAAAAGATAGCTTTGGAACACTTTTATCTTCGATAGGTGAAGGAATAAGATATTATAAACTGTCCATTTTATTTCTCCAATCCAGGGCCATGTTTTTAAAACAAAGCTTGCAGACCTAGAAGTCTGCAGAAGGAAATTAGGTAGTGTGGTGGTGATGCTGTCAGTAAAGAATGATGCAAACTGTGGGGAACTAGTGGATAAAGGCCCACATAAAAAAAGTAGTTATTCCACAGGTCAAGCTGATTTTTGCCATACAGGACTCCGACATGAAAGTCACCACACTTTTTTGAATCTAGATGTTTATATAAAATTTCCAAATGTTTAAATCACTGTGAAGACCCAAATAAAACTTACACATGGACCACCTGTCACCCAAATTCACTACTTCTGCTATAAAGTGAATCAAGAAGCAGATATGTGACCTTTAAACTGCATCTCTTGACTTTATGTTTTACTGTACTCTGAGCATCCTAAAATAAAAAATATATATATGCCATTCCTTTTAAGTAAACTCCTTTAAAAATTTCTTTGACATTTGACAGGGATGTTACAAACAATAAGTAACAACAGAGAAAAATAAATTATAATCGTAATTATAGTATATTAAGGATAAATAAGATGATGTATGTGACAGTCAAATCCACTCGATTTGCAAATGAGGAAACTCTGGCCCAAGACAGTGACATAACAATTGGTATGTTTTCATAAGGCTATATAAAGCTTATTGTATACACTGAGTAAAGACATGGGAGTCATGGCAACTAACAGAATCTTTTGATGAGAAAAATTGTTGCAGTTTATTCCTAAGGGCTTCCAAGAAATCCCTTCAAAAAGCATATTCAAAGTGTGTTTGCTTGTTTGTTTGTTTGTCAATCACTTTTGAAGCCTCTGTCTTTGGCCCTGTTGCATGGAAGCTACAGACCTGGAAGAATCAAACCACTGATTTACAATTTCCTGGAACCTTCAGAAACTCCCAGGGTTAATTTCAAAGCAAATGAGGGAAATGATTATTGACCATTTCTGAGATAAAGGGAAATTTGTGGGAACTGAGCAGCAAGTGAAAATGAAAGCTACCAACTTGAAAAAGAAACTAATCCTTAGTAATCTATGTAGTTATGATACAGCAATGTAGCTCTCTCTTAAATATGAATTTACCTGTGATCTTTTAGACCATCTTCTTAAAATGTATATACCATTCGTGTTTTAAAAAATATTACATGCAGGGGACAAAAGCTTTACTTTACAACAGACTTAAATAGTTAATGCTTTTCCTCAGAAATTATCTAAAAGTCTTTTTATTCTATATAACCAGAGGATCCCTTAATTTTGATTTGAAATTCAATTTAGACCCAGAGGCCATTGAGCCTTAGAAATAAAAATACATCCAGGTTTCCTAACAGCCAGCTCAGTTGCCTTTTCATGACAACTGAGGTGCATCTCCTTAGAGAGCATTTGCTAATGCTCAGAAGCCACATCTAAAACATGTCTTCCCTAGTTTGAAATAATTTTCTTCCCTTGGATAACTCTTTAGAAACTAGCCAAGAGAACTATTTAAGTCTAAAGTAGTTCCTATTAGTTCCCAATTTTTACTTCAATTCACTTTTTCCAGAAATTAAATTAAAAGAATAGTTAATTCAGATAAACAAACATCAAATACTTTAAGAGATGAAGAGAAGTGTAAAATACAATACTTGACTCCAAGGAGTTCTCATTCTTATAAAGAAATCCAATACATGATTATCTCTCAATGGATTATGTATAGCAGTTTGAAAGAGATATCCAGGAGAAAGAGAGGATGCAGTAATTCATCCTGGATGAAGAAAAAAGGTCTTAAAAGTCTTCAATAAAGTGGTATGTAGGTAGGATTCCAAAGCTAACTAGATTTTTAGCAGATAAAGAAAAAAAAGGCAGGCAATCCAGGTGAAGAGAATGGCATGAATAAAGGCATGAACAGCTGAAAGAGTTTGGAGATAAAGTTGGAAAAGGAGGCTGGAGCTGGACTGTGGGCAGCCTTTAAGGTCACCTGTGCTTTGTTCTATCCGCATAGGGATAGATGAAGATGATCGAAGAGGGGGAGGGACACGATCACATCCACACATTTGGATATATTGGAGGATGTTTCAAAAGGAGCCATGGCTTGGAAGATGTAAAACCAGTAAGGAGATTGCTGCAAAAGTCCATGAGATTGGAGAACCTAAGATGGCAGCTAGGAGAGACAGGGCAAAAAAGCACCTCCATGAAAAATACTAGATAAAAGCCAGAAAGTGACCCAGAACACCAGTTCCAGTGATGCACCAGCTGGACAAAGTCTGCTAAATCCAGGAGTCTGCATTCTGAAACGAGTGAGTAAGCCTGCTGAATATCCGGCAGCCACACTGCAGTTTGGGGAAACTGTGGGTTGGTATTTGGAGGCGGACTAGTTCTTTTTTTAAAAACCCAAAAGCAGCTGTGAATACAGGAGCAAGAACCTCACAATGAAGTGCAGCAGGAATGGGTGTGCGAACACCTCAATATCTGGTGTGGAAGATAGGCTTGCGCGCACACACACCCGCTGTTATTGTCTCAGAGCGAGGCAGGCAAAGGTGAGCCAAAATGAGAAAATAACCACACCCCTTGCAGCCATCTTCCCGGCAGGCTGGGAATGCTCCTGCCCAGTGCCAGAGCCACTGCCCAGAGCTGCACCAAAAAACCCAGAGCGACGGGAAGTGTTTCCAGCAACATGCGCACACGCCACAAAATCAGGTGTGGACAACAGCCTTTTGCGCACCCACAGCTAATAGTCCCGGAGCTGAGAAGGCAGAGCTGTGCAAAAAGGGGGAAATTAACATGCCCCTTACAGCAGGCTGGGAATGCACCTACATGGCCCGGTGGCCCAGAACTTCCCTTGAGGGATAGCGCACCCTTGTGACGTAGCACAACCTTCCTTCAGCAGAGGCCCTAGAAGGGCACAGCTTGGAAGAGGGACCCACTCAAAAATCCCAGGGACCATATGCCAATACCAAGGACTTGTGGGTCAGCAGCACAGACAATCTGTGGCGAGACTGAAATGGAGGTTTAGACTCTTGCAACAGCCTTAAATCTCCAGGAACACCGGGAGGTTTGATTATTAAAGCTGCCCTCCCTCCCTAACTGCTCAGACACATGCCCCACATTCAGGACGGACAGCACCAACAACACACCCAAACTTGCTGCACCAATTGGACCCGACAAGAATCAGACCCCCACACACCACAAAGACAAAGTTGGGGAGAACTGACTTGAGGGGAATAGGTGACTCACAGATGCTATCTGCTGGTTAGAGAAAGTGTACTCCACCAAGCTGTAGATCTGACAAATTAGAGCTTAGTCTTTGAATATCCTACATATCCTAAAAGAACCCTACAAAGTAAAGCAAATGCCAAGAGGCCAAAAACAACAGAAAATTTTAAAGCATATGAAAAAAACAGATGATATGGATAACCCAAACCCAAACACCCAAAGCAAAAGATCAGAGGGGACACAGTACTTGGAGCAATTAATCAAAGAACTAAAGACAAACAATAAGAGCATGGCACAGGATATAAAGGACATGAAGAAAACCCTAGAAGACCACGAAGAAGAAATTGCAAAAGTAAATAAAAAAATAGATGATCATATGGAAATAAAAGAAACTGTTGACCAAATTTAAAAGATTCTGGGTACTCACAGTACAAGACCAGTGGAAGCTGAATGACCTCGAGGGCCACAGAATGGAAAAATCAAAAAAATTGAAATGGACCTCAGGGATATGATAGATAAAATAAAACATCCAAATATAACACTCATTGGTGTTCCAGAAGGGGAAGAGAAGGGTAAAGGTCTAGAAAGAGTATTCAAAGAAATTGTTGGGGAAAACTTCCCAAACCTTCTACACAATATAAATACACAAAGCATAAATACCCAGCAAACTCCAAATGGAATAAATCCAAATAAACCCACTCCAAGACATATTCTGATCAGACTGTCAAATACTGAGGAGAAGGAGCAAGTTCTGATAGCAGCAAGAGAAAAGCAATTCACCACATACAAAGGAAACAACATAAGACTAAGTAGTGACTACTCAGCGGCCACCATGGAGGCGAGAAGGCAGTGGCATGACATATTTAAAACTCTGAGAGAGAAAAATTTCCAACCAAGAATACTTTATCCAGCAAAGCTCTCCTTCAGATTTGAAGGAGAGCTTAAATTTTTCACAGACAAACAAATGCTGAGAGATTTTGCTAATAAAAGACCTGCCCTACTTCAGATACTAAAGGGAGCCCTACAGACAGAGAAACAAAGAAAGGAGAGAGAGAGATGGAGAAAGGTTCAGTACTAACAAGATTCAATATTGGTTCATCAAAGGACAATAAGAGAGAGAGGGGAAAAATATATCTGACAAACATAAACCAAAGGATAGGATGGCTGATTCAAGAAATGCCTTCACAGTAATAACGTTGAATGTAAATGGATTAAATTCCCCAATCAAAAGATATAGATTGGCAGAATGGATCAAAAAATATGAACCATCAATATGCTGAATACAAGAGACTCATCTTAGACACAGGGACACAAAGAAATTGAAAATGAAAGGATGGAAAAAAATATTTCATGCAAGCTACAGCCAAAAGAAAGCAGGAGTAGCAATATTAATCTCAGATAAAATAGACTTTAAATGCAAGTATGTTATGAGAGACAAAGAAGGCCACTACATACTAATACAAGGGGCAATTCAACAAGAAGAAATAACAATCATAAATGTTTATGCACCCAATAATGGTGCCACAAAATACATGAGAGAAACACTGGCAAAACTAAAGTAAGCAATGGTTGTTTCCACAAAAATTGTGGGAGACTTCAACACATCACTCTCTCCTACAGATACATCAACCAGACAGAAGACCAATAAGGAAACTGAAAACCTAAACAGTCTGATAAATGAATTTCATTTAACAAACATATATAGAACATTACATCCCAAATCACCAGAATACACATTCTTCTCTAGTGATCACGGAAATTTCTCCAGAAAAGACCGTATGCTGGGACATAAAACAAGCCTCAATAAATTTAAAAAAAAAAAAGAAATTATTCAAGGCAAATTCTCTGACCATAATGGAATACAATTAGAAGTCAATAACCATCAGAGACTTAGAAAATTCAGAAACACCTGGAGGTTAAACAACACACTCCTAAAATAAATGGTTTGTAATATAGAATGTAGGGGTACTAGCGATAGAGAGCAATTAATGAAGGGGGAATGATAACCCAATAAGAACAGATAAGCTATCGTGGGTAAATTTAACATTCTGGGAATGCCCAGGAATGACTATGGTCTGTTAATTTCTGATGGGTATGGTTGGAACAAGTTCATAGAAATGTTGCTCTATTAGGTTATTTTCTTGGGGTAGAGTAGGAACATGTTGAACTTCCTTGTTATGGTTTGTTTGAAATGTTTTTTTATTGTATTTATATATATATATAGTTGATTTTTTAAAAAAGGAGTTAAAAAAAAAAAACAATGAAAAAATATGTAGAACCCCCTTGAGGAGCTGGTGGAGAATGCAGGGGTACTGGGCTTCCCCACCTCGATGGTTGCTAATGTGCTCACAGACATAGGGGACTGGTGATTTGATGGGCTGAGCCCTCTACCACAGGACTTGCCCTTGGGAACACTGTTGATGCAAAGGAGAGACTAGGCCTCCCTATAATTGTGCCCAAGAGCCTCCTCCCGAACGCCTCTTTGTTGCTCAGATGTGGCCCTCTCTCTCTAGCTAAGACAACTTGGCAGGTAAAATCACTGCCCTCCCCTCTACGTGGGATCTGACACCCAGGGGAATGAATCCCCCCGGCAACATGGGATATGACTCCCGGGGAGGAATCTAGACCCAGCATTGTGGGATGGAGAGCATCTTCTTGACTAAAAGGGGGATGTGAAAGGAAATGAAATAAGCTTCAGTGGCAGAGAGATTCCAAAAGGATCCGAGAGGTCACTCTGGTGGGCACTCTTATGCACAATATAGACAACATTTTTTAGGTTTTAATGAATTGGAATAGCTAGTGTAAATACCTGAAACTATCAAACTATAACCCAGAACCCATGAATCTTGAAGATGGTTGTACAAAAATGTAGCTTAGGAGGGGTGACAATGTAATTGGGAAAGCCATATGTACTGCACTCCCCTTTG
The DNA here is from genome assembly GCF_015220235.1 of Choloepus didactylus. NCBI lineage: Eukaryota > Metazoa > Chordata > Mammalia > Pilosa > Megalonychidae > Choloepus > Choloepus didactylus. Next base: position 61,515,160 of record NC_051321.1, on the reverse strand, counting down.
TCTTGTTTATGGATGGATGAGTAGAAAAATGAAGGAAAAAGAAAAAAAAAGGTACCCACTGTTCCTTTTTACTTTAATTGGTCTTTTTCACTTTAATTTTTATTCATATTATTTTTGTGTGTGTGGTAATGAAAATGTCAAAGATTAATTTTGGTGATGAATGCACAACTATATAACAACTGAATATATAAATAACTATATAACAACTGAATATATGCTTTGTTTTGTATGACTGCATGGTATGTGACTATATCTCAATAAATATGAATTTAAAAAAAAAAGTCCATGAGATGGGAAACATTTGAGAAAGTGTAGGGGTAGATATGAGAGAAATACTGGAAACAATTGATAGGCAAATGGGCATAGTACAGAAGTGTCTAAATTATGTATATAACAGATTTTAATACCATTCACCGGAATGCAGCCCAGGTATTACTTACTTCAAAATATACACCCTAATACTGTACTGATATCTCAAATGGAACATAAGTTCAAAAATCTATTTCCCGTTTTATCTTGTCACCCTCCCTGTCTCTTTATGAAGTAGGGATATATACTAAAATTGCAGAAACAAGGAAAAAGTTAATCAAAAAATAAAACAAGCTGGGAAGAAAAAGAAATGCTGTAAAATACAGATTGCAGGGTTAAATAGAAATCTACATTCATAATTTTTGAACTTTCCCCAAAATTTTATTTTTAATAGTCCCTTTCTAACAATTCTTCAGTGGCATATGCAAAATTATGAGCAGTATGCTACAACATGTGGCCAAAGGAAAAAAAAAATGGGTTTTCGATGCCAACTTTCTACTTAAATTCCGGGTTTATAATATTATTTTACTCCATGTTGATGAGACACATGTGATAGCGTTTCTGTCTTCTCCCTTAATCTACTCATGCATGAAAAGGAAACATTATCTACGTATGGTTTACTACATAATCAAATGCTGTGGGAATGTGAGCTGAACCTTAATTCCAGCCACAGTGAATCCCAGGTATTTCTCTTACAATGCTGCACTCTATTTTGCGTCTCTGACATGAATGTAGAATACAAGTTGATTTGCAATTCTGAATTGTTGGTCTTTCTCTTAGGTAAAGTTTAGGCAGATTGCACAGAGTTGTGAACCTAAATGAGCAAGGTACCAAATTCTAGAATCTAAACATTTAGTTTGTTCGGCTTTTTAGTTTTTTAGTTTCAAGCAGTAAAAGTTATTAAAAAAAGGAAAAAAACAGAAACATACATTCACATATATACCTGTTCATAGCTTATTAAAATTTCTTAATTAAAAGTTGTTAAGAAAAGTATAATTTTTTAACAAAATGTATTGTCAAGATCATTTTTCTGTCCCTCCTCCATTAACTTCTCTGATTTGTTTGGGAACAGATTTCACTGGAAAATAAAATTCTGGAGAAAAAGTTTTCACTGGGTCTTTCTTGGCACGAAGCTGTACTATTCCACAGGCTGCCTTTATTCTCCTCAACCATAGTTTCAGCAGCAAAATCTTGAGCTCTGAGGCTTGTTTGCTAGCCAATTTTGTTTTGAAAGCCTTGCAAATTAAGAGAAACTGATAGATTATTTTCCTCTTACATAAATGGAACAGAACATAAATATCTGGAATAATAAAAGAGACATCACTGTAGATTCTACAGATATTAAAAGGATAATGCAAAAATAGTATGGACAAATTTATGCCAAATAATTTGACAGCTTAGATGAAATGGGCAATTCCTTGAAAGATGCAAACTACCCAAGCTCATTCAAAAAGAAAAGGACACCCTGAAGAGCACAAGTTCTATTAAACAAAATGAATTCATTGTTTAAAAAAAAAATCCTACTGACAAAGAAAACTCTAAACCTAGATGGCTTCAGGAAGGAATAGTATAAAACAGTAATGGAATAAATAAATAAACTCTTCCAAAAAATCACAAAGGAAAGGAAAAGCTGCCAAGTCATTCTATGCAGTCAGCATTATTATTCTGGTATCAAAAGCAAGCAAAGATATTATAAGAAAATAAAACTACAGAACAATAGCCATAGATGCAAAAATGCTCAACAATATTTTAGAAAATAAAATCCAACAATATACAAATAGGATAGTTTATCACAGCCAAATGGGGTTTATATTGAGTATGTAAGGTTAATTTAACATTTGAAAAGTAATCAATTTGATTCAGTAAATTAACAGATTAAAAAATTTAAAAAAAACATATAATCATCTCTACAGACGCAGAAAAAGTTTTTAACAGAATTTAACATCCATTCTTCAAACAGTTCCTAGCAAACAAACACTAGAAGAGAATTTCCCTAAACTGTCATAAAATCATGTATTGATCACTGAAAGTAAAACTCAAATTCTACATTCTCATGTACCTACTAGTATGACTGAATAATTATATTGCGATCCAATTTACACTAAAACCTTTGTTAATGGAAACAAACAAACAAAAACCCATGCAGCATGAGAGGAGCCCTGCCTGGATCAAGATGGCAGAATAATAATACTTCAGGGCTCCATCCCTCACAGCAGCTTTGAACAACCAACAAGAACTGGCAGAAGTTTATTTATCGAAGTTCCAGAAACCATTTAAAGACTGCAGTTAACAGGGCAAGCACCAAATCAAGGAAAAGGCCACTTAAAACTGGTCGGATCTCACGATGCCCTGGCTGACCCCTCTCTCATCCCCTCATCAGCTTGACACAGAAGCACCCTGTGCTCCCATTGCAGATCCCTGGTCCCAGTTCCAGAGGGAGCAGAGTAACCCTTGTGCACATACTGGGAGTATATATTGTTGCCATGTTTATAATCAAACTCTCAAATGCCAAAGATAAAAAGAGAATTCTGAAAGCTACAAGAGAGAAACAACAAGTCACATACAATGGAGTGTCAGTAAGATTAAATGTCAATTTCTCATCAGAAACCACGGAGGTAAGAAAGCAGTAGGAAGACATATTTAAATGCTGAAAGCAAAAATTGTCAACCAAGAATTCTATATCCAGCAAAACACTATTTCAAAATGAGCAAGCGATTAAAACCCAGAAAAACAAAAGCTGAAGGGCTTAATCATCACTGGACCTGCTTAACAAAAAATGCTCAAGGATTGAAAGGAAAGGACACTAGGCAATTGACTGCAGCCACATGAAGAAATAAAGATTGCTGGTAAAGATAATGACATGGGTAATATAAATACCAGTACTAATGTATTTTTTTATTTGTATCTCTACTTTTTACTTCCTACAGGATCTAAAAGGCAAATGTATAAAATGTAGTGAAAAATCAATGATTTTGGTCTCATAAGGCATAAATATATAATTTGTGACAAGAACTATATAAAGATGGGGGAGGAGGGATATAGGAACATAGGTTATTTATGCTTTATAGTTTATGTATTGACGTTACGTTGGTATCAAAGCAAACAAAACTGTTACAGATTTAGAATGTTAAATTTAAGCCTGATGATAACTGGGAAGAAAATACTGGAGAATATGCAAGCTCATAGAGACAGCAATTAGAGTACAGGTTGCCATCATTCAGGAAATAAATAAATTGAATTAGCAGATATAAAAGTCGACTTGGATGACTCGGGAAAAACGCTGAGCAAAAATTAATCCTCAGAAAATAACATCATTTAGATAAAGCAAAAAGAAAAATGTAAGATCAAATAATATAGCTTTTGCATATTGCATATAAAAAAAACTAAATTATGAAGTAAAATACTGGGGAACTAAAGGGAATGAAAAAATAGAAAATATTGGATATCACTAATCTCCATATGGAAGGAAAGAAGGGTACACAGACGGTTTCAATGACCTTGTTGATGTTCTATTTCTTAAAGGCAGTGAAGGGAACTCAAGTGTACATTGAATTATTCTTTGTACCTTTGATGAATTACTTTGACCTTAAAAAAGGTCCTATTGTTAAATATATATATGTGTGTGTGCACATGTGTGTGTGTGTGTATTTAATTTAGCACTAAATTTCAACATTTGCCCTTTACTGCCTAATGAATTTCAGAGATTCCTGTCTTTAAGGAAAACTTCCTTTTTTTTCCTTTATGCTTGGTTGTCAAAAAAAAAAATCTTTATGCTCATAAACTAGAGCTCTTTTATGCTTGATTTGAACAGTACAGCTGGTACTTCCCAGGGATCAAATAAATAAAGGTATGCCTTAAACTCTTTCCTTTTCATTCTAAATCCTAATTCCTAGTCCTAGAAGTAAGAGTTTGATCATCAGCAAGCTCAATTCCCAATCCCCGAACATTATTTCTAGGACAGAGAGAACAAAAAGAGGAACCTGTGTTTGGCCTTTGCTGTTTCTGTATGTCACATCACTGGGTGCTTTTTTCTAATTGAGATTTACCTTGACAACCACCTGTGAATTAGCTTACATTCAGTGTCCCAATTTATCCCCAACCTCAATGTCATTCCAAATATTGTTTTGTCTGCAATAATAAAGATTACTCTTTTATTAAAATTGCAATACCTCACCCTTTTTCAATTCTCTTAAGAGCACTACATTTATCATTAACAATTTATAATAAAACATTTTTTAAGAATTGCAAGTGGTTTAAAGGAGTAGTTTCCTAAACATGTTTAAAAATTATATATTAGTAGAACTTGACCTTAGTCTACAGAACATCTGAGTATATAATTTGCAAACGAGTGACTTCATTCATGTTGATTGAATATGGTTAACCTGCACACCTTTTTTAAATTAGCTAAAAAAAGAAACCCAACATAATTCCCCTTTCTATCTAAAAAAAGACCCTCCTTTTTTTGTAGTTAAGACACACTATTTTTGGCTGAAGCCAGCTTTACAAATTCCTTATTTCTTTGACATGCACAGCTGTTTAAAGAAAAATGAAAATATGCTACATTATTCAAGAACATAACATGCTGAAAATGCCAACAAAGTTTTTATCAAAAGCACATTCAAATAATCATGGTTGGAAGGTAATAAAATGATTTACTGTTCCTTGTATGTAACTGAAGAATAATTTCTTAATGAGAATTTTAATTTGTAAATCAAGTATTTCAGAATCTGAACATTAGACTGGATATAAATATAGAAATTATTTTATATCAGGGTTACATTATTGGATCCCAAATGAATTTCAGCTGAATCCCTGACATACACTATCTAAAAATTTATTTGTAACTATTATCATACATAAATAGACCCTAAAATATAGTATGCCTAAAGGAATTCCTTAGCATTCATAATTGATCAAAGATATGGAAACATTCTATTCTCTTTTGCACTCAGATTCCTTTCTTCATTTGAACCAGCACCTAGCATATTTCTTGACACAAGAAAACTGCCAAACTTACTAAATAAACCAGATATATCCTTTATTCTAAAGAATCTAAAATAATGAGTGAATTTAATCAAGTATTTTTTTTAATTTTTTTTCGTCAAAATACAGACCTAGTCATTTATCACATTGATTGGCATATACTTACCTGTGTTTTAAAGTATAAATTAGCAATATCATCTTTTCCCTTACAGAACATGTCAGGATAATATATGGCAACCAATGTAATAGAAAGGATACAGAATGAATAGTCGGCAAACCTGGCTTCTAGCCCAGATGGTATTTTCTGAAAAAACTAGCAATAACATTTCTAAAGGTAAAGCTAAATTTCTGAATTCCCACACCCCTGCTCTTACAATTTTCAGGGATAATCAGATGCAGATGAGTGATTCTTGCTCACTAAAATGAAACCGAGAATGACATTTTTTTTTTATATTTACAATGAGAAATTACTTTCTCAGAACTGAATATATTAAGTCTGCATGATCAGTGCCTTCTCCACATTTAGGGATATTTAATTGAAATATAGATCATAATCAGCAGGTTGCTTGTTGAGCATGAAATAAGGAGAGAAAGATGAATGGAATATATACTGACATTATGCTAAGACAGCCTCATTCATTCTTCTCACAGTCTGGATAATCTTGTCACTAGGGATGAAATACTTAACTTTATTTGCTAAAATCCTATGAGTCTACTTCCTCACTAAGTTCGACCTTGTCAATAACAGTCCAAACGTTAGGATCCCTCTGATAATGTTTGTCTTTATGTCTAGTCTTTTTCCAATCCTCATTTTTAATTGCCAAGGAGCGATCTATATCTTTTGGGACAATTTCCACATATATACTTCAATCAATTATTATTATATTTTTTGGTGGTGAACTAACAGGGAAGGACTGGGAGAAGCTTACCCCACAGAGAGGAATACTTTATCACTGACAATGGTTTAGAATTGTGGGGCTTATGAAAATAATAAAAATCAGGATAAAATTTAGCTGCTTTTATCATGGTTTTTAAACTCTCTACAGACAATTACCTTACTTTGGGAAGACAGCTCCCACACCCTGTTGATTCTCTAGTATGCTATTTTAATTTCACATTTTTTCATTTTTCATTATTTAGTCATTATTTCATTTGCTCATTATTTATTACTTTCACTTATTTATTTCATTTACTTACTTTTTACTTATTAGTTTCATTTAATGTTTTCATTACTCTATTTCTTACCATACTTACTCATATATAACTCCTATCTGCCAGGGCTAGGTCAGGAAAAGAGAAGCCGCTTTATGCATTTGGGGTATGAACAGCTTTGTGTGGAAGTAAAGGCTCACACTACTATTGAAAGATCTGGAGCCTGTGTGTCAGGGAAGTTACTACTGAAGGTCAGCAGAGCTGACATGAAGGTCAGAGCCAGCAATGGGGATCACAGCCTGAAGCACTGGAATGTGGGTAGAGGGGCCCAAGCTCAGAGGAGAGACCACTGCAAAGCTGCACATGCCTTCAAAAGAACTGTCTGTGAGGGAGACCACCAGGGCTGACTGCCAAAGTCACCGTGTCTGACCAGCACAGCCTCCAGAGATAGTGGCCTCTGCTCCTTTCTGCCTTCAACTCTCATACAAGTCCACCTTGTTGGCAAAGCCTAAACTCATAGGAGAACGGATTATGGGAAACACAGTTCTCAAATTCAGATCAGGATGGTGGAGTGGTGCTAAGAGGACAAAAATGTCCGATACAATAGTTTAAAATAGGTGATACACAGGTGTCCTCATATCAGTTTCATTTCTTCTTCCCTAAGGCTATTGGGTAAAAATTTCTTACTGAGTGTGGCTAAGGGAAAGGCTGTGGTACACTTTTAGATATAATTCTACTTGGGCATATCTTTCTAGCTTCAAGGCCTTTGCTGTTAGATTCACAGTTGTTAAGTTATGCACTTATCTGAAGTTCCACATGTAATAATACATCTTATTTTCTTTTCCTCTTCTTCACTCTTCTCCTTATATCCCTCCCACCCTCAGCGCTGCCTCATCTATCCTTTCTCTACCTTCAGAATTCAATATTCATAACCTGGCATGCTTCAGTCTATCTGTCTCTCTGTATTCTTTTAAAGAAATTAAAGGTTTCAGTATAATATATAATAATTATATGTATATATAGATGTGCATATAAATCTAAGTTATATATTTTTGTTTTATTTTATTACATTGCAATAATTTTATATTGCAGTTTTCTGCATCTTGCTTCCGTCCCTAGCTTCCTATCCAAACTAGCTAGCATTAATCCATCTCATATATTATAATGACCTCAATATATCATTGTATGAATGGAGTACAAGATATTCAAACATACTCATTACCAAATACTTTATCTACTTTTTGTTGTCACTACAAACACAAAATATCAACATCCAAGTGCATATGTCCTTATATATTAGTGTTTCTGTTCCTAGGAATAGATTTCCAGGGATAGCATTATTAGAAAAATGTAAACTTAAAATTATGATGGAAGTCACCAGGTGACTTTTAAAATGCTGCAAAAATTCATTTTTCCACTAGGTTTGAAAATACCTTTTTCTACATTCCTGGCAGTCATAGTGTCAACAAATGTGTGTGTGTGTGTGTGTGTGTGCGTGTGTGTTTAACAATCAGATAAATGCAACATAATTGTCAAAAATGTTACTTTAGTGTCCCTTTCCCTGATTCCTAGGAAGTGAAGATCTTTTATTCATAGACATATTGGCAATTTAGACTTGCTCATCTATGTTTTTTTTTTCCAAAACATTTGCTTGTTTTCTATCAGGTTGTTTATATTTAAAAAATTTGGAATTTATGTTGTATATGCAGAGAGAATAGAATTGTGTTTTCTTTTAGATGAAGTTGTCAGCTACATGTATTAAATAAATTACATTTTCTTCACAGAATTAAAATACTTTTCTCATGTTAAATTCTTATTTTAAAAATGTACATCTAGAAGTTAAATACTAAATTCTCAAATTTGCTGAAATCTATTTCTGTGACCTCTATTCTATGCCACTTATCTTTCTATATTGTAATCCCAGTTATCTTTTGATAAGAGACTTTACCATATATTTTAATATTGGCATGCTTTTCCCTATGTTCTAACTATTGATACCATGTACCATCTAAGATGATCCTAAATAATTAAGAAAAATATCTCTTTTGGGTTTGTACTTGGCATTGCATTAAGTGTATATATTAATATTTTTAGAATAATTTAATTTTTCTGATTTTAAGTGTTTCGATGCATAAACACACTTGTCATCATTGGCCCAAATATTGTATTATTCCTTTCAATAGAATTGTTTTTAAAATTAATTTTTATGGCCAATTATGTTTCTACGTTCTCCAGTTGTGTGTGTATATGTACATATGTGAGTTGTGTGTGTGTGCATAAGACATATTTAAGTGTAAATGTGGCATACTTTTTGTATACTTCTCCCATTTTGGACATGGAGAGGTGTTAGTTTCCCCTTATTAATGTTCTGTTCCTGGCCCTCCATGCCCATCATTCCTGTACATGCCAATGGCATAGCATCCTAATACAAGGAAGGATCTGTAATTTTCTACCTAAAGTCTTTTAGCTTTCTTGAGAGAGTTAATGCCACAATAGCAGCCCTCAGGCAATATCAGATGTGAGTTGGAGGAAAAATGCTCCAGATGTTCTGCTCTCATTGTAGTTTAACTCCGAGTTGTGATCTACAGTCTCCCAGAGTTTCCGGCAGGAATGAGCTCCAGTTACCCACAGCAAACGTCACTGATTACACACCATTTACTGGCTTCTTTACTTTCTCTAATCGCTTTCCCTCTTCAATGGGTGCTTTTTTTGGATCATCTCCCAACTACTAGCCCTAAAATTATTGCTTTGGAGAATGTTTCTTGTTTAAGCCAACCCACGACAGTTTTTCTTACATCAATTTCCCTTGCTGCTTTATGATCTAACTCCAAATATGTCTCACCTTGTTAGACTTCTATATTCTACACTGCATTCCTTAATTTCTTATTAGCTTTTGCCCAATATAACATTATGTGCACTTAAAAAAACAAAACAAAACAAAAAAAAACTTCTGAATCATTTGTGTTTAGTGGGCAGACAACTAGATTTTGCTTTGTTAACCAACCTGAAAATTATTCTCTTTGAATTGATAACTTAATACCTTTCTTTTTCACAAGATTGACCAATTTGGCCTCAGTTTTATCATATAATTTTATTTTGCACACCTTCACAATATTGTCTGTTTCAGTTTGTCTTCCTCATTTTTATTTATCTTATTGTTCTTTTTGGTAATTTAATTAAATCTGCAGAGCATATAACCTTCACATACTATACTGTCTCCTATATATTTATTACTTAGTTTTGGTTCTATAGTTACATATATATTCATTGTCACCACCAGTACTTACGTCCTTGACTGTCCGATGTCTTTGGCTATCTAAAACTCTTTTTTTTGGCAGAGTCCATGAGAATAATATTCCTTGTGTTCTTGCATGTCCACAATAGTTGGTATGAATGTTAAAGGTTATTTCACCTGAACATAAAATACTTAGCTAACATTATCTTTCTTTGAGTATCCTAAATATATTAGTCCTTTGTCATATAGCATAAAGCAATGTTGTCTTTTTGTTAGAAGACCAAAGCACTTTTTTATTTATTTTAACTTTTTTATTTAGTCCCATTTCCCTTAAAGCCTCCCAATTTTTTTCTTGGTGTTGGCCATTCTGGGACGATTTTCTCAGGAAAAATAAGTAGGTTCACTCTTTATTTCAGGAAATTTTCCAGAACCAATATATAAGTCCAAATCCTCATTTATTCATGGGAATGTTCCCAAAAACAACAGGTAGTTAGGTATGCAAGATCACACCAGTGGGAGAGAAGGCAGACAGTTTCCTTGCCCAAGAAACTAGCACCAAGCTCAGTACATCTATTTCAATTCCACTCCAAGCCTTTTTCCACATTGTCTTACTTTTGTCTGCTACATAAGCATGTCCCAAAGTTCACCCCAAATATCACAAGATTAAGCTGAATCTCACAAGAGTCTGTTTAATTTCTCCCCTTGTTAGTACTTCTTTCATTTGCATTTAGCTTGGCTTCCTTAACTGTCATCACCATGTGAGGCAAGCTAAATTGATGCTTGTGAAACACTGACCCTCTTCTCCACTAGATCTAATTATACCTCAGTGTGTGGCTCACCCCATTAATGTGGTTGTTTGAACTTGAACATTCTGCAGCTTTCTTCTCCTTATCTCATCTGTGTCTTTATATAATACTAAAAGTGTATTATTCTCATACTGATTTAACACTTCTATATTTACTATTATTATATAGAGAATTTTCATTCATATATACATACCTACACAATTAAACTTTGAAACTTTGATAAACTCTCTAAACAATACACATCATGTACTTATTTATTAGCGTACTTAATTTTTAATCTATAATACAATGCAATACATTTCACAGAACAGTAATATATAATGTTACACTAGAGAGAAATACTCCACTTCTCTGGGTCTTGGTTTCCTCATATTTAAAATAAGGAGCTTGTGCTGTATTCCAAAGGAGTTTTGAGCATCCCCCTTCCTTCACAAGCTAGAGAGATGGGAGGTTGAATGAGTGAAACTCCTTCACTTAACTTCTTTACCTTCCTCAACTAGAATAAATCTTACATTTTCTCTTCTATATACTGGACTCCAGGAGAAGATTTCACTTGAACAAAAATTCTGAGATTTAAAAAAAAGTGTGAAAATAACTCCACTGAATAATTGTCAAGATGATTTCTAGATTTTTAAAAAAGAAAGAAAAGAAAGAAGGGAGGAAAAATCTCATGGTTCCTTGATTTTATAAATTAATCATTAATGATAATAATTTTTTTAAACAAAATACATAAAGAGAAGTTGCCAGTGAGTAGTTTATTCAGTGTGACTCATCATATATTAGAGAGAAAATACAAAAGATAAACAGATATTTTGCACAAGTACAATCACTCTCCTGTTTATGCTGATCTCTTCTGATTGGTTGGGTGTCCACGATTGTTAAATGTTTTTAATATCATCCTTGAAACTCAGACATGGCTAGCATGAAGGGGTAAGCACTTGTAAACAGCATGTCTTGGTTTACATTTTATCATTTCTCATACTATATACCTATACTTAGAAAACGATAAGTCTACATTTCAATTTGTAGACTTTAATCATGAGACCAACTCATCCATTTCATAAGTCTGTAAGTGCAGATTAAAATGGTAGAAAAGATGAACATAAAACTCTTAAGATCAAACCACCTCTGTTTTAACTCTGGTTATCACAGGTACTACATTGTGAAAAACTGAAGGATATCCATAAATGTTCATTGATCTATTTTTAATCTATCTATATATTTTCTCTTAAAAAATATATTATACACTATTTAGCCATCACCTGTTCAAGGGAATATAACTCAATAATCTGTAACTGCAACTTCCAGGTATGGACAAGGAAATTAAGACAGGTACTTTCGTTTGTTTGATTTTAATTAAAGTGAATTTCTATTTACCCTATGGGAACACAAACAGGGATACAAACAGGCTGATCTTCTGGTGCTGTCTTTCTCAATAGGCACCTGACACTGGAATGAATTTAAAATAATTAACTATAGGCAAGAACAGGTAGTTCTACCCTTCCAAGCTTATCAGTCCAGTGAAACAGGCCACTTTTTCAGAGTTAAGCCCTGGTGATAATTTTGAGAAGGCTATTTTGACCCAGACAATATTATCTAATTGGATTGCAATCTGGAAGAAATGTGGCTAGAGTGAGATTAAGAAAATCTGTGGTACATATTACTTGATAATAAAAACTAATAAGCTTAAAGTGAATTGATGCGCTATTCAGGGTTCTCAAATTGTGCCTGACATCAAAATAATGTATCAACCTGTAAGACACATGAGTCATCATCACCCTACACTGGCTGTGCTCCAGAATGCTCTGTACCCACTGGACCCAGAAACATCCCAGTTCCTTTGTTGATCTGTTCTCCTTACCTGAGGTAACTTCTACCCTCCATCTTCTTCTCTGCCTAGCATATATAACCCATCCACCCCTTAAATTCAAGCTCAAGTTTCAACCACTTCATGGTAACTTCCATATTTCCCGATTATCTAGGCATCGGGCATCTTTTTCGTTTCTCATCTTAATTAACACTGAAATCCTTGTTCTCTAAGCATTTTAACCCCTTTGCACCAGCTAGTTAATAGCTTTTTCAGAGGACAGACACTAGATATTCCTCTTTGCTAGTAAACTATTATGTATTTGCCCAAAGAATACAGTCTATTAAATAGGGGGGAAATGCTAGGACTAAAATTCAGGCATTTCTATATCATATGAGCATCCGGGTTATAAAAATATGTAAACATCTCCATTCAATTAATAAATAGGCATTGCCCTAAGTCTTCCCTCCTCCCCCAAGTTCCTTCTCACCACCCTGGCAGTCTCCCCTCAATCCATCAAACTGAAGGGATAATCTGAAGCACAGAGGAGGCTGCCAGCTACCTGCGGTAGCCTCATGGCCACTGTCTGTTCTGATGGGTTGTATCCATACCATAGAGGTTGCTATGTATTTTTTAATTTTACCACTGATTAATGTCTTAGACAATTTAAATCAAGGGAATAGTTTTCTCTTCTGTAGAAACTGGTTCAGAATTTTCAGTTTGAAATTAAAAGATATCATATAATCTTCTACCAATTAGAATAATTTGTGCTTCTAATGAGAGTCCATGCCCTTTTCTGGTTTTTAATATGTATTTCCTTTTAATAATGAGCACAGTGATTTTGCTTATTATGTATAGATACTGTGTTTCTTTCAACTCCAAATGTTATGAATTTCTTTTTCTGCTTTCCAGAAATTAATGACATTTAAACAGCTATATATGAAGCCAAATCATACTCCATAAATCATTTATTTAATGCTATTCTAGTATTCCATTTGGGTATGGAGTTCCAATATCTCTAAAATAACATTTCATTCCTAAAGTTGTTTTATAACAACAATGAAAGTAGAATAAACCAAATTTGAAAATAATTTTATAAGTAATTGATCTAGAACCATACGATTGGAAGTGATTTTAAGAATATTTTTGTATAAATGGACATCCTATGAATAAAAGACAACAGTACTATTATGATGCCAATTATTTAGACTAAAATTTATTATTAATTATAATTATAACTTAAAATATGTCTGTTATAATTGGTAGTTTTTTTCAAGGTCTTTCAAGTCAATAACCATGTGACAATAGAATGAGCATTATGTGTTTTAAGGAAAACTTCCTAAAAACAATAATCTTAAATTGGGTTCTTGGGAAAGGCAGCATATTGACAAGTGAAATGAAGATTGCTATGTTAATATGAATTAAGGCAGAATCTAAGAATAAGTGCTACTTGTCCTTTGTCCTCAGTAGGATGAGTGTGCAGGAAAATACAAAAATGAAACAATATTTGTTCTCAGCGCTCAGTACCTAAGATCCATTCACATTTTCCTCTCTGGAAAAAAGATTCTATTCATAACATTCCATCTCTGCTCCCATCATAACACTCAAAGTAAAAACTTAGTTTTATCTTCTCAATGGAATCATCAAAACAACAGCTGTTCACTCAGTGTACAGCTTCCTCAGAACAGGGATGAGGGAAACAAGGTTTATCCCAATGGAGACTTCAGCCTTTTGGTTGTTTCCTACCTCTTCTATGATCTCCAGTTAGAATAAGTTTAGATCCTTTGCTAGATATCCTTGTAAAACCTAAATTATTCCATATTTTCCAGTCTTAAGTATCCATTCTTCCTATATAATAAGGACAAAATTAGTATGCGCCTCTATTCTGCATTATTGAGGAAAGTCTCTTATTTATGTTTATTTTCTTCTGTTTTCTAGAAATACTTGCATGTTCCCTAAATCTTTTATGTTTTTCTCTTATTACTTTTGCCAACCATTTTCCACTAGACAGCCTTTTCATTTCTTAAAGGTCATCTCTCAGTGACTGTAACCATGGCCAAGGGCTGTGCCATTTTCCTTTCTGCTTCTCTTCAGAATGGACACTGAAGCATCTCTTAATTCACCAAAGTACAGCCAGTAAAAATCTACATAATTTTAACTGACTGTATTGAGGAGATGAAATTACACGGCTAAAATGGAAACTATGAGACAGGATACTTGTGGCTACTAAACACTTCCTCCTTGTATGAGCACACTGATCCTCCCATGAAGATACAGTCAATATCAGAAAAATCCAGATGATCCTACTACAAATTGAGACCAACTGGAAAGAATGAATCACCTTGGGGAAGAGAAGACACATGAAGGAAGGCTAAGGAGCCCCAGCCAGCAGGCAATATCCAGGCCCAAGACTGTGAATGAGACTTTCTCAACCTTCTAGCCCCACCCATCTTCCAGATGAGTGCAGCTGCACTAGTGACCCCACTGACATCTCATGGAGCAGAAGAGCCACCCAGTCAACCCAAAATTTCATTAAGAACAATAACATTATTTTAAGCTATTAAATTTGGGGTATGTTATGTAGCAATAGAGAATCAAAACTGTCTTAGATATCACTGCTGATAGTCAGTTTGCTGTATCCTTTCATAGGAGGTGACCTGCTTGATTTCTCTCTCCAAAGCTGCAGCTCACCTCCAACAAGATGGCTTACTTCTCAGGATGAATAAACTCTCCTGACTCTGAACTCATCACTAGGAGTCTAACTAGATTCCTGTTCTGGTTTGCTAAAGCTGCTGAAAAGCAATATACCAGAAATGGATTGGCTTTTACAATGGAGGTTTGTTAGCTCACAAATTTACAGTTCTAAGGCCATGAAAATGGCCAAATTAAGGCACCAAGAGGTAGATACCTTCTCTGAGGAAAGGCTGATGGTGTCCAGGGTTCCTCTGTCACATGGGAAGGCACATGGCCAGAGTCTGCTGGGCCTCTCCGGGATTAGCTTCTGGTTTCTGTTGCTTTCTCCAAAATGTCTCTGGGATTCTTCCTTAGCTTCTCTCTTTCAGCTCCTCTGCCTCTGTCCTTCCTTGTTTCTCCCAGGACATTTCTCTCTAAGCATCTGGGGGTCTTCTCTTAGCTTCTCTGGGGCAAAATCTGGATTTCATCTCTCAGCTTCTCTCCTGGTTCTGGTTTTAACAGCTGTCTCCAAAATGTCTCTGTGTGTTTTCTCTCTAAGCATCTCTGAGTTCCCTTCAAAATCTCTCTGCCTTTTATCCTCTCATAGAGGACACCAGTAAATGAATTAAGATCCTACGTGAATGGGTGGGGTCACATGAAAATGATCTAATCAAAAGGTCCCACCCACAATTGGGTGGATCATATCTCCATGGAAACAAACCAAATCAAAATATCCCACCCACAATAGGTCTGCTCCCACAGGATCAGATTAAAAGAACATAGCACAATTCCCAACTCATCATTTCGCATAAAGAAAGAAAGAAAGCTTCCCCTAGTCAGTGTCTCTGTGGAAGTTCCACTCTTCTCTTGAGGATAAAAACTTTAAAGATGTTGCAACCTCTCCATTTCAAAGTAAGATCAAGGCTTACTTTTGCCTAAGTAAAATTTCCACTGGGGCTGTTTTCTTTCTCAAACAAAAGAGCAGCCTTCTTGCAAAAGATGAATTCTGTAGCCATGCTTGTGCAAAAACCTCAGGCATTTTTATGTTTAGCAGACTGTCTCCAAAATTTACATACACTGGGAGGGATTCCTGCCTTTTTTTTTTCATATCTTAGCAAGTGTACTATATAGTAGGTCAGACTATATCCATGTCTGTAGCAGACAATGTTTATTCATATCTCTAGAGAAAGCCTTCTTTTTAGCTTTTACTATCTCCAGAGTATAAAATGATTTTGGTCTAAGATTAATGCAATTGGTATAGTAAGATGTTATCTTCCCCTCTTTTCCCTAATATTCCCCCAAAAGAAATGGTTTTTTAAATAAAATTATTTTTAAAGTGTTGTATTTATTTAATCTCTACTATTAGTATGACATAAATTCCAATTTTTGTCATAACATTTTTCTCTCTGAAATCTAGATATGCCTTATTATTTTCAGAAGACTGAAGATCAGGCTTTTCAGTGCACAATTTCTATAAAATATCAAGGAGATTAGTATAAAAAGAACTCATCATGTGAGAAAAAGAGTCAAAGTATACAAATTTGATGCAAAATAAAACTGGCCTGAATCAAAACAAAGGGACTATATTAAACACTCATAATGTCTGTAATTTAGTTTATCCCCTGATCCAGCCTGCAGGGAATCATATGCGTGAGTCTTTGGATGAGGAGGCTTTGATAAAAGACACTGTCCAAACTAAATAAATTGGGAATTTGAAAAGCCAAGGTGGCAGCAGTATCAATTATCATGGCTTCAGCAACGAGGCACGGAATATGTCAACATTGGACAGTGTTGTTGCTTTGAGCAGTTAAGGGCACCAGACATAAAACCCTCAGCCTTATATTTGCATACACAGTGTCAGCCATCAATAACTTTAAGGCAAAAGTCAGTTGCCTCCTCTTTTTCTAAGCCAACTCAGTAGGTGAACTCACAGCCCTCCCCCCAATGTGGAACATGATTCCCAGGGGTGTAAATCTCCCTGGCAACACAAGACATGACTACCAGGGATGAGCCTGGACCAGGCATTGCGGGATTGAGAAACTCTTCTTGACCAAAAGGTGGATGAGAAATGAAACAAAACAAAGTTTCAGTGTCTGAGAGATTTCAAATGGAGTCGAGAGATCACTCTGGAGGGCATTCTTACATGCTATATAGATATCCCTTTTTAGTTTTTAGTGTATTGGAATAGCTAGAAGGAAATTCCTGAAACTGTAGAACAGCAACCCAGTAGCCTTGATTTTGAAGACAATTGTACGATTATATAGCTTACATGGTGTGACTGTGTGATTATGAAAATCTTGTGACTCACACTCCCTTTATCCAATATATGGACAGATGAATAGAAAAATGGGGATAAAAGTAAATGTATAATAGGGGGGATGAGAAGGATGGGATGTTCTAGGTGTTCCTTTTTACTGGAATTTTAATCTTATTTTAATTTTTTTGGAGTAATGAAAATGTTCAAAAATTGATTGTGGTGATGAATGCACAACTATATGATGGTACTGTGAACAAATGATGGTACTCTGTGAATGACTGGTATGTGAATACACCTCAGTAAAACTGAATTAAAAAAAAAAAATCGGTTGCCTCAAGCAACCAGTGTCAACATTTGCAGACCTCATAGGTAGACAGCCACATCAGGGGAGCAGGAAAATCATGACACCATATTGATTCCTAGAAGACAAACTTGCAAATACCATGAGAGACATTCCTTGAGAGAAGTCCAGAAGAGCTAGTCGTGGTCAGTTTGGAGGACAGCCAAAAGAGAATCAGAGATACCCTGATATGTGACTGTTATTGTGATATCCTTTGTGTCCCCGGGTTAGTTTGGCCTGATAATATCCACAGCCATGTCCTGGTCTACCCTTTTGAATCTTGCCCAATGTTGCTTTATAAATTCAATGCTACCTGACTTATACAGCAAACTGTTATTTTCAGGAATGAGATAGGAGGATAAGAACTCTTCTGAGTGCCTCCTGCATGTACACTTGTTTCCAAACTCTATCTGATGGTTTAAATTAAGTCCACTATTACTTTAAAAAGGGATCTTTCTAAGACAAATTCAGTCACTGGCTTGTGTATAGAAATTTTTGAAGTATAAATTAATATTGAGTAATGCAAACTCATTCTATACTGTTCAAGATGAAGCTTTTCCATTTACATTTCATGAAAGATTAAGGCAGCTAAAAATAGAAATGTGAATAGACTCAAAGTAACAGTTTGCATTTAGATGCTGGAAAACAATAAGAGAAATGCTTCTGTGTTCTTTTCATTTGCATATGTATGTGGGTAAAGGCAAGGTAAAGATCAAGAAATCTGAACTCTGAAATGGCATTTCAGTAAAACAATCTAGTGACAAAAATGCTTTTTCACAGAAAAACCAGTTTCCTTCTTCCAACATTTCTGGATAAAATGTAACAAACCTTACTTCCCCACCTCCTGCAATTTTAGGTGGAGAAAAGCTGTTTTGGAAAATATCTGTGTGCAATCAGCTACACATTCACTAGAAAACGTAATCATCTCTTTTCCACACCAAATTCAATTATGCATCCATTTTAAAAGAAACATCCTGTGGCTTATACATTATTCTTGAATTTAAAACCTACATCAAACCTTAAAAAAAAAAAAAAAATTAAGATTACTTTAAGTACATAAACAACTACTTTCAGCACTAACTTAATTTTTTTTATTTTCAAATGCAAGCAAACTATAGCCAGCGGTTACTGATAATACCCATCTGAAGAGCCAGTTAACAGTTCTTTTGTTTTAGTTCTCATTAACACTGTAGAATCTTAGAACTATGAGAAAAGGTCTCAATTTTGAACACCATTTCTCTCCCCACCTTTCCAAACTCGGCCAAATGATCAGAGTCCTTGGTCAATAAAACAGCTCTTTCACAGCTGTGAAAAACATCTTTCAAAAATCCTGTCTAAAACGGTAACCTCGAGGTTACCTTGAAGTTAAATCTACATAATTTCCCTTACGTGAGATGGTTATCTTCTAACTGATTTATCTAATCCTGCTTCCAGAGATCTTAACACCTCCTTTTGTAAATATCACGCTGAATAAAAAAAAAAAAAAAAAATTTGATGCTCTCTTTCTTAAACAACCATTCTATAGATATTTATTAAGCATTTATTATGTGCAAAGTACTCTTATAAATATCAAAACAGGTTAGTAACACAAGAAAAAAAAACATATATAATCAGAAGATATCCACTGGGTTATGTATTAAATTTTCAGACAGGCATTATCTTGTGCCCTTTTAAAATGTCAAAAACCATCTGCTAACACACAGTTTTATCCAATTCTCTTTTCTATTGAAAGTACTATTTGAACCACTTTGATCAAATTTATGCTTTAAAAATCCTTTAAAATCCTTTAAAAACTAACAAAATGAAATGAAATACAAGGGCCTTATGATTACTCCCAGTATAAGCTTGTGATTTATTGAGTCACACCTAGGCAATCACTGTGAAGACACAATAATTGGGAATACTTGGTCTCATGAGAGAAATTGCTCAGTATATATTTTAATTTTCTTGTCCCAGTGAATGTAAAATTGGATATCCCGGATAGACCCACACTCTAATTTAAGTGATTCTCTGGTTTTAAGAATTCTTCCTGAAACATCTGTCACATTACTTAGCAACATGAGCACAGTGGCCTACATCCATCAGAGAGCAAATGGTTACCATTTGTTTGGAAAGAGAAGAAAAAACAAGATATATCTTGATTATAATCAACTCTGACACATATGTAGTTAGACCCAGTTATATTGGATGAATCAGCACCAGGGGATTGTCTCCTTCCTCTTTTAGATATGTGGTGAGTGGCAAAAATATGTAGAGAAGGTATAGAAATCAAGAAAAGAATAACCATTTTTAAACATTAGACCTGAAATATTTGAGCTAGATTCAAAAACCTACTCAACTTCACCAGGGTTTTTAAATCAGTCCCCAACTGATGCTTAAAAGTAGATTTGTTTGGTGGCAGGTTATCAATCACTCACAAATCGGCTACTGAGCCCTCTCACACTGCTAAATGTCCCTGTATGCTAAAATAGATTACAGAATATGAGAATGGCTTATTTCTCTACCCAGTCAAAGCTCATTGATCCCCATGTTCTTCACCTCTTTGAGGATGGCGCCAGAATATTCCTTGAAACAACTTTGGGAAAAATAACTGAGCTACTGCAAAGGAAACCGATTGTATTTTTGTCACCAGAGGCACTTTTACTTTCTGGTGTATAGATTTCAAATATGGTCACCATCAATTCTTCCTCTCTTTGAAATGCATGCTGCTCCACCCATTAAAAAATGGAATCTATCTTCCCCTCCACACCCTGAAGATGGGTTGGCCTTGTAACTTGACTTTATTAGTAAAATACAGAAGAATTGCAATGCCATTTCTATGACCAGCCTTTAAGAGCCTAGCAGATTCTGTTTTCTCTCTGGGAAAGACAACCATCATAGTATAAAGAAGTCTGTGTTAGTCTACTGAATAAGGGAACAGAAAGAGAGCCCATGTGGAGAAGGACTGAGCTTCCAAACATGTTAGTAAAGCCCCATTAGACATTTTGGTGCAGCCACCAGGTAAATGCAGGTGATTGAGTGACCCCAGCCAATGTCACATGCAGTAGAGGGAACCATTTTGAATACCAGAACTATAAAATCTTGAGAAACAATAAATTATGTTTTAAGCCAGTAAGTTCTAGGGTGATGTTTTAATATTGCAATAGATAACTGAAACATACAACTATGGCAAAAAAGTCAATTCTTTTGATAATGATATTCCAAGATTTTATCTCTGTTCTTTTACTTAAACTGGTATGGCTTCATTTGTAAGGTAAGTAAGGACATGGAATTTGACAAACATAAAACATTCAGTAAAGGCCCAGATGTAGATTCATCAAACAATGGGGAGGCTATGGCAAGGGAACATCCATTGTCATGTTCTAATATAATCAAATATATCTCCCTAAAGACATGATTAATATAGCAATCCCTCCTTTTCTCTTAATGCTTTACAAGAGTTACCCAGCATTTTCAAGTTATTCAAAAGACTCATTCCTCAAAAGAACTATCCAAATACTTCTTTATAATGCCACTGTTCATAAACCTTTCCTAGCCATGATTCTCAGAGGACTGCAGCAAAACACAATCTTAAAAATTGTCTCCCACCAAGAGATTTCTCTTGGGATTCCTTTGCTTTTAGAAGTGAAGAAGAGGTTATATGTCACTAAATTAATACTCCTTTCCCTGAACCATCATTTCTGTCAATACTATTAATAAAATATTTTATAAGAATATAAAATATCAATGCTTCAAAAGTAGGCAAGATTAGTAAGCACTATTCAAATTCAGGAGACACTATCACAGGTAAATGCTCCTATTACTTCTCAGGGATCTCAGTATAATGCAAAATCCCCTCAACATGGTTAACGAAGCCCTGCTTCCCTCACCAATCTCATGTCTTGCCTGTCTCACCACAGTTTTTTTAACCATGGCCACTCCAAAATAGAAATAATAATAATAACAATGAAAATAAATTCCATGCAAAGCAGAGGGAAGAACTCTGAGCAGGGCCCAAATGCAAGGCCCAGGTACTCAGGTCTCCTAATACTGAGGCTGGACCAAGAGAATTAAGAGCTCTCATTCTCCCACCACCACAAGCCTTGCACAGAGTATCAAGAAACAGCTGTTTATTCCCTTGAAAATGATAAAACTGTGGCAAACAATCCCATCTGTGGAGTATGAATGTTCAAAACTGAGGGTTGAGCAAGAAAAAATGAGAATAACCCACCATATCATACACCATACAAAACACAAGTACAATACCGTACAACTAAAGAAATTTGAAGTCTTGGTACACAGACTGTGCGTATCATTTGTGATGGCAACAACAACAAAAGCCAAACCTAGCACAACTTTTGACTAGATTGGCTCAACTCCCTACACTAACTGCCTAAAAAGGAAGAGACATGCCCATTTCTGGGCATAAATACTATCTACCTCAGTATGTACTATTCTTCAATACATGATGTCTAGCATTCAATATAAAATTATAAGAAGAATATAAAAGCAAGGAAAAACAAATATTTTGCATAATTCAGTCAAGTGAACCAGTTTTATAAATTAGCCAGATGTTGGAACTATCAGTTAAGGACTTTAAAACAACTACGATTAATATGCTAAGAATCTAGTGGAAAACCTGGACAACATGCATAGAGAGATGGAAAATATCAGAAAGAGATGAAAACTAATTTTAAAAATAAAATATTATTCTAGAAATAAAAATGTAGACTATATCAGAGGTAAAGAATTTCTTCAGCTGGTATATTAGCAGAGTGGACTCAGCTGAGAAAGCAATCAGTGAACTTGAAGTTAAGTTGATTTAAGTTACCTGAAATGAAACAAAAAGACAAAAAAAAAAAAAAAAAAAGAGAGAGAGAGAGAGAGAGAGAGAACAGAGCTGAAGACATTATAAGAGATGACAGCTGAGAATTTAGCAAAATTAATGAAACCACCGATCAAAGAAACTCAAAGGGCCCAAAGAAAAACACATACCTAGACACATCATAATGAAAATGCTGAAAAGCAAAGAAAAGAGGAAATCTAAAGGCAGCTAGAGAAAAAATACACATTACACACAGTGAAACAAAAAGTGATAAAATTTCCAGCAGACTTCTTGTCAAAAAACATGCAAGCCACAGCAATGTAGCAATATTTTTAAAGTATTGAAAGAAAAAACTGTCAACCAGAATTCTATACCTAGCAAAAATACCTTTCAAAAATAGAAAACAAAAACAGAATATTTCTTGATACCTGATCAGCACTATAAGAAATGTTAAAAAGAAGTTTTCTCAGGCAGAAGAAATATGATACTATATTGAAATTTGGATGCACACAAAGAAATGAAGAGCACTAGAAATGGTAAAAAAATGACAATAATATTAAATACATTTTTCCTTTCTGTCATCATTTAAAATATAATTAAAAGCAAATATAATAGCAGTTATTGTGAGTGCTTGGTGTATATAAAATTAAAATATATGATAAAATAGCACAGAGGATAGGAGGGAGGAAATAGACGTGCACCACTGAAGTTCTGTATATACTATATGTCACCTGGAATGTCATTTAAAGGAAGTTAGAGATACAGATTTTAAACCCAAGGGCCATCATTAAAAAAAAATAGAAGGTCTAACTAATAAGTTAGACATGGATATAAAATGGAATCATAAATTATTCCTCATTAATTTAAGAAAAGAAAAAAAAAATATTTTGAATACTCAAAATGGGCTAGGCACTGCTCCAGGATACAATAATGTACAAGACAGACTAGGTCCCTATTAACTATGAGAGAAAAGAAACAATGAATAGTTATTAAAGAATGTGCTTGATACTGTACAAAAAAAAAGAAAAGGGCTATGAGAGAATTTAACAGGCTTGCCAATGTGATCAGGAAGAACTCTGAGAGGAGATGGCATTTAAGACACTTGTCTGTTAGTCCAGTACTCTTTTGATTACCAAACTCTTAAAAATTACAGATTCTTTCATTTCAATGTATTAGCAGAAAGAATATATGATAATGAGACTGAATGACTTACATATGAATAAGTTGCAATTGCCACTCATGACATAGAAAAGCAGCACTCTGCATCCCTAGTTATTTTTACTAAATGTCACAGTATGTTGATAAATAGAACTGTCAGATACAAATGTTGAAGTGCTATTTCAGAGTGAGTGTAAATATTCCCTAGGACACAGATTTCTCTTTCAATGCTCATGTTGATCTATTTTTTTCCAAGTAACTTTTTTAAAAATAGCAAGATGATAAGGTCGAAGCCTTAGCCCAACAGGAGTTCTAAGAATATTTGTTTTGAATGCTGACCCTTTAGATAAAATATAGTTAATGATATTTAATCTTGATAATTCTATATAATCAAGTCTCCAAAAGCTATATGCAAAATTGTAGAAGTACCTCTCCAGTGCTTTAAATATCTTTAAAAAGTTTTTTTTTTTTTTAAACTGGATTTTGTTTTGGATTTGATATAAATTAACCTCCATTCCAAAAGGGCTCCACACTGAAAATTACATTATCATAGAGGTGCATAGAAACAGTTTTTTCACTTTTCAGGTGTAATTTACATACCGTAAAATTCACCCTCTTTATCAAAAGTTTTTGCAAGTTTTGACAAACATATACAGTCACATAGCCACTACAATTAAGATAAATAATAGTTCCACTGCCCCCCAAATTCTCCCATGCCCCTTTATAGTCAACTCCTTTCCCCACCCAGTGAGCGGCAACCTGTGATGTTTTCTGTCCCTATAGTTTTGCCTTTGCAAAAATGTCAAATAAACAGAATTGTATACTAAACAATACACTAAAACTCTAACTATAATACATTTGACTTTCATTCATTATTGTTGCTACATCACATTGGTAAGCCATTCCTTTTTATTTCCTCATAATATTTCATTTTATAGTGCACCACAGTTTATTTATCCATTCCTTAGTTAAGGGATTTGGGGTTGTTTCTAGAGTTTGGCTTTTATGAATGAAGTCCCTAAAACATTCACGTAAACAATATTCTTACCAACATCAGTCTTAATTTCATTTGAGTAAATACTAGCAACGGGTTTTGGGGACCATAGGGTAATTGTATACTTAACTTTATAGGAAATTGACTGACTTCTTTTTTTTTAAGTGGCTATACTATTTTGCATCCTCACCAACAATTTATGATAGTTCCAATTGCTGCATATTCTACTAACACTTGGTAATGGCAGATTGTTTTTCATTTTTTATTTTAGCCACTCTAATAGTTGTGTAGTGGTACTCATTGTGATTTTAATTTGCCTTCACCTAACAAAATAAGGGAAATTAACTTTTTGTGTTCTTATTTGCTGTATGTATTTTTGCTGAAGCATGTGTTCAAACTTTTTGCCCCCACTTAACATTTTGAACTTGAATTGTTTGTTCTTTCATTATTAAAATTTGAGAGTTCTGGATGCAATTCCTTTTTCAGATACACAGTTTGGAAAAATTCTCTCCCAGACTGTGTTTTGAGTTTTCCTTCTCTTAACTGTGTATTTTGAAGAGCCAATGTTTTTAATTTTGATGAAATTCATTCATCATTTTTTCTTTCTTTTTTTATCATGTTTTTAGAGTCATAGTTAAGAAATCTTTGCCTAGTCCAATTTTTTTTGTTTTTCCTCTTTTCTCCCTACTTTTGAATTAATTGAGTATACATTATGATTCCCTTTTGTCTCCATATTGGCTTATTTCATTTTTAGTGGTTGCCTATGGCTTACAATATACATCTTTAATTAATCAGAGTCTTCCTTCAAATAATATAAAACCTATGGGTAGTGCAGGGATATTACAATAGTCTAATCCTAAAATCTTTCTCTCATCCTTTGTGTTATTGCTGTCACAAGATTTACTTTTACATATGCTGTGAAAACATAATCCATAGCTACTACTTTAGCTTTATACCACCAGTTATATTTTAGAGCAGTTAAAAATGATGAAAATAATTTTTGTATCTTCATTTATTCACTTCCAATATTCTTGATTTCTTTGTATACAACAAACTTTCTGTTCAATGTCATATTCTTTCTGCTAGAAAAACTTCCTTTAACATTGTTTACAATGTAGGTTTACTGGCAATGAATTCTCTCCATTTTGTTTGTCTGAAAAAGCCTTTATTTCATCCTCTTTTGGAAATAAATTTTTGCTGGGCATAGAATTCTTCATTGACAATTTCTTTTCTCCATCAGTGCTTTGAAATTATTATTCCATTAACCTCCAGCCTGCTGTAATCCCTATCTCTACTCCTTTCTATGT
Source organism: Choloepus didactylus (assembly GCF_015220235.1). Taxonomy (NCBI): domain Eukaryota; kingdom Metazoa; phylum Chordata; class Mammalia; order Pilosa; family Megalonychidae; genus Choloepus; species Choloepus didactylus. The sequence goes on along the minus strand of NC_051321.1, from coordinate 61,489,335 downwards.
TGTCTTTTTCCTTTGGCTGCCTTCAAGTGTTTCTTTTTTTGTCCTTGCTTTTTATCAGTTTGAATTTGATATGCCTGGATGGTCATTGTTGTTTATCTTGCTTTGCATTGCCTGAACTGCTTGGATCTGTGGTTTAGTTTGTATCATTAATTTTGGAAAATTCTTCGCCATTAGTTAATCAAGTATTTCTCCTCAGTTTTCTTTCTGGGATTCTACCATATATTGGATATTGTCCCAAAGCTCTTGGATGCTCTGTTGTAGATTGCTGTTGCTGTTTGTTTCACTTTTAAATCACTCTCTATTTCAGTTTGTAAAGTTTTTTTGACTGATCTTCAAGTTCATTGATTCTGTCCTCCCATATATTGAGTGTACTGATGAGCTTGTTGCAGACTTTCTTCATCTCTACTACTGTGTTTTTCATTTTTAAGAATTTCAGTTGATTTTCTCTTATAGTTTCTAATTCTCTGCATAAATTAGCCAACTGATCATGCATGCTGTACAGTGTTTACTGATAATGGCTTTAAAATATCCATCATATTTATTTAAAATTCTGTGTTGGATACTTCTAATATCTGTTTCATATTGGAATATGGTTCTATTGATTGCTTTGTCTCCTGAGATTGTATATTTATTTCTTTTTTATATGTAAAATTGTGATTTTTGTTGAGAGCTAGGCATCTTGTATACAACAGTAAAAATTTTAAGATGAATAGTTTTATGTCTGGAATTGGGCACACCTGTCTTACCTTCTGCTAAATCTTTAGAGTGGGTGGTTCATTCAATCTTGCCAGCAAGTGAGCTGGTTGGGATTTGTTATAGCTGTGATTGCCCTCAGTGCACCACAGGCTTCAAGCTCCTCTACTGTCAGCTTGTGGTTAAGGTGGGGGTTAGTTTGCCAGAGAATTTTTCCTGTCTGCTCCACCTTCAACTTTAGCCCTTCCCTTTGTACTTAGCTCCATAATCTCCAAGTAATAGTCTACTTATTACTCAACACTTCTTAGCTTCATGGCGAGGGGCTAGGGAAGGTATGTTGTGTTGTTTTGATTAAACCTCAGTTATAAACTAGTACTCTGTGTCTCAGAAGAAGGACATTCTCAGTGTTCTGCCCAGTCCCCAACTGTAGCTCTGGGCCAGGTATGCGTATCTGCCCCTAAACCAAGGGTAGAGAGATTTTGTTTTGTTTTGTTTTGTTTTCTTGTTTATTTACTAATTGCAGTGGGTTTTCACCAATATCTTAAGGGCAACAGTTGTCTAGGGCTTTTGTTCCTAGGCAAGAGAGGAAAGAATGATCCAGAGGGGCTTTCAGCTTTTCCTACAGAGGCTGCTGTCCCTCCCTCGGGCGTGCCCCATACAAGTCACTTTCCCATGTCTTTCACCTTGCCCCTTATCCTTTACTGTGAACAAGCAGTGAGGTCCACAGGCAACTATATGAGAAGGAACGTGAATCTCCCTTCTGTCTATGGTCCCACACTTGGCTTTTAGCATTTGTTAAAGACTTTAGCTGAATCCTTACTAGTTCCTAGTGGATGTGCCCCAGATCAGCAATAACTTTCATCCTATCCCTCCTTCAAGGAGCTTCTCTATCCTTAGATTTCAGGTCACTTCAGTGTCCTGCAACCTCAGCTCTGATGGGGTCAAGGAAAGTTGAGAATTTACAGATTTTCCAGAGGTTTATTGCTGTTGTTATTCTTACTGTTGTTGCAATGGTGGGGGTGATGATTTTTCTAGTTTTCTACATCCTAAGTGGAAGCTTGAAGTAAAACACTTAAACAATAAAAAAGACTAAAAAAGTCAACTTGTTCACTCAGAATGGCAGCTATATCAGTCAGGGTACATTAAGTGTTTTAGTTTGCCAGGGCTTCTGAAACAAAGTACCACAAACTCGAAGGCTTAAACAACAGAAATTTATTGCCTCAATTTTGGAGGCTAGAAGTCCAAAATCAAGGTGTTGGCAGGTCATGCTTTCTCTGAATTCAGTAGCATTTTCTGCTGGTTTGCAGGCCATCCATAACTCAATCTCTGTCTCTGTCAGCATTGGTCTATTCCTGTATCCAAATTTCCTCTGCTTCCTATCCAGTCATATTGAATTCAGTTTGATCTCATATTAACTAATGCCATGTTTAAAGATCCTATTTACAAATGAGATCACATCCACAGGACAAGAGTTAGGAATTGAACATGTCTTTGTGAGGGACTTGGTTTAATCCATAACAGTCTGTCCTCTGGACTCCCAAAATGCATGTTCCTCCCACCTGCAAAATACACCCCATCTCAACATCCCAAAACTCTTAAGCTATTTTAGTAGAAACTCTCAGTCCAAAATCTCATCTAAATCAATCAGGAGTGTGGTCCGTCAATGGGCACTTGTGAAACCCAGAAAACAAGTTATTTGCTTCCAAAATACAATGACAGAACAAGCATAGGATAGATATTCCCATTCCAGAAGGGAGAACTGGGAAGTAAAAATGGGGTCACAGGTTGTAAGCAATCTGAGACACAACCAGGCAAATTCCATTAGATTTCAAGGTCTGAGAGTAAACTGTGGCTTGATATTTTGTCCTCTGGGCCTCTTGGACTAGTAGCCCCACCCTTTCCAAGCACCAGGACAGTAGACTCACCCTTTCTGAACACTGAGACAGAGGCATCACCCTCTCCAGATGCTGGATAGGCAGCCACCCTCTCCCCCAAAACTGGGGCAGATACCCCATTCTTTCCAAACACCAAAGTGGGCCCACTCTCTCCAAACCAAACACTGGAGCAGGTATGCCCTCTCCAATTGCTGGTGTGGGCCCACTCTCTCAAAAGACCTCTTTGCACAGGAGGTCTCTTTGGTCCAGACATTTGCATCCATGGTTCCACTCTTGGGCTCATTCTTCCTTCATTTCATCCTGTCTCTGACTCTTCCAGTTCAAGTTGGCAGTCTTTCTGCTGGTATAAAATTTTCAAAATCTTGGTCTTCCATGCAATTCAAGGAGGTCCAAGCCATCAGATGAAAGAAACTTCTACAGATTTTTCTTGGTTAATTCCATGTCCATTCCTGACTTACTATGAGATGGTTTATTGGATCCATGAATCATATGCTTAATCTCTTTAGCACACAGTTGTTTAGCCATTCCCTTGTGCCAAGCCCCATTTTCTGGGAACTCACCTCCTGGGGATTCAGGCAGAGCCATGCTTAGGGCTGCTTCTGGCCCTAGTCTCAGAGAATGTTATCTGGATAGGCAGAGAATTTTCCAAAGCATCAGGTGTTGGATCATTTTGCTTAATTGTCCAGTTCTCAATTTATCTCTTTCCTCTCACATTTTACTATATGTAACAAGGATAAAATAGGCTTCATCTTCCACACTTTGCTTGGAAATCTCCTCAGCCAAATATCCAAGTTCATCTTTTTATCTGATATCAGAACACATTTCTGCCAAGTTCTGTGCCACTTTATAATAAAGATCGTCTTTCCTCCAGTTTCCAGTAACACATTCATCATTTCCTTCTAAGGCCAGAGCAGAACTGTCTTTAATGTCCACATTTCTACCCACAGTTTCTTTAAGGCAAATTAGGCTTTTTCTATCAAGCAGCTCAAAATTCTTGAACCTTCTACCCATTACCTAATTTCACAGCCACTCCCACATTTTTAGGTGTTTGATACAGCAGCCTGACACCATCCCACTTCTGGTACCCAAAATTATCTTAGTTTGACATGGCTTCTGAAACAATTTAACCAAACTAGTTGGCTTAAATAACAGAAATGTATTGTCTCAATTTTGATAGCTAGAAGTCCAAAATCATGGTGTCTGTGGGGTCATGCTTTCTCTGAAGTCTGTAGCATTATGGTAGTGGCTTGCAGGCAAACCATGGCTTAATCTCTGCCTCCATCACATGGCTATCTCTCCCTGTCAGTCTATTCCTGTGTCCAAATTCCTTCTGCTTACAGATTCAGGACCTGCCTGGTTCAGTTGGCCTCATCTTAACTAATAACATCTACAAAGATCCTATTTTCAAATGAGTTCATATCCACAGGACTGAGGGTTAGGACTTGAACATGACTTTGTGAGGGACATAGTTGAATCCAGAATATTCAGGAAAATAGAAATCACACTAGCTATTTGAAAAGATAATATATTTTATTTAAAAGATAATACAAAATATGTAAGGGGAGAACCTAAGATGGCAGCTAGGTGAGACAGGGCAAAAAAACACTTCCATGAAAAATATTAGATAAAAGCCAGAAAGTGACCCAGAACGCCAGTTCCAGCTATGCACCAGCCAGACAAGGTCTGCTAAATCTACAGGGACCGTGCATTTGGTGAAACCAGGAGTCTGCATTCTGAAACGAGTGAGTGAGCCTACTGACAGTCCTGCGGCCATGCTGTGGTGTGGGGAAACAGTGGGTTGGTGTTTGGAGATGGATTAGTTCTTTAAAAAAAAAAAAAAAAAAAAAGCCTGGGAGCAACTGCAGATACAACAGGGAGAGCCACGCAGTGAAGCATGGCAGGAGAAGATGGGCTAACACCTCGGTGTCTGGCATGGAGGATACCCCTTCCCACACCCACTGCTGATTTTCTCAGGGCCAGGAGAGCAAAGGGCAGCCAAAAGGAGAAAAAAAATCGCACCACTCGCACCCATCTCTCTGATGGGCTGGGGAAACTTCTGCCCGGGGCCAGACCGACAGCTCAGAGCCGCGCCAAGAAACCCAGTGTGACGGTGAGTCTTTTTCGCAGTACCACACACACGCCACAATATTGGCCATGGACAGGGGCCTTTAATACACCCACAGCTGATTGTCCTGGAGCTGGGAGGGCGGAGCTGTGTGAAAAGGGGGAAGTTAATGCGTCCCATTCAACCATCTTTGAAGCGGGCTGGGAACGCCCCGGCATGGCCCAGCATCCCAGGGCTTCCCTGGAGGCTGACGCACACTTGTGACGTGACGCGGCCCTCCCTCAGCAGAGGTCCTGGAAGAGCACAGCAGGGACAGGGGACCTGCTCAGAAATCCCAGGGAACCTACACCCAATACCAGGGACTTGTGGGTCAGTGGCAGAGACAGTCTGTGGCGAGACTTAAATGAAGGCTTAGACTCTTGCAACAGCCTTAAATCTCTGGGAACACCTGAGAGGTTTGATTATTAAAGCTGCTCTCTCTCCCTAATCACTCAGACACACGCCCCTCATTCAGGGCAGACAGCACCAACAACACACCCAAACAGTGCACCAATTGAACCCCACAAGAATCAGATCCCCACACACCACAAAGACAAAGTTGGGGAGAACTGACTTGAGGGGAATAGGTGACTCACAGACGCCATCTGCTGGTTAGTTAGAGAAAGTGTACACCATCAAGCTGCAGTTCTGACAAATTACAGATCAAGTAAAGCAAATGCCAAAAGGCCAAAAACAACAGAAAATCTTAAAGCATATGACAAAACCAGATGATAAGGAGAACCCAAACCCAAACACCCAAATCAAAAGATCAGAAGACACACAGTACTTGGTGCAATTAATCAAAGAATTACAGATAGGCAATGAGAGCATGGCACAGGATATAAAGGACATGAAGAAGAACATGGCACAGGATATAAATGACATGAAGAAGACCCTAGAAGAGCATAAAGAAGAAATTGCAAGAGTAAATAAAAAAATAGAAGATCTTATGGAAATTAAAGAAACTGTAGGCCAAATTAAAAAGACTCTGGATACTCATAATACAAGATTAGAGGAAGGTGAACAACAACTCAGCCTCCTTGAGGACCACAGAACAGAAAATAAAAGAACAAAAGACAGAATGGGGAAAAAAATTGAAAAAATCGAAATGGATCTCAGGAATATGATAGATAAAATAAAATGTCCAAATTTAAGAATCATTGGTGTCCCAGAAGGGGAAGAGAAGGGTAAAGGTCTAGAAAGAGTATTCAAAGAAATTGTTGGGAAAAACTTCCCAAACTTTCTACACAATATAAATACACAAAGCATAAATGCCCAGCGAACTCCAAATAGAATAAATCCAAATAAACCCACTCCGAGACATATTCTGATCAGACTCTCAAATACTGAAGAGAAGGAGCAAGTTCTGAAAGCAGTAAGACAAAAGCAATTCACCACATACAAAGGAAACAACATAAGACTAAGCAGTGACTACTCAGCGGCCACCATGGAGGTGAAAGGCAGTGGCATAACATATTTAAAATTCTGAGAGAGAAAGATTTCCAACCAAGAACACTTTATCCAACAAAACTCTCCTTCAAATTTGAGGGAGAGCTTAAATTTTTCACAGACAAACAAATGCTGAGAGATTTTGCCAATAAAAGACCTGCCCTACTTCAGATACTAAAGAGAGCCCTACTGACAGAGAAACAAAGAAAGGAGAGAGAGATATAGAGAATTTTAACAGACATATATAGAATATTACATCCCAGGTCACTGGGACACACATTCTTCTCTAGTGATCACGGATCTTTCTCCAGAATGGACCCTATGCTGGGACATAAAAACAAGCCTCAATAAATTTAAAAAAAAAAAAAAAAGAATTTGTTCAAAGCACATTCTCTGACCACAATGGAATACAAATAGAAGTGAATAACCATCAGAGACTTGGAGAATTCATAAACACCTGGAGGGTAAAAATGAGGGGGAAATGAAAACATTCCCAGATAGTCAAAAGCTGAGGGACTTCATCACTAGTAGATCAGTCCTATAAGAAATGTTAGAGGGAGTTGAGCAGGCTGAAAGGAAGGGAGACTAAACAATTGACTGAAACTACATGAAAAAATAAAGATTTCCAGTAAAGATCACATGGTAAATATAAATACCAATACTACTCTATTTTCAATTTGTAATTCCACTATTTACTTCCTACAGGATCTACAATTCATAAACTGTAATGATAAATCAGTGGTTTTGGACTCAATGTAAAATATGTACGTTTTGACAAGAGCTACATAAAGGTGGGGGAATGATGGAGTATAGGAACATAGTTTATGTGTCATATTGAAGTTAAGTTGGCATCAAAGAAAAACAAGATTGTTATAGATTTAAGAGGTTAAATTTAAGCCCCATGGTAAACACAAAGAAAGTATCAGAGAATATGACCATACAGATGAAAAGTAGAGTATGGGTTACAGGAAGTGGGGGAAGGGGCAATGGGGAGTTAAGAAATGAGTGTAGGGTTTCTGTTTGGGGTGAAGGGAAACTTCTAGAAATGGATGGTGGGAAGGTGATAGCATTGCAACATTGTAAATGTGATTAATCCCAGTAATGGAATGCTAGGGAGGGGGTGGAATGGGAAGATTTACGCTGTATATGTTTCCACAATTGAAAGAAAAAAAAAAAAAAACAGGCTAGATAGAAGACAATTAAATGCCAAGGATGATCCTGGATGGGATCTGAGGATGGAGGAGAGGAGGCTCAAAGGGACACAGATGGGACATAAGGAAAAAAAAAAAAAAGGAAATATAGAATGTAAGCTTTGTATCAATGTTGAATTTCTTGAACTTCTTAGCTGCACTTAATGAGATTGCATAAAAGAATGTTCTTGTCCATGGGAAAGGTATATGTGAATTATATTGTTTGTTCAAAGATACGTGCAGCTTGCTTTCATATATTCAGAGGACAGAGCAATAGATGATGGATGATAGATAGGGAGGGAGGGAGGGGAGAGGGAGGGAAAGAAAGAAATGGCTGTGTGAGAGGATGTTAAAGGTGGTGATCTGGGTATCGGGGGAGGGGGTTAGGGTATGCTGGAGTTCTATGTATGGGGTTTGTACTGTTTTTGCAACTGTTCCTGTAAGTTTGAATTTATTTCAAAATAAAATTTATTAAACTAAAAAAAAAATGCAAAATATGTAACATGTAAAGAAAACAACAAAGAATTTTAACACAGATGTTAAAAGACTATAAAGGAAATAGGAAACCCTGAGGCAACACATAAATAGGAACTTCAGGAAGCAGCTTCGCCCCTGTAGGGCTAGAGGACTAAAAGAAGAGCCTGGGTTATCTGAACAGAGAAGTGTGACAGTACAGCCCTGGACATGAGGCTCAGACCTCTGATGAGCGCACTGCCAGACTGCTACTGGTTCCTCGGAAGATCATGGTAAGTTGATTTTTGATTAGCAGGGAGAAAAGAAGAAGGCTGGAACAAATTGTGTGTGTGTGTGTGTGTGTCTGTATTTTTTTTTTTTTTGCTGGAAGGGGTTTTACTGCGGTGACTCTACCAGGGAACAGCAAACAAACTGGAAATAGCAATTTCCTTCTCTACTTCCAGATTCCCTCCACTGCCCCCCTATTCACATAATTTAATAGTCTAGCAAAGGAGAGATATAGTTGACAGAGTCCCAATCCCAGCATCACAAAGCACATAAAAGGGTGGTTTTGGAGCTGAAAGACGATAGCTTAATAACTATACCAGCAGGAAACTTATATTTTTAACACTGAATGAATTGTAAGCAGAGATTTAAAAGTGTTTTTGATTTTGTAACCCATGCCTCATTAAGTCCCAATGTCTAAATTGCAAGAATTATTCATCTAAATAAACTCACTTTTGTAGAATTGGTGAATTTTCAAATTTCTGTTATCTGAGAAATGACCAACAGTTCTAAACCTCTTACAGCTAAGTATTGTTTTCATGGACTGCACATTACTGACAATGATGGAAGATAAAGTTTTTAATATTTCTTTGTTTTACCAAAATTTAACTGAGCTGACAGTTGCTTTAACTAGGGAGTTTTGAGTTTTCATTTAGCTCTTCAGGACCTTGCTCATTCCAGAAATGTTTCTTTTAGGAATATATACCAAGCAAATTCGTAAAATAAAATTTTTAAAAACTTTGATCTGCCATAATGAGGCACAAAAGAAAAGACACTATATGTGTCCCTTAAGTCAGTAAAGTGTGAAATCTTGGTTACATAATTTCATAATAGATTAAGTAGATTAGATAATAGAGAACAAATTGGAAAAGTGTGTATATTAGATCTATGTCTAAAACTTCATTATAAAGAATTTCCATTTGGAAAATCTGCTATAACTCCTTACAGTAATTGACTCAACTTCTCTTTGTTACTTTTATTTTATTTTTGAAATATATCATCCTTTCTTTGAGATTTTTAGATTCAATGAAGACCAACATAACCAAGAAATTACGTTCTTCCACTGAAACCCACTTATCAAACCGACTGTTTCAAACTGTTTTGACTTAGAGACAAAGATAGTTTCAGTAAATGTGCTATTTATTTTAATAGGAAAATATCCTTTTTTTTTTTTCCTTCTGATCAGGAAAGATCAGTTCATTTCTTAGACTTTAGGAAATTTATCCTTAATATAAAATTGGCACAACTATTTTATCTTAACAATGTTTTTTAAACATTATTACATACATACACATACATCATACAGTTATCAGAACTATTCTGTCCCACCATATCACAAAATAGGGTTTTATTCTGAGTATACACATACAGCATTTAGTCCATTCCTTCTAAAGATAAGTCTAGTAGAAACTTGTATAAATTTTGTCCCTATATTAATACACTCTCCAGTTTGAATCAAAGACTTGCTAACAAACTATAATTTTATTAATAAAATAAATAGCTCAAAGTCTAAATATGAACAGAATGAAATAAATTAAACCAACTGTATTTAATGGTCCTATAGCTTATCTGACAGGATTTTCATTATCTTATTACCTCTCTTATGCTTTCAAGTAGATGTTTTTACTTCACTTCTTTTGTTTTACATTTTATCCAGCTGCTGTACTTGTCTTTAACTGGAGGGTTGGTGTAAATTCTCTGTCATTATTAAATCAGGAGTCCTTTTGGGTTATTTCTTTAAATAGCTGATCTTCTTCTGGAGCTATTATCAACAGCCTGATTTATATTTTCAATTGATTTTCTAATTTTATTGCCATTTTTCCTCAGTCTTTTAAAAATTATTCTACTTATAGAGGGAATTCCGTTTCTAGTCCACCAGCCCTCTAGCCTCCTCTTTCCTTCTTTCCCTCTCTCCCTCCCTTCCTACCCTTATCCTCTCACTATACATACTTTTATCCACAACTTCCTAATTTCTAAGACTTTCTTTTTATAAATGTATTCCCCATTACATAGACTTCCATTTTATTTCATAGATGCAATGTTTTTTGTTTATTTTCTGAAGACAATGATTTTTAGTATATTTGCTTTCTAAAATCATCCTAATGGAGTATAATTTATAAGACATAAAATGCATACATTTTTCTTTGTATTTTAAGTTTACTGAGTTTAAATGTATATACTCATGTAACCACTATCCCAATCATGATATAGAACATTTCATTTCCATCACTTGAGAAAGTTCCCTCATGTCCCTTTTCAGTCATGCTCTTATTCCCTGTACAAATATACAGATCATACTTTTCCATTGCATAAAATATCACAATTTGTTTATCCATTCACCTATGGATACACATTCAGTTTGTTTCCAGTTTGGAACTATTATTTATAAAGTAGCCACAAACATACTTGCACATGTCTTTTATAGACATATGTTCTCATTTCTCAAATAAAAACACAGGAAGTGAATTGCTGGGACATAGAGTTCGTGTATTTTTAACTTTATGAGAAACTAGAAAACTTTTCCAAAGATGTTGTGTTATTTTACATTCACACTGGCAATGCATAATAATGCCAATTGAACTTCATTCTTGCCAACATTTGTAACTGTCAGTATTTTTAATATATTTTTAATTAAAGTGGGTATAAAGTAGTATCTTATTGTGGTTTTAATTTGATTTCCTTTGATGACTGATGATGATTTCACTTGCATACCTTCTTTTGCGAAGAGTATATTCATGTATTTTCCCATCTGCCAAATAACATTTGGTATATTCTGGATACAAGTCCTTTTACAGATATACATTTAGAAAACTTCTCTCCCATTTTGTATTTTGCTCATTGATTATCCTGAGTCCTTTAAAGAGCAGAAGGTTTTCAGTTCCTTAAATCCAATTTATCAGTTTTTTTTTTCTTTTATACTCACTGCTTTTCATGTCTTTTCTAGAAATCTTTGTTTAACAAAGATTGTTCTCCCATTTTTTAGGAGTTTGAATTTTAAGTTGTAATTTCAATTTTAACTTACATTTTTATGCCTGTGTTTCTTTTCAATTAATTTCTGTGTGATATGGGAACTACTGTGGTTAATTTTACCAATATGTATATACAGTTTTTCTATCACCTTTTGTTAAAAATATTAATATTTCCCCTCCTGAATTATCTTAACACATTTTTCAAAACTAAAGTGACAATATTTGAGGTCAACTTCTGGATGCTGTGTTTTGTTCCATTGACCTATGTGTTTTTCCTGATGTCAACATCACACTGTCTTGATTTATGTACCTCTGTTGTAGATCTTGAAGTTAGGTGGTATAAGCTCTCCAATATTTTTTTCCAAAATTATTTGGGTTATTCTAGAAGCTTTGCATTTCCATATAAATTTTAAAATCTATTGGTCAGTTTCCACAACAATAAAAAAAGCCTGTTTGCAATTTTGATAAAACATTCTGATAAACATTCCATTTGAACACAAAGGGTTGGGGGGAGGGTAAATGAGATTATGGCATGTGTATAATTATGCTTTTGTTCTTCTTTTAAAGAAAAATTATGAAACAAAATAAAAGAACAAATCCTTATAAAGAATCAGGCATATACATATTCTAAATTTTGTTAACAGAGCAGAAACATTATTTTGAGCACTATCTGATCATTATTTTCAGTTCAACTGACCAGCAGAATATGTCTACAGCAGAAAAAGTGATAGAGAAATAAAAGAATGGGTGTCACTGCCCATGAAACCACAAGGAAAGGCCACAATAATCAGTGAACAATAGATTTGGAATGGGATTTCAGCTTTTCATCCACTAAATTTATAAAATAGAAAATCTCAATAATGTCGAAGTTTTGATACAATTTGGGGGGGTTGTTACACTATATTAAATAAAAGTAATACATAGTTTTTCTTTACAATAAAGATGTTTCAAATTATTTTGCCTTAGAATTATGAAAATTACATGAATATTATGCATACAATTTTGAAAAGAAAAAACACCCATAAATGTTTTTCTGTTAGAGTTGAGGATGATATTTAGATTCATTACGGTAACACGGTATTAATTAAATGGATTTCTAACAAGTCAGGAAAAAATTATCCTTTCATGATTGAATTGCATTTCTGAATATCTGTTTGTAGGCCAGGGCTCAGCAAAATTTTTGTCTAAAAGCCCAGTTAGTAAATATTTAGGCTTTGAGGGCTGGATGTTCTTTGTTCCAACTAGTCAACTCTTCCAATATACTGTGAAAGAAGTCATAGATAATATATAAGCCATTGGATGCTACTGTGTTTTAATAAAACTTTATTTGCAAAAACAAAGAGCAAGCTGAATTTGACAGTGAGTCATAGTTTACTAACACCTGCTCTAGATTGTTTTTTAATTTTTACAGTCTTCTACCTGTTTAAAAATTTTGCCAATGACTATGTTTTCTGTTAGTTCTTATGTTCCTCTGATACATGAAAGTTAGATAAATTAAGAATTGCAAAAGTGGATGTTGATTTAGATTGTGAAAAAAATTAGATGATTGGCCAATATTGGACTTTATATCAGAGCTTTTTGTTCTTTCTTGAATAACTCCTTCCAATCATCCTCCATTAGTCTATCACATTATTACAGAAGTGGGTAACCACAGTGATATATTGGTGGGGATGCTTAGGAAATTAATATAAATTTGGAACTCATAAAATTGTTGTGATTAAGGTTTCCCTACAGAATCAGGTTTGAATTCCCTGTCTCTCTTGACTCCCTATGACATTTCAAATGCTGTTATCAATAAAATCCCGTAAGAGTCTGAAAAAAAAAAAAAGAAAGAAAGAAACAGGAAATTACTGCTTACTTTCTCATCCCTGGATTCATTAAGGTTATAGTTAAAGGAGAGATCAATCATGGTAGGAATATCAGGCAGAGATGAGGAATGGAAATATCTAGAGCTATGATGTGACTCTTAAGTTCATGTTTCATCTTGGCAGGTTATGGTATCCAGTTATGATTTGTTAGTAGGAGAACCTAGCAAATTGAAAAGATGTACTTTGTTCTATGTTATGTCAAATTCTTAAACATGATGAGCACTAAGCATTGCCTGAAATAACTGCTTCTTATTATAAAACACATAAAATGGCTTATGAAATTTATTTTTAAAAGTAACAGATCCTATAGTTTTTATCTGTATGTTGCCAGAATTGTGTTTTCTTTTTTTTTTTTTTTCAGATCCCATAATAAAACAGGTGAAGTAGAGGGTTAAGAACCACCGAGTGATGGTAAAGCTCTGTAGGTGTGCTTTTCACTCAATTATTAATTAGGTATTGGGTGAGGCATATAATTAGGAAGGACTGAGGGTGACTGTGTTTATTATTTTGTCTTTAAAAAATAACTTTATTTTGAAACAATTTCAAATTTGCAGGACAGTTGCAAAAATAATACAAAAACTAATTCAGAGAACCACAATACACCCCCTACTCATGTATCCAGATTTACCAACTTTTATCATTTTGCCACATTTTTTATCATTCTGTCATCTATCCATCTATCTATCTATCACCTATCTATCTATGATCTAATCTAAACATTTCTAAAAATTTGAGAGCAGGTTGCATACATCATGCTCCTTGAACACTTAACACTTCCATGTACATTTCCTAAGAACAAGGATACCCACTTACGTAACCTTATTAAGCACAGTTATCAAGTTCAAGAAATTGAACATTGACTAAAGCACACAATCTATATTCCATTTTTTCAATTCTCCAAATAATGTTCTTTGGGACATTTTTTCCTCCATTTTTAGTTCCAGTCTAGAATCATATATTGTGTCTAATTGTCATTGTCTCCTTAATGTCTCTCTCTCTTTTTAAATTGTGGTAACATGTACACAACATAAAAGTTACCCACTCAACCACTCCCAAGCATACACTTCAGTGGCATTAATCACATTCACAGTGTCGTCCTACTATTACTACCATCCATTACCAAAATTTTCCATCACACCAAACAGAAAACTTGTACCCATTTTACATGAACTCCCCATTCCTACTTGGCCTCTCCCCTGGTAACCTGAACCTGTACTTTACTTTCTGTCTCTGTGAATTTGTATATTCTTGTTATTTCATATAAGTGGCATCACATACTATCTGTCCTTTTGTGCCTGGTTTATTTTATTTCAGCATAATATCTTTGAAGTTCATGCATTGCACTCCATTCCTCTCTAGAGCTGAATAATATCCCATTGTATATAAATGTTACATTGTGTTTACCCATTCATCTGTTGATGGACACTTAGATTGCTTCTGTCTTTTGACTACTGTAAATAATGCTGCTATGAATATTGCTGTACAAATATCTGTTCAAGTCTCTGCTTTCAAATCTTTCGGGTATATACTTAGAATTGGGATTACAAGGTCATGTGGTAGTTCTAAGTTTAACTTTTTAAGTAACTATCAAACTGTTTCCACAGCAGCTGCACTATTTTATTCCCACAAATATGGTATGAGGCTTCCTATTTCTCTGCATCCTTGCCAACACACCAGTGGGTATAAGACGGTGTCATGCATTTCCTTAATGGCTAATGATGCTAAACATATTTTCATGTGCTTATTGGCTATTTATATATTTTCTTTGGAGAAATGCCTATTCAAGTACTTTGCCCATTTTTAAATTGGATTATTTGTCTTATTGAAGTTGAGTTGCAAACAGTCTTTGTATATTCTAGATATTGAGCCTTATCAGACATATGGTTTGCAACTATTTTCTTCCATTCTCTAGGTTGTCTTTTCACTTCTTTGATAATGTCTTTGAGGTACAAAAGTTTTAAATTTTGATGAAATCCCATTTATCTATTTTTCTTTGCTGCTCATGCTTTTGGTATAAAGCCTAAGAATCAACTGACTAATACAAGACCCAGGAGATATTTCCAGATGTTTTCTTCTAAAAGTTGCATAGTTGTAGCATTTACAGTTAGGTCATTAACACATTTGAGTTGAATTTTGGGTATGGTGTGAGGAAGGAGTCCACTTTCATTCTTTTGCATGCAGATATTCACTTTTCCCAGTACCATTTGTTGAAGAGAATATTCTTTCCCCATTGAATGGATTCACCAACTTTGTCAAAAATCAATTAACCATAGATGCAGGTTTATTTCTGAACTTCCAATTCTATCCTGTTGTTCATTATGTCTGTCCTTGTGCCAGTACCATGCTGTCTTGATTACCATATATTGTAATCGTTTTTGAAATCAGGAAGTGTGGGTCCTACAATTCAGTTATTTTTAATTCAGTTATTTGAGACTATTTGGGACCCTTTGCCCTTCCATATGAATTTGATGATTACCTTTTCCATGTATGCAAAAAAGACTGTTGAAATTTTGATTGATATTGCATTAAATCTATAAATTGCTTTGGGTAGTATTGACATCTTAACAATATAGACTTCCAATCAATGAACATGGGTATCTTTCCACTTATTTAGATCCTCTTTCATTTCTTTCAGTAATGATTTTGTACTTTATCATGTGTAAGTCCCTGAGTTGCTTTGTTAAATTTATCCCTAGATATTTTATTCTTTCAGTTGCTATTGTAAATGAGATCTCTTTGATTTACTTTTGGATTGTTCATTGCTCTTGTATAGAAACACCACTTATTTTGTGTGTTGATCTTGTACCCTGCCATACTGCTGAATTCATTTATTAGCTTTAGTAGGTTTCTTGCACATTCTTTGGGAATTAGTAAATATATATATACCATCATGCTGTCTGTGAATAGGAAAAATTCTACTCCTTGCTTTCCAATTTGGATACCTTTTAGTTCTTGTTCTTGCCTGATTTTTCTGGCTAGAACTTCCAGTATAATATTGAATAGCAGTAGTGAAAGCAGACTTCTTGTCTTATTTCTGCTCTTAGAGGAAAGTTTTAATTCTTTCACCCTGGAGCATGATATTAGCTGTGGGTTTTTCATAGATGGTCTTTAGCAGGTTGAGAAAGTTCCTTCTATTCCTATTTTTCTGAGTAGTTCAATGAAGAAAGGGTACTGGAAAATGTCAAATATCTTTTCTGTATCAATTGAGATGATTGTGTGAGGATTTTTCCTCAAACTATTAACATGTTGTATTACATTGATTAAGTTGAACGACCTATGCATTCCTGGGATAAATCCCAGTTCATCATGGTGTATAATTTTGTTAATACGCTGTTGGATTCAGTTTGCTAATATTTTATTGAGGATTTCTGCATCTATATTCAAAAAGGATATTGATCTGTAATTTTCTTTCTTCTGACATCTTTATCCAGCCTTGTTATTATGGTGTTGCTGGCCTCATAGAAAGAGTTAGGAGGAAGTGTTTCCTCTTCTTGGATCCTGTGGAAGAGTTAGAGAAGGATTGGTGTTACTTCTTCTTGGATTGTATGGTAAAATTCACCAGGGAAGGTCCTGGGATTTTCTTTCATGGGAAGTTTTTGATTACTGATTCAATCTCCTTAGTTGTTATTGCTTTGTTGAGATCTTCTATATCTTCTCGAGTCACTTTAGGTAAATTGTATGTTTCTAGGACCTGTCAATTTCATCTATGTAATCTAATATGTTGGCAAACATTTTTTGTTCATAGTATTCACCTATAATTCTTTTGATTTCTGTAAGGTCAGTTGTAATGCACACCCTTTCATTCTGATTCTTGTTATTTGCATCCCCTCTTTTTCTTTGTCAGTCTAGCTAGTCAACTTTATTAATCTTTTCAAAGAACCAACTCTTGGTTTTGTGGATTCTCTCTTTTGTTTTTCTATTTCTTTTATCTCCATTCTAATTATTCTTTCTCTCCTTCTACTCACTTTAAGTTTAGTTTGTAGTTCTTTCATAGTTCCTCCAAATTTGAAATTATGATACTGGTTTGAAATATTTCTTATTTTCTAATGTAAGCAACTATAGCTATCAGTTTCCCTCAGAGCACTGTCTTTATTGAACCGTATAAGTTTTGTTACATTATGTTTACATTTTACATTAGGGTTAGGGTTAGGATTAGATAATTCCTAATTTTGTGTGTGTGTGTGATTTCTTCTTTGACCCATTGTTTTTTTTTTTGGTTTTGTTTTGTTTTTTTAGTGAATTGTTTAATTTTCATAAATTTTTAAATTTTCCAATTCTCCTCTGTTATTGATTTCTAACTTTATTATACTGCAGTTGAGAAGTTATTTTTTTATGATTTCAATATTTTAAAACTTATCAAGACTTGTTTTCTGACCTAATGTGAGGTCTAAACTAGAGAATGATCCGTGTGCATTTGAGAAGAATGCTGCGCTAAGTTGGATATACTATGTCCCGCCAAAAGCGATATTCTTTAATGCAATCTTGTGGGGGCAGATGTATTAGTGTTGATAAGGTGGGAACCTATTGATTATTTCCATGGAGATGTGACTCAAGCAATTGCAAGGAAGCCCTCTGATTAGATTAGTTCCATGGAGGTGTTACCCCACCCATTCAGGGTGAGTCTTAATTAAATCACTGGAGTCCTATAAGAGTTCACAGACAGAAGGAGCTCAGAGCAGCTGAAAGTGACATTTTGGAGAGCAGCTGAGAGAGACATTTTGGGGATGGCCACTTGAAGCAGACTTTTGCTGACACTTTGAAGATGCTAGCCCAGTGTTTGCTCCCGAGAAACTAAGAGAGGAAAAAAAAGCCCCAAGAGCCACATTTTAAAGATACACAGGAGCTGAGAGAGGAGCTGGAACACAACTAGGGATCAGCAGACACTAGCCACATGCCTTCCCAGCTAACAGATGTTTTCCAGATGCCATTGGCCTTCCTTTGGTGAAGGTATACTTGTGTTAATGCCTTAATTTGGACATTTTCATGGCCTTCAGACTCTAAATTTGTAACCAAATAGACCCCCTTTATAAAAACCAATCCATTTCTGGTGTTTTGCATAATGATAGCATGAGCAAACAGCAACAAATGTGTATTTGGCTGTTGTTGGATAGTATCCTATATATGCCTGCTAGATCTAGTTGGTTTGTAGAGTTGTTCAAGTCCCCCAGTTACTTATTTATCTTCTGTCTAGACGTTCTATCCATTACTGAAAGTAATGTATTGAAGTCTCCTACTGTTAATGTAAAACCATCTATTTCTCCCTTCAAATCTTTCAATTTTGCATCACGTATTTTGGCATCTCTGCTTTTTGGTGAATTTGTATTAAAAATTATCTTTTCTTGATGAATTGACCCTTTGATCAATATATAGTGTCCTTCTTTGTCCCTTACAACAGTTTTTTACTTAAGTTCCATTTTGTCTGATACAGGTATAGACCCCCACTCTCTTTTGGTTATTTTTGCATGAAATATATTTTTTTTTTCTATCCTTTCACTTTCAACCTATTTGTTTCTTTGAATTTAAGGTGAATCTCTTGGAAACAGCATATAGTTGGGACCTCTTTACTATCCATTGTGTGTCAACGTCTGCCTTTTGACTGGATAATTTAACCCATTTACTTTCAAGGTAATTACTGATAATTCAGGACTTACTTCTGACATTTTGCTATTTGCTTTTTGTATGGCTTATTCTTTTTTTTTTGGTCTCCCAGTTCTTCCATTACTACCTACTTATATGATCTTTTGTAGCGAACCCTTTGGAATTTTTTTTTTTTTTTTTTTTTGGCAGGGGGTTACAGTACTACAGCTTCAGTTATTTCCATATTGTAAAGCACAAATATAAACAAAAAGGTGATTACTTTCAAATTACAATCTAACAAGTAGCTATATAGCATATTTCAAAGAATGTTATGGGGTAAAGTTCCACCACTTCAGTTCTTTCCTTCTAGCTATTCTAAAACCCTAGCAACCAAGAAAAAAAGAAAATTACTTAGAAATTCAGTGTTCATAATCCTTTGTTAAATTCCATCTTGTCTGTTGCTATCCCTTCCTCTAGCTTAATCACTTTCCCAATCTTCAGGGATGTCTAGGTAGTGACTACCCTAACTTGTTCATGTTGAAAAGGGGTGTCGATTTCATGGGAAAAGGGGATGCAACTGGTTGATATTCATGAAAAAGATTCCTTCTCCTTTTCTTATGTGCATATTTAACCTATTTCTTTTTTGGGGGGGTGGGGTGGAGTTGGTTATTATGGGGCTTCAATTTGGCATCCTAAATTTTTAACAAACACATTTGGTTTGATAACAACTTAACTTCAATAGCCTACAGAAACTATGTTCTTATTTCCCACTGCCCCCACCTTTATGTAGTTCTTATCACAAATCACATACTTATACCAGGCAGATTGCCACAGACTCACATGCACCCTTGTACGTGCACAAGGGTTACTCTGCGCCCCCTGGAATCTGGAGGAGTGTTTCACCCTGGGAGGATGGGCCAGCTCCACAATGATCCAGGTGGGGGGCAGTCCAGCAAGAGGGCTGTGAGATTTTCCTACTGCTTTTAAGTTACCTATTTCTTGATTCAGTGCTCACCCTGTTACTCCAACACTCTAAACGTTTTCCAGAGTTCTGAGAAAGATGGTTTTGCCAGTTTTTGTGGGGTTTTTTAAAGCTCTGTGGGGAGACAGAACCCTTGAGCATCTCACTCTGCCATCTTGGTGACATCACTAGTAAACATCAACAGTAACCATTCTATAATCCCTATAATCATGAGACTGGCACATAATGCTCCAATTCCAGTTCTCGGTATGGTAGTTTTCACCACTCTAATACTTAAAGTTAAATGTATAGTATGTTCTGGGGAAAGTCTTATTTTCATAATTTAATTAAAATATTTACATTTTAATGGCTTTATCCCGGAGCAAATGCTTGGTGCAAAAAAGAAATAAAAAAGACTCTCTTTTTTTTGTTTTTTTTAAAGACACTTTCTTCTTTGTATATATGATATTTCACTGTTTTGCAAGAGAGGGTTGATAGAGGTAATGTCACCATGCA
Source organism: Choloepus didactylus (assembly GCF_015220235.1). NCBI lineage: Eukaryota > Metazoa > Chordata > Mammalia > Pilosa > Megalonychidae > Choloepus > Choloepus didactylus. The sequence goes on along the minus strand of NC_051321.1, from coordinate 61,469,375 downwards.
TCTCTGTTCAATAATAGTATACATTTAAGTACAGTTTTTGGAATTCTCTTTGAAGTAAGTGGCACACGAATACTATGAGTGAATGATGATAGAATTTCTGGTATAAAAAAAGTTTTGAATTCATCTAACATGTCACTTTGATGCCACTGAGAAGCAGACACCACAAGGAGATCAAAAGTCCCTGATATTTATGAGGAGAAATGCCTATGAAAGATAAAGGAGAGGTAGTAGGACTAGGTAAGAAATTTGAAGATGTAGACTATCTGGAGATTCTGTCTTCAAGCTGGAACTATATCATGTTTAAGCAATTTTAACTGTCAGAAATATTGACTATGTAGATTAATACGGCCTTTTCAAAATAAAATATTATTATATGAAAATAATATATTTTGGCTAGTAATTACATTTATACAATTCATCCATTGATAGGTATATGATCCCAGCACTAAGAACAGTGCTTAAACAGTGTTGGATGTTCAATATAGGTTTGAGAACAAATGCATATACTTTCTCACATTCCTTATTTTAGAAAGCTCTTCAATTTATCAATTTTATTCTCTTTTTTAGTTTATCTTTATTGCCATTAAAAGTTTTTCTTTGTTGATTTAACCATAATCTTCCTCTTAAGCTCTCTAGAAGTGTATTATCTACAATCTTTTAAATCCCATGAAGAGTGTATTATAATGAAAACCCAGTTGTAAGAGAGATTAAGCTCACTGGCCATGATCCAGACTGCCTGGGATCAATGCTTGACTTCAACACCTGCTACCTGTGAGACCTTTGGAAAGCCAATTAACGTTTCTCTGCCTTAGTTTCCTAGTCTGTAAAATTAAAATTATAATAGTAGTAGTAGTTATGAAGATTAAAAGTAATATGTGTAAATTATTTAGAACATTGTCTGGTACATAGCAAGTGCTCAGAAATGTAAGCTATTAGTATTCAAGTCATTATTATTAACATGGAGCTAAAGCTAAAGTATAGGCTTAATAGAGCATTGGAAATGTCTCAACTAGTGGCAAAGATATTTGACAAGAGTTTTATAACTGGCTCAGCAATTGAGAAAATTTATCACATCAAATGATCATTAGTACAAAATTCTATAAACTGGAGTTCCCTGATTTAGAAATCAAGGTAATATATAAGAAAAATATAATAATGAAAAAAATAACCACAATGGCTGATCTACAGCTGTGCTCTAAAGGCTCCAGCCACATCAGTACCTTCAGTTAAAAGCCTAGGGAAAAAGTTACAATAGCTGCCACTTATGGGCACAAACCTGATGATAACTCACCTCCTACCCCCAGGTCTCCATCCTCCTGGCTATTTCAGAACTCTACTCCTAGAGTGGCAAGTAAGTTAAGGCAATGTTCTAGGTTTTTGATCGACCTTACCCAAGAGGTTTCTTCATCCCCCCCATGCCATAACTCCATAGGACTATCTACAAAAATGGGAAAGATTGCCTATCCCATAAATATTTTGGAAACATTCAGTTAAATTTGAGCGCTATGCTGGAATTTCTAATCTAACAGCAATGCACAAACCCAACAACTAATAATATCTTTCTGCACAAATATTTATTACATAACTTCCATATTCCAGGCACAAAAATGAAAAAATAACAGTGAAAGAATTACAGTGAAAAAATATATTACATTATTGCCCTCGGGGCTTTTATAGTCTCATAGGGAGAGTTAAACATCTTTTAGTTCAATTTCCATTCTACCAAGATTGCTGTCTACTAGCCAGTCCTTAAAATCCCTAAGACCCTGCTTGACTGAGAAGGAAGTAGGATGTATAATATGTATGCATTGCAATAACTACATTGCATAGTGAAGAATGGCAAAAACTTAAAATGAACACATAATCAAGTCAATTATCTAAAGGATTGTTACACTCCAAAATAAAATAGAAATCCCTCTCTCTCTCTCTTTTTCTCTCTCTCTCCCTCTCTCTAACATATAAATTGGAAGAGAATACAATCAAAATCATGTATGAGATATGGAAGAATTATGTGTATTTCTTATTTATAAGGAAATCTACTTTCTCTTAAATGTTGATTTATTGACTTTCTGATAGTCAAAGAAAGCTGTCAAAAAATTTAAAATGCTCATATACTCCATGTGTCTTCAAATTTAGGGTTTACAAAACACTATCAAAAGCATTATTTCATTTAAGCCTAAAAAAAAACAACAACAAAAAAAAAAAAAAAAAAAACGGAAAGTAGGGTGAGCAATATTGTCTCCATTTTACAGATTAGGAAATAGACCTCAGGTTAAGTGGCTTAAGCTTGCCTGGCTAAAAACTAAGAGCTTTTGCTTAAATCCAGATTTTTCCAGAGTCTGTGTTCTTTCCATATGTCACTGCTGTCTAATTTATATTTGATATAGTCTTCAAAAGTAGAATCAAATGTCACCGGCCCCATGAAGTCATCCTTTTTACTGATTCGTCCCATAAGTTAATTACCTATTCTAAGTAACTTTAAAGTTATATTTTCCTTTTACAGAGGAAACAATTGGAAATTGGGCATTCCAGATACTACTCTATATTACACACATTGTCAGTTCTGTATAGCTACTTTAAGAAAACATCATTTTGGATACATGCAAAGGGTTTCAATCTAATCGGCAGGCATAAACTGAGTAGCTACTCTGTAAAGGACCATGTTCAGAGCTGAAAGCAACTCACAGTATAGCAAGCCCTGGCTCCTGCCTTAAATAGTTTCTGCTGTGATAGTCAAATAATCCATAAATAAGAATAATGAGAATAAAAGGCAAAATGAAGTAATAGAATTATGAGCAAGGTCCTATGAGAAAAGAGAGGGAGGACATTCTAGGTAATAGAATTTTTAAAAGATACTTCATCATATAAGAAGTGACCCTTGATCTTGGCCAAATTTTCTTGGATAAGTGGAGATGGAAGTGGGGAGGAGATAGAAAAAATTCTCTGTAAACAAATGAGCAAGAGCACCATAAGGAAGTGAGAACTTAATAATGATTTCTGATTTGGGTAGAATATCGTGTATTTGAGTGTAAATCATGAAGAAGAAGGCTGGCTATACTGAGACAAGACCATGGCAGACTTTGGGTTAGAGCCAGAGAAAGAATTTGGTGTTCTTCCCCTAACTTTGAAAGCCAACAGCACAGTAAAAACAGCGAGATAATATTAGGATTGGCAAGGGAATGACCAATTCAGGGATGTTTCTCAGGAAGAATGCTTTGACAGCAATGTAAAAGAAGTGACAGAAAGGGAATGGGTGAGAGACATGAAAATGAGACAAGAAGTTTCATGCAGTCTCCAAGCAATTGCTTATGAAGACCTGAAGCCAGCTCTGTGGCCATGGGAATGAAGAGATCATAATGGATAACAGATATATTTCAAAAATAAAATCAATAGAACTGGAAGTCTACTTAGATATAAGCAGAAATAAACTATTCATTTTTCCTGCGTTCATTCCTCAGACATTTACTTGTCTGTGTCAGAGTCAGGCATCAGGAGTCACAGGGTCTTCTGCAGGAAACTTATTTTTAAGCAAAGCATTATAGTTCAGCGTGATCATTGCTAAATTGCATGCAGATGCAATACACAAGTTGTCTAGTGTGGCCTAAGACAGAGATAACCGAAACTGTGGGTTTGATCTTGTAATCAAAATGTTAGGATTTAGAGGGTATGCTGGTTTGAAGCTGTTATATACCCCAGAAAAGGCCATGCTCTTTTAATGCATACCTGTGGGTGCAGAACTATTGTGGGTGAGGCCTTTTGGTTAGGTTATTTCAAGTGAGATGTGACCCACCCCATTCAAGGTGGGTCTTAATCCTTTTACTGGAGTCCTTTATGAGAAGATAAAGGAAAGAAAAAGCCAAGACAGCTTACAGAGAGAGCTTAGAGAAAAAAAAAAAGCCCCTGGGGGGATCTGAGAGAGTAGGACACTGAGGCCAGAAGCTGAAAGCAAGGAAACCCGGAGAGAAGGACCAGCAGTGGTCAGCCATGTGCCTTCCTGAGTGACAGGGATGTCCCAGATGCCGGCAACCTTTCTTCAGAGAACGTATCTTCCTGTTGATGCCTTAATTTGGACATCTTCATGGCCTTAGAACTGTAAATTTGGAAACTAATAAATCCCCATTGTAAAAGCCAACCCATTACTGGTATATTGCATTTCGGTAGCTTTAGCAAACCAAAATGGGTAATTATGATTACTGAATCATTATATAGATATTCCTTTTTACTTTCTGTTAGAGGGAAATAACTGAAATCTCTGGACTGTAATTTAGCTGTCTTGATTTCTGAGAATGATTGTATAGCCTTTATCTTGTGACCTCGTGATTGTAAAAACCCAGTGACTGACCCTGGCTCGTACTCCCTTTATCTGTTTTTTTTTTTTTTTTTTTTTTTTACTTTAGAAATGTAATCACAAGGACAATCTCCCTAATGGAGAGACTTGAATCAGCTCAGAACTAACCATGAACTTGATTTTAACACAGTCTCCCTCTTTTACATTTGTAAATTGTTTCTGCCTATACTTGCTATTGAAATGGTAATGACTCCATCTCCCCTTGTTTGAATCCATAAAAACCTTGAACCCTTAGACAGATTTTTAGACCAATAGATCCTGCTTCATATCTAGCAATAAACTCTTCCTCTCTTTGAAATCCTAGTGTCTCAGGAATTGGTCATTTGAGCGCATGGGGCAAAGAATCCACCACTTTTGATAGTTCTCAGTATGATATTATGATGCCATTAATAGAGACAAAGAATACAAAATGGGGGCAATTTTGAAAGCAATAATGAGGAGTCTGATTTTTTAGATGTTAACAGACTAAACAGGGAAGCTGAAGTAAAAATAACATATAATTAATGCTTGTGATTGAGAAAATTTCTCCCCAAATATATATAGCACATTTGTCAATATTTTATTGCAAGTAATGATAACTGTAACACAACCTTTTATAAATTTAAATTTTCCCCATGAATATTAACATTAAAATTTTTTTAAAAAACACAGTTTTCAAAGTGTCTTCTAGTACCAAATGTGTTTTCATTACTAAAGGATGAAGAAATATTGGACCTAATATTTTAAATGCAACAAACTTGCTAATATTATCTGGCTGTTGTTACTGTACTGTTGGCTTTTAAAGTTAGGGAAAGAACACTGAATACTATATTCTTTAGTACTTGGAGGCAGTCTTCTCAACTGATCATTTGAAGAATTAAAGGCTCTTGGAAAAGAAAGTAGCTATATTAAGTACTCAGCTCCTTCCTGCACTGCATGCTAATCCCTTTCACCCAAAATAATATCAAGCTTAAATTAAAATCTCACTCCATTAGTCATCACATTTTTTTAAAAAGAGATTTCCAAACACTTAGGAACAAAATTCAAAATTTTGAGAGTTATCAGAAAAGTATGCACTTATGTAACAAACCATGCATTCCAAAATAATGATAAATATATTACTATACAATTGGGAAAATAAAAGGAGAGTAATTGGGAAGTGTGGCCAAAAAATAAAAGAACTGGCATCATGAATTATCCTGTAAAGTAATAACTGAATAAAACAATAAATTGTACTTTAGATCATAGATTTTTAATGACCTATTTTCCTATAGTAACTTCATGCCTAAGAACAAAATCCATATAACTCTCTAATTTATTGTTTACAAGCCACAATAATCAGTTTTCCTGATTATGACTTCTTAGTCATCCAAAGCATGAATAGATGAATGAATGAACAAATTGATAGACATGATAGATATAGATAGATCAGCAAACTTCTGCCATGCAAAATCTACACAGCCAGAAAAGAAATTCTTCACTCCAAGTCCCTACTTATTTAATAACAAGAAAACGGATAAATGTCTAATAGATTTTTGTCTGCCTGTCAACTTCAAAAAAAAGAAAGAAATTTCCTTTACTCTGGTCTACCATCTTTTGAGCCTATATCTCAGTCTTAGGCTTCTGTGGTTTTACATTTCACTATCCTCTAAAACATCTCCTCCCTCCCTTCTTTATTCATCTATGGCAATCACATATTTCAAAATGAGATCATCTTCCCAAGGTATTTCTGATGCTTTGCTTTGTCTTTTCTAGTAGGTATATTCTCTCCCTATTTTAAACATAACATTTTTAAAAGTGATAAAAAGCAACTGATTATCTTTTCTGCTTGATTTGAATCATTTATGCCATGAGAGGCACCAATTTATATAATTCAATTTCATTCACTGTAAACAAATTATTAAACAAACAGACTGAATACCAATTATGGGTACCACACTGGGATTTAGGATTAAACAAAGACCTGCCCTTGAAAAGCTTTCAGGGCCTATTCATTCTACACTTATCAAACAACTATATGTGCCAGACAGTCTAGTAAGTATTTAGGATATAAGATATGGGACATTTGCTTTAAGGAGTTCACACAGGTGGATATATATGTTTTAAAAAAGCTATAATTCATGACAAGTAAATACAACATCATGTCTTGAATTGGATTCTGTCCAGAAAAGGAAGACATTAGTGGAACAATTGGTAAAATTTGAATAAATCCAGTAGATTAGTTAGCAGTGTTGTATCAGTATTAATATCCTAGTTGAGGTCATTGTACTTGGGTTATGTAGGACATTAACATTAAGGGAAGCTAAGTGAAAAGTAACTAGCATTTGCCAGTTTGAATGTATTATGTGCCCCAAAATGCCATTATCTTTGATGTAATCATGTGTGGACAGATGTATCAGTGTTGATTAGATTGTAATTCTTTGAGTGTTTCCATGGAGATGTGACCCACCCAACTGTGGGTGATGACTCTAATTGGATAATTTCCATGCAGGTGTTGCCCCACTCATTCAGGGTGGGTCTGAAATAAATTACTGGAGCACTATATAAGCTCAGACAGAAGGAGCAAGCTTGCTACAGCCAAGAGGGATTCTTTGAAGAATTCAGAGAAGCTGAGAGAGTAGCTGCAGATGACAGACAGTTTGAAGTCGGCTTTGAATGCAGACTCTTGCTCCAGAGAAGCTAAGAGAGGAGAAATGCCCCAAGAACAACTGAGAGTGACATTTTGATGAGGAGCTGCGGCCTAGAGAGGAACGTCCTGGAAGAAATCCATTTTGAAACCAGAACTTGGAGCAGACACCAGCCACATGCCTTCCCAGCTAACAGAGGTTTCCCAGACACCATTGGCCATCCTCCAGTGAAGGTACACAATTGTTCATGCATTACCTTGGACACTTTATGGCCTTAAGACTGCAACTGTGTAACCAAATAAACCCCCTTTTATAAAAGCCAATCCATTTCTGGTGTTTTGCATTCCAGTAGCATTAACAAATGCTATAGCATTTTTGCAGCATGTTGCAAGTCCAAAATTGTTTCACATTAAAAGTTTTTAATAGTAAAGTAAAATATTTACCATGAATGGACACAGAATGTCCATTTCATATAATATTCAAGGAATAGTCCACTTCAAGAAAAGTTTTGGTGCTTATCTGCAGGGAGTGTGGTCAGCAGACTGTCCCTAGCTGTTAGCTCCTTCAAGATGTATCTGAGTTGAAGAGATCCTCTAACCTGAGTAACACCCTTCCCAGGTCAGCCAATCTGGTAACTAAGAAAGCAGTGGTATAGAAGCCTGGCTATTTTGGCTCAATAGGGGCACTCTGACAAGCAATATTCCTTCCAGAACTGCTTAACTAAGCCATGTTAATCCTGCACCACAGTTTGTCTTCCTCCTTGGTCCATTCATTTTTCCACCCTACTTTTCGAGCATTGATCACTAAAAGCATGTTGGACCCCAACTCCATCTCAGTGCCTGCTTCCAGAGAACCCAACTGGTGTTATGTTAGAGGACTCTGAGTACACAGAAGACAGAGCAATTATAATACAGTCACTTGTGCTATATTCCTAAACTGCATCATGCTATGCAAAATTGCACAATAAAATCCACAAGGCTTATAGGGAAAATGGGATCAGGGGTATGACACAATAAAAACCTTGTCAGTGACACATTAAAAAAAAATGGAAATCTAATAAAATGGTTTCACAGTTTATATATGGTAAATGATTTTTTAAATATGTAAATGTTACAATAAATAAAGACTTTGCCTGAAAAACACCTGAAGATTGCTTGTGGAAATGGGTGCCGACAGGGTTGAGCTTGTGAGCTATTATGAAATGGTGGAAGGACAGTTATCTATATTCACATGGAAATCATATGGATGTGTTTGGGGCTCATGACACACACAATGAATCCAGGCAGCTGGGAGATTTTTCAAGATGTGCGTGTACATGTGTGTGTGTGTGTGTGTGTGTGTGTGTGTGTGTGTGTGTGTGTGCGTGCTTTGGGTATTCCTATGCCATTGATTCAACTGGGTGCAGTTTTCTGTATTCACCTAAGCAATCATGCATAAGAAAACACAATTTTGTGTTATGCTGAAATTATTCCTAATATTTGCGTTTTAAAACAAGTGATTTAGGAGAACTGACTGTATGACACAATAATAGCACTCTTCAGTGAATATTTAATACCTGGCAAACAAAGAAGTAAATGGGGAAAATGTTATGGCTTTTCTGAGGAAGGAGACATTACATTGCATTACATGTCAAGACTCCATAATGGTATCATTTGTGGCAACTTGCTGGCTAAGAATTTGCAGTTAGGGCATCAATCATATTAGTTATTATAAGGTGAGAGAATAAGAAATGATGGGGGTAATGGGGACTTCACAGACCTTTTATGAATTTAAAATACTACTGTTAAGGAAAATACAACATTTTTTCAGCCAAAAGGATAAATTATTTTGTAGAATCACTTACTTAACCCTGTAGGCTAAGGGGAAAGTTTACGCACTCATTTGAGGTAGACAATTGTGGTTATTTCTGCCTTGCATCCAAACAACGTACCTAGCCTGAATAAGTTCCCAAAAGTGATGGGAAGAAATTCTGCTTCACATAAAGATGTTGAAAGGGGATAGTTAGGGCTTTTCCCTATTTTCTGGCAGATAAAATTGGACAAAGATCAGAGGCTCTCAACAAGGTATTTGAACCTTGAGGAAGGTATGCACGGGGAGGAGGGGCAGTTAGAGTTTCATTCATGACAGCTTTAAATGAGTGGAGATTCCAGTGACATGAGATTAAGAATTTAACAAGAGTAGAGACCAGCACTTGGTGACTGGGGTGGAAGTGGCAAGTGCCCACCTAGTTGAAGGAGGCTGCTAAGAAGAATGCTCCCATGAGAGTGCTGGCCATGCCTTATCTCCCAAGTTTCCTGCCCAAACTAGATTCCAGCCATTCAACTTGATTCTAAGAGCTATGAGCACTTCCAATATACTTCTTTTATACTTAAGTTATCCGGAGTTTATTTCTCTTGTTTTCACCCCCAAAACCCTAACCAATCACAAAACCCCAAAGTGGTAGCAGTGGCCTTCTGCTTTTAATCATTTTGGGCCAATACTCCCCTGAACAGCTAGAAAATTGATGAACATATTTAGAAATGCAAATTTTAAAGGCATCTGAGTTCTGTGGACACAATGAGGATTGGGTGAGCACAAACATCTATGTAACCACTACCCAGAACAAGAAACAGCATTTCTGGAAGCTCAAAGATATTCTCATCATGTGCCCATCCAGTCACTCCCCTCGCAAAGAAACCTACTTCAGTATGTTTTGAAAGAACTTCAGTAGTCCAGGAATATTATAGAGGGAAATGCTGACTTTGAAATAGGCTTCCTAATTAAATTGGGAATGAGAGAATCCAAGGACATCAGAGATCAAGAAGGTACACTTGATAGAAATAATAAAATGGCAAAAATAAATAAATAAATAAAGCGACAGGGCCAACATGGAAAAGAGGATGATCTGACCCAGAGGCATCTTTGGCTACGATGGTTTGACCAACAATGAAGTCCTCAGGACTGAAATGGATGGTTAAATTCAGGAGCAAACACAATAAAGTCACAGACCTTCATAAAAGTTTTTTACCTGAGTCAGTTCATAGACCAAGGACCCATTAAATTACAGGTAGGTTGAAGAAAATTTTGGAATATCAACCACATACTGAAAATGTAGACATTTGGTGACTCTTTGTTTTATCTTTGCTATTTAAGAAGATATCGTTATACTCAAGAAAGAGAAAGACACAGACATTTCAGGGATTGTTAGACGTGCCTCTAACACTCTGATCCCAGTTGGAACTTATGAAGATCAGCTGACAAATGGAAATTTGACTTGTTAACCTCTCAGTAGCCCTACTGGAATACTAAATCTATCCTAGTAATTGTTCCAGTTTGAGTTTCCCTCTAATTGCTGAGTACACAGCTGGAGTACATTTTAAAATTTTGGCCATATGTCCTCGCCAACAAAATATGAGTGGAGCTAATGCATTCTATTTCAAGGCCTGAACCATCAAAACCTCTCTCACAAGCCTCTACTCTTTCTCTTTCCCCAAATGTCACCTGAATTGGAGAGGGTCTAAAGGAGAGTGGAGCCACAAGAAGGAAGAATGAATAGTGTTGGGAAAACTGGATACTGACATGCAAAAGAATGAAGTTGGACCCCTACCTCATACCACATAAAAAATCAAATCTAAATGGATCAAGAACCTAAATATAAAAACTAAAATCATGATACTCTTAAAAAATACACATAGGGGCAAATATTCATGAATTGGGATTTGGCTATAGATTCCTAGATATGACATCAAAAGCACAAGCAACAACAAATGGATCATTTATTGAACTGACTATTCTTTTCTCAATTGCATTTACTTGGCACCTTTATCAAAAAATCAATTGACCATAGATGTTTGGGTCTACTTCTGGATTTTCAATTGGCCTCAATTGATCTATTTTTCTATCAGTATGCCAGAACCTCACTGTTTTGATCACTGTGTCTTAGTAGTACATTTTGAAAATGGGAAGTGTGAGTCCTACAACTTTGTTTTTTCTCAAAATTGTTTTGACCACTTGGGGTCCCTCACAGTTCCATACAATTTTGAGGATTGGCTTTTTTCACTTCTGGAAAAAAAAAATCTGCGGGAATTTTCACAAGAATTGCATCAAATCTGTGAATTGCTTTGGGTAGTATTAACACCATAACAATTTAAGTTTTCTAATCCACAAACATGAGATGACTTCTGTTTTAGTTTGCTAATATTGCTGGAAGGCAAAACACCAGAGATGGATTGGCTTTTATAAAAGGGTGTTTATTTGGTTACACAGTTACAGTCTTAAGGCCATAAAGTGCCCAAGGTAACACATCAGCAATCGGGTACCTTCACTGGAGGATGGCCAATGATGTCCAGAAATCCTCTGTTAGCTGGGAAGGCACATGGCTGGCGTCTGCTCCAAAGTTCTGGTTTCAAAATGGCTTTCTCCCACGACATTCCTCTCTAGGCAGCAGTTCCTCAAAAATGTCACTCTTAGTTGCACTTGGGATATCTGTCCTCTCTCAGCTTTTCCGGAGCAAGTCTGCTTTCAACAGCCATCTTTAAACTGTCTCTCATCTGCAGCTTCTGTGCTTTCTTCAAAGTGTCCCTCTTGGCTGCTGCTCCTCTTCAAAACATCACTCACAGCTGCACTGAGTTCCCTTTGCCTGTCAGCTCATTTATATAGCTCCACTGTTCAAGGCCCACCCTGAATGGGTGGGGCCACACCTCCATGGAAATATCTAATCAGAGTTACCACCTACAGTTGGGTGGGGCACATCTCCATAGAAATACTCAAAGAATTCCAATCTAATCAGCACTAAAATGTCTGCCCCACAAGATTGCATCAAAGATAATGGTAATCATTAGGGGGACATAATACATTCAAACCAGCACAACTTCCCATTTATTTAGGTCTTCTTTAATTTCTTTCAGCAGTGTTTTGTGATTTTCAGTATACAGGTCTTTCACATACCTAGTTAAATTTATTCTTAGATATTTTATTATTTTAGATGTTACTATAAATAGAACTGTGTTCTTAATTTCCTCTTCAGATTATTCATTGCTAGTGTATAGAAACACAATTGAATTTGGCATGTTGATTTTTAGCCTGCCACTTTGCTGAATTCATTGATTAGCTCTAGCAGTTTTCTTCTGTATTCCTTTGGCTGTCTATATATAAGATCATGTCATCAGCAAATAGAGCATTATTTCTTCCTCTCCAGTTTGGATACCTTTTATGTTTTTCTTGCCTAATTGCTCCACTTAAACTTCAGTACAATATTGTACAGTAATGGTGAAAGTAGGCATTCTTATCTTCTTTCTGATCTTAGGGGAAAGTTTTCACTCTTTCACCATTTAGTCTGCTGTTACCTATGGGATGCTTGTTTGGATGTATTATGTCCCCCAAAACACTGTATTCTTTAACACAGTCTTGTTGGGGCAGAGGTATTAGTGTTGATTAGGTTGGAATCCTTGGATTAGGTTGTTTCCATGGAGATGTGACCCATCCAACTGTGGGTAACACCTTTAGCTAGATTATTTCCATGGATGTATGGCCCCGTCCATTCAGCATGGGTCTTGATTTAATCACTGAAGTCCTATAAAAGAGCTTACAAACAGAAGGACCTCAGAGCAGCCAAGAGAGACATTTTGGAGATGGCCGTTGAAAGCAGACTTCTGCTGATATTTTGGAGATAAAAGCCCAGAGTATGCCCTGAGAAGCTAATGCAGAGACATTTTGGAGAACGCCATTTTGAAACGCAACCTGGGAGCAAGCCATCACCAGCCACCTGCCTTCCCACCTAACAGAGGTTAACCAGATGCATTTGGTGTTCTTCAGTAAAGGTACCCTACTGCTGATGCCTGTATTTGGACATCTGCATGGCCATAAGACTGTAACTTTGTAGCCAAACAAACCCCCTTTATAAAAGCCAACCCAATTCTGGTGTTTTGCATAACAGCAGCATTAGCAAACTGGAAGGCAGCATTAGCAAACTGAAACATGTGTTTTTCATAAATTACCTTTATCATGTTGAGAAAGTTTACTACTATTTCTATTTTTCTCAGTGCTTTTATCAAGAAAGGGTACTGAATTTTGTCAAATGCCTTTTGTGCACCTATGAGCTAATAAGATTTTTTTTCTCTTGTTCTACTTATGTGGTGTATTGCACTGATTTTTGTATGTTGAAATACTCTTGCATTCCTGAGATAAATTCCACTTGGTCATAGCATATAATCTTTTAAATAGGCTATTGGATTTGGTTTACTAGTATGTTAAGGATTTTGCAGCTATATCTAATGAAAATTTGTCTGTAATTTTCTTTTCTTGCAATGTCTTTATACGACTCTGGTAACAGGGAAATGCTGGCGTCCTAGAATGAATTATGAAATGCTCCCTCTTCTTTACTTCTCTGGAAGAGTTTAAGAAGGTTTGGTGTTAAATATTCTTAAAAGGTTTGGCAGAATTCCCCCAATGAAGCCATCTGATGCCAGGCTTTTCATTGGTGGAAGGTTTTTAACTATTGATTCAATTTCTCTACTTTGTTATAGCGTGCTGAAGCTTTCTGTTTCTTCTTAAATCAGTTAATGTAATTTGTGTGTCAAGAAAATTTTCCATTTTGTCTAGATTATCTCATTATTCAGCATACAATTATTAACAGTATTCTCATGTAATCATTTTTATTTCATTAAGGTAAGCTGTGATGTAACCATTTTCTTATCTGATTTTAGTTATTTGCGGAGTTTGTTATTTTTCTCAGTTTAAAGGGCTGTCAATTTAATTGATCTTTTCAAGGAACCAACTGTTAGTTTTTCCAATTCCCTCAATTGTTATTATATTCTCTATTTCATTTATCTCCACTCTAATCTTAATTATTTCCTTCCTTCTACTTGCTTTGGCATTATTTCGCTCTTCTTTTAGTCTCTCAAGATGTGAAGTTAAATTAGTGATTGCACAACTTTCATCTTTTTTAATGAAAGAATTTATAGCTATAAATTTCCCTTGAAGCAATGGAGTATGACCCATGTGCTCTTGAGAAGCACATGCATTTTGCTGTTGTTGGATGAAGTGTTCTATATATATATATATCTGTTAAATCTAGTTGGTTTATGATATTGTTCAAGCCCTCTATTGCCTTGATGATCTTCTCTCTAGATAATTTATCCATTATTGAAAGTGGTATATTGAAATCCCCAAATATTATTGTAGAAATATCTATTTCTTGATTCAATTTTGTCAGTGTTTACCACATATATTTTGGGGTCCTGTTGTTAGGTACATATATGTCTATAACTGTTACATCTTTTTATTGAATTGACCTTATTTGTCTATATGTAATTTCCTTGTCTCTTGTACAAGTTTTTGACTTCAAGTCTATTTTGTCTGATATTCCCCAACACTCTTTTGGTTGCTATTTGCATAGAATAATTTTTTCATCCTTTCACTTTCACTCTATTGGTGACTTTCAATTTAAGTTTAGTCTCTTGTAAATAGCAGATAGTTGGATCATGCTTCTTTATTCTGCCAATTTATACTTCTTCATTGGAGTGTTTAATCCGTTTATATTTGAGATAAATACTGATAAGCCAGGACTTACTTCTGCCATTTGCTAGTCATTTTTTGTATGTCTTATACCTTTTTGTCCCTCTTTTCCTCCATTAGTGCCTTCATTTTTGTGTAGATTGTCTTCTGAAAAGAACCATTTTGAATCATTTCTCATTTCCTTTTGTACAGAATTTTTAGCTATTCTTTGTGTTTACCTTGGGGGTTATTTTTAACATCCTAAATCTATTAAAATTTTGTTTGTATTGATACCAACTTAACTTCAATAGCCTACACACAATCTATTTCTATATCCTTCCATACCTCCACTTTATTTTGTTCTTGTAACAAATTACATCTTGATATATTGTGTGACCAGTAACGTAAGTTAATGATTGTTTTTCATGCATTTCAATTTTAAGCCATAAGAAATAAACATGGCATTGCAAATGAAAAATACAGTAATGGTAGCATAGTTACCTGTCTTGAGGGTCTTTACTTCATTCAACTTTGAGTTACTGTTTAATGTCATTTCTGTCAACATTAAGGTCTCCTCTTAGCATCTCTTATAAGACAAGTCTAGTGGTAATGTCTCATCACATGTGTTGCAATATTTTTGGGGGGGAACTGTACTTTCTAACTATTATATTGTAGTCATTCAGTAAATCTGGTGCTAAAACTCCTCAATCGTCTGGACCAAGAATGCCCCTCCCAAAAGAAAAACAATAAATAAAAAAGATAAATATAAAAAGAAAGAGAATAAAGAAAGAAAGAGATAATGAGCAATAAAAAAAGAAATAGAATTACTAACAAACAAAATACCCCACCACCACCAAAAGCACAAAAATGCACTGCCTCTCTAAGTCTCTCATTATATGCTACTGTGAAGCTGGAAGCTGCTGCTGAGTGGGCTGAACCCGAAGTTAGCATCAGTGTTGATTCCTCAGGGATTTGTCAGACCAGGAAACACACAAACACACAGATAAAGGAAACCAACAACAATAAAAAAGCATTTGCTCTTTATACTCGAAATGGGAGACATGAAGTCACAATTTCTAAGAGGCCAAAAATGATGCCAACGTCAGCACTAGTCTCTCAGAGATTCCCCTGACCACCTCAACATCCAACCTCAAATTTTGGAGGATAAGGTTTTCTCTGAAATGAGGGTGGGGATTACTACTGACCTCACCGAAATAAAAAGGATCACAAGAGGATGCTATAAACAGCTGTATGCCGATAAATTAGAAAACTTAGATGAAATAGACAAATTCCTAGAAACACACAAACAGCCTACACTGACTCCAGAAGAAATAGAGGACCTCAACAGACCAATCACAAGTAAAGAGATTAAATAGAAAACCTCCCAACAAAGGAAATCGCGGGACTGGGTGGCTTCATAGGTGAATTCTATCAATCATTCCAAGAAGAATTACTACCAATCTTCCTCAAATGCTTCCAAAAATTTGAAGAGGAGGGAACACTACCCAACTGATGTTATGAAACCAACATCACTGTAATACCAAAGCCAGACAAAGATACTACAAGAATAGAAAATTGCAGACTTATTTATCTAATGAATATAGATGCGAAAAACCTCAACAAAATACTTGCAAATTGAATCCAACAGCACATTAGAAGAATTATACCATGATCAAGTGGGTTTATCCCAGGTAGGCAAGGGTGGATCAACACAAGAAAATAAATTAATGTAATATACCACTTTAACAAATAAAATGGGAAAAACCAAATGATCATTTAGATTGACTCAGAAAATGCATTTGACAAAATCCAACACCCTTTCTTTATAAAACACTTCAAAATATAGGAATAGAAGAGAACTTCCTCAACATTATAAAGGGCATATATGAAAAATCCACAGCTAACATCATACTCAATGGCAAAAGGCTGAAACTTTCCCTCTAAGATCTGGAATGAGACAAAGATGCCCACTATCACCACTGTTATTCCACATTGTGCCAAAAGTTCTAGCTAGGATAGTTAGGCATGAAAAAGCAATTAGACATGCAAACTGGAAAGGAAAAAGTAAAACTTTCACTATTTGCAGAAGGCATGATCCTATGTTTAGAAAGTACTGAAAAATATGACAAAAAAATCTGACAAACCTACTTTAAGAGCCAATAAATGAGTGCAGCAAAGTGGTGGGATACAAGATTAACAGGCAAAAATCAGTAGTGTTTCTATACACTAGTAATGAGCAATCTGAGGAGAAAACCAAGAAAAAATGCCACTTACAATAACAACTGAAAGAATCAAATATCTTGGAATAAATTTAACCAATGATGTAAAGGACTTGTATACAGAAATCTACAAAATATTGCTAATTGAAATCAAAGAAGGTCTAAATAAATGGATATACATTCTGTGTTCATGGATTGGAAGATTAAGTATCATTAAGATGTCAATTGTACCCTAAGTGATTTACAGATTCAAGGCAATTGCAATCAATATTCCAAAAATCTACTTTGCAGAAATGGAAAAGCCAGTTATAGAATTCATTTGGAAGAGTAAGGGACTCCAAATAGCCAAAAACATCTTGGACGACTCACAATTCCTGACTTTAAAGCATATTACAAAGCAACAGTGGTCAAAACAGCATGGTATTTGCATAAAGACAGAAATATTGATCAATGGAATTGAACTGAGAGTTCAGAAATTCACCCTTATATCTATGACCAATTGATTTTTGACAAGGCTGCTGTACCAGTTTGCTAATGCTGCTTTTTGCAAAATACCAGAAACGGATCTGCTTTTATAAAGGGGGTTTATTTGGTTACAAAGTTACAGTCTTAAGGCCATAAAGTGTCCAAAGTAAGTCATCAACAATAGGGTGCCTTCACTGAAGGATGGCCAATGGCATCCGGAAAACCTCTGTTAGCTGGGAAGGCACGTGGCTGGCGACTGCTCCAAGTTCTGGTTTCAAAAAGGCTTTCTCCCAGGACGTTCCTCTTTGGGCTCCTGAAAAATGTCACTCTTAGTTGCTCTTTGAGCGTTTGTCCTCTCTTAGCTTCTCTGGAGCAAAAGTCTGCTTTCAAAGGTCATCCCCACAATGTTGCTCTGTATGTTGCAGCTCCTCTCTCAGCTCCTGTGCATTCTTCAAAGTTTCCCTCTTGGCTGTAGCAAGCTTGCTCCTTCTGTCAGAGCTCTAGTAAACTAATCAAGGCCCACGCTGAACGGGCAAGGCCACACCTCCATGGAAATTATCTAATCAGGGTTATCACCTACAGTTGGGTGGGTCACATCTCCATGGAAACACTTAAAGAATTACAATCTAGTCAACACTAAATATGTCTGCCCACACAAGATTGCATCAAAAATAATGACAGTTGAGGGGACATAATACATTCGAACTGGCACAGCTGCCAAGTATACTCAGCTGGGACAGAATAGTCTATTCAACAAATGGTACTGGGAGAACTGGATATCCATATACAAAATAATGAAAGAGGACTCGTATCTCACATCTTACACAAAAATTAACTCAAAATGGATCAAAGACGTAAATATAAGAGCCAGGACAATAAATATCCTAGAAGAAAATGTAGGGGGAGCATCTTCAAGATCTTGTCATAGGCAATGGTTTCTTAGACTTTATACTCAAAGCACTAGCTACAAAAGGAAAAATAAATAAATGGGACAACCTCAAAATTAAAAATGTGTATGCTTCCAAGGAGTCAAGAAAGTGAAAAAGCATCCTACTCCATGGGAGAAAATATTTGGAAACCACATATCTGAGAAGGGTTTAATATCCAGAATATATAAAGAAATCCTATAACTCAACAATAAAAAGACAAACAACCCAATTTAGAAATGGGTAAAAACTTGAATAGATATTTTTCCAAAGAGGAAATACAAAAGGCTAAAAAAGCACATGAAGAGATGCTCAACATCACTAGCTATTAGGGAAACAGAAATCAAAACCACAATGAGATATCATTTCACACCTACAAGAATGGCTATTATAAAAAAAAAAAAAACTACAAATGTTGGACAAGATGTAGAGAAATAGGAACAGTCATTAATGCTGGTGAATATATAATATTGCAGCCAGTTTGGAGGAAAACAGTTTGGCAGTTCCTCAGGAAGCTGAGTACAGAATTGCCATGTGATCTGGCAATCCCACTATTCAGTATATGCCCAGAAGAACTGAAAAACAGACATCTGTGCACTGATTTTAACAGAGGCATTAATCACAGTTGCCAAAAGGTAGAACTGACCCATTGTCTATCAACTGATGAATGGATAAACAAAATGTGGTATATACATATGATGGAATATTATATAAGAAGGAATGACGTCCTGATGCATACCACAACATGGATGAACTTGAGGACATTCTGTTGAGTGAAATAAACCAGACACAAAAGGACAATATTATATGATTTCACTAATATGAACTCATTATAATAAGCAAACTCATAGTGTTAGAATCTAGACTATAGGTTACCTGGAGATAGAATGGTTGTAGAGAATAGGGGACTGTTCTAGTTCGCTAATGCTGCTGGGATGCAAAACACCAGAAATGGATTGGCTTTTATAAAAGGGTGTTTATTTGGTTACACAGTTACAGTCTTAAGGCCATAAAGTGTCCAAGGTAACACACCAGCAATTGGGTACCTTCACTGGAGGATGGCCAACGGTGTCTGGAAAACCTCTGTTAGCTGGGAAAGCACGTGGCTGATGTCTGCTCCAAAGTTCTGGTTTCAAAATGGTTTTCTCCCAGAACGTTCCTCTCTAGGCTGCAGTTCCTCAAAAATGTCACTCTTAGTTGCACTTGGAATATTTGTCCTCTCTCCTCTCTCAGCTTCTCCGGAGCAAGAGTCTGCCTTCAATGGCTGTTTTCCAACTGTCTCTCATCTGCAGCTCCTGTGCCTTCTTCAAAGTGTCCCTCTTGGCTGTAGCTCCTCTTCAAAATGTGACTCACAGCTGCACTGAGTTCCTTCTCTTTGAGTCAGCTCATTTATATGGCTCCACTGATCAAGGCGCACCCTGAATGGGTGGGGCCATGCCTCCATGGGAATATCTCATCAGAGTCATCACCCAAAGCTGGGTGTGGCACATTTCAAGCAAATCTAATCAGCACCAAAACATCTGCCCCACAAGACTACATCAAAGATAATGGCATTTGGAAGACACAAAACATTCAAACTGGCACAGGGACTGATGCCCAATTTGTGTAGAATTCCTAATTAGATTGATTGTAGTAAATGTTTGGAAATGGATAGTGGAGATGGTAGCATATTATTGTGAGTGTAACTAGCAGCACTGAGTTATATGTGTGCGATTGTGGTTGAAAGGGGAAGTTTGGGGTCATGTATTTTACTAGAAGACAAGCAAGAGAATAAAATGTGGGACTGTATAATACAGTGAATACTGTTGTGGATGAAGACTGTGGTTAATAGTAAAAATATAAGAATGTTCTTTCAAAAATAGCAAATATATGTAACTATTACAAGGTGTTAATAATAGGGTGGTATACTGAAAAAATATACCTAATGCAAATTATGGAGTATAGTTAACAGTAATATTTTAATATTCTTTCATCAATTGTAACAAAGGTACCACACCAATGGAAAGTGTCAACGATAAGGGAGTATTGGGGAATGTTGCAGTTTTTACATGACTTTTATATAAACCTACAACTTCTCTAATTAAAAAAAAAATGCATTATGCTAAGTGAAAGAAACCAGACACAAAGCACTTAGTACATATGGTATGATCCCATTTTTATAAAATGTAAATATAAATAAATCTATAGGAAGAATAGAGGAATTGAGCAGTGACTACTAAGGGGCATGGGTTTTTTTTGTTTTTTTTTTTGTTTTTTTTGGAGTAATGAAAATGTTTTAAAATTGATTGTGCTGATGAATGCACAATTCTGCCATTATACAAAAGCCGAGGATTCTGGGAAGATGGCGGCATAGAAAGAAGTGGAAGACTTAGTCTCCCCCAGAACAATTCATAAATGAACAAAAAACCAGTAAATAACCTGGAATGGTAGCGGGGAGACAAACATGACAGTACACTCAACTTCCACTGACATGAATTGGGAGGAATGCCCGAGATCACAGCATAAAATCTGTAAATAAAATTGCGGACCCGCGCTGAGAGCCAAGAACCTAGAGCCGGGAGCCCCTCCCTCACAGAAGCCGCACCGTGCACTCTCTCAGCCCAGTTCCAAGTGAGGTTTTAATATTAACTGCTCAATACAAACAGCGAATCTTCAACAAGCAGACAGAGGCTTTTGGTGACAACTGACCTTGGGAGAATCAGGGGAAATATTCTGTCTCTTGCTCTCTCTCTGTGGAGAAAACCTCGGCTGCTCTCAGCCCACAAGGCATTGCAGTAAAGACAGCCTCACACATTCTGTATTCTGAAACAAGCTGAGAGCCCCGCGGCACAGCCAAGCGGCCCAGGGCTTCCCTAGAGGGACGGTGCACACTGATGACATAGCACAGCATCCCCCTCGGCTGAGGGAAGATTGCGGCTGGGAGGGGGGATCCGCTTGGAGAACCCAGGGGTGCTACTCCAAGTCCGGTGGTTTATGGAACACTGAGAGAGAGATGCCCTTCCTCCCTGGCCACCCATGCACACGCCCAACATTCAGGGCGGGCGACTCCAGCGGCGCGCCCAGGCTGAGCTATCCAACTGAACACACAAGAATCATTTCCCCTCACTATGTGAGAACTGACTGGAGGGATATAGGAGGCTCAAAGACGCCATCTGCTGGTTACTTAGAGAAAGTGTACATCACCAAACTGTGTCTCTGAAAAATTAGATCGATATCCCTTTTTTTTTTGATACAACTTGAAAGAACCCTATCAAGCAAAACAAATGCCAAGAGGCCAAAAACAACAGAAAATCTTAATGCATATGATAAAACCAGATCATATGGAGAATCCAGCTTCAAACACACAAATCAAGATTTCAGAAGAAACGTTATACCTCGCAAATTTCATTAAAGAACTACAATCAAAGAATGAAAACATGGCAAAGGATTTAAAGGACATCAAGAGGACCATGGCCCAGGATATAAGTGCCATAAAAAAGACCCTAGAAGAGCATAAAGAAGACATTGCAAGAGTAAATAAAAAAATAGAAGATCTTATGGAAATAAAAGAAACTGTTGGCCAAATTAAAAAGACTCTGGATATTCATAATACAAGACTAGAGGAAGCTGAACAACATCTCAGTGTCCTAGAAATCCACAGAACAGAAAATGAAAGAACAAAAGAAAGAATGGAGAAAAAAATTGAAAAAATCGCAATGGATCTCAGGGATACAATAGATAAAAAAAAAAAAAAGCCATTGATTGTACACTTTCAATGGACTGTATAGTATTTGAATATATCTCAATAAAACTGCTACAAAAATTAAATCAGAATTTCTTAGCATGTGGCCTCAGCATCAGTAATTTTTAAATCCCTAGGTGGTTTTAATGTGCAATCACGGTTGAGAACCACCATTCTACAGGTAAAAAAACATCACAGCATCTGAGATTGAAAGACAATTTTGAGAAAGGTTTTCCAAAGCCTAACTATGTACAGAAGAAACCCTGTGGGGCTTTTTTTTAAGGTGTGGATACCTAAGGCCTGTTGAATCATAATTTCCAGTGGGGCTCCAGGTAGATCTAATCCACACTGGACTTTGAGAAACTGTTTTAGAGGTTTCCCTAAACTAACTTTTTGACATATGATAAGCCTTGACTGAGTTTCCTAGTCCAACCAGCAGCTTCTTTTGAGTTACCTCCATTAAAATTTCTTCATGGTTCTTCCCTGCAGGATACAGTGCTTTTTTTAAGAATTGGAGCGTGTTATAATGAAATGTGTCAGATACTAGGGGTCATAAAACCCATGTTTGGGGTCCTTGCTGCATACTAGTTGCATTGCCTTGGACAAATCACATCACATTTCTCATTATTATCTAAATTTAAGTCACAGGATTGTAATGATCAAATGAGTGAATACAACAATACCCAAAGTGACTGATAATCAAAATCATCAGGGGAATGTGAAAAACAGTATGTAGATTCATTGGTCCAATTCTGGATATTCTGTTCTTCTATATGTGGAGTGGAGTGGTACAAAATTAATTTCTCTTTTAAAAAGATTTGCAATGAGTTTTATAATTGCCAATTGTATTGAGTTAATGCACATTGTGCAGTGCAG
This sequence comes from Choloepus didactylus, assembly GCF_015220235.1. Lineage (NCBI taxonomy): Eukaryota > Metazoa > Chordata > Mammalia > Pilosa > Megalonychidae > Choloepus > Choloepus didactylus. The sequence goes on along the minus strand of NC_051321.1, from coordinate 61,446,741 downwards.
CATGCTGCCAGTGTCAGGGATACTGAGATTTTATTCATGGATAAGCAGCACTGTATGGCTTTCTACTTACACAGATGGCTCACATGTCAGCTGGCACCTTTGCTAGAATATCAGCTCTAGGATGATTTGGTGTGGCAGGTGGGGAGAGTTGTAGCATTTTCACTGTTTCATGTGTATCTAGAACCAAAGAGTTATCCAGGATTATTTGTTCACTTGTTTGTTTATTTCTTACCTGACCCTGGGCTCACTACTTCAACCTCTATGCACCTCAGCTTCTTCCTCTATTATTTGGAGATATTTTCCGGTTAATCTGCCTCACTGGGGCTTGGTGAGGAATAAATAAAATAATATGACATATATTAGCTTTTCTGCATATATATTTTATTACATGAGGTTTTCCTAATAGAGTGTAAGTTCCTAAAAGTCATCTGTTGACTCATTCATTTATTCATTTGCCAATTTGTTTATTAATCAAATATTTTCTGAATGTCTGTTATGTGCCAAGAATTATGCTAGGAGATAGGGCACAGGAACACACAGTACTAGATAAGAAAAAGAAATGCAATTTATGCTCTTTTAATGCTTATAGTCACATTATGAGCTTTAATAATTACACAAATTATTAAATTACTGTCATAATCAGTACTATAAAGGAGAAGTTCAGTTTGATTTGCGAACGTATGATGGAGAGACTCTCCCTTTGTCTCCCAATTATTTGAATAGTGAGTAGTCCAGGCATTGGGTGAAGCAGTTGTGAGGGCATTCCTCACAGGTGAAAAAGTCTGTGCAAAGGCTCTAAGGTGCTTAGCGCATAAGAGGAACTGAAACAGGGTCTGACAGGCTAAAACATGCAAATGAGCTGGTATGGTGGAACAATGAAGAGAAGTCTATGAGGTATGAAAGAGCCAGAGATATATAAGTCATATCCAGGCTCCCTATTTTGTTAATCTTTATTTTAATAGCAATTGACACTTTCAATTTAAAAATATTGAACAGGAAAGTGAAAGAATCAGATTAGTACTTTAAATGCATCACTCTACCCACTGTGTGAAGGATGGATTGGGGTGGGGGCAGTAAATGTTTGGAGGCTAGGTAATAGGGCAAGCCAGGCAGGGAATGGAAGATAGCTATGCTTTATGCTGGGGTGGGGGAAATAGGGCAGAAAAGAAGGGATGTATTTAGGAGATGTTGTTTTTGTATTCCCATGACCTAGTAGAGTGCTGGCACATAATCATCACTAGGTAAATGCAGGAGAAGCATTACATTATTGAAAAACTATTAGAAATTACACTCTAGTTTCAACTGAAATCTTCCTCTAATTTTAATTGAATTCTACTTTCTTCTCCCTAGAAATGCACACAATATGAGAATAGTTTACATATATATTTTAGAAAGCTAGTCAATATGCCTTTGTTACCCCACCTTCCCCATAGAAACACTCTGCTGTGTGCCTCCCCTCTCCATATGCAATGGACTTTGGTCCTTCCACCCATCTTCACTGACAAGATTTCCAGACTCTATATTTCTAGACAGTTTTCAGCTCTCCTCTGGGTTCACATTACTTTACCAAGGTACCCTGTATTTATGGATCACAACATTGACAAGGACATCTTAATGTGGTTTGACTGGTGCAGAGCCCAGGGAGGCTAGGGTCATCAAGCCACAGAGTTTGCTCAGGACATTCCTGGTCATAGCACTAAAAGGCCTGCATTCCAGGAATCCCCTCGGTCCCAGATGAACAGCCCTGGTTGTTTACCCTAATGTGAAGATATGCATGAATGTAAATCTTCTACATCTACATCCTTTCTAAATTATGATCCACTCCTTCAGGGACATGAATGTATTGTATTGCAAAGGTTAGTTTTTGTTGTTGTTGTTGTTGTTTTAAGTACTTTATAAAGCACTTCATGTGTACACTTTAATTTGCTTCTCAAAATTCCCATGAGCTGTGCCCCAAGAAAAAGGGCACACAGAACTGGGTATGAACTCCAGCTTTTGACAGGTGAAACTGGAAAGCTGGGGACTGGCTCTGAAAAGAAGATTTCTTTCCTTTCTCTTTTTTGGTCTCTCATTCTAAGTGGCTCATTAAAGAAAGTCTCAGGCATTTTCAGTTGTCAGTGTTGACCCAGGCAAGGATGAAGTTAAGATAGAGAGACAAAGGGAAAAGTCCAGTGAAGGAGATAATTCCCTAAAGGGAGTATCTTCCCTAAAAGGTGGGGGGGGGGTAGGGCCCAGCTCAAGTGGCTACCCTCCCTCAGAGAATTCAGACCCCAGAGCCTGGGGAAAAAAAAAAAAAAACAGAAACAGCTTAAGCTTGGCCTCTGATTCACCCTCAGTCCCTGACAGGGACAGGGTCTGCTGAGAATTAAAAGCACCACATCTCTTTACACCAGTGGGGAGCTGCAGGCTGACAAGTGCCACATGCTGGGCAGGACAGGAAAAGCACAGAGTCTAGAGGTCTCACAGGAAATTCTGACAACCTGCTGGGTCTCATCCCCAGGGAAACTTGATACTGATTGCACTCTCCTCCTGAGACCTGGGCCCATCTGGTCTGGAAAAATCTGATTGGAGTAATCAAGGAGACAGATGCCTCGAAAACAAAAAAATACTGAGTCACACTAGGAAAAAATGAAGATATGGCCCAGTCAAAGGAACAAACATACACTTCAAATGAGATACAGGAATTGAAACAATTAATTAAAGATGTTCAAACAAATATGCTAAATCAATTCAAAAATCTAGTCAATGCATCAAGGGAAGATATGGCAAAAGAGATGAAGGATATAAAGAAGATATTGGGGAAACATAAAGAAGTAGTCAAAGTTTGAAAAAAACAAATGGCAGAACTTATGGGAATGAAAGGCACAATAGAAGAGATGAAAAACACAATGGAGATATACAACAGCAGATTTGAAGAGGAAGAAGAAAGGATCCTGTTCAGACAGGAAATCTGAACTCCTACACACAAAAGAACAGATAAGGAAAAGAATGGAAAAATATGAGCAGTCTCAAGGAATTGAATGACAATATGAAGTACATGAATATATGTGTCATGGGTGTCCCAGAAGGAGAAGAGAAAGGAAAAGGGGCAGAAACAATAATGGAGGAAATAATCACTTAAAATTTCCCATCTCTTATGAAAGACATAAAATTACAGATCCAAGAAGCACAGAATACCCCAAACAGAATAGATCTGAATAGGCCTACACCAAGACACTTAATAATCAGATTATCAAACATCAGAGACAAAGAGAATTCTGAAAGCACCCTATTGTTAACACTTTGCATTGGTATGGTACATTTGTTACAATTTATGAAAGCACATTTTTATAATTGTACTACTGACTATAGTTCATAGTTTAACTTGGTATTCACAGTTTGTGTAGTGAAGCTCCATGGATTTCTTTTTTTAATTTATTCTATTACCATCTATACAACCTAACATTTCCCCTTTGAACCACATTCAGATATATTTCAATGCTGTTAATTATGTTCACAATGTTGTGCTACCATCACCACAATCCATTACCAAAACATTTCTATCATTCCAACTAGGAACTCTGTACATTTTAAGCCTTAACTCCCTTTTCCTTATCCCCACCCTGTCCCTGGTAACCTATATTCTAAATTCTGACTCTATGAGTTGGAGCCTGGTCTTCTTTGCCAAGCATTCCTAGAAGAGGGAATAGCTAGTGTGAAGTTCTTGGGTCAGGAATGAGCTTGTGTGTGTGTGAGGAACAGAAACAAGCTCAGTGCACCTGAAGCATAATGGGCAAATGACAGAGAGATTCAAGATGAAGTCACAAAAGGGAGCAAGGACAAGATCATGGAGGGTCAAGTAGGTGAAGGTAATAAATTTAGGAATGTTTCCTAAGTATGATAGGATTAAAGGATTCTAAACAAGGAAAAAACACATCTGATTTATGGCTATTGTGTAGGGAGCCATTCATGGAATAGAAGCAATTAGAACACTCTAGACAAGGAAGTGTAGCTTAGAACAGGATCATAATAGTGGAGATGGGAGAAATGACTAAATCATATTTAGGTTTTCAAGGTAAAGTTGGCAATACTTGCTGACAAAATGGATTTGAGCAAGGGGTGAGGGCTGAGAAAAAGAAACAACAGATGATTCCATTTTGTTTGGCATGAGCAGTCAGTGTGTATGAGAGGGTGACTTGGATGACCTGGCAGCACAGAGGAAGAGAATAAGATAGGGATCCCAAAGACAGAAAATAACATTGAAGACTGTGAGCTCCAGAAGGGTAGCATGTTTGTCACTGTGTCCCCAGAAATATAGTGGGGGCTCAACAAAGACTTGACTAATTTTTTTTTAATGGAGAGACATGCATAACAAATGTGAGGAGCATCAAAGAGGCTGGTTTCCCATCCACAGTGTAATTATGAAGTCAATGGGGAAGTGGTTCTGAAGCTTACTCAAAGAGTTTCCTGGAGAGACAAAGAATGCTGCTCCAAGTGTCTGAGATGGGACTATATGACAACAATCAACACGTCTTCTTTCACTTACATAAGAACAAGGCAAGAAGAGTAATGTTTCTTAAATTCTCCCCAAGGAATACAGAAACTTCCTTTTTCTCCTGACCAGGCAGCATTCTACTCTTGGTTGATTGTTTCAGGCACCAAGCTGACCTTTAAAAAGGATGTATGAGGAAATGTGAGCTGCATCTTGGTCAATTAGCCTGTCCACTCAGGTGGAGAGGCAGCCGTCTTAAATCATCAGGGCCCTTCGCCTTTCTACTGCAGGCTCTTCCTGCTAAGGAAGACTCACTGGGATGCCTCTGGAATCACTGAAGAACTGTATTTATTCTAGAAAAAGGAAGTATGTGAAGGTACTTTTTTCTCCCTATGCAATTCACACTCTCCACCCTATCCTCTCACCCACACTTCCTCCTTCCTTTACTTTTTTGGTTAATCTTCTTATATGTCTGTGATTAAAATCATTATTTTTTTAAAGGAAGGAAATTTGACTTCTTGCCAATTTCCAGCACTGAACTATTTAGAAGTGGCTAAAAATAACACTGGAAAAAAAAAATGCTAAGATGTGAACTCTCACCTGCCAGAACAAGAATTGAAATTTATTTTCTAGTTTGGAAATTCTTTCAACTGACATATATTTTGAATGCTGGTAATAGACAATGTTCTCCTGGCATAGTATATGCTATGCTCCCCACCCTATAATTAAGCGTTTTCTAAAATTTCCATGAAGATGTCATTTTAAATACCACAAAGAGATGCTGAGTTTATTACATAAAATATAAAATAGCTCACTAGCATTTGCATGAAGAACAAAATAACACCTCCACATTTTAAAAAGAAAATGCTCCTTTTTAAAAAAATTCTCAATTTATATAATACCTTTCTTTCCAAGAATTTGTCTAATGTCTTCCTGGCCAAAGTGTTTGAGGGAAAGGTGTTAAAATTACCTTCAAATAATTTAGTCATGTCTAGCTGCTCAGTGTGACAGTAACAAATGGAGTCTTTCTTCCATGTAGAAGTTGTCCTCAGTATCACGCTAGACAACAAATTCAGATATTAACGGGAAAAAATATCTATATAGCTATTTGCAAAAGCACGTTGTAAAGACAAATTCCCTTCCCTCCCCTTTCCTGCTTTCTCTGGCTCTGTCTTACCTGTCCTGAATGTGTTTGTAAACAATACTGTGACATTATAAATCTGTTTGAAAATAAATATAGGAATGGAGGAATTAAATATAATGTTAATTAACGAAATATTCTTGCAATTGGGTAATTTCAATGTCTTGATTCTACTGCTATAGTCATTCAGTATGGGAAAATTTTACTTGAATTTGATGGTGTAATAGAAAGAAAACAGCAAGGGAAAAAGGAAGGTTGAGAAACAGATGTAAGATGACAATGAATATAAGATTGGCCCCAAGGAGAACACATGCAAATAGAAAGGGCATTACCAACTGTTGAACTGAATAAAAGACTTAAAATTAAGGATGCAAATTATAATTTTGAAAAAAATCAATACTGGTGCCAACAGAAACACCTTGGCACTAGTGTACCTTGCCATCTAATCATCAAAGCCAATCTGTTTGGGGCTATTCTTCCCTGGATCTTTCAAGCAATGCATCAAGTGAGATAACGATCGCATACTAATGATACACTTATTACTCAACAGCCATAATCACCCAGGGACTGAAAAAGGTCTAGAAACAGATTCAACATAATTAAAGGACTAAAAGCATCCAGGGCAATGAACAGACTGTCCTGGACTCTGCCACCAGGTAGAAATGTTGACACTGAATATATTCTTCTGGCATTATTAATTCCCTGGTTCTGAATCGTGAAATGTATTATAGCAGTTCAAATGCTGCAAAATTATAAGGAGATGCATCTATAGAATATCTAAAATATCTAAGTCCCTTGAATTTCTTTGTCTTATACTGTCCACTCACTTAAGGCAGGGATGATAAATTAAAATCTACAGTTAACAGTGATTCCAATGTAGCAGACATTACTAATCCATCACTGCAGTCTTTTTTCTCTGAAAACGTGTATGTAATCACAGAATCCTTCTCAAGCAACTTTCTGGAAGGCCACTGTCAGTTCCTCTAAGTTAGTCCACAAGATACAACATGATTTAGGGGAATTCTTACGTAATAAGGACATTCCTCTCCACCTTCACAATAGTTAGGCCAGGTCTTCACAATCAAATCAGAGGGAGGGATTTTAAAGTAAAAAGTCACAAGTAAGCTTGAGGTATTCATTTTTTCACTCAAAAGTATTTGCTGAACTCCTTCAATGTTCTTGTCACTCTGCTAGATTCTGAAAATGCAACCATAAAATAAAATTCAGTCTCTGTCATCAAGGAGCCAAAAGTTTAATGAATTTATTCCCAGGATTGTCAGGCTAAAGGAAAGGTAAGTGAGAATGGCTAGCAATTTCCCAGATAGAGAATTTGTCTTTCCACTTCATGTTGGCACTGGAGCTATAGGAATGGGACACTAGGTTGTCATACCTAAGCAGTTGTCTTTATGATGCAATATATGCTTCCCTTTGTTCACCAATTAAGTACTGAATCATAGAAACACAATCTACATCAAAACAAGAAACAAATATGCAACAGCAGTGTTTCAGGTGGCAGTGCAGTGCCAGGCAAAAAGCACAGGTTTGGATTCGTAATGACCTGAGTTTCACTTCACCTCTTCCCATCTGGGTTACATTGACCCAATGACATCATGCTGAGTGTCAACTATCTCAACTCAAAAATGTGGAAAATAATACGTAAGGGTATGGCAATTAAATTAAAGAACACAAAATAAGCACGTGATACACAGGAAGTCAAATGTCATTCCTCCTCACTAGAATTGTGATGTCATGTGGTATCCAGCATGAATCATATTCACTTAGAAAACTGTCAGGGAAGAAGCAGTTGATTCTCTGGGTAACACACTCTAAGATATACCAAGACACCGTGTGAGAGACATTTAGAGTGGACTGGCCATTTGTTTATTGGCAGATGTCCACACTTGGTCATTGGAGCAGCTGCTTTGAATGGACCTGACCCTCCACTGTTACAAAGGAAATGAGAGGTGATTCTTCAGGACTCCAACACTACAGCAAAAATAAAAAAAAGAACCTGACATTGCTTCTCTGGGAATCAACTTCTCTAGTCTTGCTCATGTGCTACTTGATCTTTAATTTATGGAGTCAACAGAAAGGTCTGTCTTCAGCAGCACAGATGCTGAACAAATAAGCCAGGGCATTGATTTTGGTGTCTGGCCAAACTGATGGCATCATTATGTTGACTGAATATCACTGTCTCTAATAAAAATGCTTTATGTTGAATCTCTGGGAAGGGAAAGGGCTGGCTGGCTATAGAAAAGGACAGAAAGAAATGCAATTAGGAAGTGATATTTTCTCTTGGGTCAGTTGGCTTCTGTGTTTAAGCATTAGGTAGTGATTTTTTTTCTGCTGTTTATTTTTACTATTTTTTTCTGCTGTTAATTTTTACTTTTTTTTTTTCCACATTAATACCGAACATTAGACAAGAAAATTGTAAATATAATTTGGTTTTCCATATCAGTACATATTTGCAATAGAGTAGTTAAAATATTTGATTAAATATATGTAAAATATGGAATTGCCCTTTTAATTATTCTATTACCAAAACTAACAGCACAAGTTGTTAAAAGCCAAGAATATGATATGCATACTCAAAAAAGGAATTAAAAAATCATTGTAGAATCATGCAATTGTCTTTAGACATCCACCTATCATCATTATTCCCTAAAAGCTAAATCCAGACACATAGCCATAACTTTATTTAGCACAGAGCCACCCCTATTGCAGAATATGCACATTTAGAAGCTATGTGCTTATCTTATTCAACAATACTAAGTCTTTTTTTTTTTTTTTTTTGCTTTTCCTGACTGATTGCTGAGCCACAGATCAAATTAACAGTTCATCGATCTGGAGACCAACAGCATAATGACAAAAATACCAATTCAGTAGTCTTACTGCCAAGTGTCATCCACCTTTAATTCATCCTACATATCCCCAGCACATTCAACTGTTTAAAATACCACTTTTATCATCTTAATAAACTTGCAGCACAATGCCTTATTGTCAAAAAGGCATATGTTCATATCTCAAGTCTGCCACTTTTTATCTGTGTGACCTCCAGTTATTTAACCCTGCAGAATCTGAGCTTCAGTAGTCTCATCTATAAAATAAGACTCAAAAATCATCTTATTGCTGTGAGCATCAAATGAGATAATGCATATAATATACTCAGCACCAAGATTGGAACACAGCCATTACTCTTCCATGATATCCTTTTGATAGTATCATATATGAAGAAATTAAAATCTTCAGCATGAAAATTTGAGATATCCCAAGTTCTAAACCCTGCCTACATATTAGAATTATCAGGGAAGCTTTTCAAAAATACTAGAGCCTAGATCCCAACTGAATAAGAATTTCTGGAGATGAAGAATCATTATTTATTAAAAACTCCCCAGGTGATTCTAATGTTCAGCCAAGATTAAGAATTATGAATATAGGCTTTGTTTTTCAGTGTAAAATATATATTCCACTTCTCCTAAGCTGGAACTCTTCCATTTGAGTACACCAGTTTCTTCAAGGTCCCATAAACAATTCTAAAAAGTGCAATCCTTCCTCTCCAAGTTTTCCTCATTCTAGACTTCCTTTCTGTAATTATATCTTCCCTTCTTCCTTTGCCTATCTAATACCTACCAATCTTTTGGAGATGGAAACATGATGCATTATGAGGCTGTCTCCAACTACTCCAGCCTCTAAGTTCTTTTCACCACCCAGATCTTTTATATGTCCCATCCATATCTGAACCCATAATACTAGTGATAACAAAGATGCTGCAAACTCCAAACTCTTTCTCATCAAAAAAAAAATTTAACTGAATTAGAATCTATATTGAAGGTATCAGGATATATGTGATGAAAGCCTAATTCAAACTAACCTGCGTTAAAACAAAGCAGTGTTGGCTGATGGGACTGATTGGGCATATCAGGTACACCTGGATCCAAGGACACAATGCTGACAAAACTCTATCTTTCTCTCTTCTTGGTCATGTTCTCATGTGGAAGCAACAGTAATAGCAAGAATATACATATATATCTTTGATAGCTGTGGCAAAAGCAATTCCATAGTGGCCTCCTATTGGCATCCTGCATTATAGATCCATCTTTAACCAATGACTGTGGCTGAGAGCATGGGTTACTCTGATCAGGGCTGGTTCCCATGCACACTCCTCTGTCTTCTCTTCCTATAAGGTGCTTTATAGTCCCCTGCATAATTTGGCCTGAGAATAAATTGGGGTCCTCCCTTTCTTAAGCCAGACTGACCCAGGAATGCAGATTCCCAAGAAAACAATTATCCCCTCCAGTTGGTCTGGCTGATCACACCATGAGAAGCCTGTACCTATACACCTGATTCTGAATTTTTCTTCTCAGATTTCCCCTCCATCAACTCAGCCCTGAACGGATAAGGGGACTTAGTAGTAAGCTAAAAGAGATGTGTATGGAGAGATCTTTATGGAGATATCCACTAGACAGAAACTATAATGTTCAGTAAAGGAAAACAGCTGCATCCAACACCTGGTCCATCAGAGAGGGATACAGATGAAAAAAATATCCCACCTTTCCTCTATTCCTACTCTTTACCCTCATGCCTGTGCCTCTCATTATCCAAATCCATCTAGAAGCAAGAGAGCAAAAATCCAGGTCATCTATCAAAGCCAGGCCCTTAAGAGGTGCATAGCAGAGCGGAGGAAGTTGGATTGTGGATCTGGAGGGGCAAACTGAAGATATCCAACACACTGGCCAATTTATTTAGGAAATGATCGATAGGTATAGCAGGCAATATAAGCAGGAAAGGTACATGGAATTGTAATCAATTGTGTCTATGGTTTTAAATTAAGTAAATATAGTCATGAATTAAAGATCCAGACCTTTAATGCAAACTATACTAAACCATCTAGTATATTTTAGGAAATGAGGTGGTGCCCTACCTACAGCCTTCCTCTTCAAACACCCACACAAATTTGATTCCCAAGTGTTGCTTCTACTCCCTGCCCATGGTCTTTTGACCAGTCTGCCTTTAAGAAGCTACCAAACTCTGCACTGTCTGAAATTAAATGCAAAGGATCCGTGGGCGGTTCAGAGAACAAAAATGAGCAACCAACCAGGCTGGCGTGATTGATTGAGCTTAGGCACACACTGGGAAGATCAATCTATTCTCTTTGAAAAAGAATTTTTTAAAAGTTCAAATGACTTTGCAGCTAATCCAATATAATATAGCTTCTCACTAAGCTCAGCTGAGAAAAGCTATAGAGCCAAGTGTACCAGCTTTTGTGAGGAAAAAGTCACCTTTGATACAGGTGCTGTTAGCCATCAAAGAAGCAAGCAGCTAACGCAAGCCTCTAACACGGCAAAAGACAGACAAGAGCATATATGACCAGGGCTGAATAGACAAGTCAATGAATCTTCCCCCCGGGGACAAGTCTGCCCTCAGTCCTCCTAGACGTGTGCCCACTGGTTTTCCCAGAGGAACAAGAGGCAGGCTTTGTGGGAGCAGCATCCAGGATCTCAGCTAAACCAGGATCAGAAGGAGAAAGAGTTCACTTAGACTTGTTTAGTCAAAGCTGCTGCACTTAAAACAACAATGGAAGAGGTCTCTAAGATTAAAGATTTCAAAACAGACTCAAATTCTTCATTTATTGAAAAGACACATATTGAGAAAGTATTTTACCTGCCATACTTGAAATAGCAATATTTTGACTTGAGATTACCTGAGTAAGTAACGAACTGCTTGAAATTCCAGCAAGGAAAGATTAAAAAAAAACAAAGAAACAAAGAAACAAACAAAAAACTGAATTATTCCTACAAAATAGCTCAGGGTTTCTTATAACCCTAAGTATCTGGATGACTGCCTCAATTTTCTATTTCATTTTAAGTTTGGAGAACCTCTCATTGGTATTCTGGCTTCAGGATTCGACCAGTGTAGAATACATTTATTAAAGTAGCAATGTAGATTATAGCCAGAGTGACTTTCAATTGCACTCTAAACAAAAAAACAAATAAAGAAATATCAATGAATTGTAGCAAAGGGGTTAATTTTAATGAATCAGAGATTTTAAAAAAAAAGAACAAGAAAATCATGGTAAGGAAAAACATGAAATGAATAGATATTGGAGGATTCTCTAACTTCTCTCAAATTTTGATCATTAATCTTTGGAAAGTTGTTTACTTTATTCTTCAAAGGTACTTATTCAAATGTCACCCAAGTTATGAAATTATACCTATTCTTATATTCAGAAAACATTTCTCTAAAAGCATGTTTAATTGTACTGCACAAATTTCCTCATATCATGAAAGTGTCCCCACAGCTACATCTACAGATGTATTTTGGTATTTAAAGCTGATTTAAGAATCAGAAGCTTGACTTCTTGTCAATTTTGTGGCATATAAAATTTCTTAACAGTATTTTAAGATCATTTCTGTAAGAGTAATAACAATTTTGAATCCGTTTCAACTCCAGTTTGGGGAACAGCAGTTTAACAGCAAAAATCATTTAAGTTTAATAAAAAAAATTAATAAAATGACTTGTCCAAGAGTTTAAGATGCCTGTTTTCAGAGAACAGACAGTCTAGCCTGGTTCCCAAAGTAAGAAGCCACTTACATTAAAACAGCACTTTGGGAAGGAGTTAAATTCAGAATCTGGGTGACACCAGTATTTATAAAAATCCAAACTCACATGTCTCTCTTTAAGTGTGTCTGGAAATAAAAATTTAAAATGTGCAGAATTGGCTCAAAAAGGTCCAAAGACTTGGTATAAGGGCTAATAGCACTGCAGCCCACAAAACACAAAGAATACGAGGCTATCTTCCTCCTCTGGCAATCTAAAATGGAAGTAGGGTTCTGTTCCTCTGCTGTGGAAACATTTCAATAGCAGAACAGGCCCAGTATGGAGACATCTAGGTTTGATTCCCAGAACCACCACTTTCTTTGAGCAAGTTATTTTATCTATGTGCCCCTGGGCTTCTTCATCAGTAAAACAGAAATAAATTTGCCTGTCTTGTGGGTTTGACATGGGCTTTGGAAGTAATGCATGTGAAAGCCCCTAGAAGAGTGCCTAACCACCACCAAAAAAAAAAAAAAGGTAGAGGTGGAGGGCAAATTGTTACTAATAACAGTTAAGAGCAGCAGCAGGGGTAGTTCTGGAGTCATAGAAGTAACAAATGTAATTCTAATTTAGTAGTAGAAGTAGCTTTTTATGTATGGAAAGTGAGGCCCAGAATGGTTAAGTGCCTTGCCTAAGGTTGAACAGCAGCAAGGCTAGCCTTGGACAGGACACTTGAATCTGACTCCAGTCCTCTTCCCATAATGTATATTACATTCCTTCTCTAAAAAGATTGTGTTTCTATAAACAATAGTTTGGTAAGTTCTTATCAAAACAAACAGAAAATCATCCAATGATTTTAACCATCTTGATAAACAATTTAAATCACTACATGCCTGGAACAATCAACTAGTCAGTCATTAGATAGGAAAACAACTCCAGCAAAACATCAACTGCAAACAATTGATCTATTGTTTGTATAGAAACAATGACAACGAGAATTAAAAAAAACAACAACAAAAAACCTTAAGTCTATCAAAAGAGTTTTGAACGTCAAAATGAAACACCAAGAAAACCTTTAGCAGGTCACTTCAAAATAGTGGAGTTGTGACTCTACATTGGCTTATTTTCTATAATGAAGATTGCAGCATTATTAAAGGAAAAACAGTTTTATTTTAGCAGTGTCATTATATTGCACTACCTAGTTTTAGCAGCACTTACCAAGAAAAGGGCTGGTAATATCCATGCTGAGTATCCCCAAAATGTATTTAATTTGCATTAAGCAAAGAACCCTAAAGCAAATGCTAGAAACCTCTCTCTCCAACGACTTTTTCCTTTCTCTTCCTACAACCATCACCCCAGTTTCCGGCCCTCATTATCTCTTGTATTTCACTATTAAAATAACCTGCTATCTTGTCTCTTCCCACTCACTGTTTTCTCTTTCCAATCCACTCCCACACACTCTTTGCAAGGGAATTTTCATGAAACACTGTTCTGCTTATGTCTCAGTGTTATGCACAGACTTGCAATGCCTCTCCAAACTCTAAATACCTGTACCTAACTTTTAAGATTCACTTGAATCTGCCCCAATCCAGTAGCAATAACTTCTTTAACATCTTATGTATACCTAATTACCACCCAAACAGGTCTGATAGTCTCTATGCCCTGAACATTCTCATTTCCACAACTTTTTAAGTATAGTTTCCTTCACTATTATCACCTCTGAGCCCCATTTCCAAACTTTAGAATCCTACACAGAACGTTAGCGTTTTTATCAAGGGCCATAAATTGTTGACAGGGAGTAAATAAAATAAGTTAGGGAACATCAATATGACAGAATAGCATTCAATTAAAAAAATACATTCCAAGATTATTTGATAATTTGTGAAATGCTAATGATAATTATTTAAGAATAATGTAGAGAAGTATACAATATAATATAATTTACCATTATACAAAACATATGTTTCTATGCATATATAAAGTGGAAGAAAAGCTTATCTGAAATAAACATGTTAAAATGCTAATAGTACCTTGAGGACATCATGTTGAGTGAAATAAGTCAGACACAAAAGGACAAATATTATGTGATCTCACAAAGATAAAGTTTAATAAGTAAACTCATAGAGTTAAAATCTAGAATATAGATTACCAGGAGATAGAATGAGGGTAGAGAATGGGCAGCAAACACTTCATGTGTGCAGAATTTTTAACTAGGTTTAATTTAAATGTTTGGAAATGGATAGAGGGGATGGTAGCACAATATGCTGAGTGTAATTAATGGCACTGAATTATTTTTGTGATTGTGGTTGAAATGGGAAGTTCAGAGACTTGCATGTCACTAGAAGGAAAGCCAGAGGATAAAACATGGGACTGTATAACACAGTGAACCCCACTGTGGAAGAAGACTGTGGTTAATAGGACAAATATAAGAATGTTCTTTCATGAACTAGAACGAATGCACATCACTACTATAAGGTGTTAATAACTGGGTGGTATATGGGAAACAATACAACTAAGGCAAACTATGGACTATAGTTAATGATTTTTTTTTAATCTTAGTAGTATGATATCCCAGATAATGGAATTATAGATGAATTTTTATTTCATCTGGTAAAAAGACTTTTTTTCCAAATTTTCTACACCAACCACACAGCATTTAGCACTTTTATGATTAAAAATGTATTATTTTTTAAAGTCTGTTTATCCATTAATTCCAGTTCAAATATTTTTCCTTCACAAAGCGATTGGCTACAGTCAAACCAGATTAAATGTTTCCTTCCTTCACGATGTCAACAATTGAGAACCTCTCTTGCCATATTCTGCCTTGTATATTGGGCATGCACTGAAGGGCTGTCTCAAATAACTGTGGTCAAAAGCCCAGACAGTTTCTTAACTACTTAGTACTCAGGTCACCCACCTCACTACCAAATGCTTCACATCAATATTATTCTTGTAAATGGGAATTTAATCCTAATCTTTTTGAGTATATTCTCTCTTAAATAAGAATAATTATCTGCTTATTTCCCATTATACCAGGCAGAAGTTTATAAAATGACATTTTACTATTTAAATGATAACTTGAGTGAATATATAAATAAAAGAACATATGTATGGATTATGCCATCCATCTCTCAGTTAATTAGCCACTTTGATACTTATGATTATCATTAAATTGTGATCTAATATTACATAATAATGCCTTTAGTTATACTCACGGAATAAGTGTCCTCATAAAAAGACCCAATGAAATGGATGTTTATTTGCTTAGAATTCTAGAATCCCTTTCCTCAGCATAAATATTTATTTCAAGACTATAAATTACTCTGTATTTTAAGTTATTTATTCAGTCTAGGCACTCAGCAGGCTAAATTGTTTCTTTAGGACTTATGTGGCCTAATATTTAAGTCACCATGCTTATTTGGGTTTTATTTGGGCAACTACTAGATTTACTATATACTAGCATCTTCAGTATTTAAAAATGATGTTTTTTCTCCTTCATAAATATCACTGAAGTACAATATCAATGGCAATACTTTCTTGATTGAAACTGAGTATTTCAAAAAGCACTATCTTTGCACTGCAAGATAACTACAGTATACTTGGAATTACGTCCAAATTTCATTTGTCTTTTAGACAAAATGACAATGGAGAGGGAGAATGGCGGCCAGGAGGGCATTAATATTACACTTATACTATGTACTAGGTATTTTATAATTTGGCTTATTGAATTATGAACTAATCTTCCTAAAAATCCTGTGTGTAATGCATTATTATTTCTATTTTGAATCTAAAGAAACCAAGGCTATGAGACATAAATACATGCTAGAGTGCAACAAAACAGAATGGAGGAGCCAGGATTTAATCCAAAAAGTCATGCCCTCACCAGCATATTATGATAGTTTTGACTTATCAAGGAATGATATGTGAGAGAAACAGAGAATAATAAGAGAGAAATATCTGACATCAGTTTTTGGATGTCTGTTATACACCTTAAATTACCATATCTGAAAGAGAGCTTTGGATTCCGCCTTCCTGCCAACCTAAAAGCTTTTTCTGCCCTCCATCTTTACCACCTCAGTTAAGGTTAGTACTCAGCCTCCAAATGTTCAGGCCCAAAATCTAGGAGCTGATGCTGATTCCCTTCTTTCCTCAAACACCGCCCATTGAATCCATCAACAAGTTTTGTCAACTCTACCTTCAAAACCTATCCTGAAAATGTCCATTTCTTTCCATCTTCACTCCTACGTTAATCCATCATTTTTTCACCTTTATTACTGCAAAAGTAGGTTTCTACATTCCACTGTTAACCTCTGTGCCAGTTTGAATATATTGTGTCCCCCAAACGCCATTATCTTTGATGCACTCTTGTGTAGGCAGACGTTATCAGTGTCAATTAGATTGTAATTCTTTGAGTGTTTCTTTGGAGATGCGCTCCACCCAGCTGTGGGTGATGACTCTGATTGGATAATTTCCATGGAGGTGTTGCTCCACCCATTCAGGGTAGGTCTAAGTTGAGTCACTGGAGCCATATAAATGAGCTTACCGACAGGGGGAACTGAGTGCAGCTGTGAGTGACATTTTGAAGAGGAGCTACAGCCAAGAGTGTAGCTTTGAAGAAAGCACAGGAGCTGCAGATGAGAGACAGTTTGAAGATGGCCATTGAAAGCAGACTCTTGCTCCAGAGAAGCTAAGAGAGGACAAATACCCCAAGTGCAACTAAGAGTGACATTTTTGAGGAACTGCAGCCTAGAGAGGAACGTCCTGGGAGAAAGCCATTTTGAAACCAGAACTTTGGAGCAGATGCCAGCCACATGCCTTCCCAGCTAACAGGTTTTCCAGACACCATTGGCCATCCTCCAGTGAAGGTACCCGATTGCTGATGTGTTACCTTGGACACTTTATGGCCTTAAGACTGTAACTGTGTAACCAAATAAACCCCCTTTATAAAAGCCGATCCATCTCTGGTGTTTTGCATTCTGACAGCATTAGCAAACTAGAACAACCTCTTATAATTCATTCTCCACTCAGTAGCCAGAGTGATCTCCTAAAAACTACTACAATTTAGACAATAAGCTGCCCTTGCTTAAAACTTATAAATGACTTTACATTCAACCTAGAATAATATCCACCAACAACCTCTGCATGATTTGGACCTAACCTAATTCTCCAACCACATCTGGTACCACCTTTCTGTTATTTATTGTTAGAGCCATCCTGGGCATATTTCTGTTTCTCAAAATGCCAACACAGTTTCTGCTCAGGTTCTTTGCACTTGCTGTGCTCTCTGCCTGGAACAGCACTTATCAGTAGCTGAAATTATCTTACCATATATTTATTTGATTGTATATATTTACTGTTTTTTATGCCCTAATAGGAAAGCGAGGACCATGACAACAGAGTCCTTATCTCTTTTTTCACTGCTTCAGGATTTTAACAGTGCCTGGCATATAGTAGTTTCTCAATAAATATTGTTAAAAGAATTTGAATAAATGATCACCTCAGAGTTATAATTTATTTTATTTATTTTAAATTCCATATACGTGTGTGTGCATAAATTGATATAACCTCAGTGCAATAATGCAAAAAGTAATACTATAAAATTTTATGGCTGTTTCTAACATTTTTCATGGTCAAAAGTAATCCATGAATAATTTTTTCCAGAAAATAAAAGAAAAAACATAGTAGAGGATCAAGCATACAGGTGTTCATTATGTCTTTGGATAGTTCTTAAATTTTGTTATACATATGATTAAAAAAAAAGAAAATCTGTTAATGTCATTTAAAGGCAAACTGATATTTCAAGTAGTAATGTAATGCCACACAAATTGAGACATCTGGTCTTCGATAAATTTTCATAAAGTCAGGCTTCTTTGGATTTCAATTCTGTTATAGCTTTAGAGCAGTTTATACTACTGTCCATAATGGTGTTTCTAGTTTCTCCTAAGTTTTACATCATGCAATATAGTTGTACTTCACATTAATGAATGTAGCCTTTGCAGGTTGTGTTTATCACATTTTCCTTTCCTTTCATCAGTCAACATTCTGAAAGCATATACAATTTATGATCCTGGATTGTGTTCTCAAGAAATTTAGATAAAATATGTACAAAAATATCTGTAGAAAAGGAGAAAATGATCAGAGTCAAAAGAGAGGTACAGGTGAAGTGCTAAGAGACTACTTTTAATTGGAGAGATGAAGAAAAAATCCATAGAGAAGTGGAGAATCCCTGTCCCTCAGTAAGCTTGATTTCCTCACATCTTAAATAATGAGGTTGGACTCGATGATCTCTGAGATTTCTTGCTGCTCTTACATTCTGAGATCTAAGTGTCTGGGTTAAAAGATGGGATTTTCGGAGAAGTTTCGGAAGGGCATTCCAGCAGAGCAGTTAGGGGGCAGAAAGACCTTGAGTATGAGAAAGCACAGGATTATCATGGGAGTTAATTGAACCAGATTAGCTGGAGCAAGCAGATTTATCAGAGACAGAAGATGTAAGAATGGAAATATTTGCTGGTTTAGATGATGCTGAGTTTTAATACTAAGGTAAGATGTTCGAACTATGTCTTTAGGCATAAAAGAGCCTTGAAGAATTGTTAGCTGAGGAGTGAAAAGTATAGAATAATTGTTTTGAAAGATGAACCAATTAAGATATATTAAATGGAGACAGACTAAAGACTAAGTAATAATTTAAATGTTTACAGGTAAAAGTGCTGCAATACTCTGCAATCACCAAATAGACACAAGCTAGTAAAGATAACAGACTATTTATTTTATTTTGCTGTTTACTGTGTATAAAAGACTGAGTTAAGATTCATACACCTTGACCTAATTTAACCCTCATGATGACTGTAAGAGGCAGGTACCATTCTAATAATTGTTCTTTCAGTCCTTTCGGGTTTTCTATGAAGACAATTACATAATACATAAATATTTTTCATTTATTTATTACACTCTGTTATTGCTTATTGAATTTGCTTGGACTTCCAGAGCCATGATGAAAAGAAATAGTGAGACTACATATCTTTGTCTCTCTCCCAATTCTAAAGAAAATGCTTTTTACATTTCAGCATTGAGTATATTTGCTGTAGTTTTTGTTGTTGTTGTTAGTTTCTTGTTTGTTTTTTTGTAGAAACCCTATATCTATTCCTTGTCTTCCAAAAATTATTGTTGTTAAATCACAAATGAGTGAATGTTGAATTTATTGAATATTGATTGCTTTTTCAGCATCTATTGAGACTATCACATGCTTTTCATGCCTTAATTTGTTAACAGATCTTATAATGTTAAACAGATTTTTTCATGAGGTAAACCCCATTTTATATTTTGACTGAGTTTTGTATCAATGGACTTATTTGCTTCCTTCCCAAATAAACCATACACTTATAAAATAAATGCAAAACAATCTGGCATTTTATTGCTTTGTGTCAGGAAGGTTTTTCAGAATATATCATTTACCGTGTTGTCAAAAATAAAACTATAGAATCCTCTTTTAAAAAAAAGAGGCAGACATCATTATTCTTATTTTACAGATGAGAAACTAAGGCTCAGAAGCTTAAATGATATGTTCAGTGCCATGGAACAGATACAGAATTCATCTGATAGGTGACTCCTGTTGTAGTTTCCTTATACCATGAAATGGGTTGGGTTAAACAATGGGAATTTATTAACCTCACAGTTTTGAGGCTGGGAAAATGTCTGAAATCAAGGCATCACCAAGGTGATGCTTTCTCTCCAAGACTGTGGCATTCTTGGGCTGGCTGCTGGCAAACCTTGGTCCTTAGCTTGTCACATGGTAGAGCACATGGAGGCACCTCCTGGTCTCTCCCTTCTCTTCTGGGTTCTGTTTCAGCTTCTCGCTTCCTGTGGCTTTCTCTTTGTCTGAATTTCATTCTCTTATAAAGGACTCCCATAGGATTAAGACCCATCCTGAACATGGTAGGTCTCACCTTAACTGATGTAGCCTCATCAAAAAGTCTTACTTACAATGTGTCCAGACCACAGGAAAGGTTTAATTTATGAACCTGTTCTTCTGGGTTACATACAGTTTCAAACCACCACTTCTCCTGAGATGTGTCTCCATTGAACGCAAAGTGTAAATCATCACACCATCCTATGGATTATCTAGTCTCTGCCCTAGGTTGCTTTCTAAAGCAACCATATTTTGTTAACAATCAGCATGTGTGTGTGTATTTCCACACATAAGATAGGACCAAAACTTCAGGAAAAGATGCTTGCGTCTTTTTTCTGTCTCTTGGAATCTACAAGCAGGAACAATCCGGACATGATTGCAACAGGAAAATATCCACAGGTTAAGCTGTACTGTGTTAATAAGGGAAAGGAGTTTTACTTTGAGCTTATATCTCACCCCCTGCTAGTTGCCTGACCTCATCACCCATAATTTACCCTATTCACCCACTCTGCTCCACCTTCGTTGGCTCCCTCGATGTTTCTGGAATATGCTATCTTCTCATGGCCTTTGCACTTGCTGCTGTTTCTGCCATGAATGCTCTTCACTCCTTTCTTTCAGGTTTTTGTACAAATGTCACTGCACTGGAGAAAACTTCCCTAATAAATCTATATTAAAAAAAATAACAACTCCCCCCAACACTTCTTTTCCATCTTATCTTGCTCTATTTTCCTCTATAGTATGGTTATTTAACATACTAAATACTTACTTGCTTATTTGTTTACTGTTCATCTCCCCTTCTCTGAAATTCATTTTGATAAGGGATTTGTGCTTTATGGCTACATCCTTAGCTCCTTACATAATATCTGGCAGCAACTAAACTTTCTGTAAATATATTGGAATGAATGCATGAATGACCATGCTACCATATGCGTCTGGGCAAACACAGCACCTGTGTATGTCTGTGTGTTTGTGTGTGTATGTGTGTGTGTACACATACATATATGCTACCTACTGCTTCAGAACCTATGAAATAAGTCTGAGATGAAGACCAGAGACAGCTTAGTTACCAATAAAACTCCAGCAGACCAGGAGCCTGATCCCTTGTAAAAGTACAAAAATAGAACCTCTGCTTCTGCTTCTTGTGCAGGGGTGAGAGGCTGCTTCATAAGAGGACCAGGTGGTCCAGATAGAAGAGCTAGAGGGATCCTAAAAAGGCAACTGAGGACAGGGGCACAGAAGGAAAGTTCAGGAAACATCTGTCCTGTGCCAAGAAGGGAAGCTGCTAAGAGAAAGCAGTGTCTTTGCCTATTGTGACCATATAAATGCAATGTTGCAAATACAGGAAAGAGGGTCTTTAATGGGAAATAAGATGATTGAAAAGAGGATGTGAGTTTTATATGGAGACTGGTGCTGCGACATATATAATGTCATTTAACTTCTATATATTCTGAGGCAAGTTTGCATGTAAATCCGGATGCAATGGATTGACTTATGTCCCCAAAAAGACATGTTCAAATCCTAACCCCTGCTCCTGTCAATGTGAACTTATTTGTAAATAAGAACCTTGAATAAGTTATTAGTTAAGATGAAGCTAAACTAGATTAGGGTGTGCCCTAACCCAATATGATTTGTATCCTTATAAAGAGGAAATCTGGACACAGTGAGGGAAAGAGAGAGAGAGAGAGAGAGAGAGAGATGACTATATGACAGAGGCAGAGATTGAATTATATTGCCACAACCCAAGGAATGCCATCGCTTGCTGCCTACCCACCAAAAGACAGAGGAGAAGCAAAGAATAGATGGAATTTTCCCCTTAAGAGGAAGCATGGCCCTTGATTTCAGACTTCCAGCCTTCAGAACTATAAGTTGATAATTTCTGTTGTTTAAGCCAACTAGGCTGTGGTACTTTGTTATATTAGCCCTGGCAAACTAAGACACCTGATATACCAAGAGAACAAAATTCACTCACCCACAACACTTGTATGTGTCAGTGTAGGTATGTGTGTGTATGAGTGGGTGTGGGTGTATACCTGAAATGGAAAAGTACAGGTTTGGATATGTGTTTGTGTATATCAGGAAAGCATATATATATATATATATATATATACATATATACACATACATACACACACACACACACACACACATACATATATATATATGGCAAATATGCAATATTATATATATATTAATATCATTACAGACTATGAAAATAAGTCTTCTCTTTCTCCTTCATCCTTTAAGGCCTGTATTAGTTAGGGTTCTCTAGGGAAACAGAATCAACAAGAGATATCTAAATATAAGATTTTATAAATGTGTCTCACGCAACTGTGGGTACGCATGAGTCCAAATTCCATAGGGTAGGCAGCAAACTGGCAATTCCAATGAAGGTGTTTGATGAACTCTTCAGGAAATGCTTTGCTGGCTAGCCAAAGAAGTGAAGGTCCTCTATCTGTCCCACTTAAAAGTCTTCAACTGATTGGATTAAATCCAGCTGATTGCATTCTCTCATTGTGGAAGACACACCCTTCGTTGATGTCATCAGTCACAGCTGCAGCCAATTGACTGATGATTTAATAAATCAGCCTTCTGGTTTATTAACCAACCACAAATATCCTTGCAACAACGGGTAGTCCAGTGCTTGCTTGACCAGACACCTGGGTACTATCACCTGGCCAAGTTGACACATGAACCTAACCATCACAAGGCCCAATTCAAAATTTAATTCAAAAATTAGTTTCTGCCCTCCCTGGGTTTGCACAGCAATTTTTCATATCTCTCTTGTAGTAACTGCCATATGTATTATAATTATTTGTATTATTTATCATATCACATCATATTATATATTGTATTATATTACATTATAATTACAGCATTTAAGGGGAGGAACTCGGTCTCCAGAGTCTAGAAAAGTGCCTGCCTCATAATGTGCAATGAATACATGATGAACAAATGAACAAATAAATGAGTAACTTTGGATTTCACAGACTTTTTAAAAAGTATATAGAAGTTTTATATGGAAAGCCTGCCATGCATAGAAAAGACTGTATCCATTGAGACAAATTTGATGATTTTCAGCATCAATCACTCAATCACTGACATAGCTAAGTGAGGAGGAATGGGTTCCACACAAACTACCCCAGTGAAGCAGCAGGTGATTTAATCCAACATTGAGAAAATGTGCTGATAATTCTAAACAAGTAAAAGTAAACAGGAGAGATGACTGAATTACTAAATAACAAGCTTGGGGAGATTGGCAGACATAATGAGATGAGATTTAACACAGATACCGCAGGATAATTTACCTGGGGAAAAACCACAAGCAGCTGAAATATAAAATGAAAACCCATTCTCCCTTTGGAAATAAATCATGTTGTAAAAGAATCTGGTTATAGTGTATAATAACTTGTATATGCGCTTGCTTTGTAATGCTGTTGCTAAACAGCCAATTGCCTTCCCAGGAGGATGAATAGAATGATAATGGATCTTTTCAAACTCCTCCCCTCCTCCCTTGCATCCCAACCCTATCCACACCACACTCCCCACACATATACATGCAAAGGAGAAAAAGGAGAAAGTGCCTTCAGGAGCTTTAAGAATCACCTTGATTTTACTGTTTGTAATTGGAGCCCTCTCAATAGAGAAAGAATGCCTTAAAGTTTAAGGAAAAAGCAATAAACATCATGAAATGAATCAGAGCCTATTTAATTTGGAAGGCCTTGAAAGGACTTGGAAAGAAGATCATTCTGACCAGTCCAATCCAATCAGCCTCTGGCTGCCAAGCAACCAAAGAATTATTGCTAGCATATACTGATTGCTTACACTGGGCTAGGCCCCATCAAGTACGTTAGAAGCATCACTTAATTCCCACAACAGGTTCATGTCATTGCTACTTGACATTGTATCTGCTTTACGGATAAGGAAACTGAGGTTCAGAGGTGTTAGGGAAGTTGTATGTGGTTTTACATCAAGTAGTGACAGAACAAAGATTAGGACTCCTGTTCTCTCAAAATCCAAACTTCTTTTAACCACTCTGCTGTATTTTCTGTATAAACTCTGCCATTTATGTTCCCTTGCCTGACTTCCAAGGGCCTCCATTAACTGAGGAGGCCATCTTCATTCTGTTCATCCTGATTTCTTTCAGCATTTCACCCTTTAGCTTCCCTTGCATTCATAATTTTCCTACAAATTATTTTAAATCTTATCTGTGGGCCTTTGCTATGACGTACCTAGTCTGGGAAATATTTATTTCTCCATCCTGCCAATTCTTTCAATGCTTTCCAACAGGACCCAACTTTTTCATGAAACTTTAAGTAGATTATATGCTATTTTTAAATTATCTGCAATGATTTTGCATACATATTACTTCTACTATACTACTGACAGAAATAACCTTCACTTTTTTTTACTTGATTCATAGCCCAGCAGTCTTCTGGGCACAGAAGAGGCACTTACAGATGCTGGCCTGATTTTTCAAAGACAGTGAGAGTTAGGGAGATAGAGAAGATATATAAATGCCTCCAAAGTTTGATATTCAGAGAATAGTACTGTTCACAGGGAATTTAACTGAGAACGAAGTTAAAGTTTGCTGTTCCAGTTGAGTGGAACGAAAAACAGAAAACAAACATTGAAAAACAAGAGTAAGATCTACCAAACCCAGCTTTATAAAGATGTATTGACATCTGATGCTCAGAAATTATCCACTTAAACTCAGCAATAGCAGTGAGAGAGGACAGTTCTGCCAGCCACAAATCCTGGGTTACCAAAATTGCCCACCTGCTTTTGCTTCTTTGTGTTAATGCTTTGGGTGTTACATTCAGAAATTTATTCTGACTTCCACATCTGGGAAGTGAGATATTAGATTTTGAAAAGGGCATTAGGATTGAATAAATCAAAGTGCAATGACCTCAGTCCTGAACTTATGTCTTCCTGGAGGACAGCCCAATCCTGGGAGTAATCCAAAAGCATAAAAACAGCTGAAATGTTAGTGCATTTTATCATATAACCCCATAGAAAGAAAAATGATGATGAAGCCATCAGCTATCCTATAGGACACATGTTCCATTGCCATTGAAAAATGTCCCACATCTGTGTCTTAATGCTGGCATCTGCTTCAAATTAGCCTCAGATGAGCTCTACAGCTCTTGCCTAATTGGACACTATCAAAATGACATGGCCCTTATTGCTTAGCTTCTAGTTGCCCTTTATGCAGCCGTCTGGGCTTGTAATGAATCTTCATCTTCACATGGAAGAGTCTTATTTTTACCAGAAATTCTAAAATACTATATTTCAGCAATTTATTCAAAGTGTGTATCAAATTATTAGTTCTCACCTAAATTTCTTATTGCCTTTTAACTGAGAAATTTAAAAAGCTGCTGGTCTAGAAGCAGTTGGTGACAAAACTAATAGAAATTCACTCCATCCAGACCTTCAGAGAATCAGTTTTAGAAATAGCAGAGATCTTGTTTTACCGATGATGAAACTGACTTTTAGACAAGTAAAATGGTTTGCTCAAGATCAAGTGTTAAATTAGTGGCAGAATCAAGACTAGGACCCGGTTTTCATTTCAATACAGGAAATATTCTACTCCTTAGCATTGCCTCTCTCTCAGTAATTACTGAATATCGTCAGTTAAGGGGTATCTTGTAGAATCAGTGCAGCAGTGCCAAAAGGGAGTTCAGTTCATGCATTACCTTACCCTAAAGTTCCTTCCTTCTTGTTAAAACTTGACACAGTATAAAAGGGAAAGCATCCGTGAAATTCAGTTATCACAGAACACGAGAGTCAAGCTGCATGACCTTGAGAAAAGTGATAGAGAATTGAAGCACAAAAGCCCAAAGCAAGGTCTGTATTGGATTTGACATATGGCAAGTTCAGTGAATAGATACCATATTGTGGTATTTTTATAAGGTGGGCCTCACCAATAAGATGACTGTGGAGTAGGAACCATTAGGACAGTGGTTTAGTATTAATCATGCCTCATCTTGAAAGTAAGTCAAGAAGATATTGCCAAGGTTTAATTTATTCAAAGTACTGCCTCTATGAAATATATGGAGAGTATGTCATAGATATCAAATCTATTTCAATGGTGTTCTTAAATTTTGCAACACACACAAATAGCAAAATTTCATCTCTACAGATAGTTCTTAAAATGTGTATTGTATAGAGTATGAAAAATATGAATGTATTTCATGATAAAATTAAGTGTTTCTTTCTGTATATTAAAAATGGCCCTGACGTTTATATTTTAGTAATTAAAATCACCATCAACCCAAGTTTCCGAGTGAGAATCATAAATCATCTTTAACTTCTTTTCTCAAGTCCTTACCCTATCTTTCAAATCTTATTGGCTCTACCTTTGAAATGTTTTTGTCCAATTTTGTGGAAAGCCGCCTCCCGAATCGGGCCTAGCGTATGCGCTGCAGCCTGCTCTAGAGTTACCCCCGCCCATCGAGTGAGCCAAGATGGCGCCTGCATCCTGTTTCCGCATAGTGACGCATGTATCCGCCACCCGCTCCTACCAATCGAAATCCTGTATACGCGATACTAGCCTAGAAGCTTATTGGTTGTTAATTGTGTATAAAAGGTCTTACCCGGATGGGGTAGGGTGAGACAGCCCACAAGGAGCCGTGCCTGACGGCCACATCGAGGCTGCTCTCCCACGAGGCGCCGTGCCCCGTGTGGGAACCAGTAACACAGAATGTTCATCTAGCTGTAGTAAAGGGCTTGCTTTCACAACTGCCGTGTGGTTCGAGTCGTGATTCATGACCAGGTTAGTTCGCGCAGTCTGCATCTCTCTCTCTCCTTCCCTGTTTCCCCTCGCCGGCCGGGAACCGGGGACCGAGCGGGGCAGCGCCGGACAAGTGGTGGCCCGTACGGGGAAGCTCCTCCTCCTGCCTCGCTCTCGACGGTCCCTCTGTGAGGAGAGCAGCGCTGCGCGTCGAGCTTACGGCGGACTTCCCGCGCCTGATCAACGCGAGAAGGTGAGTGCGTCTTATTACATGATAGTTAGGGCCCGTGGGTTTTCAGGTGACCCCGGGGGACTCGGAAGAGCTCTCCGAGTGACTGAAGTATAGTGCCGACTGCAATCATGGGGCAGTCCGGAAGTTCACCTCTCTTAGCTCCCTTAAAGAACCTTTTGAAACAACGGGGTATCTCGGTCAGGAAAAGCTCCCTTCAGCGTTTTCTTGATGATGTTGATACTTTTGCCCCTTGGTTTGCCTGCACCGGCAGCCTTAGCCTACCCTCTTGGATGAAGCTCGGTCGCGACATAGACCGAGCGCGCCAGACGGGCGTGTGTATGGACCCGATTCTAGTACCCATATGGGAGACCGTCCGTGCGGTCCTTGAACTAGAATCGGCTACCGGCCTAAGCCCGTCCTCTGTCTTGCAAGAAGCACGGTGCGCGCTCCAAGAAACCCAGTCAGTTTCGTCAGCGGACGGCTCCTGTAAGGGCAAACCGCCGGAGTCCAGTGACTCTGACTCAGAGTCAGATAGCGATACTGACGAGAAGGCGGAAGCATCCCCGCTAATTGAGTGGGAGGAGCCTCCCGCCACACCCGTGCGGCCTTCCGCCCCGCCAATGTCTACCGCTGCACCCCCAGGGACACCCCAGCTCCCAACTGACGCCTTGGGCGGTCCCACCAAAGGACCTTGCCGAGAGCTCCCTCTAGTGGCCATGCCCAGTAAATGTAATTATCCTTTGCTGCCAGACCCGGAAACCCCGATGGGTCGGTCAGGGGAGGGGCAACCTTTGCCGTACCCCCCGCCCGAGTATACAGGCCCTCAGGACCCTTTGCCATTAGGTAGTGGTGGGAGACATTTCTGGAGATGGAACCCTTTCACAACATTTAGACCTTTTGGCATGCTGGGTGGCTACCAGCCACTTGAGCCGCAGCCAGTCTCAGAAATGTACCCGGTTATTATCAATCCCCAAGGTGGCAATCGGCACGAATCATATGATTACAAACTATTGAGGGAATTGAGGCAGGCCGTCCATCAGTATGGCCCCAATGCCCCTTATACCTTGAACATGATCGAGAACCTCTCTGCTCTAAATCATACACCCGCAGATATTTTTCAGCTAGCCCGTGCTTGCTTGCCGTCAGGCCGATTCATAGATTGGAAAGCATGGTTTGAGGAGTTAGCTGAAGAGCAGGCCGCAAGGAATGCGGCGGGGAGACGTGGCGGGTGGAATGCTGACATGCTGTTGGGGAGAGGCGCCCATGCCCAGAACCAAACGGGTTTCCCACAAGAGGTCTATGCCCAGATCTTCCGCTGTTTTGTGGGTGCCTGGAAAAAGCTAACAGGTGAGGGAGAGGCTCAGGCCTCACTCAGCAATATACACCAAGGCCCCACAGAACCATTTGCGGATTTTGTAGCCAGGATGCAAACCGCAGCTGAGAGAATCTTCTCAGATCCAGGAGTAGCAGAGACTGTGGTTAAGCAAATGATTTTTGAGCAGTGCAACAAGGAGTGCAAAGTTATCCTGGCACAAAACAGAGCAAAAAATTTGACAGAGTGGGTCAGGCTCTGTAGAGATGCTGGCAGCCCTTTAACTAATGCAGGTCTAGCTGCCATGCTAGCCAGCTCCCTACAGGTGGCTACAAAAAGCCCGAGAACCTTAGGGGCAAAGTCTAACGGGTGCTATGGCTGTGGCCAATCAGGGCACTTTAAGAGAGATTGTCCCAATAGACGTCAGCCCCCTGCCACTCAACGGTTTGGCGAACCAGGTGCAGCAACCAGGCCGTGTGGCCGTTGCCACAAAGGCCCCCACCGCGCAGAAGACTGTAAATCGGTTTTCGATGCGCAGGGTAGACGCCTCTCTGGCCGCCCCGAGCAGATTCCAAAAAACGGGAAGAGGGGGTCCGCCCTTTCGACGGACCCCCTTGCATGCCATTCGACAACACAGGATCCGATCAAATTCGTGCGTCCCCCGGCTCAGCAGGACTGGACCTCTGTGCCACCTCCAGACTCGTACTAACCCCCTCCATGGGTGTCCAGTTAGTAGGGACCTCCTTCAAGGGGCCCTTACCGGCTGGTACTGTAGGGCTCATATTGGGAAGAGCATCCACGGCCCTGAAAGGATTAACAGTTATACCAGGACTTGTAGATTCAGATTTCACAGGCCGTGCCCAAGTTATGGTTCAATCTCAGCGGGGCACCTTAGTCATTGCAGAAGGTGATAAGCTGGCGCAGCTCCTGCTCTTACCCAGCTTACATGCAGTCTTTCCAAGCAGAATCAGACAGAGAGGGGAAAAAGGGTTCGGATCCAGTGGAGCGACCTTTGAGGGACTCCATATGTCCCTGGAGTCTCGACCTATGCTAACCATTAAGGTGCAAGGCAGATCTTTCTTGGGCCTGCTCGATACAGGGGCCGATCGGTCTATCATAAGACAACAAGAATGGCCCCCCACCTGGCCAACGAGCAGGGCGGAAGAGCCCATTAGAGGAATAGGCCAAATTTCAGCGCCCATGCTCAGTGCAGCTGCCCTTCATTGGGCCGATGAAGAAGGACACCAAGGCAGTTTCCAGCCTTATGTATTAGCCCTGCCTGTGTCTTTGTGGGGAAGAGACATTCTGACCCAAATGGACGTTACTTTAATTAGCGGCTACTCCCCAACCTCTAAGCGACTGCTAAAAGAAATGGGGTATACCCCCGGCAAGGGTTTAGGAGCTTCACTGCATGGACGTGCGGAGCCTATACAAGCTGCCCCCAAGTCTGACAGACGAGGCTTGGGTTTTTCATAGGGGCCACTGAGGAGAGATTCCCACCCACACCTATAAAACTAAAATGGAAAACCGAGGCTCCGGTGTGGGTGCCTCAGTGGCCCTTGCCACAGGAAAAACTTGCAGCGTTGCACGCCCTAGTATCAGAACAACTAGAAAAGGGCCATATCGCCCCTTCCACGTCACCGTGGAACACCCCTATATTCGTAATAAAAAAGAAATCTGGTAAATGGAGACTGCTACATGATCTAAGAGCTATTAACGATTGCATGGAGCCTTTAGGGCCCGTTCAGATGGGACTGCCCCTCCTCTCGGCATTACCGGAGCACTGGTCGATTTTCATCATAGATCTGAAAGATTGCTTCTTTTCTATTCCGCTCCACCCTGAAGACACCCCTAAGTTTGCCTTTACTGTGCCCTCTAGTAATCAAGAGGAGCCCTGTCAACGCTTTGAATGGACAGTCCTGCCCCAAGGCATGGCTAATAGTCCTACCATGTGCCAGCTGTATGTCGCTGCGAAGCTAGCTAGCACTCGGCAGCAGTTCCCTCAAGTGAAAATCATCCATTATATGGATGACATTCTCTTAGCCCATAGAGACACAGATCTTCTTAAAACAGTTTTGTCACATTTAGTCCTTAGTCTTAGAGAAGCTAACCTAGAGATTGCCCCTGAAAAAATCCAAATGACTGACATTACCACTTTCCTGGGGGCGAAAGTCGCACCCACTCATGTTTCCCCCCAAAAGGTGTCTCTCAGGCTAGACAATATACACACTCTCAATGATCTACAAAAACTCATGGGGGATATCAATTGGATCCGTCCATACCTAAAAATACCCAATGTCAAACTAACACCTTTGTTCGACCTGTTGAAGGGGGATTCTAATATAAACTCACCTCGAAGCTTCACTCCAGAGGCAAGGCGAGCACTATGCCAGGTGGAACAGGCGCTCAGTGGCGCTGCATTGAAGAGAATAGACCCTGATGAGCCTTTTGAAGCCTGCGTGCTGCCGACAGAATTACAGCCCACTGCGGTACTGTGGCAGCGGGGGCCGCTGCTCTGGGTCCACCCTGGAGTTTCCCCCAAAAAAGTCCTAGAGCACTATCCTACAGCGGTTGCAGACTTGGCCCTAGAATGCATTAAAAGGGCTGTGCAGCATTTCGGTCAGCAGCCCAAAAATCTCAGGGTGCCTTATTCTTCCCAGCAGCTTGAGATACTCACCGGATGCATAGATCAATGGGCCATTCTCCGGTGTACATTTCTTGGTCCCATTAACAATCAGTTCCCTAAGGCTCCTCTCTTGCAGTTTGTCACCCGGCACCCAGTGATTTTTCCCAAAGTAACCTCTCCTAGGCCACTAGCAGGCGCCCCCACCGTATACACGGACGGCTCCAGCTCTGGAACAGGGGCGTATTGTGTGGAGGGGGACACTCCTAAAACAGTGCTCTTCCAACCACAAAAGCCTCAATGGGTAGAACTGCAGGTTATCATTGCAGTCCTGGAAAGCCTCTCCGAGCCCTTAAATGTCGTCTCGGATTCTGCTTATGTTGTGAACTCTGTACAAATTTTAGAAACGGTGGGCATTGTTAAACATTCCTCTACAGTAAGGACGTTCTTTGCCAAACTACAGGAGGTTATATGGACCAGGCAACACCCTTTTTACATAACCCATATTAGAGCCCACACAGGTTTGCCTGGCCCTATGGCCCAGGGGAACCATAGCGCAGATGTAGCCACTCGACAGCTGCACATCTTTCCGACGCTGGTACCGTATCAACAAGCCCGAGAATTCCATGCCAAGTTTCACATCAACGCAGGTACCCTAGCTAAGCGGTTCAGCATACCACGTGCAGCTGCTCGAGATATTGTCCGAGCCTGCAACAATTGTGCAGAGCAGAGAGCAGTCCCCTCGGTTGGGGTCAACCCTAGGGGTCTCACCCCAGGGGATACTTGGCAGATGGATGTCACTCATCATTCAGAGTATGGTAAGATCAAGTACTTACATGTGTCGGTGGACACATGCTCCCAAGTTTTATTTGCCTCTGCTGAACCAGGAGAAAGAGTCTCCCACGTCATTGCACACTGCCTTGCTGCATGGGCAGCTTGGGGTAAGCCAAAGACGTTAAAGACGGATAACGGGCCTGCCTACACTAGTAAATCCTTCCAAAAATTTTGTGACAACATGGATGTCCAATTAAAACATGGCATCCCCTATAACCCTCAGGGGCAAGGAATCATTGAAAGAGCGCACAGATCTCTCAAAGACTTGCTTAAAAAACAGAAAGAGGGTATAGGCCACGGCCTGTCCCCAAAAGCTTGACTGTCTGTAGCCTTGCTCACATATAATTTTTTAAACGAAAATTCACAAGGAATGACACCTGCCCTGCAACACACCACCCCGAGTCCTCCGCATAGAGGTCTAGTCCGTTGGAAGGATGTCCTGTCGGGGCAGTGGAAAGGCCCTGACCCGGTGCTCAGCTGGGCCAGAGGCTCTGTTTGTGTTTTTCCCCAGGAACCAGGACGTCAACCAGTGTGGGTTCCGGAAAGACTGGTGAGAACCGTGACATCACCTGAAGAAGCCAAGGAACAGCTGTCAGAAACGCCAACGAATATACAACCTGAACCATTAGACCAAGCCTCCGACCCTGCTGATGATGGCGACGACCGACAAGACGATAATAGTAGGACTGACCACCCCGCGGTTGCCCAAAAAGAGGATCGGTAACTCTGTTCTTTGCTCTCCTATAGCAATCCTTCTAATCTGCCTTTTTCTTTTTAGTGGAACTACGAGTCCTTCCCCCTCACCAATGACACACTGATCCTCTCTTTTGCTAACCTCTCTGTCAAGGTTGTCAACACCACAGTTGCGGCGAATGCTACTTGTGAAACTGGTAATGGCGAGTTAAGTAAGGGAGTCTTGCTTGAATTTCTTAACGTTACAGGGAAGAGCCGCCAGTCTTGTGAAGGGATCTTGAGTAAAAAGGAGACTCAAAGGTGCCTTTTCCTTCCGGGGTTTGCTCCTACAGTCTGCAACCGTTCCAAAGACCCGGATGCCTCGCCGCCCCGCTATCCTAGTGTATCGCCCAAGTTATGTCTGGCTCCCCGTCAAGGCAACCGACTGGGTTGGCCCTGTTTCTCAAGTTGTTTCACTTAACAATATCCCCTTCTCTAAGTCTAGGCGTCCAAGAGGCATAAAAGAATGGCTATCGAATGCTGCCAGTGTAGCTTCCTCTTTGTTTGTCCCAACGATCGGGCAGGCTGTGCTACAAGCATGGACAGATCGGCAGCTCGCCATAACGATGGAAACGGTAAATGGCTTGGTCAACCTTACCCGAGACGTGCTACGCCGCCACAATCAGATGCTGAACTTAAATTTCCAGGCCATTCAGAAACTCCAAGCGGAGATAGATGAACTTGGACTGGAAATAGATGGACTCTGGAGAGTGCTTCAGCAAACATGTGACACCCGGTGGCTTACGGTTAAACTCTGTGTCACTCCTGTCAGGGCCAACGTGACCGGAAGCATTTCCAGAGTCTCTGATTGGCTGAAAAGGTCATATTTTCCTGAATTTGTTAATCTCTCCCAACAGGTGGAATCTAGTTTAGACACAATTGGGGGGATCAAGTTAAAACCCGTTAAAGTCGATCTCTCCGGGTTAGGCGAGGTTCTACAGAAACTATTGCACAGTGTTTCTTCCTGGTTCTCTTGGCCCAATTTAACTAATTGGATCCTCATTGCAGTGGGATTATTGGTGGGATTAGTCGTTGTTAAATGTTTGCTAGAACGCCTGTTTCAAGCGCAGCAGCAATTGCGTGTTACCACTATGATGGCTATGACTCCCACCTCTGTTACCCCCGATAGTGACCGATTTATTAACCATACCCCTTCCTGGTCGCCTCAGGTGGGGCGCTTTGGAGCAAAATTTGTAGCGAATCGCATGGCTGTTTCTCGGGTGTAAAAGGCGACACCAGTAGTCATAATTTTGTCTCAGGTGGGTCTCTAGGGCAGAGTCCTAGTTGTGGCCAGACTGGACCCTAGCCATTGCACAGAGACACCTAGTGACACCCCCGACTCTGGTTACTGCTGTTCCTGCCCCCGTCGTTGTTCCCCAGTTGCCAGGCAAAGCACTGCAGGGAGAGTCACGTTGCTTCCAGCTTACGGACTCTCCGGTCTCCATATGACGTGAGCATTCTGGTTGGTGCTAGAGGCTCCGCCGCTGGATGGCTGAGGCCTAGTCCAGACTCCCCAAAGCACCAAAGAGGTTGTGAACCATTTGGGTTCACGGGAGCACGCTCATCACTGGAGACACTGGGTCAAAAATAAATAAGAAAGGGGGAGATGTGGAAAGCCGCCTCCCGAATCGGGCCTAGCGTATGCGCTGCAGCCTGCTCTAGAGTTACCCCCGCCCATCGAGTGAGCCAAGATGGCGCCTGCATCCTGTTTCCGCATAGTGACGCATGTATCCGCCACCCGCTCCTACCAATCGAAATCCTGTATACGCGATACTAGCCTAGAAGCTTATTGGTTGTTAATTGTGTATAAAAGGTCTTACCCGGACGGGGTAGGGTGAGACAGCCCACAAGGAGCCGTGCCTGACGGCCACATCGAGGCTGCTCTCCCACGAGGCGCCGTGCCCCGTGTGGGAACCAGTAACACAGAATGTTCATCTAGCTGTAGTAAAGGGCTTGCTTTCACAACTGCCGTGTGGTTCGAGTCGTGATTCATGACCAGGTTAGTTCGCGCAGTCTGCATCTCTCTCTCTCCTTCCCTGTTTCCCCTCGCCGGCCGGGAACCGGGGACCGAGCGGGGCAGCGCCGGACACAATTTATCCACCTTCTGCCTCTACTTTAATTTAATCTTTGTTCATCTCAAGATTGAATAATAACCCTAACAGTGGCCTAATTGGTCTTGTTGTCTACAGCCTATTTTACCGCTCCATCCCCAGTTTTCATGGCATCAGTATTATATTTTTAAAATACAAACATACTTAAGCTTTGCCCCTGCTTTAGAATCTTCAATAACTCCCTACTATTCACAGACTAAAACTCAAAATCCTTTTCATGCCCTACCTGGCCATCAAATTCTCACTGCAATCAAGCCTTCTAACCTCATGTCCAGGTGTTTTACTTTACAAGTCCTATCCTTTGAACTGCACAAATTCCCTGCTGTGCTCTAACATACTCATATTTTTGCTTATTATTTTTCTACAAATTGGATTTTCTACATTTTCTTATCTCCCTTATGAACTTTTACTCATCCTTAATAAACTGGCTTAAATATTAACTCTTCTGGGAAGACTTTCCTGATGCTCCAAGGCATAACAATCCATTCTTTGACTTTCTCCCTCATGTTACCTATATCCCCAACATCACCTTTGTCATTTTGTATTAATATTTCTTTTAATGCATTTGTCTCATTTGTTGTCCAGAGGTCCTAGAAAGCAGGGGCTTGGTGTACTTACCTTTTTATCCCCAGTATCTAGCAAATAATAGGGGCTTACGCTATTAAGTAATGAATGGTTTGCTTATTTTGTGTTGTTTTCAGTAGTCTCAGTGATTGATATGATCTTTTGCTCCATGAATAAATGTTAGTTATTCATAATATTAATTCCCTGGTGAATTCCTTATAGGAATAGCAACTACAGGACAATGAGAACAAAGAAATATCACTGGATTTGTTGTTCAAAGTGGTAATCTTATCAATTAAGATTTGAGGGAATACTTCCAATAGAACTAATGATAAACCTTAAGAGGTATTGGAGGATGTTACGGTTTGAATTGTGTCCCCCTAAAAGATACCTTGACATCCTAACCCTGAATGCCTGTGAAGGTGACTTTATTTAGAAATAGGATCACTGCAGATGGAATTAGTTCAGTTAAAATGAGGTCATACAAGAGTGGGGTGGGCCATTAATCCAATATGACTGATGTCCTTGTAAGAAGGGGAGAAGAGACACAGGCAGATGACATGGGGGGGGCGGCCACGTGAGGACAGAGGGAAGGATTGAAGTGCTTTGGCTGCAAGCCAATGAACACTGAGGACTGCCAACAAAACACCAAAAAGCTGGAAAGAGGCAAGGAAGGATTCTTTCCTAAATATTTCAGATGGAGCATGGCCCTGTTGACACATTATTACTTCTAGCCTCCAGAACTGTGAGACAACCATTGTTTTAAGCCACCCAGTTTGTGGTACTTTATTACAATAGCCCTAAGAAACTAACAAAGGGATAAAAATGAATATAGCAATAAGTATCATTTTCAGCCCTTTAAGACTCTTCTTAGTGCTTTACATATAGTATCCCACAAATTCTGTGGTGGGGTGGGGGGGAGGACAGATGGTTCTGTTTCAGGTACATATACATATGTCAAAACTTACCAAATTATACTTTTAAATAAGTGCAGTTAAAGATATGTCAATTCTCACTCAGTAAAACTGGTAAGACACACCATGAGGAAGTTGTCACCGTAGTCTCTGTTTGGAAGATAAGAATTTTGAGGTACACAGAAAGTAAGTAAAGTCAGTCAGCTGCAACTGAGCATTGGACTCAATCAGTCTGACTTTAGAACTTGTGCAGGTCTGCTCTCTACTTTACCATATCAGAAAACTCTCACTTACTCTACAAGCTCTGCTATATAAAAGAAAGGGATGGATGCACAAAAGGGAGCTAAAGAAATCCAGTAAAGCAAAGATCTGTTTCTCTTTCAAGTAAAGTTTATACCTATTTGAAGTCATTCAGAGAGAATTCCTAGAATAAAACTACAGAATAAAACTTGCCATTTTAGTGCTTGCTTTAAATTATTTTTGTATCTAAGGCCAAATTATAACTTTAAAGCATCTTAATATCAACACTAAGCATTAAAGATTCCATTAATAACTCCTTTCTGGGGCAACATGTCACTTGGATCGGGAGTGAGAAAAGGTAAAGAGAAACACCAGAGAAGAAAGGGCAGGATGATTGAATAGGAGGCTTCCCAAACACCCTCTAAGGTTAGGAGTTAAAGAAGCATCTGCAGGCAGCAGAACCTGCCTTCTGGGTAGAGAGACACATTTGAGAAGTAACCATAAGAAAGTCTTTAAACTGATCCTGCAGGGAAAAGACTGTGAGTGAAGACGGACTGTCCTTTGATCCTCACCATATGAGAAAAAAATGGTTGAACTGCTTTTTGTGAAGTGCAGTTTACATGAAGGATGGGCTCTAAAATCAGCACACAAGGCAAAGGTATCCTTGAAAATTTGCAGAAATTGTGCACAAATACAGTATGGATGATTTCATCCATCCAAACTTAATAGTAATTATTTTGTGTATTAACTCAAAAGAGGCAAATTTTGAAGAGACAAAAGGAAGTCTAAATGTGCAATCTTGGCCATTTGAACTATTCTGCATTTCAGATAACTATCGAAAGCCTAGCAATGATTAAGGGAAAGGTGGAAATTCACAATGTCCCTGCTTGCCTGAAAAGGTTATACCTCTCACTTTTAATTTTAAGTTTCTACTGGCCTAATACCTAATTGTTGTTTGTGAGTTAAATGAGATAGCTGAGTTGAGTCATTCATAAGTTAACCAATGATGAGAATCTACTGTACCACATTTAGTTTGTAGTGTATTTATTGTTTTAGGACATAAAATGAATATATTGAGAATAATATAGAATGAAATAAAGTAATCACTTCAAATATCTAAATGGGAGATTGAAATGATATATCACAGGATGCATGAGTTAGTGAATGTCTTTCTTATTCGTAAAACCTCAGGACATCATCTCAATATTTATGAGCTCAAGATGAGTGGTCATTTCAATATGCCATTTTCCTCCATGCAAAGTAACTGCCGGCATAAATCATTATTACAAAATTGATGTAATTATATTTTCATTTTTCTTCATAATATATATGCATATGTATGTCTTTTTAAAAAAGAATTACATACTTGCCATATATTCCATTTCAACAGTGTAAAATTTGTTCCTTGCAAATTAATAGGGAAATAGAATGAAATATATCCAAATTTATGAACAGAATCCCATATTATTCTATCTGTGCATATTTAAGTATTAAATCCCATGAGGTTGCTGAATGATCTCATGAAGAAAAGAACTGATATTTTCCTTAACACTTATTACCATATATTAAATTACAAACTGTATTTACTGTACTAATATGTGTATTTAAATAAGTATGAATGTTATTAAATAAAATTATTTCTCCCAGAGTGATTCTAGTTGACCTCATACTACCATGGTTCGTGCTATTCCCCAAAATGGATACTGGTTAAATTAAACATAGTGTTTTTCAACATGGGGTTTTTAGAGAACATTTATACTGAGAAATACAGTATTTTAAAGGGGATGCCTAGCATAATTTTGAATTGGCAAGATGGTGTGCCTTTACCTGGGCCTCTATTTTTAATGTCTATAAAGGAATTGCATTTTCCTTTATGATTCATACACAGAAACGTAGCACTACAAATTCAGTGATACACTCCACTTCCTATTCCTTTTAACCTGGAAAAAGAGACCAGGAAGAGCACAGTTATGTCTTTTTCTTGTATCTTCTACTGCCTTCCACCTGCCCCCCACATTGTACAGACCCTTCAGTGTTCTATCAGTGGTAACATCGCCCTGCATCCGAAATCACCTTTGCCTCCTCCCTTTCCCACTATCATATCTCCCCTATCCTCACAGTTACAGTTACAAATTATTGCAGCAAAACCCTCAGACAATTCCTATCTATTTCCACGGCCACTTTCTGCATCTTCTGGATTCTGGTTTTCTGGCAGTGGTGATCTAACTGGATTTCCTGCCCAGACTTTCCACCATTCCAGACTGAACCACTGTCAGATCTATCATCATAAAGCACAGCTCCATCCAGCCCACCAAAAATATTGGTTCCTTGCCTACTGTTGTTCTTCACATCTCATGAATCTAAAGAATAGAAATATCATGACCACCTTCTCTTAATCCAAAGCATATAGAAATAGAATCTTACAAAATTACGTAGAAGACCACTATATATTATTAAAAGAAAAACACATTGTAAAATTATATACATAACAAAAATATGTGTGTATGTGTGTTTGTGTATGTGTGCATAGGATGTCTTTGTGATCTCCAAATGGAAATGTCAAGTATATAGTTTAATCTATGTGTCTGGAGATGAGAACAGAAATCAGGGATAGAAATAAAGGTGGGAACTGTCAGAATCAGGATGATATTTAAAATCCTGCTAGCAAATGCAATAAACTAGAAAATAAGTCTAGATTAAGGAGAGAAGGAAGCCCATGTCAAGATCTGGTAAAAGAGAAAGTTAGGAGAAAAAAAAAACAGTCAGGTAGGTGAGAAGAAACCAGGATAGTATGCTATCCAGAAATAGTGAGCAAAGAGGACTTTTTCGCTTTTTTCTTAAGAAGGAAGTCAACTATATCAAGTGTTGCTGAGCAGATAGTAAAATAAGGATCAAAAGGTACTCCTTGAGAATTCCATTTCAGACAATGTGGTAGGCTGAGTTCCTGAAAATCCTCACTTTGAATTGCTGCATAGAATACTACCAACATTAAACTCATAAGAATGTAAGGAAAATACATAAGGACCAAAATACAAGGAGGAAGATACAAAACAGAGTGGCAGGTGGCTGCTGAAGACAGCTGGCCTGAGAAAGCAGGAGTTTCTGAACAGAAATATAAGCTGGACTGATAATATAAGGATTAATGTGCTGGCTTTTCTTCTATTCTCTTCTACTTTTCCACGTTCCAATTAATTATGTAGCATATTCCTTCTCTGCTAAAATATGTCACTGAAAAAAAATAACAAAAAAGAGAAAACAATGGATTTCCTGATGTGCACCAAACATAAAGAGTGATTTTACCACTGACCGCCCAGAAGAGTGACGCCTGAATTCTACAGCAGGTCCTCACTTCTGCTTTGCAGTCCCTAGGCCCAAGCCTAGGGATTAAACAGAAAAATCACCCACAGAGTTTTTCTGACTTTTTCTGACTTTTGAAAGTCAGCCTTGACTTATTGTATCTAATTATTTATATTTAGATGAGCATGCATATTCTATTCATAGACAAGTCAGTAATTTTCCATTATACCTACCATTTGTTTTCCCATTCCTACAGTTAAAAGCAAAGATATATGTTTAAACACTTCATACAGAGTTGAGGATGATCCCACTTTTGCTAACTCTTCATCCTACTTATCTCTTTTGAAATGCATTCCAGCTCTCTTTTTAAAATTCATTATTCTTATTCTTTGTTTAGTTGTCTAAAAGAGAGAAGGAAGGTAGGAGGCTGCAATATTCTGACTGAACAGGTAATATGACAAGGAAGGACAAGAGAAACTAAATCAGTTTTAGTGGGTGCTAATATGACTCAGGCACTCAATGAAAACCTATTCCCTAAGGATCTTTCAGGACATGTGAATATAGTATATTATGATATTTAAATAAAATATCAAAGGAACAAAGTAAAACAAAGCAAAAAACATATATATCAAAACTCAAACATAACATGAGATAAAATAATTTACTTTCTTTAGAATCCAAACTAACACATTTTTCATGTAAGCATGTTTGGGATCATCTTTGGAGTACTGTCTGAAGTACTTTCTGAATCACTCATAATAGACTCTTCAAATACACTTGCAATGCTCTGCCTAACTTTGTTCCTTGCCCCTTAATGCTGTCCAATTCTGCCTCAGTGTCCTGAATTGTCAGGAAAATTGTCCAAGACTTGGAAATAGGCAAAAGATGACAGAGCACTCTCTACACACTCGCTGGGTATTATCTGATCCTGTGGGGGTGATGTGGAAATAAATACAGAACACCCAAATGAGATAAACAAAGGTTATTTATACAGAGCTTGCTATAGCAAGGGATCCTGCCACCAGGACTTGTATTTGGCAGAGACACAAAAATAAGAAGAGGAATGCTGCATAGTAGGACAAATTTCAAGATTTCAGGTATACCCTGGGGAAGCTGCGGGCACACTAAGTAGAAGTGGGGCATCCCATGTAATTAGTTAGGGAAGCATATTTGGCTTGCTATGATTGATCCTAAATTGGAAGTGGAAGCAAAAGTTAAGGAAGCTGTCAGTTATTGGCCAAGTCCTGGCTATTTTGGGCTGATTGTTGCAGAGATTGTGGTTGCTCTAGACAGTGGCCAGCCTCCTGGACATCTTGTTACAGATAGAGGGCCAGAGTTTCTAGTCATTGTCCATTGGTATATTCAGTCTCTTAGTAGGGACCTTTAATGGTACTTGTTAGTGACTAGGCTATTTTACAACTTTAAAAAGATAGAGGCTAAGTTACAGAAAACTTACAGCAATGCAATGTTTCTTTCATAGCAATGCAAATGATTCCTGTTCATAGCAATGCACATGAATTTTGTCTAGTGGAGAACATAAATCTCTGTAAGACACATTCTCAACAGGTTTTAATTTGATAGTTCCCTCATTATTAATGTGTTGGTTAAATCTTTGAAAACTACTTATTTTATATTTGCATGTGAGTCATGTTTTTAACTTTTTTGAAAAATTATACATTATCAGTATCAACCTCTGTCTTTGGCCGGAAATATTGAGACCCCACACATAAGACCCTGAAACTCAGCACAAAGTCCGCTGTGCAGTTGATGAAGTTAAAGAATCTTCTCCACCCCATCTTTTAACTTACCTCAGATAATTACCTCTGCCTTGCTAGTTTCTAACCTTAGCATAGTGTTGGCAATTTGGCTAGTATTTCATTGTGTTATACACTATCTTTCAGATTTCAAGACTCAAAGACAAACTGATTGGGCTTTAGTGTGAGGAGCTTTATCGTAAGAAGAGGAAAGAATAAAGACAAAAAAAAAAATTACTTCTGTCATACCCAGGACTCATGAAAACTTGATAGCTATTAAGAACACAAAGATCATTCAATATGCCATGTATCTCATTAATCAATGATCAACAGCTAACATTAATTGAGCCCTTTATCTTTTTGGCACTATGCTAAGCATTTCACTTACATAACCTCTTAATCCTCTCAACAACACTAAGGGGCAGATACTGTATTATATTCATTTTAAAGATAAGGAGATTAAGACTTATAATGGTTAGGTCCCTTGCCCAAGATTACACAGTTGCCTAAGCAGGAGAGCTGTAACTCAACCCCAGCTGTGTAGTCTAAAACCTTAGACCCAGCATCTGTTCGTGTTTCTCTAGCGTATTCACTTTTCTTTTTGTACTCTACTCTCCTATTTTATGCAATTGAAAATGT
Source organism: Choloepus didactylus (assembly GCF_015220235.1). NCBI lineage: Eukaryota > Metazoa > Chordata > Mammalia > Pilosa > Megalonychidae > Choloepus > Choloepus didactylus. Next base: position 61,404,707 of record NC_051321.1, on the reverse strand, counting down.
TAAAGTTTACCTGAGCCCTGTATTCCCAGAGCACAATGACAGTTAAGAAATCCCCACATGTTTATGTTTTGGGAGACAGCTTATCATAAAATATCACCTTTCCCTAACGAGCTTAGATAAGACTCACTATCACTCTTTATCATGATTCTCTAAGACTCAAGATGACTCCCTTATTTACCTGAGACAAAGCCAAACACAGACCTTTCCTCTTTACACTAATCTGCTGACAAGGACAAACACAGAGTCTCCAAGTTCCCCTTCTTTGCTTGACTAGCTGAGATTAGAACTGTTTTCCCCCTGAGAAAATGGCCACCCCAAGATACCCACATCCTAATTCATGTAACATGTGACTACATTAGATCACACGGCAAAGGGGGATTATGGTTGCAGATGGAATCAATGTTGTTAATCAGATCACCTTAAAATTGTAATATTATCTTAGGTTATCAGGGTGGGCCCTATGTAATCACAAGGTTCTTTAAATGTGTGAAAAGCGAGGCAGAAAAGGAGAAGTAGAAAATGGCAGTACGAGAAGGAGTTGGCCTTGCCCGGCTGGCTTTTAAAACAGAAGAAGGGGGACATATCCAAGGAATGTTAGCAGCCTCTTGAACCTGAACAGGTCAGTAAATGGATTCTCCCCCAGAGCCTGGATAAGGAAGGCAGACCTGCTAACACCTTGAGTTTTAGCCCAGCGAGACCCGTTTCAGGCTTTTGACTTTCATTATTGTAAGATAATGAATTTGCATTGCTTTAAGCCACTAAATTTGTAATTTGTTATAACAGCAATGGGAAACTAATACACTAGCTAACCAAAGACAAAAAAAAAAATCATTTACTGTTCAGATAACCAAGACTTGCAAAACAACTCCAACTAAACCACATCTGCAAACTGTTTACTTCTCCCTGTAAAAGTCTAAGGCAAAACTACCCTGCTGAAACACGGTGATCTTTTGACCTGGGGTGCTCTTCCTAATGTAATAATCTGAATAAAATCATCTCCTTAATTGCCCAGTGCTTTTGGTCTTTGACAGTTTGGTGCCATGACTCATGTAAGATTGGTTCACCTCACCTTCCGATCCATAGTCACACCCAGGTAATGAGGCCTCTTGAAACACTCTGTACTCCATGCCAGACTGGTGATCTGGGGACCCAGCATGAGTCTGACTCCTGGGCCTGAATTCCAGATTCTTGTCACTGTAGCACTGCAGGAATTTGATTTTGACTACTTTTGAGTACTTATTTGATTTCTGGTGGTGGCTTATTTTGGTTTTATAGTCTGACTATTTGATGATCTCTGTGAACAGATTAATGGTTCATAGAGATCTTGCATCTGTTGCATAAAAGGTGACAGAGAATATGGTTTTTTTCTTTTCTGTATGCCTATATGGACATTTTGAGCTGAAATCCATTAGGAATCTATACCCACTGGGAAGCAAGCAGCTCTCTGAGATGGACCAGTGACTTTCAAAATTCTGTGCTTACTCTTCAACAGCTAAAATGATGTAGCTAAGCTATAAAGCCTCTGTGCGCCTTTATGTATGCTTATGTGTCTGTGAGTATGGAATAATATTCTACTTTTCAGTTATATTACCAAATTGATTTATAAACTCTCTTACACTAATGGAGCTCTATTCTGATTGGCTTAAAACAAATGCTTATTTAAATTAAATAGTCATAAAATTCCCAGAATTTAAGGAAATCGAACTTCCAATACCATGTGCTAAAAAAGAGTATTCTTTTAGAAACTAACTCAAATGTTTTAGGAATTCAAGATTAAATAATTTAGGTAAATCTTGGGCAATAGACTAGTTTAGTATTGTGTTTTTCAAAAAAATAAAAACAGCTATGTCCTCAGTGTTAAGTAATTAACATTTAAAAATTTAAGTATTAAGCTTACAATTTTATTCTAGTTGAGAATGTTCTTCCTAAACTTGCAGAAGCTTACTGACCAAACAAGCTAGTATTGCTTCTACTAAATTTTTACAATAATAAGAAAATGTAGATTTGCATTTAACCAAATTGAATCATTATTGTAATAAATTTTATTTCAATAGCAATTACTTTTGCAGTATATCAGCTTGAAGACAATTTCTAAGATCTTTAGGTAATATAAAACTGTGATTAATTAGTTGATATAATTAGTTAATTAATGGCTATTGATTAGGTGCATAGATCATTTATAAGAGAATGCTGAAATATTAATTACTAAGCATAACTTTAAGTTTATTACCTTTTGCCTCTTATTTGTATAAGTTAGAGAGACTAACTATATTTAGGTCTATTCTTGAATGTGTGCATAATATAATGAATGAGTATGGCTATAGAAAGTTGTGAGATGTCTTTTCATAAGCTCTGCTATTTTTGCTGAAAAAACACTGGTGTGTGACAGACTATATACAATTACTCATCTCCTAGTTTTATCTGTGAAATAGAAGTTCCTTTGCAGAAAAATTACAATCAATAAATGTGTTCTACTAGGAACAACATTGCAGAGAGGTACAACATTTCATACAAGGCATGTAGAATGTGTTTCTGTAAAGGGGAAAAGAGAACAGTTGTGTCCCGAAGTAAAACAATGAGTTGTTCCAGAGTGAGAAAGAGGAAAGCGCAAGGCAAACTTTAATGGATATAAAAAGTTGTAAAAGGTTCTTGGAAAGGGATTTTTATTTGCTCTGGTCAAAGCTGGCTAGGGTTTAATGGGTTTATTTACAAGGTTTTCAAAAAGAGCTTGTTTTACATTTTTCTTGGAGTATTTGTCTGCTCCTACTAAGAGACGGTAAAAGGTATTTCTTTAGCTTCTGAATAATTTACCCCAAAAGCAAAAATTCTGTGGCCTATCAGAATAATTTCCTGTTCTTTCTGTTGATTTTGCCATGTTCTTGATTATTTAAGAGAACAAAGTCTTCTCATTTTTGAAAGGGCTAAGTTCTTTGCAATTGTTATATTCTATGTTTTATTTTCAAATTTTTTATTGCCACTTTGATTAAATAGGTAGCCAAGAAATGTTTCTCAGTAACCCAAGATCCTATCTTAATCAAGTGCTCAATTCTCCTGATAACTGTTGATATTTTTTTCCCTCCCCAAACTGAAGACTAAATGAAACCTATGGCACCTAAACTATACTTGAGTTTTCCCACAGAAGTCCTGGAAAATCACAAAGAATTTGCTCTTTTATCTTCCAAGAAGAGAAATGCTGGAAATAATTAGGTTTATTTGATATGTCTGGGGGTGAATCATGTCCCCCACAAAGACATGTCCCAGGCCTAAGCCCAGCTCTGTGGGTGTGAACTTACTGGAAATAGGACCTTCGAAGATCTCATTTGGATAAGACCAAATTGAATTAGGGTGGGCCTTGATGCAATATGGCCAAAGTCCTTATGCTGAGGCAGAAAAAATCTGAATGTAATCAGGAGAAACCAGAGGAGGAGAAGGAAAGAGACAAATGTGATGGAGCCAGAGGCTGAACCACCACCAGAACACAACAGGATTTGGAGAAAACATAATCTGCTGATACCTTAATGCTAGACTTCTAGCCTGGAAGACTGTGAGTCAAAAATTCCTATTTGTGGAGACACGGAAGGCCCCCTGTCTTAACAAACTATAGAGCAGGGCCTTCCCAAAGCTCCAGATGTCTGAAGGCAGACACTGGAGCTAGGAAAAGGCCAAAAGCCTTGCATGTCTGAAAGCGGACTGCAATTTAGATGAGGGAATAATCTCTGAGCTCCTGCTGGGCTCCTTCCAGGCTCCTGTCTCCCGCCTCCAGTTTCCCTCTAGCCCCCAAAGAAATTGTCCCTTAAGACTAAAGATATGTAAATACACCTCATGGCTTTAGAAAAAATGTACCCCTCCTGGAAATACCTGAAAGGAGTCACATAGAAAACTACCTTGTATGCTATAAAGACCTGTAGAAATGAGTAGAATAAAACTTTCTCTTGCATGAACACTGAAGACAGAGTGTGCTCCCCTTCTTTCACACCTATTGATTAAGCCAACCAATGTGTGGTATTTGTTATAGCAGCCCTGGCAAACTACCACTGGTGAGTTGCATGGGAAGCATTGTCAAATCAGAAGTGATCCATAGCATTCCCCAGGTTACATAAGGGTAAAATATTATTAATATACATATTTCAGAAATTGAATGCTACATGGGAAATCCCAAGAGATTTGTCAATACTCAAGCTGTCAGTGTTAATGTTTCTATTCACCAGAGTCCTAATGTTCCTTTGTCTCATACTCCACAACAACAGTATAGTGACATCAGTCATAATTTCAATTATTTTTAAAATGTTAACTTGGTTGCAACTTTAACTCTTCAAATTGAATCCGGAATCTTTTATTCCAGGGGTTTTTAAGTGGAGATTCACATCACTTACCTATGGAGTTTTATTAATATTCAGAAGTTTAGGACCTACTTCAGATTTACTGAAGCTCTTTAATTGATAATCGTGATACATTCTTGGTATACTCTAACTGGATGCTTGGTATATTGTGTCTCAGGATAATTATAGGCTATATCTGAAGATTTGTTTATCTGTAAAGATTATGTTCATCCCTTTTTATAAATTAGATGCAATAACCACCTTTCTTTGAAAATAAGGCTAATTCTTAAGTTTATAGATATTTTGTCTAAAACTTCTTGGATTACCTTTATCTATTTTGTTGTCAATTGCCTTATTTTTGTAATGAACGCTCATCAAATTTTTCGCTTTTGAAAATTATTATTAATAATTCAATCACAGCTATTTTAAGTGCTGTGCCATCTACAGATTGTACTGTGATTTTACTCTAATACTTCTCTGAAAGCACTTGGAATTAGCTCTAGGCCAGAGCACTACATCTTTAACAAAGGTTTGTCACAGAACCCCATGGAAAAGGACTATGCCAAGAAATCTTGTGCACAGGCTTCTGATGGCATTGCTTAAACAACTTTGAGACTATAACAGTGAACTAAGTCAGGATTTTCATAATTCTAATAGAGAAGCAAATGGGTTCATGATCAAGCAGAATAAGAATTAATTACACAGAATTGAATAAACTAATTAGGGATGACTGCAGTTTTTGTTTGGAATATTGTTGATGTGTTAATATTCTAGTTTCTGGCTAAAAGGAACTCCCTTATCTTATCTCTAAAACTTCTATCTCTAGCCACAATTCCTAATAATTTCGTAGACTATACTTTAGTAAACTGAAATGCAACACTCATCTTTTTCCCCTTGTCTGATCCCTCCAGAATTCTCATACTGAGTATTCTTATTTTCATGGCAACATAGTTATTAGCATAGGTTCAGTAAAAGTCTGTCTTCCTTGTTATTAGAATACATTAGAAACGTCAGGTATGTGACCAAGCTTTTCATGGAATGTTGTATTTCAGAATGATGCTTATTGAATCAGATATGGCAAGACAGTTTTAAGGACCTAAGGTTGTCTTTATGGAGCCAATGCTTACAAGGGAAAAATGGTCTGGAAACTGGTTTACATAGTTCTTGCCTTTCAAGATAAGTAAGGAAGGTGACATCTTGGAAGACCCAGGAAACTTATGACATTTTGGGTACCTCAAGAAGAGAGGAATTCACCACAATTTATGGGTAATTCAAGTGAAATCTAATGATGAGTCCTTGGCTTGACTTCCTAACCAAAGAAGACTTTAAAAGTCTAATCTGAGGAAAAAGTTCAGTGGTTCCTCACAAAGTTGAACATATTATTATCTATCATATGACCCCGTAATCACATCTCTAGGAATATACCCAAAAGAATTGAAAGCAGGGATTTGAATAGATATTTGTACACCAATGGCCATGGAAGCATTATTCACAATATCCAAAAGGTAGAAGCAACTGAAATGCCTATCAACAGATGAATGGATAAACAAAATGTGGAATATTATTCAGCTATAAACATGAATGAAGTTCTGATACATGCTATAACAAAGATTAACCTTAAAGACATTATGTTGAGTGCTATAAGCCAGACATAAAAGGATAAAAGGATAAATACCGTATGATTTCACTTATATAAAATACCTAGAACAAGCACATTCAAAGAGACAGAAAGTAGGCTACAGCTACAGGTTACCAGGGGCTACGGGCTGGGCAGAATGGAAGTTATTGCCTTATGGTGGCAGAATTTCTGCTTGGTGTGATGAAAAGTTTGGGTAATAAATGGTGGCATAGTAACATAATAGTGTAAATGTAATTAACACCACCAAACTGCACACCTGGAAGTGGTTAAAATGGGAAATTTTGAGTTGTAAATGTTACAACAATAAAGAGTTAAAAAAAAAAAGAAGTCCAATCTGAGACTGTATGAAAACGTCTATCAAAGCAAATTTTGAAATGCCCACAGTCAGTACAATGCCTGGCATGTTGGCTTTGCCCAATAATAATTTCCTGATAAAATGGATGAATCCATAACAAATATGTTAATCTTATTCTTTCATTAATTCAATAAGTCTTCAATGTATTGTTGGTACAAGTTGCTGTCCTGAGTTCTGGAGATAAAAGGGTAAATAAGGGGGAGATCACAGAGATTATGTCTGGTTCAGTCTTTAAATAAGCATCTAGAAATCAACCTTTCACTCCTATCTCTGAAAGCTGGTTTCATACAAGCATTTTTCTAGAAAAATACTTGATAGGGAGTTTCCTCAGGGAAAACAAAACATTTAAATTCTGAAATGTAAAGTAATCTCTAAATCTCTATAGATACCAGAGGGGAAAAAATGTGTAGGAGTGTTGTCCAGGATATGGAAAGAATTTATATAAGTAAAATATTCAAAGGATCAAAGTTGAAAAAAAAAGCATGAAGTTTTAATCTTGTCCTTAGTCCATCTCATAAACATATCTTAAAAATACTTCTGCATAAGGTAGAATTTAAACTAATGATACAATATGTATAGAAAATGTCTGTTTAGTAGACCTGCCAAAATGAGCATGTGCTTTACAGTAAGTCACAGCATATTTCTTTCAACATAATATGAAATTCTAGGAAATTTATACTTATCAGACATTCTAACAGCAAAAAGAAAAGATTTATTTGCTTGTTCCAAAAGAATGATTCTAAATAATATGTTGTTTGTTTGTTTTACTCTCCATGCTCTTTCATAAGTTATCATTCCCATATATTTCATCATCTAGAAAACTTACATGTTCATCAGATAACATGTAATTATGTGGAAGTATCATGGTGAAATAACCAGTTGAAATAAAGCCAGAGAATTCTATAATAAATAACTTGACTTCGATCACATTTCATATAGTCACTTTCATGAGTTTATTACCTAAAAATTCTGGGCAATCACATTATAAACATATTTGCTGTGTCCTTGAATTTGCCAGGACATTTTAATTTTCCCCAACAGAATAGTGGAAACATTTCTGTTCATGGAAATTAAATGACTTTAGATATTGGTTGATTGGAGCATTATGTTTACTATCATTTTTGCTGGTTTGTGTTTAATTAACATTTCCATTAACTTCTTAGCCTCTCTTCCATTACAGAGGCATTTATTCAAGCTCTCTAAAATGAGCAATTAACAAAGAGGAAAACAGTGGTCTAACAAATATATTTGCCCTTTAAAAATGTGTGAAAGTCAAAGCAGGAATAAAGTTATCTAAGCAAGTTAAAAAACATGATTCATCTGGACACTGACTTATGAGCATAGTTATTAAAAAGACATTTTCAAGAAATTATAACTCATAGAGCAAATTCCTTGCAAGGTCACACATTACTAGATACATGATCACCTTTTAAAACCTGTAATAAATTCTATATTTAAAGACTTCCTAAGAAGGCATCTCTACAGTTTTCCTCAGTGATTTCTTTTTAAAATATATCTCTCTTATTTTGCAACTTAAAACTGTCTGGTTGCAATTGGTTATTTTTGAGTCTGATTTAGGAAGTATGTTGTAGTAGCTACTTTCTTTCAAAAATTAAAAATTTACTACTGAATTGAACATGCAGAGGTTTGGGTTTTTTTTTTTAATTTGGGAGTCTGCATGCTTTTTTGGGGTAGCTCGAGGTTTTTAAAAGCTGCTTACTCAATAAATGATGAATAAATAAATAAAAATGATGGAATAAATTCATGCCTACCATACTATTTCTAAATTCTAAATTTCTTATTATGCATTCCTGACCTGGGCCTGCTCTTTAAAGACAGCACTACTTTGCTGATGCTTCACTACTTGAAATCCATTGTGTTTCCAAAGCAAACTTAGAACTCCATGTACTACAAATTTCACATTCTGGGACCTTCATTCAGAAGAACTTTGCATGACCCTGTGGTCAGGGTGTGCCATCAACAGTCCCCATTAATTAATTCACTCACCACTCAATGCCCCAGCACAGGAAATCAGAGAGCAAATAATAGTCCCTGTCAACACTCAACAAGTGGTAACAAGCATTCCATAAGGGAAGGGCAGGACTAGCTATATTTCATTTTGTGGGGCTTGGGAAAAATGAAAATGTTGGGCCCTTCGTTCAAAAAGCAAAAAAGCAAAAAAAAACAAACAAACAGACAAACAAAAAAAAGGTGCTATAAAGATATTAAAATATTAAAAACAAGTAACTTTGCACTTTATTTCTGCCAGAATAAAGAAAGAAACCACACTGGAACAAAGAGATGCGAAGTCCTATTCCTTAGGGGGAAAATATCAGCTGCTAGCAGGCCAGGATTTGCAGAATACAAAAATTTTCAACCAACTCTACACCAAGAGCACTGAGATCACTTCAGACCAATCTCTCTGCCCCTAACTGAATGGCAAGCACCATCCCTGAATCCAAAAATACCATGCAAATGTGTGGATGGTGTGGAAACAGATCAAATACCCAGCACCAAAAATGCACACAGTCCTCCTTCAGATAATGAATCTTGTGAAATGGGGTTACTGTGAACTAGAACTCATGCTTGAAAATTGGAAACACTCACTAGGAAAAGAAGCAATTCAAAGGAATGGCTTAAGCAAACCTAAATCATCATTTAATCCAACTACGTCAAATTTCAGATGCTAACATCTTGCCAGTAAAATCAAAGGTCTGATTTATTCTTGCTTCATTCAAAGTGGGGGTTTGGGGTAGAGGAACTGCCAACAACAACAGCTTGGGAAAATCTCATCTGAGGGTTATATGCTTCGTGGCCGTCCACCCAGTACAAGATGGATCTATAGCTAGAAATGATGCAATTTTAAATATGAAACTATGGAATATATTTATGCGCATTGTTTAAACTTGAATCATTTAAAATAGTAAGATCCTTCAAAAGGATTCTCTCATGTATATGAGTCTATTCTTTAATGGAATCTCTTTCTTTCAAATTGTGGTTCTTTTGGGGGAGTGCTATGCTCTGTGCTTTCCTTTTACATCCATGGCCCAGGCTGAGTCTTCTATGGCTTTTGTCACAGTCATGACTGGCAGACACTGGTGGAATTGCTGCTGAGCTTTGAAATCCAAGAAAAACAAAACCACTACTGTATCCTTCTAACTTTTAGTAATTTTAATGTGAAATTAATTCCTACACCATAGTAGACGTTCATGATGGGAAACCTACAGGCCATAGTAAGATTCTGTAGTTGAAAAATTCTCAAATCAGAAAGCTGACTTAAATATATTCCTTGAACAAGCCTGCATAACTGAGTATCCAGGTGTGAGAAGTGAGATCTAAGAGCCTGTCCCAAATACCAAAAAACTGTCATAAAAACAATTTTTTAGATATATATGTAAAATTATATGTATATAGCCTTATCTCATAAGGACACCTAATAAATGGATATCAAAAAATTAATTAAATACAGCTTCCTAAATTGTATCATAGGAAGAATGTTGGAAGCGGGAAGTGTGGAGAGCAGAGATAAGACACTTCAATCACTGGAGGTTAAACCTGTAGACATGTACTAAAAAGTAAGTGTTGGCACTGAGCCTCTTGTTGCTGAACTAGAAGTAAGCACAAGATGGTATAACGTGCCTCCTGAAAACTTATAAATGAGTTTTTTTCCCTAAGAATTAAACTATAAAATAATTACAGGTTGAATGAAAGAATTTGAATCAGCTTATCAGAGCATAGCTTCCTTCCTCAAAAGACTCGACTATACACTTTTGAATATATTAAGACATTGTAATGAGATGTCTGACTCCATTTTTTGAGGTTTGACTGCTGCCAGCTTTGAGGATTCAACCCTCCCTCTTTCCTTTGTGCCCCACGTTTGGATAAGCTGATAAGAAAGCAAGGTGGATCCTCTCCAACCACACAGCCACTGCCTGCACACAGGCACTCTCACCCTGGCCCCAACTCCAACCATAATAAACACCCAAGACAATTTCCTCTCCTGGCTCTCTCAAACCATTTTGGATCTGCTTCAAAGGCCTGCCTTGATCTCCCTGGAGACCTCAATTATGTAAGCAAGAAAACTTTTCACACCCTCTTGGTATGCATGTGGCATCATCAGTCTGGACATTCCAAACAAAACCTTGGATGGGGGTCCCTCCTGTCTCACAGAGTGACCTTAACGGGTATCTAAAAAAAAAGACTGTCTGGATCAGAAGGGGTGAGAGGTGTCATCCACGAAAATATAGGAGGTGAAGTATGAAGGAGGCAAACATTTGTTCGCATCCACACCATGCCCATGACCAGGCACACCAGATGCTGGTGATAATGGAGACACAGCATTATACAAGTGTTTGCAAACTGGAGGCTCAAAGGTTAGATATGCTTCCTCTTTTACTCTGTCTGGAAAAAACAAAACAAAGCAAAACAAGAAAGCAATCAACAAAACCAAAACCTTTTAAGTACAATTTTATAAAATATAAAAATAAGAGGTTTTATAAAGTTTCATATTTACAGCTTCTTTTATAAAACTAGATTATTTGGCAATGCCAGGTCTGTATTCTCTCTTGACAAGAGCTGACTGAGTATGAGAAGGGGCTGCACCCTGTAGCTAGGAAGGACATTTCATCATTAATTCATCCATAGTCTCTACCACTCTGCATTTTATTACTCACACTAAAGCCATTTTGACAGTGGTGGCTATCATTGCCCTTGCACTATTATTTTCTAATGGCATTTAAAAAAAAAATAATAATTCTTACACCAATGTTTTTGATAAAAGTCAGAAAATGAAAGTATCTATAAGGATGGAATGCACTGGCCATGGCTTCTTTAACAAGTCACAATTATAGTTCCAGTAGTCACCTAATACATTAGCATTGTCCTGGGAATGTTTGAGTGTGAGTCAGAAACGGAGTCCACCCCACTTTGGGCCACTGACTAGAAGGAATGGCCAAAGGTGTGTATTTATTGAGTAATGAATTCACTCAACAGTTAGTGTTGCCTTGTGGGGATTGTCCTGGGAACATCTTTCATTCAGTAATGTTAGAGTCCTTTCCATGTGTGTATTTTGCTGCAAAACCCAAAAGACACAGGCAGATAAGTATTAGCTACAGGGAACAGCTGATAATCCAACTTGAAATGTGAATCTTAAGTTGGATGCATATGTGAAAGGGAATTGTGAATGCCATTGAGTTCACGGAGGTTAAAAACCTGTTATTAATACATTACATTGAACATTTGGGGCAATAAATCAAGTAACAAATCTACCTCCTCACAATAAAATTTCCAAGGCCAATCTTGACTAATTTTATGTTTATGAAACATAATATACTAGCTATTACCAATGCCAAAACCATCCAAAACCCTAACCTAGAGTAGCTAAGAGCTTTGATAAAAGAAATAAGCTATTCTCTGCCTTGCTTATTATTTTTCTATTCTGCCAGTCTTGAGTACACTAAAAAACAACAACAACAAAATACTACTATCTGTGTTGAACAACTAAGCCTTTTCTCTATTTCTCTCCTTGCCCCAAATAGGGAAAAATATTCACATATATTAAAAAAGAAACAACATAAAGAAATTCAATATATTATGTTTTTATGGAAAGCAGGCCTCCAGGTTTTCTACACTTTATTTTTTCATTTAATTTTTATTGTTATACAAGAAACATATATGCAGTATAGGAATAGAAGAAAACATAGATAAGGGAAAAAGAGAGAAAGAAAATGAAAGCTACCCATACACTCATTACCTAGCTATTAACACTATTAATAGATTCGTATAGATCCTTTCAGATATTATTTTTACTACTCTAGATTTATTTTAAATGAAGTAATCTTAAAATTATCAATTTCTTCTAAATTTTACAAAGATAAGTAATGTCCATGCTTGCTGGTTCACTAGGTGGACCATGCCACAGATTCTTCATGAGTCTTTCAGATCCAACTCTGTGGCTCTAGGATATAAGGAAGAAAACCCAATGGCTTTTCTCTAATGGTAAATTTGGCTAGATTTGACAGAATAATGAGGAGTGAAACCAGGAAAGAATTAGAAAGATACTTGAAAAAGGAGAAAGAACACCTTGTCTTCTGGCTTTCTCTAAGCAGTTTCTTGAAATGAATACCTGCATTGTTGAAATAAACACATCCAAAATATATACCCCTTGATAAATCCTCTCAAATTAAACCATACTGGCTTGGCAAGCCTATTGGAAGCATAAGTAAATAGAATTATCAATGTATTATAGATATTTTACTTCAATATATTCTGTCTGAGAAGCCAGGAGGTAAATATTTTTGTAAGTTTAATTACCTCATCTTTAATAAGTATGTCAATATTGCCTCTTAATTTGAAAATTCTAAAATTCATATCAGAATTTTATGATGCCATGGTTCCACATAAACTGTAATCATTCTTTCCTAAACAATATGTAAATGGTTTAATGGGTCTTTGATACCCATAAAAATTTTTGCTAACTATGCTTTACAAGTCACATGGTTTTAATTTATGTAATCCCTTGTTTAAGAAAATCATTACCCACTATTTGACTAAACACTAAATAGAGTGGACGAATAATGTTTTTACATAAAAATGTTATTTTTACTTAAGCAGACAGAATTTTGGAAAAGCCCTTCTCTGATTCTGCCAAATTCATCTGGAAAAAAATCAGCACACAATTATGGAACTCAAGAAGTCTAAATAATTGTTAGCACAAAATAGTCTCTCTTTGTTTTACAGGGATTTGTTTTGAGAACATTTTTATCCCACCCCCTAAGCCTCCCTCTGTGTCCCTATCCTCTTTCACTTATCTCCTGCCATGTGAAAAGAAAGCAGCCAATAAAAGATTCTGTCTGAGGCCAAATCTAATTTCCTTGGCAAAATGTGAAAGTTCAGCCCCAAGTATTTAATTATGTATGAAATTGTATGAGAAGTATTTAATAAAGCAAAGCTTGTATCAGAAGAAAAAAATATTTCATGACAAAACAACCCACATTTTCTAGTTCAAATTAGGCACACTTTGATTTAAAAGAGAGAGAAAGAAAATGCAAATGTATTTGATAGTTTTTTCCCTCACCACTTACTTAGAAAACCCAAGAAAAACTTGCTGTCAGAAAATTCCTAACTAAACTTCAAAGTCTATTTAAGCTTCCTGATACAGAATAGTAATAACTCCTGAAAACCCCTTTGCCAGTTTCAATCAAACCCCATTGTTGGCTTCATGTGGTTTCTGGAATGATTCTACCCGAGGCTGGAGAGGTGGACATATAACCTCATGCAAGGGAATCAGTGCAATCCATCACAGCGGCAAAGGTGTGTGATTCAAAGCTGGGCTTGTGAGTTAGGTCGGAAAAATCTGAATGACTCTCAGGAAATTTTCTAGGAATGCTGCTTTGAAGGTTGGAAGCACTGAGTCTATTTTGTTACCTAGAGGGGAAGAAGCCTAAGGAAGAAGCTGACATGTAAAGGTGGGAATTGTTGAATGATTCACTAAATAGAATTAGAACTCAAAATCAACGTGCATGTAAAATTTGCACCACTTCTGAATTGCTAATTAAATGAAGCAATAAGACCCCCTTTAAAAGAAGATACAGAAAGCCACTGAAGCAAGAAGCTGAAAGCAACGAAACCCAAAAGAGAAGGGAGAGACCAGCAGACACCACCACGTGCCTTGCATGTGACACAGGAGTCCAGGATCCAGGATCGTTGGCAGCCAGTCTTCAGGAAGTGGGAAACAAAAAGTAATATTCAGGTGGATGGAAGAGAGATAGACACCAATGCCTCAGGCTGGCTGCAGAACATAACAGCAGCTTGGCCTCATTTGTCGGGCTCTGTTGGATTCCTGCTTCCAGTTCCTCCCCATGTCTTTCTATCTTGGTGCCTGAATTTCTTCTGCTTATAAGGACTCTAGTCATCAGGATTAAGATCCAATCTCATTCAGTTGTACCACATCTTAATGAAAAATATATCTTTAAGAGGTCCTATGGGTTCTGTGGGTTCACAACCACAGGAATATGAATTAAGATTAAGAACATGTCAAAATTTGGGTACATAATTTAATGTACCACACTCCTTACTTCCTTCCTGAATTATCTTCTTAATTTTGGTAGGAAGAGCATCAGGTAAAAAACACAAAATTCTTGAATTCATTTTCAAAAAATTTCAAAAAAATACATAAATCATTCTTGACAGATGACAGAAGCTAAGAGAGAAAAGTTAACATGCTGGAAGGCATCCATTTTCACATCAAAATAAGATCACATCAAAATAAGAAGCGATTCTTCAGTTGTGTTGGAGAGGTGTGGTGAGATAACCAAATAATATTTGGAAGAATAGCTATCATTATTTAACTGGGCATTATTAGGAGGTCATAAAGCATTGTCTAAGAGTTATAAGGGACTGAGCAACTCAAGTTAGAAGCATACATTTTAATGGGCCCAGTTATCTGCAGGCACCTAGTGGTTTGCTGAAATCTGGGATTTATGTTTGAAATAACTTCTGTTACTTTGTTTCTGATTATAAAATTAGTATGTGCGTACTGTAAAGAATTTAGACTATAAAAAGAAAAGCAAAAAAAAAAAGAAAAGAAAAATCTTAATATTAAGAAATAACTAGTTACCATTATAATGTATATCCTTTCATATTTTTTCTATGCATGAATGCAAGTATTATTGACTTAAAATGTTTTTCTTTCAATGTAAACAGTGACGTCTGGTGTCAAAAACTTAAAAAATACTGAAACATATAGAATAAAATATAAAACATTCATAATCAAATACTTAATGTATACCTGTATGTAGTTATTCATTTCCTTAAATAAAAATGAGACCATGGTGAAAAAAAAAAGACACAAGTTTGAATTGCATTTTATTTATAATCAAATCATCCTAAATAATAAAGCCTCAATTTCATTGATCTTATAGTTTGATTGGGAGAAAAAGCAAAAATACATGGACAACTAAATTAAACTACAAGAAATTTAAAACAAAGACAGGAGTATAGCACTAGGCAACAGATGACTGGGTGCCAATTAAGTGTTCAGAGAATGTGTCTTGGAAGAGGTAACATTGCAGCAGAGATCTAAATGATTGTTTCCAATCTTTGTTTCTAATCATTTCAAGCTAGGCATAAGATCATCTTGGAGAAGAACTTTCCAGGGAGCAAAAAATGCCAGGTACAAATGTCCAAAGGAAGGAAATTACTTGGCCTGTCATGAAAATAATGAAGGACCGTGTGATTGCAGCATAGTCAGCAAAGGTGTGAGTGACAGAACATAAAGTCAGAGAGGTAGGGAGATCATATATCACCCTGTAGGATATTATAAGGAGTTTGATTTCATGCTAACCACAACAGAAACACATTGAAGGGTATTAAGCAGGAATATGACATGAAATTATTTACATTTTTAAAGCTGACTCTGAAAACTTCCAGCCTCTACTTAAGATATAGAAAGCTGGAAAGAGTATCATTTCCTCCCTTCCACAAAATCACAATTTTTCTTAGACCCATCTGATATTGAGGTCAGAGGGCAATGAACTAAACCAAAATCTAAGAAAAACAGTCTCTAGTGTGCTGCAAAAGATGTCTGTGTTTCAAAAAAAATTGCAGAGCAGCACATTGTGAAAAGACAAAACAAGCAACAGAATAATCAGGAATGACAGAGACGACACAATTGTTGACATGAGCAGAAAAAGAACTTAATATAGCTACAATCAATATATAAAAGGCTGCAGGAGAAAAGGTGGATAACATACAATCAGATAGGAAATTCAGCAAAGAAATGAAAGCTATAAAAAAGAATCTAATAGAAATGCTAGAAGCAAAAAATTTGGTTTCAGAGGTGAAGAATGCCATTAACATGTTCATCAATGGATTCAAAAAAGACAAGGGAAAAAAAGTGAACATGAATATAGGCCCATAAAAATTGCCCAAGTTGTAATTCAAACTGAAAAAAGAGTGACAAAATTCCATAATAGAGCATCTAAGAGCTGTAGAACAATATCCAGTAGTCTAATACATGTGCCACTGGAATTGCAGAAGAGGATAAAGTGACTGGAGTAGAATTATTTGAAGAAATAACTAAGAATTTTACATTATTAACAACTATCAAACCACAGATCCAAGAAGCTTACAGAATACCAATAATGATAAATACAGTAGGAAAAAAAAAAACCACACACACATAGGTGCAGCATATTCAACTACTGAAAACCAAAGATAGAAAATATTAAAGAAAAAATATATACAGAAGAATGAAGAGAAACTTGCAAAAGAAACTATGCAAGCCAGAAGACAATGGAGTAGAATCTTTAAAATTTGGTGGGGGGGTTGTGGGGCAGGGGATGGGGGGAGGAGGTCCTAACCCATAATTCTATAATCAGTGATACTATCTTTCAAAAATGAGGGAGAAATAAAGGCATTTTCAGAGAAATAAAAATAATTAATTATCAATAGATCTTAACTACAAGAAATGTTAAAGGAATTACTTTAGGCAGAATAGCATACTTATTCTCTATTTCCTGTTACTGGCTCTCAAATAAGACAGAAAGATAACTTAATTTCATTGAGTTGCTCCATAGCAAATTCATCTTATTCAATTGTACTAGGTCCTCAAAGACACATATCAGTTACTATATTTATTATGAGATGTTCCATGTTCCACAAAAAATAGGAAATTTTGTCATTATTTCCAAATCCTTCACTGACTCTACACTGTCTAATTTTTATTCAATTATCTTGCTTCCTAATCCATTGAGAAATTTGATACAGTTCAATATAAGCACCAGTTGTCTTCTCCTTCATCTCAAGAGGTAGCCACATCTTTAACTATTTTCATCATGTTTTCCTCTTATAAAGGTAAACTCTTCCTTCCTCTATGTTCCCTTCTTTATCCATCTTTATTCCCTCCCTTCTATTTTTTACTTCAGGATTTTGGATTCCTTGAAACTAAGATCTATTTAGATCATCTTTGTATTTCTCCCATTGTCCGGTACATAGGCCAGAGTATTCAATAAATATTTGTTGAATTAATGGTGAGAGATATGATATGCTCTTAAATGCAGGAGAGTTATTTTTTATGCCACACAAAAATAAACCAATCCTATTACATAGGTCTTCTTCCTGGGGGCAGGGGATGGTGCCAAAGCATAGACAGCTATCTGTCTATTTGCAAAGGCACCCCTACTGATAATTTTAGCACACAATTTAGGAACACACAAATGGGGGAAAACATTGAGCATTACTTTTCAACTTTTTTGTGCAAACATATGTATCTTCTCTTTGAAGACTGATTTAGAGCGATAGAGAGATCAATGGCATTTAGATTAAATTTCTCATCTTTTTATTTTGCTGCTTTATACCTTCCTAATTAACAGTGTTTGGGGGCAGCACATATCAGTATGCCACTGAAATTTACCACTTCAGTCATTTGGTTTTCCTTCTTGCATTCCTATTAAGAGATTAATATAAATACTTTTTTTTCTCTTGAACATTACAGACATTTCAGAACTAAAGGGAAAAGTTGGAGGAATGCCACCAAAAGAATTTTCTAAATGATTTGCAATTTAACTAGGACATTACATTATAATATGAAATTAGGGTAACAAATAACTTGCACAATTTTAATCATCTGCCTAGCCCAAGATACAGAGTACTCAAACTAATACACTTTTGTTCAATAAAAAGGAGGTTTTTTTTTCCCCCCATCATATTTTCCAAGCTTATTTTCTACTTCTGAAAAATTCAGTTCAAGAGCCCTGGTGACAGGGTCTTCTACACGAAAAGAAACATCCCTAGTTGGAAGCACCTTGCTTCCTATGTTGCTATAGCAATGTGGCTTCCCATCATTACAGGGAACCAGTCACCAACTAAGACAACAGACCTCTGCCAAACAAAAAGCAATTAATGAATCTTAACATATTCTACCTGGAAAGAATGGTCTGGTGCAGAATTTGTCAAACTGTGTTTTTTGAAACGCTCTTTGAAAGTAATTGCACTGAAAAAAGGCTTTCCCTCAGAGATTCAGAAAGTATGTAGGCTTATTAAAAATAAAAAACTCAAAGAAGTTCTGTGGTAAACATGTTTATGTAACACGATTAAGTCAGTATTTTACAAATGTATTAGCTCATAAATCTAGTTTTTACAAATATGTATTAATATTTTATTGACCTAGGTTTCCTTGGAACATAAACCCTTCTTTTGTCAGTAGTTCTACTTAGGCTTTGGTCACCATAGAGGTTTTTTTACATGTATGTAAATAGACATCAAAACAACATGCCCAGGGTATGACAAATGTGGTGAATTCAGAATTTAAAAATGGTAAAACCTTTAATGTACTTACAATCCAAATTAGGAGAGAATGACCAATATGTGAAATCACTGTCAAACATAAAATTCCACATAATTAAATGACAGATGTATTCCTCAAGGTAAAATGGCCTAATGTGTAAAACTCATTTGGTTTTAACTTTGTAATTTGAAAATATACACGACAATAACAAGGCAAAGCAAACCCCACCTAGAGAACTCCAACAAACCTTTATTCCCCCAGATACCCAGATCAACAAATATTAACATTTTGGCATGTTTGTTATATCATTCTGTCTGTCATTCCATCTATAAATCTGTCCATCTATCAATCCATTTTCTGAACATTTGAGTGTATACATCATGCTCCTTGAACACTTACTATTGCCACGTGCATTTCCTAACAACAAGAATATTCACTTACATAATCGCTTTAAGTGTAGTTATCAAATTCAAGAAATTTAACAATGATATAAATTCAATAAATTTAACAATGGAATGTAGCTCACAGTCTACATTCCATTTTTTCATATGTATCAACAATGTCCTTTTGACTCTTTTCTTCTGCCATATTAGATCCCATACAGGATCACAGATTGCATTTAATATGTGATAACTTTCCCATTTCAACCACTCCCAAGACTACTATTCAGTGGAATTAATCATATTCACAATGCCTTGGTACCGTCAGCTTTCATTACTAAAACTTTCCCATCTTCCCAAACAGAAGCCCTGAACCCATTATGCATTAATTCCCCAGTTCCTCTGCCTCCTTACCCTGGCAACCTGTACTCTGCTTTCTGTCTCTGTGAACATGGGTATTCTTTGATACCCTTTTTGTAGTTACCATGGGGCTTAAATTTAACATCCTAAATCTATAACATTCTTGTTTGCTTTGATACAAACTTCACTTCAATAGTATATGCAAACTATGTTCTTATACCCCTCCATTCTTCCACCTTTACATAGCTCTTGTCACAAATTACATGTTTATACATTATAAGTGCCAAACACTGATTAGTTACTATATTTTATGCATCTGCCTTGTAGATCCCGTAAGAAGTAAAAGGTGGAGTTACACCCAAGAATACAATAGTGTAAAACTCATTTTTAAAATTCACTCATTCATATAGTTTGGAAAAAAAAAAAAAAACATTGATGTTATTGTCTATTGTAAATGTGAATAGCTTAACATGTCACCCTGGTTTCAATTCCAATCTAAATTGAAAGCTAAGGTAATACGCTAAGAACCATCCTAAGAGTATATAGCCCTCTGGGAGATTTATACCCTCTCTGGATAAGAACTTCAAATTATTAAAATTGAAATCGGTGAAACTAAGAGGGGTGCATTTCCAGAACCCCAGGACAAGAATCACCTCCAGATAAAAGGATAAGGGATAAACTTCAGTTTCAGCTCTAACATTGTAAAAAGCTAAGAAGTCATCACTACCATCCTCACAACAAGGAAAAAAAAAGCTGAATAAATTGAAAATCAATGACTTTTCTTAGATCCATCTGAAAATTGAAGTCACAGGGCAAACTACCACCCCAAAATCTGGAAAGATAGGCAAATACAGAAAACACAAAAAATTAGCTTAATGAAAGCAGACTTTGTTGAAGCCAGTGACTAGCTGGAACAATTAAATAGCAATTTTGGTGAATTGCTGGAGGCTGAGGGTGAACTAGCTTCAAAGTTGAAAACCTCTTGGTAGCCCAGTGTTGGGGATTAAATTAGATCCCCTAAAAATGGCATGTTCAGACCTTGTGGGTGTGAACCCACTTCTAAGAAGGACCTTTGAAGATGTTATTCGTTAAGGTGTGCCCAAATGAATGAAGACGGACCTTAATCCAATATGACTGAAGTCCTTATAAGCAAAGGAAATTGGACACGGGAGAGAAGCCACAGGGAGCAGCCAAAACTGGAAGTCAACAGAACTCAGAAGAGGAAGGAGACATCGTGATGTGCATTTCTATGTGTCAGAAAAGCCAAGAACACCAAGACTGCCAACCAGTCAGAATAAATTCTTGTTGTTAAGGCAACCCATTGAACGGTATTTGTTTTAGCAGCCAGGAAACTAAAACAACCAGTTGGGGGGGGCGCAAAATTTCATAAGTTATATCTCCAAGAGTCCCACCAGATTCTCATGGTGAAGATCAGCGAAAAATCCTCTTCTGTTTCAGGAGGCAGGTGGGGAAAAGTAACTGTCTTAAAATATGTCCAGGGGAAAATAACCATGTTTAAATATACCCAAAACTTTCTCCAAAACAAAGTCCCAACTTCCGAGGTAAGCTACATTACTAGAGACTTACCTAACCTGAGGAAGGATAATTAGCCAACTCCAGACCTTTCTAGCCTTCCTGTCTCATGTAAGGGGAGGGGGAAAAAAAGATAAGAAATACTAGCAAAGGTCACAACCCAGGGATTCAGGCCAACTTAAAAAAAAAAGATCTAATCACAAGATTATAGAATGCTTACCATTACCAACACCACCACATCAACAGGGCTCCAGGTTAATAACAGTGAATTACATCTTAGAGAGCTGCAAAACACAAACTCTATTCAAGAAGGACTTCTCAGGGAGATGCAAAGAGAAGAGGGAAGGAAACTAGAGGAAAATATGCCTCTGTCAACCAAAAAAATAGCAAGAAGTCCAGCTCCCAGCCAGATTAGCATAAACCTCACCTAAAGCCTAATTAGCTCAATTCCTATTATCCAATACATCATGTCTGATTCTCAAAAAAAAAAAAAAACAAGTAATTTTAAAAGGTATGAAAAACAAAGTCTGAATAGAAAAGCAAATATCAGAACCAGACTGCAATATGACATAGATTTTGGAATTATCATATAGGGAATTTAAAATAACTATGATTAATATCTCTAATGAAAAAAAGCAAGAACAAGTGGATAATGTAACAGTGAGAGAAAAACTATAAGAAAAAATAAAAAGGAAATACTAGAAATCAAAAACACCAACGGAAATAAAGAATGCTTTTGATGGGCTCAGAAGTAAACAGGAAACAGCTGAGAAAAGTGTCCGTGAAACTGGAGATATGTCAATAGAAAATTCCAAAACTGAAATGCAAAGAGAGGAAAAGAATGGGAAAAAAGAACAGAATATTCCAGAACTGTGGGATAATTACAAAAAGTGTATTGTATGCATCATAGGAATACCAGGAGGAAAAGAGAGAGAGAGAGAGAAACTCAGAAGAAATAACATTTGAAATGACAATGGCTAAAATTTTTCCAAAACTAAATACAGTCACCAGACTACCAATCCAGGAAATTCCAAAAATCTACACCTATGTTGAACGCACAACTATATGATGAAACTGTGAACAACTGTTGTACACTTTGGATGATTGTATGGTATGTAACTATATTTCAATAAAATTACATAAAAAACTACACCTAGACATATCATATTCAAACTACAGAAAAAACAAAAACAAAGAGATCTGGAATGGAGCCAGAGGGAAAAAATATCTTGCCTTTAGAGGAACAAGGACAAAAATTACATCGATCTTCTTGTAAGAAACCATGCTAGCAAGAAGAAAGCAGGGTGAAATATTTAAAGTGCTGGAAGAAAAATTATCCATCAAAAGTGAAGGAGAAATAAAGATTTTCTGGGACAGAGAACAGGTAGATTTATCACCAGTAGACCTACCCTGCAAGAAATGGTGAAAGAAATTTTTCAGAGAGAAAGAAAATAATATTGATTATAAACACTGATCAGAATAAAGAAAGGAAGAGCATCAGAGAAAGAAAAAAAAATGAAGGTAAAATAAAGCCTTTTCTTTTTCTTATTCTTAATTGACCAAATAGATACTTGTTCAAAGTAATAGCAACAACAATGCATTGGGTGATTCTAGTATATGGATAAGTGAAATAAGTGACAGCAGTGTTATAAGGCACAGGAGAGAGAGATTGGGAAAAATTTTGTTATGAGGTATGTGAACTAGCTGCAAGCAGTAGAATGAAATTTGAAAGTGGATTATTGTAAGTGTATATTACGTACTCTAGGGAAACCACAAAAATGTAAACGTAGAGGTATAATTGATATACTGAGAGAAAAAAGGAATCATATATAAAATGCTCAATTAAAATCAGAGAAGGCAGAAAAAGAGAGGAATACTTAAAAAAGAAAAAATAACTAATGCAATGAATTTAAAAAAACAGTTACAAACATGGTAGATATTAATCCAAATAAATTAATAATCAATTTAATCCAAATAAATTATTAACCAATTTAACGTGAATGGTCTAAATGTAACAATTAAAAGACAGAGACTGGGAGACTGGGGAAAAAAGCCAACCATATGTTTTCTACAAGAATCTCACTTGAATTAGAAAGATAGATAGCTTTAAAGTAAAGGAATGGAAAAAGATATAGCATGCTAACACCATTAACAAAGAAAGCTGGAATAGCTATATTAATTTCAGACATGGCAGACTTCCAAGCAAGGAAAATTATTAGAGATAAAGAGGGTCATCACATAATGATAAAGGGTAAACTCTCCAAAAAGACGTAATAGTCTTTAAAGTGTAGGCAGCTAAGAATAGAGCATCAAAAGTGAGGGAAAAAAAAAAAAGCTGATACAACTGCAAGAAGAAATAGACTATACATTAATATAATTGGAGATTTTAACACTCGTCTTTAAGTAAGTGACAGATTGGACAGATAGAAAATCAGTAGTATAGAGTTGACCTTAAAAATATGATCAATTACTTTGATCTAATTTACATTTGTGGAATACTCCATCTGACAAGAGCAGAATACACAATCTTCTCAAGGTCACATGGAACATTCACCAAGAGAGACAAAATTCTAGGCCATAAAGCACATCTCAACAAATTTAAAAGAAAAGAAATTATACAAAGTATGATCTCAGACCATAATATAAACTAGAAATCATTAACAGAAAGATACCCATAAAATCCTAAAATATTTGGAGATTAAACAACACATTTCTAAATAATACATGGGTCAAATAAGTCTCAAGATAAATTTTTAAATATTTTGAACTAAATAGAAAACAAAATGCAACTTAGAAAAATTTGTGGGGTGCAGTAAACAAAGTGTTTTTAGGGATATTTATAACAATGAATACATATATCAGAACACAGGAAAGATCTAAAATCAATAGCGTAGGCTTCCAGAAAAAGAAAAAGAAGAAAAAAGTTGAGCAACGGAAGTCTAAAGCAAGAAGAAGAAAATAAATAATAAAAATCAGAGGAGAGATTGTGGTGATAAATGTACAACTTTATGATATACCATGAACAACTGATTGTATACTGTGGATAAATGTATGGTATGTGAATATAACTCTATAAAATTGTAGGGAAATATATATATATAGGAGTAAAAGTGTTGGAGAAAACATGGTGAGAGGGATGATGCCTCACCAATATGGACTAACTACAATGTGTAAACTCAGAATTGAATCTTAGAACATAGCCTAACATGGACATAATAATTGTAATAATCCCTAGATTGTAAGCTCTTACAGCAGTTAACTCTATCCCTGAATTGTAATGCCTATCTCTAAATTTTGAGATGCTGATCCCCTAGCGTATAACCTGATTGGTCTCTGGAACAATGCATATCTCTGAGACACCTGAAACTCAGAGCTAGAGCTCGGCAGATATGAATGTCAGTATTAGTGCATACAGCCACTGTCAAAAAAAAAAAAAAAAAAAAAAAAAGCTGAAAAAGAGCCCAGACTTCAATTAGTGATATGAATGAAGCAGGTCTGGTTAAGACCAGGGCAAACCAAGCCAAAGGGTAAAGGTTGAAACTGATTGTGTTTTAAAACTTCAACTTCTGTGTGAGACCAAGGGAAGAGATAACTATTTGGTACAGGATCTAAATTTTCTAAACGGTACAACTCTACAGTCGATTTGTTCAAACACCACAATTGCATGGAACTTTGACAAAGTGAGATACGGTAGGTTAGTATAGGCTGGAGTGAAATAGTGACACATCCCAGAGTAATTTGGGCAGATAATAAAAAATATATTTACAGCCTCCCCCTCCCCAGCCCCGAGGATCTGGGGGAAGGTGCGGATGTGTTGGACATCCTCACCTGGACTGGTATTGATGTTGTCACAAACATTGGGACTGGCGGTTTAATGTGCTGAGCCCTCGAGCATGGGACTTGCCCTTATGAAGCTCGTTACCGCAAAGGAGAGTCTAAACTTGCATGTAGTTGTGCCTAAGAGTCTCCCCCTGAGTACCTCTTTGTTGCTCAGATGTGGCCCTCTCTCTCTCTAACTGAGCCATCTCTACAGGTGAACTCGCTGCCCTCCCCACTATGTGGGACCCAACTCTTAGGGTTGTAAATTTCCCTGGCAATGCAGAATATGACTCCAGGGGATGAATCTGGACCCGTCATCATGGGACTGAGAGTATCTTCTTGACCAAAAGGGGGATGCAAAATGAGACAAAATAGTTTCAGTGGCTGAGAGATTTCAAATGGAGTCGAGAGGTCACTCTGGTGGACATTCTTATGCACTATATAGATAACACCTCTTAGGTTTTAATGTATTGGAATAGCTAGAAGTAAATATCTGAAACTACCAAACTCCAACCCAGCAGTCTGGACTCCTGAAGACAATTATATAATAATGTAGATTACAAGGGGTGACAGTGTGATTGTGAAGACTTTGTGGATCACACCCCCTTTATCTAGTGTATGGATGAGTAGAAAAATGGGGATAAAAACTAAAGGACAAATGGGGTGGGATGGGGGGATGATTTGGGTGTTCTTTTTTCACTTTTATTTTTTATTCTTGTTCTGATTCTTTCTGATGTAAGGAAAATGTTCAGAGATAGATGGTGGTGATGAACGCATAACTATGTTATCATACTGTGGACAGTGGATTGTATACCATGGATGATTGTATGGTGTGCGAATGTATTTCAATAAAACTGAATTTAATTAAAAAAAAAATCATAGCAGAATCAATGAAATTGAAAGCAGGAATACAGAAAGTCAACAAAGCCAAAAGCTGATTCTTTGTAAAGATCGATAAAACTGATAAACCTCTAGCCAGATTAACAAGAAAAAAAGAGAGAAGACACATATTACTAACATCAGAAATGAAAGGAGGTAAACACTAGTGATCCTATGGAAATTAAAAGGATAAAAAAGGAATATCTTGAACAACTCTACACATTCAAATTTGACAATAGATGAAATGGACTAATTTCTTAAAAGACACAAACCACCAAAACTCAAACAAGAAGAAATAGATACTATAAGAACAGGCCTATATCTACTAAAGAAATTGAATCAATAATTAATGTTCCAAAAAAGAAAGCTCCAGGGCCAGATAGAGCCACAGGTAAATTCCACCAAATATTTAAACAAAAAATGATACAAATTCTCTACAATCTCTTGCAGAAAATAGAAGCAAAAGAAACACTATTTAACACAATCTCAGATGGAAGGATTGCCCTAATAGCAAAACCAAATAACCATATTACAAGACAGAAAAATGACAAACTAATATCACATATGAATATGGATATGAAAATGCCCAACAAAATATTAGCAAAGCAAATTCAACAATGTATAAAAAGAATTATACACCATGACCAAGTGGAATTTAGTCCAGATATGCAAGGCTGGTTCAACATTTAAAAAATCAATTAGTATAATCAATTAATGTAATGTAAAATCATATCAACAGGCTAAAAATGAAAAATCATATGAATTTATTAATGCATTCAGTAAAATAACTGGACTAAAATTGAACACCCATTCATGATTTTTTAAAAATCTCTAAGCAACATAAGAATAGAAAAAAACTTTGTCAACTTGGTAAAAAAAAAAAAACAATCTACCAAAATCTTATATCAGACACCATACTTGATCATGAAAAACCAGATGCTTTCTTCCTAAGATTGGAAGCAAGGTAAGGATGCCCTCTTACCACTCCTATTCAGCATCAAACTGGAATTCTAGCTAGGGCATTAGGACAAGGAAAAGGAAATAAAAGTTGTAAAACTGGAGTAGGAAAAAGCTAAACTGTTTTGGTTAACAGATGACACGACAAATTAATGTAGACAATCTGAAAGAATGGAAGAAGAAAACCTCTTGGAACTAATGCAATTATAGAAAGGTTTCAGGATACAAGGTTAATATAATAAACAAAAGACAATTGATTTCCTGTATAACAGCAATGAACAATTGGAATTGAAATTAAAAACCTAATACAATTTACATTAGCACCAAACAAAATGAAATAGATAAAAATCAAACAAAATATTTACAGAACGTATAAGAGACACATTGCAAAACTGATGAAAGAAACCAAAGATCTAACTAAATAAAAGGAGAATTAGTCCATGTTCATGGATAGGAAAACACAATATTGTTAAGAAGTCAATTCTCACCAACTTGATCTACAGATTTAATGCAATACCAATCAAAAATATCAGCAAGTTATTTTTTAGATATTGACAAACTGATTCTAAAGTTTATATGGAAAGGCTAAAGACTCAAAACAATCCAAATAATACTGAAGAAGAAAAACAAATTGAAGAACTGACACTAAAAGATTTATTATAAAACTATAGTGATCAAGAAAGTGTGGTAGTGGTGAAAGAAAAGATAGATAGATCAATGAAGGAGAATGGAGAGCCCAGAATAGCCCCACACCAATATAGTCAAGTGATCTCCGACAAAGGAGCAAACATAGTTCAATGGAGAAAGGATATTCTATTCAACAAATGGTGTTGGAACAATTGGACATACATATGTGAAAACCATGAACCTGGACACAGTCCTGATACTTTTCGTTAAAAACAAACAAACAAACAAACAAAAAACCTCAAAATGGACCACAGACTTAAATGGAAAACCATACAATTTCTAGAACATAACATAAGAGAAAATTGTGATGGCCTCAGGTTTAGTGATGAGTTTTTAGATATGGCACCAAAAGCACAATCCATGAAAGAAAAAATTTGGTAAGTTGGACTTCATTACAATTGAAAGCTTTAGCTCTGCAAAAGACACTGTTAAGAGAATGAAAAGACAAGTCACAGAATGGGAGAAACCATTTTCAAATCATATATATGATTAAGGAGTTTTAGCCAAACTATAAAGAATTCTTAAAATTTAGTAAGAAAACAAACAACCCAATGTAAAAAATGGGCAAAAGAACTGAACACTTACCTTAGCAAGATACACAAATGGAAAATTAATATATGAAAAGATGCTCAACATTATATAAGGGAATTACAAGTTAAAACTATGAGATATCACTTGTGATGGCTAACACCATGTGTCAATTTGGTGAAGTTATGGTATCCAGTTGTTTGGTCAAATACTAGCCTAGTCTTACTGTAAAGGTATTTCATAGATGGGATTAGCATCTCCAGTCAATTGACCTTAAGGAAAGGAGATTACCTTCCTTCATGTGGGTGAGCCTTGTCTAATCATTTGGAAGACTGAAGAGTAAGAACTGAGGATTCCAGGGATCAGAAGGAATTGTGACTCAAATCTATATACCCTCCACTTCTTTCTGAGTTTCCATCCCAAGGAATTTAAATGCAAAAATTCAACATTGATCTCACTGGAATTTCCAGCCTCTGGCCTACCCTATAAATTCAGACTTGCCAGTGCCTACAATCACGTGAGTTAATTCCTCATAAATAAATCCCAGATACATATGTATACACACATACACATACCCACACATACCTTCTCTTGATTCTGTTCCTCTGGAGGGCCCTGACTGGTACATCACTACACACCTATTAGAATATTTAAAATCCAAAAAACTGATAATACCAAATTCTGGAGAGAATTACAATAGTAATTCTTATTCATTGCTGGTGGGAATGCAAAGTGGCACATGTACTTTGGAAGACAGATTGGCAGTTTCTTACAAAACTCAATATAGTCTTACCATTTGATAAGTAATCATGCTTCTAGGTATTTACCCAAATGAGATGAAAACTTATGTCCACCCAAAAATCTGCACACAAATGTTTATAGAAGCTTTCTTCATAACGGCCCTAAACTATAAGCAATCTGTATGTCCTTCAGTAGGTGAATGGATAAAAAAATCTGTGGTGCAACCATACAATGGATTATTATTCGGTAATAAAAATAAATGGAATTATCAAGTGAAAAAAGGATGTAGAAGAATCTTAAATGCCTGTTGCCAAGTAAAAGAAGCTAGTCTTAAAAGACTATATACTGTCTGATCCCAACTATACGACATTCTAGAAAAAGCAAGACTATAAAGACAATAAAAGGATCAATGGTTACCATGGGTTCACAGGGGAAAGGGAACTGCTGGAAGGGAGAAGGGATGAACAGGTGTAGCACAGGGGATTTATAGGGTAGTGAAAATATTCTGAGAGACACTATAATGGGGGATATATGACAATACGCATTTGGCAAAAGCTGTAGAACTGTACACCACCAAGAGTGAATTTTAGTATAAACTATGGACTTTAGTTAATAACTATGTATCAATATTGGCTCATTAATGTAATAAACATACCACATTAATAATAGGGGAAATGTGTGTGTATGTTGGGTTGGGGACATATGGGAATTCTCTTTACTATCTGCTCAATCTTTCTGTAAATCTAAAACTGTTGCAAAGAAATCTACTAATTAAAAAACAAAATAAAAATCAACTAAAGGACATTATACCTCCAGTGTTGTTATAATCACTTTCACAGCAGAACCTTTCATTCAGATGGTTTCCAGTTGGAGACTAGGGTATTCATGTCTAACTTCCCCTTCTGCCCTCCCAAACTCCATGAAATTTCCTGTCTGTCTTTGTCTTATGCACCAAAGGTTTTTGTCTTCAGCAAAACCAAAAGTTTAATCATGGAATGTTTGGCTGTTTGAACTTCCTTGACCTGGACACAAGCAGATGCTGCTTTTGTACATTGTGGGTAATGGGTGTGGGTGACAAGAGTTGGGAGGCAGGAGATGGTTCTCTCTGCTTCCTCCTGCAGAGCACAGTGCTGTGGCCAACACCTCCCTGTCTTTCAGCCTCTGAAATCTTCTCCCTTTCAGTTGTGCTAAAGTGCATATTATGAGTGAATTGACCTATTTAAAATGCACCTAACAATCAAATCTTTAACATCTTGTCCAAGTCCAGGCTTTCCTCAAGAAAAGTACTTCATGATCCAATGGTTTCACTTGCAGAAACATTTTTTTTTCCTGAATTTAATCTGAAGGAATTATTTGTTATTTGACCTTCTTTTTCCATTCTTTATTCTGAGCACCGATTCATTACCTTGCTTAGTTTTTTTTCTATGATGATACAACTGCTTGTTCTTAACTCAGTAGATATTAGCATAAATTTACAATAAAAACGTATTAGTTTCTTCTTTTCTCTGACCCTGTTATCTTCAATCTTAATTTCCAATTTTTAATTTATTTTCCATAAGTTATACAAAATTGTCTACCAACTTCTCTGTCACCAAAAAAATAGGTATTTACTAAATCTTTCTCCATGAACCGTTAGATGGCTCAGAAAGTGATAAATCATAGCACCTTGGTTGTACATTCCTACGATGTAATCTCATAGACGAATTTGACTTGCTTCAGTAGAGTCAGGCTCAAGTCCTGCTAAATAAAGTAGGTAGTCTCTCAGGTGAGGGGAATTGGGAGCAACAACCACTCAGAACAAATGAAGATGACTTAGAAATTTATGTTCTGCCAATCAACATCTTTAAGTATTCCCTGTTGTTTAAAACAGATATTTAAAAGTATATGTATTAGGAAATTCTGAAGCACAAAAATTGTCACTTCGAGCTTCCACATTTTTCCTTCCTTCACTTTACCTCAGATGCCCATTGCCCTTTCCTGTCTCTCTATACTTGCCCACAATTATTTACACTAAGAAATAAATTATTCATAACACCCTAACCATGTTGAGTTTATTTGTGGTTTAACTGTACTCAGAGCCCAATATTGTAGTGAGATCTTGGAGTCTGACTCTTTTCAGGGTAAAGAGGATCATCTGGAAGCAGAGAGATCTGGAGATTTGCCCAAGTTCTCACAGTTGGATAATGCACAGTCAAGATTAGATCTCTATAAAGGAAGAACTCCACCTGACACTCACACAGTAGGTGACAAGTCTATTGGTACCTCAAGGGACACCTGGATTCACTGCACAGGTGACATCTACTCTAGTTATGAATATCACCAATCCACGGTCTAATACATTTCATACCTCCGTCACCTCAAAAACCATTCTTTTACATGTTGTTGTGTAGAATTGTTAAGTAAAGCAGGCAGAAGCTGCCTGCACATTAAAAAGGAATCCTCAGAACTTGCTAGAAAAACGCCATACAATACATATAACTTTTAAACTCTATGATTTTAGTGTAGTGCCAGATCATTAGTTAATGCATTCTGATATTTTACTAAATTGTAAAAATACAATTTCATTGCAAGAGCACATAACTGAAATCTCTTGGCATAAAAATTGCTTCTCAGAGTACTAAAGAAACAGTTGATCTTTCAAAGGGGAAGGTATATGGAAGACACTCCATTAAGCTGCTAGGTGAGAAAGAAGGGAATGAACAAAAGAATAAAAGAGTTATTTTAAGAACTATCTTTAAGGAAATATTTTTCTTTATTCTATATCAGTTTAGAATGTTCATCAACCAAAACATTTGGGAAACTGATATTTACATATAGTGAGAGAAGTTTCTAAAGAGGTAGAGCTAATGAGGCCAAATTCAAAGAATCCGTGACTTTTGGCCACCTTTAATCTGAAGAATGTGTTTTCTTCAAAGGGTCCTAAGAAGTTTCCAACAGATCAGCAGATGTTCCTATGCTATAATCTGAGTCAAGGAATTACCTGTGTATTATTCATCTCTTTGGACTCAGCACTGAGCACAATTCATAGCAACTAGTATTTGCTATAACAATTTATTTAGATCAGCTTCCCCAGAAAGTTTCTCACCCCCTGCCCCCAGATGAGAATTTGTGTGAGAATCTTAAGGGAACACTCACAGCAGAAAAGATACTGCAATAGAGGAGCAGAGCGACCCACGCCAGGGTGCAATCTTAAACTGAGTCATGGAGAGGGCAGCTTTAGCCTGATCCTTTGAGTAAATTCTGAAGTTTGAGCTGCCCTAGTCACTGGTGAAGGACCACCCTGTGGGACATAATTTCCTGGGTAGGGCTACCATTGTTGTTTTTCTTTCTGAGTCCTTCTTCTAATTGTGTGATGTTTAAATACCCTTCTAAACAGCTTTCCTTTTCCTTTAAGACATATAGTGTTGATTTTTCTTATCAACAACAAAGTGATCTAATAAAGTAATTTAAAATTATTAACCATTATTTAAAAGAGTTAGCAGAGTACTCTTGTTTTAGTTCCCTGAGGCTGACACAAAAAAATTGTTACAAACATCAGGGCTTGAAACAATGGAAATGTCTTCTCTCACAATTCTGGAAGCCAGAAGTCAGTTACCAAATGGTCGGCAGGGCCGTGCTCCCTCTGAAAGCTCTAGGGAGGAATCTTTCTTTGCCTCTTCCCGACTTCCTGTGGCTTCTGGCCATCCTTGGTGTTCACTGCCTCACAGCTACAACACTCGGATCTGTGCCTCCATCTTCTCGTAGGCTTCTTCTCTGTGTCTTTGTGTTTGTTCCTCTTCTTTAAGGAAACCAGGCATTGGATTCTGGGCTCTCCCTAACCCAATTTAACTTTTAACTTAACTCACTATATCTGCACAGACCCTATTTCCAAATAAGGTTACTGTGGTAGTTTCAAACTGTATGTACCGCAGACAAACATGTTCTTAAAGTTAACCCATTCCTGTAGGTAGAAACCCATTGTAAGACAGACCTTTGGATAAGGCTACTTGAGTTAAGGTGTGATCCAACTCATTCAGGATGGGTCTTAATCCTATTACTGGGATCCTTTATAAACAGAATGAAGGGAGAGGAAGGGCGGGGGGAGAGGGAGAGGAAAGGGGAGGGGAGAGGGAGGGGAGAGAGAGAAGGAGGAAGGGGAAAGGGAGAGGGAGAACCACAGAAGCAAGAAGCTGAAAGCAATGAAACCCAGAGAGGAGGGAGAGACCAACAGAGGCTGTCATGTGCCTTGCCATTTTGCAGAGGAGCTGAGGATCACCATAGCCAATCTTCAGGAAGGAAGCATCACACCTTGATGATGCCTTCATTTGGATATTTTCTTGCCCTCAAACTGTAAGCTAATAAATTCCCATTATTTAAGTCAACCCATTTAATAGTATCTGCTTTAAGTTGCCTAGGAAATGAAAACAATCACATTCTGAGGTTCCAGGCGGACATGAACTGAGGAGGGGGTGGCTATTCAACCCGTTACAGCACTGGTTCAGCATCACAAAAGATTTTTCAATTTTAAGGTTTCATTTCCCTTCCACTTTTCTTTCCTCACATTCTACTATTATATAAATTTATATCATTTATGTGTTTCAGTACACTTACAGATTTATAGATTTGTTTTGAGACAAAGGAGTCAAGTTTTCTGCCAATGGTAGCAAATGGTTTGATTTTTATTTGGCAAACATATCTGGCAATTACACTATAAGCAAAGCATGGTGATTTAGTTCTCATCAATCTATGGAAGAAGAACGCATTCAAAAGTCCAAGACGGTAACAGAGCAGAAATAAATAGAAAAGGGTGCTTAGAAAAGGTCCAAATTATGTTTGTGGGACTACTAATTTTACAGGATATTATTAGGTACACATGAAAAAAGTTTCCTCAATAATTAAGTCAGATAAATGTTGACTTTAACAAAGTTAACATACCATTCTAATGCAGGCCTTCTCCAAGCTTCGTATATTTAATATGTGCTATGAATCCCCAATAAGCAAATTCTTACAGCAGCTTCCCAAATTCTTTTGACCATGAAACACTTTTCTTACGTAATACCTGAAATGAATAGTGTTCTGAAGTACACACTTAGAGAATGTTTAACTTAGGAGATAAGGAATTCTTGAAGTGCAGTGTCTGTATTCTCCTCATCTTTGAAGAACTAAGTCCTGGAGCATAGTGACACTTCATAAATGTTGAATAAATGGGTAAGCAAGTAAAGTGGTTAAACTGATACGATCACAGTGATGACAGTTACGACCATTTTTTGTTTGCTTGCATTTTTTTCACATCTCCTTAATAAAAGTTGCTGAATACTCAATGTACCAAGAACAATTTAATGTGCTTTTATGAATATTAAGTTGTTTACACCTCACTCAGAAACCCATGAGATAAGTACTATCATGAGTTCCCATTTAGCTGATGATGAAATGAAGACTTAAGAAGTTTAAATAATGGCCCAGGAATGCACAATCAATAAGGGGAAAGCAAGACTGAGAGCTGAATTTGGTTTACCTCTGGATCCTGCATTTATAACAAGCATGAAGGTATATCTGCTTTTGTCTCAAATTTTCTGCTATTTGATGAAAACTTTAATAGGTTTAAAGCATGAACATGTTAATATTTCCTTTTCCTTTTTGTGATTGAGCTAAAAACAAAAAACAGAAGAACAAAGATAAAAGTGATATCTTTTACTTCCCTCTTAAAGCAGATGGAGTAGTGGTGTACCTCCTAACAGGAGACAATGAAAACTGGACTCCTTCCCATCTCTGAAGGCTACTGGAACTTCAGTTTCCTCATTTGCAAAATGGAGACAATATCTACTTTATACAGCTGTTCTGACAATTAAAAATTGAATACATAAAGGGACAAGCATGGTATCCCCAGAACTTTCTAGCTGAGTCATCTTGTTCAAGTTATTTAACCTACCTTTGCTAAATTTCCTTATCTGTGAATGATTAATAGTGCCCACCTCATCTATACAATGAGAGAATCAAATGAATTAATACGTATAATGCACTTTAAACAGTGTCTCACATGGAAAGCACTATGTATAGGTTAGGCATATGAGGTAATATGCAAATAGGGCCTATTTATTTTGGTCCCATCAGCATGAGTAAAAAGCTTGAGGCTTTCCTAGATCTCGTTTGATTACTGACTCTGCCACTAGTAGTTATATGAGTCTGGTAATTTGAGTAATTTTTCTGAGCATTAGTTTTCCCGTCTATACAGTGCAAACAAAAACTTTCACAGGATTTTTGAAAGGATTGCATTATTCATCATATGCAAAGCCTGGCATATAGAAGTGATTCGATACAAATTTGTAGTTTTCTCCTTTCCTTCCCTTCCTTCTTTCCTACTTTCTTTTTTCCCATCTTTTCTTGCCCCTTCCACAGTAGGCTGGTTCTCCAAAAGTTTTCAATACCAAGTAATGACCAGAGTGTAATAATTGGTGGTGAATCTTTCAAAGGGCACAGATACAATCACCAAGTAAGAAATGCTTTCAACGGGGCTTTGGATCTTAATTAATTCAACTTGGATACTTTGATAGGAAACATCCCATATCAAAATACTTCTTGCTTTATATATTTTTCAACTTTTTTTTTTTTTTTATCCTGATAAATCTTGTTACCTGACTTACCAGGTTGCTTACAAGGGGAAAATAAATACCTGAGATAACTGGAAAAAAATATTCCCCAAATCTTGGATATTTTAGCAGTGGCAAACTTTCTGAAATCTGGTTTTCTTGACCAAAGAGTAGATTTTCTTAAAATCCTCTGATTTAATGTAAGGTTAATGAGGCAGAGAAGTCTTGAGTCAAATGATTTCTCACTAATGCTAAACCTCTGGAGTCCCATGAAATTGCTGATAGTTCCATGTGTAATCCTCAACACAAGCATTGTGGAAAAATTGTCATTGTGATTTGTATTGATGCTGTGATTAAAAGTGATTTTGCTTTATGTCCTTTGAGAGACTTAAAATATTACAACCTGAAGACATAAAAAGATATTCCAACCAATCAGTCCTATTAATGCCTTACATGTATATTGAATTTTATAGCTCACAAAGAAATTTTACTTATATTATCTGTGAGGTAAGCAGCACAAGTATTAACATCCCAGTTTTAACAATTAAGAAAATGAGACACAGAGACCTAAAATGGCTTCCCAAAATTATACAGCTGGTAAACAGAGATACTACTATAATACAGGCTTTATCTTGGTCTAAAAATATATCATTTCTATTATACAATATAATTACCAGCAATGAAGAAATTAAAAAAAAAAAAAAAAAAAAAAAAAAAACTCTTCCAATAGAAGAAAATTAAGTGCTTATATTTTAATGATAAATAAAGTCGTTGCTCACTGACACTGATGAATTCTGGATTAGGCTTTAGTTAAATTAACTACCTTTGGCCAAAGGTAAATATCCTGCCCTCTCCTCACTCTCCTCACTGTCAAATTCTTTCTGATATTTCAGACACCCTGAAACTCTGGAGCTGGCAGTGGTCCACTGAATCTAGTATCCCATCTCCATGTGTCATCATAACACCAAATCTGCCCAACACTGCCCCATTCTCAGAAAACAATGTGTGATAGAAAAAAAATCAGCTCCTATCAGTCAGTTAAGAGTTGTTTATTTTCCCCTCACTATTTTTTAAAGTATACTACAAAGCACCTTTGAAATCTATTATAATGGGATATAAACAACTACCAATAATCTTACTCTTTAGAGGATACTTGGAGGACTGCTTCATGTTCCCTATGATCAGCTGACAGTTGATGAGAGATGGGTATGAGTAGAATCCAAAGCCAAAAAGCAAAAACAAAAACCATTTGCAACAGTATCATTAATTTTATATAGAAAAATAATAAAGTTATTTTCCATAGTTTGGAAAATAAAGTACTTTCAGTTATAAAGATGCCTGTAAATAAGGTATGTGTTTGGCTGTGTGTGTGTGTGCTAAATCAAAGAACAGAACCATCAGTTAAAATTGAAATGTTAAACTTGCATTTTAAAAAAAGAAGAAAAGTCCTTATCTCTGACATAAAAACTTTCATATTCACAGTATTATTTATTCATTGACTTTTCCCATCATGCAATTCCCTTGGCTTTTCTTCACCTTTTAAAAACAGGATGTGACAGCAGCAATGGCTGTATTGGTGAAAAAAACCCAGAGGGGAAACAATCTTGCTTATTTTTACAGCACTATGGTTGTTTCCTTACATTCCTATCTTCCAAACTACCATCTGTGCTAGGAAGAGTTAGCTAAGGGAGAGTGATGAGAGACCACTGAGAGGAAAGGCAACGATTCCAAAGGGGAAGCTAAATCACCAGGCTGTCAGGGGTTAGACTCTGAAAATGTCATTTTAGTAAATAATCCAAGCTTCCACCTTCATTTCCAATGATGCTGTTTATTAGGTGGCTTTGCCCCCACTGCTATCTCGGGGGAGGGAGGGGAGGAGATGTGCAGCATATCAGTGGTGTTGAACCCGACTCTGAACCCAGCTTTGCAAAAGCCCAAGGGACCTCACTTCACAGGACAATAGCTTCCTTTTTTTTTCTTTTTCATACAATCTGGTTCACATGAATGCCTCTGGCCACTTCTCCATTTTCTATTCCAGATTTGTCAATTTAAAATGTTTTATTCCCAGGCAAATAGAGGAAACTCTGAGATGCACTAAGAATAGGGGGCACAAAGGAGAAAGGGATGTAGATGTAATTAAGAATCACAAAAGTTTTTATCTGATTCTGTTTATTTTGTATTAATTTTATTATAAAAATAAACATATTTAATGGAAATATAAAACAATCTACACATAGCTCAGAAATCTCTACCTCATTGTTTTTAAATACAAGCTATAAGATAGGGATAAAAATAATGTGATCAAGGCAATTTTTTAGAGAAAAAAATTCTATGTTAATATAGAAATTTCTAGCTAGAGGAATCTGATAGATCATTTAATCTCACCTCTTGACCCTGAACCTTTTAATTTACAGGCTCTAAGTCTCCGGTCCAGAGAATATTCTTGATTTACAAATTAATGGTTAAGTTGGTCTAGAAACCACAGCATTTTCTCCTTTATACCAAGTAGCAATCAAATAAAATTTTATGGGGAGCGCGTGTTCCCTTCCAAGATGACAAAGAAAAGAAGGAACAACGGTTGTGCTAAAAAAGGGCCGCAGCCACATGCAGCCTATTTGCTGCAAGAACTGCGCACCCTGCGTGCTCAAGGATAAAGCCATTAAGAAGTCTGTCATTAGAAACATAGTAGAGGCTGCAGCCATCAGAGACATTTGCGAAGCAAGAGTCTTCAATGCCTAGTGCTGTATGTGAAACTACATAACTGCACGAGATGTGCCATTCACAGCAAGGTCGTCAGAAACCGATCTCGCGAGACCGAGAGGGACGGGACACCTCCAACCCCGATTGAGACCTGCGGGGGCTGCCCCCACAACCTCCGCCAAAGCCCATGAAAGGAACTGAATCCATAAAGACTAGATAAACTAATCTCTGGAAAGAAAATAAAATGGAAATTAAATTTAAAAAAAAATGTTTTAGGGAGTTTATCCATCAGCCACTAAATAAAACTAAATCAATTTACATTTTGAATTAAAAATATTTTTTTCTTTGGTTTTCCAAAACCAGAAGGTTAGACATTTGAAAATTCTTATTGGTCTCTCCATTTTTTTAACCAACAACAACAAAAAAGGTTTTTTCGGACAATAAGAACTTAGGGAAAAAAAGTCTTCGCATTGTCCATTTAATTGTGAGGAAGACTGAGTCTCACCTTTATAACTAGAGAAATCAAAGTCAAGATGGCAAATACTATGAGTGTTTCATCATCTTTAAAAAAAATAGGTATAGCAAGTTCATTTCTTCTGAAG
This sequence comes from Choloepus didactylus, assembly GCF_015220235.1. Classification (NCBI taxonomy): domain Eukaryota; kingdom Metazoa; phylum Chordata; class Mammalia; order Pilosa; family Megalonychidae; genus Choloepus; species Choloepus didactylus. The sequence goes on along the minus strand of NC_051321.1, from coordinate 61,366,356 downwards.
CCTCATACACCTCTGCACAATAGAGATTTGCCCATGGGGTCATTCACGGGCTGTTAGGCGCCACGTCCCACCCAAATATGGGAAATAGAACTCTGGCTCTTGATCAAAAACATATTCTCAATGTGCTTATGAAACAGCAAAAAAAAAAAAAAAAAATGAAAAGAAACAATCTTCCCAAGCACTGGGATTGTTATTACCTTATTTTCAATTCCATGTGTCAAATGGAATCCTGGAGGGATCAGATATAATACTGGAAAGTGTACTACAAGGGGAAAAACGCTCTCTATTAGTCTGATGATAAAACCAAGTAGCAAACACCTCTATTCCTTCTCTAATTTTCTAGTACATCTTCCTGCCTGCAAGCAAAGGTGTAAATTACAAGTAGAAGCAATCAAGTATCCATGTATCTGTCCATTAGTTTTGGCCACCCAGCCAATTTAAAATGAAATGTTCAACTATGTTTTATTTCACTACCTTTACAGGAAAGAAAAAAAAAAAAGAACAATAAAAAACTGATGGATGTAGTTAAAATTCTAAGAGCCACAAAGGTAATATCACAATCTCAAAATGTTTTCATCCAAAGGCAAGTCTATGGCCAATCATCTAAGTGTATTATCAGACCAAAATGATCTTTTATTAAAACATGGAAAATGTCCAGGTAATTGGGTGGTTTTTTCACTTTCCATTTGATGGTTTAGTAAAATGTGGATAGTGCTGAAATTTATTGCTAAAAAGCAGTGGTTTATTAATGAGTAATAAATTAAAGTCTGGAATGTTTTTTAAGTGCTAAAAAAGTTTAAATATAATATTCATTATCAAGCTTTAGGCTAAGTTAGGAATTCCTAATATTGCTTAATTTGGGTACTTGTGGAAGGCCATGCCCCAGTCTTGGTCGTATGAGATCAAACATTTTTATAAATGGATTTGGTCTAGATGGATGTGTTCAATTAGGGCAAATGGCTTGAACAAATAGAGTGAGTTAAAAATATTAGTTCTTGAAAGCATTAGTACATATTGATTGTGAATTTGGGAAAAGAAGGACGTTGAAAATAGGATATGTTATGAAGTGATTTTATTTTCATTTGGTCATCTTAAAATTCCAGTTCAAAAATTTAGATATTAATAAAAAATTAATTACAGAAATTAAGTTGTATAATTCTGGAAAGGCTTTGGGAAGCCCCTTCATTAAAAATTTGCCCAAAGTTAGTCTCTTTGGTGGCTCTTTCAGGGTTAGAATAACCTGGAGAAGTATTACAATCAATCAAGCCTCTGGTAGGTTGAAAACATAGTCTGGTAACCAACTCCTTGCAGTGAAATGCTCTAATTCTATCTCCTTTACTCTGAACAACTACATCGGGCATTCCTGTTCACCATTCTCAACTTCTAACTGCTTTTGTCATATAAAGGCCCGTGTGGTACATTTTGCTATCTAGCCTAATAAACCTGGGTTAGGGGATGGGGTCTAACCAAGCAACTTTAAGACCTTCATGCCAGAACTGCTATTTGATACTCAAAGGCCAAAAATGCAAGACAGGTGAAGGTCATTAATTAATTCATGTTCCTTGTTGGCAAGGCTATGTCTATATTGTTCATTATCATATTACCTTATCTAGAACACCTCAGTAAATATTTGTTGAATGAATACATGAATGATACCATGCAGAGGACAGGACAGAAAAGGAGAAAAAAAAAAAAAAAACAAAGGAGAAAAGGCTACCCTGATTCAATTTTCTCCTCATTGAAACCCGGTTCAAATTACATGTCATAACATTTCTTCTTAAGGATCCAGGGAAAATAATGTTTGCTTTTACAAATCATCAAGCATGTGAACATGGGATAAAGAATACATAACATTATTAGTCCGTTTCCTTGGCAAATATCTTCCAAGAAGTGTGGCACCAGAATCCTCCTTAATACAGTGTGTCAGGGAGCCACTACTTATAATAGCACTGCTCAGTGAGAGAAAACCTAGTGATTCCCAGGGTGGAGAAACATTTGGACTGGTCTTCTAAAAAATTCCAATTTCACACCAAAAGCACAAGCAACTAAAGAGATAAGACTTCATCAAAATTTAAAACTTTTGTGCTTCAAAGGATACCATCAAGAGAGTAAAAAGACAACCCAGAGAATGGGTGAAAATTTTTGCTATCATATATCTGATGAGGGACATAAAAGGGACTATTAAATCTAGAACATAAAAGGGGCTATTAAAATTCAATAATAAAAATCCAAAACCCAATTAAAAAATGGACAAAGAATCTGAATGAACAGTCCTCCAAAGAAGATCTATGGAAGGACAATAAGCATATTAAAAGATGCTCAGCATCATTAGCCATCAGGAAAATGCAAACAAAAGCACAATGAGATACCACTTCACAACTACTAGGAAGGCAGTAATCAAAATTCAGGTAACAAGTTTTGGTAAGAAAATGGAGAATTTGGAACCCTCATACATTGCTGGTAGGAATGTAAAATGGTACAGCCAGTTTGGAAAGGAATCTGGCAGTTCCTGAAACTGTTAAACACAGTTAAATGTTAAAAATAGAGAAAATGTTAAACCTATGACCCAGCTATTCCACTCCTAGAATATACCAAAGAAAAATGCAAATATATGTCCACACAGAATATTGCACATGGATGGATAAATAAAATGTGGTGTATCCATACAATGGATTATTATTCAGCAATATAAAGAAATGAAATACTGGATGGACCTTGAAAACATATGCTAAGTGAAAAAAGCCAGGCACAAAGTACCACAAATTGTATGATTCTATTTTTATGAAATATCCAGAATAAGAAAATCCATAGAGACAAAAAGTAGATTAGTATTGCCTAGGGCTAGGGTGGGGGAGGGGTGGAGGGATTGGGGGTGACAGCTAATGGGTATGCAGTTTCTTTCTGAGCTGATGAAAATATTGTAAATTGATTGTGGTGATGGTTGACAACTCTGTGAATATACTAAAAGCCACTTAATTGCATACTTTAAATGTGTGAATTATATGGTATGTGAATTATATCTCAATAAAGCTGTTACCAAAAAACAAGTTCCAGAATCTTTTCCTCCACTCTTCACCAAGACAGGATGTTCATTCTCTTTTATGTTATGAAATTACTTAGCAATGTCTAAAGAGGTCCATGATTAAGTAGACAAGAACACTATGTTTACAAAATGGTGCTGAAATACTCAGAAGCCAGCAAAAATATGCATATATAATAAAAAATGTGTATCTGTGTGCACACACAGATACATTTACACACACATCAATATATTATAGCAAATTTCTGGAGCCAATGTTCAACAGGTTGAACATTCTTTCTCAATCCAGTCAATCGTAGCCAGTTTCCGAACAGTCTCCCTAAGGGTTTTATGACCAGGACCAATTAGGCAGCATTGCTTTATTGGATTGTTAAGGTCTGCCAACAGTGTGGTGAATTACACAGCTGTCACATCCGTACTTAAATGATAGTCGGCAGAAAGACAATAACAGTAGTAAAAGCATCCAATGTACAAATCACAGGGAAAGAAGATTTTAACTGCTCTAAAGTAGCTGTCGTATCATTATGGGGAAAAAAAATAAGCACACAGTAATTTCTGGATATTTGGTATGTGGAAGTGAGTCAAGAATACAATAGGAAGTCAGTAAGTGCCTATTGGCTGACCTGGCTACACTACTCCCAATATATATACTAGAATCAGTTTAAGACTTTCATAAGCCCCAAGGAATTTCATTATGGTGATTATACCCAACAAAATATCAAACATATAAATATTACTCACCTCCTACTATCCCTAATACAGACAGAGTTAGATATAGACTTACATAAAGATACATATATTGTACTATCTATCTGTAGGTCTGTAAAAACAACTTGACAAGTCTGTTATAATTTTCCTAATTTATGGTTTACTATATGTGTTAGTCCAGGTTCTCTAAAAGTCTATTGTGGATGCCAAGACAGGATTAAACATGCGAGGAATTTATTAGGAGAAACACATGTGTGAGAGAAAATGGAGAAGGCCCTGGGGAAGCTGGGAAAGTTATCGGACTACAATTCATGTCTGACCTGAGTGAAGGGGTGAGGAAGGAAATGTTGGGCAAAGGCAAATTAGACTATCGTGCAGTCTAAGGAAGTTTCAGCAAAGCTGTTAAGGATTCTTGAGACAAAGTTGTCCATCAGAGGAGACCCATGTCTTCCAGGAATAAGTTTGACTTAGCATTCCTTCCACACCCAGACATTGGTTGGGAGCAGTCCATAGGGAACATGGCTTTAATGCAAACACAAGGATGGTTTTCAGAGTATAGCAGCTGGGGCCCTTGATCTATCACACTCTCCATAGTTGGAAGTCTGCAAGATACATTCTCATGGATACTACACTACAATTTCTCACAGTCATTGTATATTCTCAGGAATTCTTTCAGAGTGAAAATATATAGCCCATAGATATTTTCAAATGCAAAAATATTATTAGTAATACTTAATGCAGCAGTAATGAGATTGACATAATATACTTGTTTTTGTAGATATTTATTAAGCACTTACTAATATTGATTTAGTAGTTTTATTAGATTTAGTAGACTGAATGCAGAAATGGCCTCAATTCTTCACCCTGCCCTGACTCTACATCCTTTGTAATGTTATTTTGTAACCATAAAGAAGGGTAGCCTACATTCTCTCTCCTTGGATCTGGACTAGTTTTTGTTTTATTTTGTTTTGTTTTTCTTATTGCTTTGGTCAATAGAATATGGCACGAGTAATGACATGTCCATTCCAAGTTTTGGTGTTGAGAGACCTGTGGCCTACCATCACTCTTTTCCTTCTTTGCCTTTGCAATTAGAACATGCTGAGCTAGCCTCGTGGGGGAAGGCAGAAGAGCCAGATTGGGGCAGATGTCCCAGCTGAGGGATGAGAGTGCTCAGTAAAGTTCAGCAAAGCCGCCTAGCAGACCCAAGTTGACTGCAGACACATGAAAGAGTCCTGCCTAAGTCCTTCTCAGATCTACAGACATACCCAGGTGACCTTTTGACTTGTGAGCAGTAACAAATGATTGTTTTCTTAAAATGCTAGATTTGGGGCTACTTCCTGTTCAGCAATAGCTAACTAATACTTTAGTTATCAAACATTGTAGAGCTTACATGTCTAAGCCCATTTAACGCTACACACACACACACACACACACACACACACACACACACACACACACCATTAAGGACCAGTTAATGGAGCTTTTGTCTGGGTTCTATAACTTGAGGGAAATTCAATGTCATTGGTTGTTAAGACTTCAGCCACCATAAGTGGGTAGCCTGACTAGCTGCACCATCTACCCCATTATATAGTATAGTGCCTGGAAAAAAGTCCTAGTAGCCCTGAGTTATCACTGCAATCAAAGGACAGTACAGAAAAGCTTCTTGCAGATTTTGCCAGAAAATTGGGAGGAGGTATTTTAGAATTCACTCTAAAGGCATTGAAAACCAATGTTTTTCATCCACTTATTTTGGCCTTTTTAATAGGTCTGGATACTTTTCAAAGGGTTATAAAAGTGATCCATACCCATGGCCAATATTTAAAGGCAAATGGAAAAGAAAAAGATAATTATGGCAGTAAAATCACCACTTCCATGTGAAAACACTCTAGCAGTTAAATTTCTTATTTTAGAATAGTACTCCCCAATCTTAATCTTCTACCAGGTCTTTGGTGTTGCATCTCAATCCACAGTGGATTTTATGGAATTAAATATTTTCAATTAACCAAGACAGCCTGTATCAAGGCTTCCAAAAGTGATAATTATGAGGCTACTTTTGTATCTTCATTTACTTTCTGGATATCAGTTTCCTTGATTGGGAGACCTACAAAACACATTATCTGCAGTCTTTCCACAGGCTTGAAATGATGCCTCGGAAACAGAAAGCCACACAGTCCCAGTGGTAGATTCCTCCATACCTACTGACATTTAAAAGAAATAAAAGCAACTGATAACTTGTAAACAGAAAGATTCTCTAAATTAAAAAAAAAAAAATGAAAGAAAGGAAGAATGAAAGGGTGATGAGAGAGTAGCCAATAAAAATGTAACAATAATCATAATCTCTGAAGTCCCCTGAGTTCTATTATATGAGAGACACTGCATTTAGCACTATTTATACAGATTATCTTTTAATACAACAATTCTATTTCCCTAGGTTGATTGAAAAACTGAAGAATAGAACAATAAAGAACGTCCCACAGATCACTCAGCTGGTGAATGTCAGTTTGAATAGGAGACTTGAGACCTGTCAGATTCCACTGCCAACGTTCTGGGCCACTAAAGTTGACTACCTTGTTATGGACGCCAACCGAGGTGGGCTGTATTGAATTGAATGGAATGTATATGATTTCACAATACTTTAAAGAGGACAAGCCTACTTTGTCCCAGTCATTATCATATATTTTCCATATATTTTTATGGATATACAGAACAAACATATATTAAGTGCATACTCTCTTCAAGGCACTCTTCTAGGATTAAGCCAACTCCTTCACTCTGTTTCAGCATTTTCGCACTGATATCTGTAACATGACAGCCACACATGTTTTCTTCTTTCCCCTCCTCTTCCTGCTCCTTCTCCTCACTGCTGTACCACCAGGGTCTGACTTGGCAGAAGTACTACCTTATACCAGATCAATTCCAGTTTTCCACAATATCAGATCACTGCATTTTGCTTGTGAAAATAGCAATTTTCTGCTGTTACATATTATAGTGGCCAAAACTGTCATATAGCCATTGTTAGAATTGTGCTGCATTCCACAGTTCTGTATGTAACCAGTACCCTTTTGGTTTGGGTCTTCTTCTTTCATTTCCCATATATGACTATTTTGTGTTTATTTCACAATTTAGATTCCTGAGATATGTTCTTGAGTTCAGCAGTTAAAAAGAAATGAAAAGAGATATGTTTTTGTCTTCAGTGTTATTCAGAGAGCAGTCAAGTTTTCACTCTTGCCTTGTGGTCACCTCTGATGTCCAGCCCAGTAACCAATGAAGTGCCTTCTTGTCTGTAAATATTAAGAACAGTGACCACACATTGAGAAGCACTCATCCTGACTGAAACTCTGAATGATTTTGTTTTGAAAACTCACTTGTACTTTTCCATCATAGAGAAGGAAAGTTAAAGGGAATACATGATGCTTTAAATATCTATAGATTATTACACATGCCTAAAGATGAATTATACCAGTATGTAAAAAAGGATTTGGGAGATAAAGCATGTGACTAGTGTGTTTATTTGCACATGATCCCTTGATGGGTAAACACTCCACATATAAATCTTCCAATCCTACAGGCAGAATCAATGTGTGTGTGTGTGTGTGTGTGTGTAGGTGCTTTGTTTTTTGGGTTTAATTTTTGAGGGAGAATCAATTTAACCTACTTTGAGAGGTTAACATAATATGCTTTGGACAACAAAAAGACACATGTAAATATGAATATTCCCAAAATACTTGGAAATTGCTTTTGAGAAATAAAACAAGAGCTTCACTGGATTTGAAATAGAAATACTGTGTTCTATGCATCACTGTTCTCAATTGCTCTTTCAAATGACAAGGTACAGTGAGTGGGAAGAACACGTGGTGGGTTGCCAGCCAGGCCTGCCACTTAACAACTGCATTATCAGGCAAGTTACATAACCCTCTAAGCCTCAGTTTCCTCACCTTTGGAATCAAAATAATAATATCTACATTGAAGAGTTGGTGAGTAGATTAAATGAAATAATAAAGCACGTGCACAAAAATTCTCCAGCTCATGCAAGGTTCTCAATAATGGTAACTATTAGTATCACTGACGAGTGGCTCTGAAGTTATTTTCAAAAATGTAAATAGTCAAATAATGATCTAAAACAATTCTTAAAATTTCAACGTGAATTATTGTCACCTAGAGTTACATTTTCTGAATTCTAATGGCCATTTGTCAAGTATATAATAAATTGACTAAGAGAAATTTCAATGATAAGGATATTTTGATCAGTCAAGTGCAACACGATGACAGTAAGATTGCTGAAGAGAAGCCTCTTTTCATCCACTGTCCCCAAATCAATCAATCATTTTAAAGAGTCATGCTTCCTCTGTATGGCAAAAGGGAGGGTGTCTATATATATGTATATCCATTTAATTTGCTCACATGATGTATGCAAAATAATGCCATGGGGAAAAATAAAGCAGGGGATAAATAAGAAAAGAATGATGTTGGGGAAAAGAAAACCCTATTTAAAATACTGTCTTCAGTGAAGGCCTCGGTGTTAAAGCAATATTTGTGCAAAACCTGAAAAATGAGAAAAAGCTAGCCATGTACATACCTGAAAAAACATATGGCCAAGGGAATAGCCAGTGCAAAAGCTCTGAGATAGAAACGTGCTTGCTCTGTTCAAAGAAAAACAAGGACAGTGGTCGGAGCCAAGTGGTTGGTCAAGCTGATCTGAGAGGGAGCAAGGCTCGGCTCTCACAGGACCTACTTTAATCTGGTTTTTGCTTCTCCTGAGATGGGGAGCCCCTGGAGGTTTCAGGCAAAAGAGTAATATGAGTGGCATGTCATTTAAAAGAAACACTTCGGCCTTTCTGAGGAGATAGGCTGTAGGAGGCAAGAGTGCAAGCCAAAGGACCAGGTTACTCCTAAACTGTTATACATTGTGTGATTTTATTGGCAAAATCCCAGGCAAAAGACAGGGAGGTGAGCAGGGAAGAGATGAAAGTGTTTGGATTCTGGATATAATCTGAAGGGACTTGTGGACAGATGGGATATGGGATATACAAGATATTAAGATAACACCAAGATTTTTGGGGGGAGAAACTTAAAGAAGGTGCAGTTATTTTACTCACAAGGGAGAAGACTGAGGAAAAACTTGGAGGGATGGTCAGAGTTCAGTTTGGGAAATGTTGATTTTGAGACGTGTTAGATACCCAGGATTTAGTTATTCAAGTATGGATTCTAGGGAAGAGGTACTGGCTAGAGACAGAAATTTGGGAATCAACAGCATATAGATGATATTTAAAGTCCTGAGAATAGTTAAGAACCACCAGGGAATGTTAAGTACAAGGAGGATTGTTCCTTGGGCAACTCCAAAGTTTAGGGTTTGGGAAATCAAGACAATGACTTAAAAGTAGTGGTCAGTGAGAGAGAAGTTAGATTAGGGATTTCATGATATCTCAGAAGCCAGTTAAAAAATGTTTATCAAGGGAGAGGGCTTGATAACTGAGTCAATGTTGCTAGCAGGTCAAGTAAGGTGTGGACTGTGAATTCACTATTGGATTTCACAATGTGGAGGGCTTTACTGACCTTGACAGGAGCAGTTTCAGTAGAGCAATAGAGAAGAAAACTGGTTTGGAGTAGATTCAAGAGAAAAGAGAAAGAGAATTGGAGATAGCAAGCATTGACAACTTCTAGGTGTTTCGGTGTAAAGGGAGGCTAAGAACTGAAGCCAGGTCTGGAATGGAAGGTGAGCTCAAGAGAGAGTTTGTTTGTTCCTTGCCTTGGTGCTGTGGTGATTATTGTTTGTGATTTGGGGTGCTTTGGGTTCTATTTTTTAGAAAGACAATAACCCCTCCCTGTCCCATTCCTTCCCTGTGTCACAAAAGTGGGCATGGTTACAGTGTTGTTAGAGGATGGAATTAATGGAAAGGGACTTGGAAAGCTTTTCACAAATAAAATCATTATAAAAATCTCTGTTTCCAAGTAAGTCTTGGCTGAAAACATTTCCTGACTCCAATGGGAAAGGAAAACCAATAAGACTTAAAACATTTAAGATTATCGTCATCATTGAGATCTCTTAAGTATCATAGAAACCACAAATATTGTGGAAATATCTCGTTATCTATATTTGGTTAAACTGTTATACATTGTGTGATTAAACTATATTATTTAATTGATTTACATTATTAGGTATTAGAAACACATTTATAAACTTATGAAACATAAGCATGAGAGAGGGTTTTTGTTTCTATGAAAATTAACCTGAATGTTTTGGAAAGATTCAATAAATATAAACTACTAAAAATTTACTTTCAGATTAAATATGGTAAGATATCTTGAAATGTATTGGAAAAATCAATCATAAAATCATAGAAGGATTCTAAAATCATTTTGCTAGTGTTTTAAATTCTCATCCACTTGAAAGGAAAATCATAAATAATATATATGTATGGCTTAATGGTAACCCAATGCATCCTTTGAAATTTGTTCTATACCTACTTCTTAAATTGTAATCTGAAAGTTATAACCTTCTGTATATATGTTATACTTCACAGAAAGGAAATAATTGAAACGATGTTACTACAACTCAAAACATTTTTTTGAAATTTCCTAAATAACTACTTATTAAAGCATAATTTATAAGATATTACCTGTTTGCACATATATTATATTTCACAATAAGGAAAAAGCTGAGACTGCGTAACTGTAACATAATATTCTTTGAAATTTGCTAACTACTTGTTAAATTGCACTTGGAAGGTTATCACTTTTATGTACATATGTTATATTCTACAATTTTAAAAATGATAAAAAAAAGATAATCTGAATCTTCAATTGTAAGTCCCAGATTTAGAGAAAGCTCTTGCTTCATCATCAAAAAATTGGTGAATAGATGTATATTTGTATGTCTTTCAAATGTAAAAACTTAATCTCTGTATTTATCCATTTTTGTGATTTCTTGCTTTAACCAATTTTTTATTATCTGACTTTCAGTTTGCTAAAGCTGCTGGAACGCAATATGCTAGAGATGGGTTGGCTTTTACAGTGAGAATTTATTAATTTACAATTTACAGTTCTTAGGCCATGAAAATGTCCAACTCAAGGTGTCAATAGGATGACACCTGGACTCTGAAGACAAGCTTCCAGCATCCAGGACACCTCTGTCACATGGGAAGGCTGGCATGTGCTGGTCCTTCATAGAGTGAACATCCCATTTCCATAGGGAGAAACTAGAAGGAAAACAAGGGTCCCCAGACCCAAACAGTTCAGGAAACCTGCAGGACATATTTCATTAGATTTCCAGGTTCAAAAGTCATCCATAGGAGGCGGGGCAAGATGGCAGACTGGTGAGCTGTAAGTTTTAGTTACTCCTCCAGGAAAGTAGGTAAAAAGCCAGGAACTGCGTGGACAGGACACCACAGAGCAATCTGTCTTTGGGCATACTTCATACAACACTCATGAAAATGTCGAACTGCAGAGATCAGCGAAATCTGTAAGTTTTTGCGGCCAGGGGACCCGCGCCCCTCCCTGCCAGGCACAGTCCTGTGGGAGGAGGGGCTGCCAGCTCCGGGAAGGAGAAGGGAGAACTGCAGTGGCAGCCCTTATCGGAAACTGATTCTACTGATTCAAACTCCAACCATAGATAGACTGAGACCAGACACCAGAGAATCTGAGAGCTGCCAGCCCAGCAGAGAGGAGACAGGCATAGAAAAAAAAAATAACACGAAAAACTCCAAAATAAAAGCAGAGGATTTTTGGAGTTCTGGTGAACACAGAAAGGGGAAGGGCGGAGCTCAGGCCTTGAGGCGCATATGCAAATCCCGAAGAAAAGCTTACCTCTCTGCCCTGTGGACCGTTCCTTAATGGCCCTGGTTGCTTTGTCTACTAGCATTTCAATAACCAATTAGATCTCTGAGGAGGGCCCTTTTTTTTTTTTTTTTTTTTTTTAATCCTTTTTTCTTTTTCTAAAACAATTACTCTAAGAAGCCCAATACAGAAAGCTTCAAAGAATTGCAATTTGGGCACATCAAGTCAAGAGCAGAACTAAGAGAGCTCTGAGACAAAAGGCAATAATCCAGTGGCTGAGAAAATTCACTAAACACCAAAACTTCCCAAGAAAAGGGGGGTGTCCGCTCACAGCCACCATCCTGGTGGACAGAAAACATTCCTGCCCATCGCCAGCCCCATAGCCCAGAGCTGCCCCAGACAACCCAGTGTGACAGAAGTGCTTCAAATAACAGGCACACACCACAAAACTGGGTGTGGACATTAGCCTTCCCTGCAACCTCAGCTGATTGTCCCAGAGCTGGGAAGGTGGAGCAGTGTGAATTAACAAAGCCCCATTCAGCCATCATTTGAGCAGACTGGGAGCCTCCCTACACAGCCCAGCAGCCCAGAACTGCCCTGGGGGGACGGCACTCACCTGTGACATAGCACAGTCATCCCTCAACAGAGGACCCGGGGTGCACGGCCTGGAAGAGGGGCCCACTTGCAAGTCTCAGGAGCCATACGCCAATACCAAAGACTTGTGGGTCATTGGCAGAGACAAACTGTGGCAGGACTGAACTGAAGGATTAGACTATTGCAGCAGCTTTAAAACTCTAGGATCATCAGGGAGATTTGATTGTTAGGGCCACCCCCACTCCCCGACTGCCCAGAAACACGCCCCACATACAGGGCAGGCAACACCAACTACACACGCAAGCTTGGTACACCAATTGGGCCCCATAAGACTCACTCCCCCACTCACCAAAAAGGCTAAGCAGGGGAGAACTGGCTTGTGGAGAACAGGTGGCTCGTGGACGCCACCTGCTGGTTAGTTAGAGAAAGTGTACTCCACGAAGCTGTAGATCTGATAAATTAGAGATAAGGACTCCAATAGGTCTACAAACCGTAAAAGAACCCTATCAAGTTCAGCAAATGCCACGAGGACAAAAACAACAGAAAATTATAAAGCATATGAAAAAAACAGACGATATGGATAACCCAAGCCCAAGCACCCAAATCAAAAGACCAGAAGAGACACAGCACCTAGAGCAGATACTCAAAGAACTAAAGATGAACAATGAGACCATAGTACGGGATATGAAGGAAATCAAGAAGACTCTAGAAGAGCATAAAGAAGACATTGCAAGACTAAATAAAAAAATGGATGATCTTATGGAAATTAAAGAAACTGTTGACCAAATTAAAAAGATTCTGGACACTCATAGTACAAGACTAGAGGAAGTTGAACAACGAATCAGTGACCTGGAAGATGCCAGAATGGAAAATGAAAGCATAAAAGAAAGAATGGGGAAAAAAATTGAAAAAATCGAAATGGACCTCAGGGATATGATAGATAATATGAAACGTCCAAATATAAGACTCATTGGTGTCCCAGAAGGGGAAGAAAAGGGTAAAGGTCTAGGAAGAGTATTCAAAGAAATTGTTGGGGAAAACTTCCCAAATCTTCTAAACAACATAAATACACAAATCACAAATGCTCAGCGAACCCCAAGTAGAATAAATCCAAATAAACCCACTCCGAGACATATACTGATCACACTGTCAAACACAGAAGAGAAGGAGCAAGTTCTGAAAGCAGCAAGAGAAAAGCAATTCACCACATACAAAGGAAACAACATAAGACTAAGTAGTGACTACTCAGCAGCCACCATGGAGGCAAGAAGGCAGTGGCACGATATATTTAAAATTCTGAGTGAGAAAAATTTCCAGCCAAGAATACTTTATCCAGCAAAGCTCTCCTTCAAATTTGAGGGAGAGCTTAAATTTTTCACAGACAAACAAATGCTGAAAGAATTTGCTAATAAGAAACCTGCCCTACTGGAGATACTAAAGGGAGCCCTACAGACAGAGAAACAAAGACAGGACAGAGAGACTTGGAGAAAGGTTCAGTACTAAAGACATTCGGTATCGGTACAATAAAGGATATTAATAGAGAGAGGGAAAAATATGGCAAACATAAACCAAAGGATAAGATGGCCGATTCAAGAAATGCCTTCACGGTTTTAACGTTGAATGTTAATGGATTAAACTCCCCAATTAAAAGATATAGATTCGCAGAATGGATCAAAAAAAATGAACCATCAATATGTTGCATACAAGAGACTCATCTTAGACACAGGGACACAAAGAAACTGAAAGTGAAAGGATGGAAAAAAATATTTCATGCAAGCTACAGCCAAAAGAAAGCAGGTGTAGCAATATTAATCTCAGATAAAATAGACTTCAAATGCAGGGACGTTTTGAGAGACAAAGAAGGCCACTACATACTAATAAAAGGGGCAATTCAGCAAGAAGAAATAACAATCGTAAATGTCTATGCACCCAATCAAGGTGCCACAAAATACATGAGAGAAACACTGGCAAAACTAAAGGAAGCAATTGATGTTTCCACAATAATTGTGGGAGACTTCAACACATCACTCTCTCCTATAGATAGATCAACCAGACAGAAGACCAATAAGGAAACTGAAAACCTAAACAATCTGATAAATGAATTAGATTTAACAGACATATACAGGACATTACATCCCAAATCACCAGGATACACATACTTTTCTAGTGCTCATGGAACTTTCTCCAGAATAGATCATATGCTGGGACATAAAACAAGCCTCAATAAAATTAAAAAGATTGAAATTATTCAAAGCACATTCTCTGACCTCAATGGAATACAATTAGAAGTCAATAACCATCAGAGACTTAGAAAATTCACAAATACCTGGAGGTTAAACAACACACTCTTAAACAATCAGTGGGCTAAAGAAGAAACAGCAAGAGAAATTGCTAAATATATAGAGACGAATGAAAATGAGAACACAACATACCAAAACCTATGGGATGCAGCAAAAGCAGTGCTAAGGGGGAAATTCATAGCACTAAACGCATATATTAAAAAGGAAGAAAGAGCCAAAATCAAAGAACTAATGGATCAACTGAAGAAGCTAGAAAATGAACAGCAAACCAATCCTAAACCAAGTAGAAGAAAAGAAATAACAAGGATTAAAGCAGAAATAAATGACATAGAGAACAAAAAAACAATAGAGAGGATAAATATCACCAATAGTTGGTTCTTTGAGAAGATCAACAAGATTGACAAGCCCCTAGCTAGACTGACAAAATCAAAAAGAGAGAAGACCCATATAAACAAAATAATGAATGAAAAAGGTGACATAACTGCAGATCCTGAAGAAATTAAAAAAATTATAAGAGGATATTATGAACAACTGTATGGCAACAAACGGGATAATGTAGAGGAAATGGACAATTTCCTGGAAACATGAACAACCTAGACTGACCAGAGAAGAAATAGAAGACCTCAACCAACCCATCACAAGCAAAGAGATCCAATCAGTCATCAAAAATCTTCCCACAAATATATGCCCAGGGCCAGATGGCTTCACAGGGGAATTCTACCAAACTTTCCAGAAAGAACTGACACCAATCTTACTCAAACTCTTTCAAAACATTGAAAAAAATGGAACACTACCTAACTCATTTTATGAAGCTAACATCAATCTAATACCAAAACCAGGCAAAGATGCTACACAAAAGGAAAACTACCGGCCAATCTCCCTAATGAATATAGATGCAAAAATCCTCAACAAAATACTTGCAAATCGAATCCAAAGACACATTAAAAAAATCATACACCATGACCAAGTGGGGTTCATTCCAGGCATGCAAGGATGGTTCAACATAAGAAAAACAATCAATGTATTACAACACATTAAAAACTCGAAAGGGAAAAATCAATTGATCATCTCAATAGATGCTGAAAAAGCATTTGACAAAATCCAACATCCGTTTTTGATAAAAACACTTCAAAAGGTAGGAATTGAAGGAAACTTCCTCAACATGATAAAGAGCATATATGAAAAACCCACAGCCAGCATAGTACTCAATGGTGACAGACTGAAAGCCTTCCCTCTAACATCAGGAACAAGACAAGGATGCCCGCTGTCACCACTGTTATTCAACATTGTGCTGGAAGTGCTAGCCAGGGCAATCCGGCAAGACAAAGAAATAAAAGGCATCCAAATTGGAAAAGAAGAAGTAAAACTGTCATTGTTTGCAGATGATATGATCTTATATCTAGAAAACCCTGAGAAATCGACGATACACCTACTAGAGTTAATAAACAAATTTAGCAAAGTAGCGGGATACAAGATTAATGCACATAAGTCAGTAGTGTTTCTATATGCTAGAAATGAACAAACTGAAGAGACACTCAAGAAAAAGATACCATTTTCAATAGCAACTAAAAAAATCAAGTACCTAGAAATAAACTTAACCAAAGATGTAAAAGACCTATACAAAGAAAACTACATAACTCTACTAAAAGAAATAGAAGGGGACCTTAAAAGATGGAAAAATATTCCATGTTCATGGATAGGAAGGCTAAATGTCATTAAGATGTCAATTCTACCCAAACTCATCTACAGATTCAATGCAATCCCAATCAAAATTCCAACAACCTACTTCGCAGACTTGGAAAAGCTAGTTATCAAATTTATTTGGAAAGGGAAGATGCCTCGAATTGCTAAAGACACTCTAAAAAAGAAAAACGAAGTGGGAGGACTTATACTCCCTGACTTTGAAGCTTATTATAAAGCCACAGTTGCCAAAACAGCATGGTACTGGCACAAAGATAGACATATAGATCAATGGAATCGAATTGAGAATTCAGAGATACACCCTCAGATCTATGGCCGACTGATCTTTGATAAGGCCCCCAAAGTCACTGAACTGAGCCATAATGGTCTTTTCAACAAATGGGGCTGGGAGAGTTGGATATCCATATCCAAAAGAATGAAAGAGGACCCCTACCTCACCCCCTACACAAAAATTAACTCAAAATGGACCAAAGATCTCAATATAAAAGAAAGTACCATAAAACTCCTAGAAGATAATGTAGGAAAACATCTTCAAGACCTTGTATTAGGCGGCCACTTCCTAGACTTTACACCCAAAGCACAAGCAACAAAAGAGAAAATAGATAAATGGGAACTCCTCAAGCTTAGAAGTTTCTGCACCTCAAAGGAATTTCTCAAAAAGGTAAAGAGGCAGCCAACTCAATGGGAAAAAATTTTTGGAAAACATGTATCTGACAAAAGACTGATATCTTGCATATACCAAGAAATCCTACAACTCAATGACAATAGTACAGACAGCCCAATTATAAAATGGGCAAAAGATATGAAAAGACAGTTCTCTGAAGAGGAAATACAAATGGCCAAGAAACACATGAAAAAATGTTCAGCTTCACTAGCTATTAGAGAGATGCAAATTAAGACCACAATGAGATACCATCTAACACCGGTTAGAATGGCTGCCATTAAACAAACAGGAAACTACAAATGCTGGAGGGGATGTGGAGAAATTGGAACTCTTATTCATTGTTGGTGGGACTGTATAATGGTTCAGCCACTCTGGAAGTCAGTCTGGCAGTTCCTTAGAAAACTAGATATAGAGCTACCATTCGATCCAGCGATTGCACTTCTCGGTATATACCCGGAAGATCGGAAAGCAGTGACACGAACAGCTATCTGCACGCCAATGTTCATAGCAGCATTATTCACAATTGCCAAGAGATGGAAACAACCCAAATGTCCTTCAACAGATGAGTGGATAAATAAAATGTGGTATATACACACAATGGAATACTACGCGGCAGTAAGAAGGAACGATCTGGTGAAACATATGACAACATGGATGAACCTTGAAGACATAATGCTGAGCGAAATAAGCCAGGCACAAAAAGAGAAATATTGTATGCTACCACTAATGTGAACTTTGAAAAATGTAAAACAAATGGTTTATAATGTAGAATGTAGGGGAACTAGCAGTAGAGAGCAATTAAGGAAGGGGGAACAATAATCCAAGAAGAACAGATAAGCTATTTAACGTTCTGGGGATGCCCAGAAATGACTATGGTCTGTTAATTTCTGATGGATATAGTAGGAACAAGTTCACAGAAATGTTGCTATATTATGTAACTTTCTTGGGGTAAAGAAGGAACATGTTGGAAGTTAAGCAGTTATCTTAGGTTGGTTGTCTTTTTCTTACCCCCTTGTTATGGTCTCTTTGAAATGTTCTTTTATTGTATGTTTGTTTTCTTTTTAAGTTTTTTTTTCATACAGTTGATTTAAAAAAGAAGGGAAAGTTAAAAAAAAAAAAAAAAGAAAAACAAGGAAAAAAAAAAAAAGATGTAGTGCCCCCTTGAGGAGCCTGTGGAGAATGCAGGGGTATTCGCCTACCCCACCTCCATGGTTGCTAACATGACCACAGACATAGGGGACTGGTGGTTTGATGGGTTGAGCCCTCTACCATAAGTTTTACCCTTGGGAAGACGGTTGCTGCAAAGGAGAGGCTAGGCCTCCCTATATTTGTGCCTAAGAGTCTCCTCCTGAATGCCTCTTTGTTGCTCAGATGTGGCCCTCTCTCTCTGGCTAAGCCAACTTGAAAGGTGAAATCACTGCCCTCCCCCCTACGTGGGATCAGACACCCAGGGGAGTGAATCTCCCTGGCAACGTGGAATATGACTCCCGGGGAGGAATGTAGACCCGGCATCGTGGGACGGAGAACATCTTCTTGACCAAAAGGGGGATGTGAAAGGAAATGAAATAAGTTTCAGTGGCAGAGAGATTCCAAAACGAGCTGAGAGATCACTCTGGTGGGCACTCTTACGCACACTTTAGACAACCCTTTTTAGGTTCTAAAGAATTGGGGTAGCTGGTGGTGGATACCTGAAACTATCAAACTACAACCCAGAACCCATGAATCTCGAAGACAGTTGTATAAAAATGTAGCTTATTAGGGGTGACAATGGGATTGGGAAAGCCATAAGGACCACACTCCACTTTGTCTAGTTTATGGATGGATGAGTAGAAAAATAGGGGAAGGAAACAAACAGACAAAGGTACCCAGTGTTCTTTTTTACTTCAATTGCTCTTTTTCACTCTAATTATTATTCTTGTTATTTTTGTGTGTGTGCTAATGAAGGTGTCAGGGATTGATTTAGGTGATGAATGTACAACTATGTAATGGTACTGTAAACAATCGAAAGTACAATTTGTTTTGTATGACTGCGTGGTATGTGAATATATCTCAATAAAATGATGATTAAAAAAACAAAAAAAACAAAAAACAAAAAATCACACAAATATTTAATGGCCCTCTATATGCGCTATACTTCATTGGAACTTGAAATACCAAAATATATCAGACACAATCCCTGCCAAGAATTTACAGTTTGATTAGACTTTAATAGCATTAACTAGATTTAAATGCTTAAATAACGTTAACAATTATTAAGGACTTACTATATGCCAATTGCGCTATTAAAATTCTTTATATGGATTACACCTCTTAAGTAATACAACTATTGTATGTGGGTAATTTTATCCCATTTTATGGTTGATAAAATTAAGTGTGGTGATTTAAAAATATACATCCTTCCCTGACTCCCAGGGGTGTAAATCTCCCTGGCAACACAGGGCATGACTACCAGGGATGAATCTGGACCCGGCGTCGTGGGATTGAGAATATCTTCTTGACCAAAAGGGAGATGTGAAATGAAACAAAATAAAGTTTCAGTGGCTGAAAAATTTCAAATGGAGTCAAGAGGTCACTCTGATGGACATTCTTATGCACTATATAGATAACACTTTGGGTTTTAATGTATTGGAACAGCTAGAAGTAAATGCCTGAAACTATCAAATTCCCAACCAGTAGCCTTGACTCTTGAAGACGATTATGTAATAATGTAGATTATAAGAGATGGCAGTGTGATTGTGAAAACCTTGTGGATCACACTCCTTTTAGCCAGCGTATGGATGGATGAGTAGAAAAATGGGGACAGAAACTGAATGAGGAATAGGGTGTGATGGGGGAGATGATCTGGGTGTTATTTTTACTTTTATTTTTCATTCTTATTCAGATTCTTTCTGGTATAAGGAAAATGTTCAGGAATGGATTGGGGTTATAAATGCATATATGATCGTACTGTGAACAGTTGATTCTACACCATGGATGATTGTATGGTATGCGAATATATCTCAATAAAACAGAATTTAATTTAAAAAAAAAAAAAGTCATCCATAGAATGATGTTTTGTCTTCAGGGTTTGATACAGCACCAGCCCCACCCTTTCCAATGGCTTGTGCAGCCCCACTCTTTCCAAACACTGGAGTGAGGGCTCCAACACCTCCAAGCATTGGGGAGCAGCCATGCTCTCGCTCCACCTTCTTCAAACATCGGGGCAGCAGTCAAACTCTGGGCTCCACCCTCCTCAAGCATAGGGATGGCGGCCAGACTCTTCTGCCATCTCTGGGACACAGGCTCAACCCCCTCAGAATAGTGGGGTGCTGGCCAGACTCCCCCAATCCATGGAGAATGTGCCCCACCCTCTCTGAAGCCTGGGGCATCATCATTTTTCCTGAATAACAGAGTAGCCAAGCTCTCCTCAATCCTCCAGGTATCTGAGAGCCCTGGGGTAGTAATACTCTTTCTTAACAGTGGGGCAGAAGGCCTGCCCTCTGCAATCTGTGGGGCAAATTCACCCTTTCCATGTGCATGGGTGAGTCCACTCTCCTGATTCAAGGTATCCTTGGTCCATACTCAGGCTTCGATGGTTCTGCCTTTGAAGTCATTTTTCTTTCCACCTGTCCCTTCTAGTCCAGGCTGGCAATGGTTCCATTCATACAGATCTCGCAAAAACTTGGTCAGTTTCATATGCAGCATACAGGGATCCCAACCGTCAGACAATAGGACTTTCTGCAAATTCTGGATAACTCCATTTCCAATCCTGATTCACACTGAAATGGCTAACTGGATTCAAATTCAGTTAAATCCTCACATAGGCCTTTATTCTCTGGGAACTCACTTTCTGGGAGCCCAGAAGTTTCCAGGCCATCAATTTCTGGTTTCTTTTTACCCAGGAGTTCAGTTTTCAGCTTATCCTTTCCTCTTACATTTTACTATAAGCTGCAAGGAAAAACCAGGTCACAATTTCCACATTTAATTTGGAAATCACTTCAGCTAAATTTCCAAGCTCATCACTTTCAAATTCTGCCTTCCATCTGACATCAGGACTCAATTTTACCAAATTCTCTGTCACTTTAAAACAAGGGTCACTTTCTTCCAGTTTTCAGTGGCACATTCTTCATTTCTTTCTGAGGCCTCATCAGAAATACCTTTAGCATCCACATGTCTAACAACAGTCTCTTCAAAACAATCTAGGCCTTTCCTATCAAGCTCCTCACAATTCTTCCAGAATCTTCCCCTTATCCATTTATAAAGCCATTCCATCATTTTTAGCATTTGCCTCTCACAGCACCCCACTTCTCAGTACCAAAATCTGTTTTGGTTTGCTAAAGCTGCCAAAATGCAATATACCAGAAATGGGTTGGCTTTTACAATGGGGATTTATTAACTTAAAATTCACAATTCTTAGGCCATGAAAATGTCCAACTCAATGCATCAACAGGATGATACTTGGACTCTGAAGATAGGCTGCTGACATTCAGAACACCTCTGTCATATAGGAAGGCACATGCCAGTGTCTGCTCTTCTTTCTCTCCCATGTTTCATTGCTTTCAGCTTCTGGTTCCAGTGGCTTCCTCTCTTAGCTTCTCTGGGTCCTTGTCTCTCCGCTTCTCTGAGCTTCTCTGAGCTCTCTTGGCTTTCTCTGTGTGCTCTATCCTCTTATAAAGGACTCCAGCAAGAGGATCAATACCCACCCTGAATGAGGTGGGCCACATATCAGTTGAAATAACTTAATCGAAAGGTCCCATCTACAACAGGTCTGCACCCACAAGAATGGATTGAAATAACATGGCCTTTTCTGGGGTACATAACAGCTTCAAACCACCACACTAACCATCTTCCTGCCTCAATCATGTGAGATATTTTAACTCTATTTTTCAACTAAATTACTTTTTTTAATATTCATGTGGCTTTTAATATATAGGCAAATCAACCTTTGTGTTCAATTTTGCATTAAACTCTATTCAATTCATCTTACATCCTAAACATTTTTCCATACTATTACAAGTTTTATAGATGATAATTAAAAATATTTAACAAACATTATTACAGGGGTTAAACCAGTTAAAACAGACCACTAACTAATCAGAATGCAAGCCAGTCACCTATATACATAGGTACATACATGTGTGTACAGAATCATCATTTTAATGACTTAACCATCTTTCAATTGGATGGGCCATATTTTACTTCACCATGCTACTACTCTTAGACTTGAAGATTGTCTTATTTTTTCTTTAATAATAACAATGTTGCCACAAAAATATTCATGCTGATAACTTTCTATTACGCTTCTGAATAAAAAATGCATTCTTTTCTTTATGACAAGAAAAAAGAAGAAATAAAGATGGCATTTATTGCCAATCATTGCCTGGCCTTTTTGCTTACTGCTTACCTTCTTGCTTATTTAGCTATTTATTGAATTCTTTGCTTCAGAAAGTACTTAAAATGCATTGAATGATTCAAATAAATCCTTTCACTTTTATTAAATTGAAATTGTTTTCTCTAAATCCAGGTATATACATTTAGCAGCATTCCAGTATCTCTAGCTATACTTCCCAAATTTTTTCAATCTCACTTTGCTTTGGCTATGAAGGATAAGAAAAATGAAGTAAATTAAAAAAAAAAAATTGAGACAGAATATAAAATCATATTTCTTAATATTCTTGCTGTCTATGCTTGAAATTTGTGTGAAACTAAATGTACTGCCATTTGAAAGTACCAATGTTGTAAGTACTAGTGTTTAAAGTACTTGGGATGACTTGCCAAAGGCATCCCAGAGGATTCAATAAAAATTCTATTCTAGAGGAATTTAATATTATCAAGATTGATAATCTCCCAGAATATACCAGAATGTGCCTGATTGCTCTTCAATTCATAAATAACATTAAAAATTAATTCCTAAACCATTTATAACTTAAGAACTTAACATGGTTTTGGAGAATATTTTCCTACCAAACATTCTTATGTCACAGTAGCACGTAATGTCTAAGCAGCTCATTAACTTTGATTGTCTCAAACTCAACAGATTAAGATATGAGCTTTTTTTTTAATTCAGTTCTATTGGGATATATTCACATGCCATACAATCATCCATGGTGTACAATCAACTGTTCACAGTACCATCATATAGTTGTGCCTTCATCACTGCAATACATTTTTGAACATTTTCTTTACACCATAAAGAATAAAAATAAGAATAAAAAACAAAAGTAAAAAAGAACACCTGAATCATCCCCCTAGCCCACCCCAATCTTCATTTAGTCCCTATCTCCATTTTTCTACTCATCCAGCCATACACTGAGTAAAGGGAGTGTGATCCACAAGGTTTTCAACATCACAATGTCACGCCATGTAAGCTACATAGTTACACAATCATCTTCAAGAGTCAAGGCCACTGGGTTGGAGTTTGATAGTTTCAGGTATTTACTTCTAGCTATTCCAATTCACTAAAACCTAGAAAGGGATATCTATATAGTGCCTAAGAATGCCCACCAGAGTGACCTCTCAACTCCATTTGAAATCTCTCAGCCATTAAAACTTTATTTTGTTTCATTCCACTTTCCCCTTTCAGTCAAGAAGATGTTCTCAATCCCACAGTGCTGGGTCCAGGTTCATCTCTGGGAGTCAAAGATATGAGCTTTTTGAAAATTCCTAAATTTTGCACTTTCTTTGGAAGTTCATGCAAAAAGTATTTGGCATTTTAAAAAGATTTCCTGTTGAGAATTTATGAACTAAATAAGATGTTAAATTTTCAACAATCTCTTAGGCCAACACAGCACACTAATTGAAAGATAGTAGACACATAAACCTAGGAGTCAATAAATTTCAGGATTTGGATGTCTTTAAAAGACTACATGGTACTTTATAAGACCACAGAGTCCATCTTCATTTTATAAATGAATGAACTTCTGTTAGAAGAATTCAAAGCAATTATTCATAGTCACATAGCAAATAAATCCTAGTACAACTAATTTTTACAATATTCTATCAGGATTCTGTGACTATTTCCCCAAAATAACCAACTGAAAAAAAAATCAAATGTATTATCTCTCCATAATGCCATACAATGTTTGTCATTTTTTTCCTACTCAAGTTACCAATTGTTTTCACATTCTAGAGAAAAAACAATAGTACCAAGCTGGAATATTAAAAAATGCAAGTTCTGATTCCCATTCCCGAACTTTTGTGATTGAACCCTCCTTTCCCAGACAACTTGTGCTGATAGAGTGAAAATTGAACTCCGCATTACAGAGTAGAGCCCTACAGATACTAGAGAGTAATAAATTTGATTTCTCACCACATTGAGTTTCATCTGATGCTACAGTTCTCTTTTACCTATAACCTGTATTAAAAGCAACAGGAAGTCCCATTCGGCCAGGAAATTGATGGATGTGGATAAATTCAAATGAGTAATATTGAAATAGCCAATTAAAGCCTTGTGGAAAGTTCTAAATGTCAGTTTACTCTCAGTGATATACCAAAGAAAGTCGTTTTTCAATGGATAAAAGTTTTACCACACCACCTCTCATGGATTCCCAATTTCTTCTGAGTAAAGGTCTAATATCTAGAACTACATCCCTACTACCAAATACCAAAGCATGGAGTCTTTCATCTTTCCTATTTATGCTAACTTCTCAATCAGTACATTTTCCCTACATTCTTGCCCAAAGCAAAGAGCAGTATAACCTGAAGCGATTGGCATTTCAAAGAATTAGAGACATCACACTGAGCTGTAAGGTACCTCATGAGCAATGGAAGTCACCTCAAATATAGAAACACTTAGCAATTTTTTCTCTTGTCAATGGTACACAGTTTTCAAAATGGAATCTTGAAGACTCCTTGTACCCTGCATGACCCTTCATTTCTGGGATTGAACTGGCAGATCATTTAAAGCCATCTAGCTAAACTGTATAATATTATAATTATACTGTCACATAAGAAGATTTCACATGAAATTAATGAAACACTATTCACCTCAGACAAGAGCTGTGGAAGCTTAGAGCACACTCCTGGAGTGCACTTTTTCTATATCAAGTCTGTCTTTTAAAAAAAAAGAAAAGAAAACCTCAAATCATAATGCAATGTACAATTCAAGAAACCAATTTTGCTAAATATTTTTCACTGTTTTGTTTTTTCTCCTTAATTTGGAGATATTAAATTTCCTCTAGACTCTCATAAAGAGGACTATTTAATTAAAATCAGTAGGAAAAAATTATAAAGTGAAAATAATAACAAAGATACATGAAAACACCATATCTTGAAAATAGTCATTACCCTTCCCCAGTCTCCATATAATTATAAAGTGGAAAAACAATTTATTATTTTAGGATCCCCAAACTCAATATACTCTCTTCAGATGTAATATAGAATCTGGGGGTGAGGGGAGATTTGCATGTATGATATTTAAGTAACTACATCTAATTATGAGATGTACAAAACAAAATGCATAGCAAACGTCAAATAAGTAGTTAAATTTCAGTGAAGGGTTGAGTCATCTTATTCTTTCAAGATGAGTCCTCTTGTCATCAGTTTAAGCAAAGAAGGAGGAAGTGAGAAAAGATCCTTTGCTCTTTTAAACATACCCTACTCTTATTCTTTAGAATGGCTTTTTATCTCCCACAGTCTCCTCTGTTTATCAACACTGTTATCCAAGCATTCAGTTCACCCAAATACTTAGTGCATATTACATTTCCAAACACATACTCATTGGACTATAGTCATATATTTACATTACAGAACTGAAAGCAGAATTTTACAGAAAAGAAAGACTCAATGATGCTAAATCTGATGGACTGCTCCACTACTTCCAGTTCAGATGGCAACTGGCTTCCTCTTCTACTGCCATTGTCATTATATTCACAGTAGATACCAAGCTTCTCATTTTGGATTAACATGATTTTAGAATCATGTCTCCACATCTGTCTTTTAATACTGATTCCATACTTATTAAGCAAATACCTGGCAATTATTTATTGAGCTCTCCTTATATGTTTGATATTTGGGCTACTACTTTTACTTTATTAGAAATGAAATTCATTTATGTATATACATATTTAACAAACATTTAGTGCCCTCCTTCTATATGACAGATGCAGGCTTAGCATTGGGAATACAAATTTGAACAAAATCACATTTCCCTTGGCCTCAAGAAGATGAGAGTAGAATACAGTAGTTCCCAACATATGTTTAGTTTTTAGTATAAGAACTACTTTTAAATATCATCCCATACATCAGATTAGTTGTCCTTTTACAAGAAAAGGTACACTGCAAATAAAGTTACAATGAAATCAGTCTCTATAAATTAAATCTACATTTGACTGATCATAGCCTCTATGAACATTAAAATGAGAGTATATATATATATATATAGGTGTGAGATGTAATATTTATTTTATTTATGGAGGTGGTTTCAGGCCTAATTCTTTTTTATTAGGCCATCCTGGATTTGAATCCCGGAACATATAACAAAATCCAGACTACCTTAAAAAATTGCTCATTTCTTAGCACTTTAGGAAAATTTTACTGGGCCACTTGTCCCAACCATAACAGTTTACTATCTCGGTCTTTCTTCACTTTTCTCTTATTAATTAATTCATATCACTGGATTAATTCAAACAAATCATACGCTTGATGGTAGCAGGGTAACCTTAGAAAATACAACTGTAACAACTGAACACCAGCACACAAAATCTCTAAAGGGGGAAAAAACAAAACAAACAAAACAATCAGCCTACACACCAGAGAAGGGCAGACCTGAAAGGCAGGTCTTAAATCTTAAAATATGGATGAACTCATATTATGAAAATTATATGAGTTCTATGAAGTAGAGGCAAAATGGGATTCATTTTCAATAACAATGCACTATGACCCTAATGTTCCCGTTTCCGCTTCACTTTCCCGGAACGCACAACAAGAAGTACTTAAAAATGCATTTAACATCTCTTCAGAGAGTATTAAACTTTTAAAGCATTTAAGAGTGCCTGCCAATGAAAAGGAACTCATCTATAACTTCAAGATTAGTAGCTGCCTTCCCACTGAATTCTAAGAAGCAAATTTTCACTTCTCTCCACTCATACTGCATTCAGAATACCCGTGAATTAATTCACCACGATATCTCACATTTAAAGTTCTGACGCGTATGACATTTCCTCCTTCTGTAGTCAGTGATGAGGGGGTTACAGTAAGCATTTCTCCTATTTATTCCATTTCCCAAGTTTGTAAAAAAGTCATTAAAAGGTCACCCTCTAAAGCTAAAATTAACAGAAATCTAAAGAAAATAGAAGGATTTAGCCTTTCGAGGTACTAATTTCCCAAATTATTGTTGACGAGGATGGGGGTGTTTCCTGAATCTCCTCAAAGGATTTCTTTCATTTTCACTCAAGGTTAGCAGGGTGACTTGTAAAGACAATAAAGGCTAGGCTATACCGTCTGGAAACATGACTGAATGCAATGAAAAACGTAAAAAACTTGTAAACAGAAGGGTGTTGGGCTAGAAAAAGCTAATAAAGAGTAGAATTTGTCTGTGACTCTGAGGCATTTTGTAAGGCAGCAGGTATCCTGAGTCAACTGGTCCCTACTGACAGGGAAATATCCTAAATAGAATCTCTCTGGGCAGAGTCTGTATCAGTATTTTTAAAAGCTCCTCAGGAGATGCTAATATCCATCACTTTACACATTATCAGCAGTAATATTGCTAATGGGAACCATTTATTGAAGCTTATTAATTGATTCATATCACTGGTTTAGTTCAAACAAATCATAGGCTTGATGGTAGCAGGGTAACCTTAGAAATTACAACTGTAACAACTGAACCACTGTCTTAAGACTGTCATATAGATAGATCAACCAGACAGAGGACCAACAGGGAAACTGAGAACCCAAACAACGTGATAAATGAATTACAATTAACAGACCTATATAGAGCATTACACCCCAAATTACCAGGATATACATTCTTCTCTAGTGCTCATGGAACTTTCTACATGATAGATCATATGCTGGGGCATAAAACAAGCATCAGTAAATTTAAAAAGATTGAAATTATTCAAAGCACATTCTCTGACCACAATGGAATACAACTAGAAGTCAATAACCATCAAAGATCTAGAACATTCACAAATATCTGGAGGTTAAACAACACACTCCTAAAAAAACCAGTGGGTCAAAAGAGAAATTGCAAGAGAAATTGCTAAATATCCAGAGACGAATGAAAACACCACCACAACATACCAAAACTTATAAGATGCAGTGAAGGAGATACTGAGGGGGAAATTTGTTCTCTGTTAAATTGTACTTTGAAAGTTATCACTGTTACATATATATGTTAAAGTTCACAGTAAAAATGCATAAAAAAAACATATATATATTGAAATATTTAATCCTTAATTCTATGAGAAATATATTTTCCTTATTTTATGGGCAAGGAAATCCAGTTTCTGAGTGATTAACTTGGCAAAGACCACAAAACTAGTAAAAGACTATGTTAAAATTTAAATCTAGGATTGCTTAATTCCAAAGCCTGTGTTTGTAATTCTCTGAAAGTGACTCATCATTTTGTTTGCTCATAGATTGTTAAAGTTTTATTGTAAAATATGTTGAATAATTCTGTCGACTTTCTCAAGCTGGGTACTATGTTTCTAGAAACCCCTTCCCTATCTGGACCTGGGTTAGAGTTGGCAAAAAGAGGAACTTGCATGAGATTTGGAGGAGGAAAGGTGGGGGTTGAAGCAAAATAGCAGATAATCTTTTCTGCAGGTCTTCTTCAGTGGCTAGATGCCTATGCCCAGTGGATTCTTGCTTTCCTTTCTCTCCTTGGCATTGCACCCTGCTCTCCTTTCCCAACTACTGGCTCCACAGACCAAGAGAAGGATTGGATGACCATAAAGACAAGAGCTTCCCAGAGACTTCTCCAGCTCGCCTTCCCTATTCCACTTCAGATCCTGATTGTTCTTGGCAATTCAGATCAACTGGTGTGTAGAATTCCAGCAGTGTGTAAAATTCTGGTTGCTCCATATAAACTTGCCAATAC
This sequence comes from Choloepus didactylus, assembly GCF_015220235.1. Taxonomy (NCBI): domain Eukaryota; kingdom Metazoa; phylum Chordata; class Mammalia; order Pilosa; family Megalonychidae; genus Choloepus; species Choloepus didactylus. The sequence goes on along the minus strand of NC_051321.1, from coordinate 61,337,557 downwards.
TTGGAAAAGTCAGTCTTTTTAATTTTAGCTCATCTTGTGGGCAAATAAAGATATCTAACTGTGGCTTTAATTGCAAATCCATGATACTACTGCAGTTGAACAATTTTTCCTATATTTATTGGCATTTCAATATTCTCATCTATGAAATGCCTGCTCTTGCATTATTCTAAGTTTTCTATTTTTTTGACATTTTTTTAGGAGTCCTCTTTATATTGTGAATATGAGCTCCTACTAGTTATGTTGCTATAAATATCTCCTCTGTCCTAAATATTTTAATTTTAAACAAAGTCAGTTTTATCAATTATTTTCTTTGTGGTAAATGCTTTTAAATTTTTAATCTCATGGAATGATTGTATTATATTTTTGAAGCTTTATTTTACTTTTCATATTTAGATCTCCTGTGATTGATTTTTGTGTATGTTGTGATGTAGGGGGCAAATTACTTTTTATATTCTTATATGCTACCCAATCTTTCCCAGATCTCTGTTCTTTCCCAGATCTCTGCCTGTTCTTTCCCAGATCTCTGCTGTGTCAACTTTTTCAGTAAATAAAAACAGTATTCCTTAGGATTTGATATTTTTTAATTCTATTATAGATGATATCTTTTTAAAAGTACATATATGGCTGTCATTAATGGGATATAAAAATATAAGTGGCTTTTACATATTGATTTGCCTCCAAAAATTTTGTGAAAGCTGCTTATTAAATCAAATGATTGATTTGTGGATTCTTTTGGATTTTCCATGTGCAAAATATATCATCTGAGAATAATGACAATTTATTTCTTGCTTTCTAATCCTTCCCTTATTTTTTCCCTTCTTACAGTCCTTTCTAGGTACTCCAGAACAATGTTAAATGGAAATTATTATATCATCATGCTTTCCTTACGTAAATCTTAAAAGGAAAGCTTTCAACACTTTTCCAATAAGTAAGATGTTTCTGTAAGTTTATTGTAAGACATTTTTTATGAATTAAGAAATTTTGTTTCCTTTCTTAGATAGCAAGATTATATAATAGATATATAAATATATATTTTTAAATTTTATCAAATACTTTTCCCATCTCTATTAAAATAATCAGGTAACTCTTCTCCTTTACACTGTAAATGAATAAATTACATTGATTTACAAGATTAAACAATCTTCCATTCCTGGAATAAATTGAATGTGGTTGTGATATATTATGCTTTTAAGTTATTGTTGGACTAGCTTAGGAATATTTCATTTTGTATCTTTATATTTATGCTAATGAATGAGAACAGCCTATAATTTTCTTTTCTCTTTTTTTTGTTGACAATTCAGATGTTCGTCTAATCATTGCTCCTTTTAAGTTAATCTGTTTGTTTGTTTTTCTGGCTGCTTCTAATATTTTTCTCTTTATTTTTTCTGAGGTTCGACTATGATGTATTTTGGTGGGGAATTCTTTTTATTTGTCATCCTTATGATTCATAAAGCATTTTGGAACTGTAATAGATAGTCCATTATTATCTCCTTAAATTTTAATTCTGCCTCATTCTGTCTTTTCTTTTATTCTGGAGTTCCAATTGATATACAATTTTTACATTTATTCTGGACTGAATACATCCTTTAAAATCTTTGTTCTTCATTCTGGGTATTTTCTTCTTACCTAGCTTCCAGTTTACTATTCTGTCTTCAGTTGTATCCAATCTGCTGTTAAACCCATCATTAGGTTCTCACTTCAGTTTAAGATTTTTTCAATTCTTTAATTTCGGTTGCATTTTTTCATAGCTTCAGATTCTATGACAAATTTCTCAACCTTGTCTTATTTCCTTTAATATAATACAATGATTCATTTCCTATTTTGTATCAGATAACTCCAATATATGGAGCCCTTTCACCTCTCTTCTTCCTTTAAGTTCTTCTTTGTTCATGTTTTCCTCTTCACTTGTCTCATTTTTTATTTTGTGTTGAACACCTTTTTGCAAATTTTCTGGAAAACTACAAAAATAACTTGAGTCCAGGAAGATATTTATCTCCACCAAGAGTATTTAATTTTTTTCATACAGATACCTGGAACCACAACCACTCAGGAATCACCTTAATTCAATTTCAGCGATTCAAATGATATAAAGCTGAGGAACAGTGTTCTGTAGAGCCCTGTCTGATACTAGTTCATACTTAGCCCTAGGGGTACAGCCTCTCTTGGTGGGTCTAGGGCTCAAATTAATATTCTTTAGCATGGAAAGGATGTCCAAAGTGTTTCTCAGCTTCTCAGCTTCTCTATATTGCTCACTCAATGAACAGCCCCAAATAGGAAAAGTAACCTGAAATATGGGTTAATCTGCCCAGGTTTTTCTCCCCAACAGATCCTAGCAAGATTATTCTTCACTATCTTATGCACAATCTAATGCCTTTAAGCAGGCGATTTCATATTATTTCCGGCTGTTGTATCTGTGTTCATTGGAAGAATTGGTGAATGTTATTTCATTTGCTACAAAGAGAAACAGAAGTTTGCTTGTCCTTTTTTTTTTTGTGATGTTTAGGCAAGTTGCTTATCCTCTCTAAGCCCCACTGTAGTAGGGGAAGAATCCTCTGTAGGAGATGCCCCTTTTACGTCATCTCAAAGTCGTCATCGTTTGTAATGACTCTACTCCAATTGATTATTGTTTACGGGTATAGATTTTTATGTGTAGAATACATAATATAGAAACTTATTTATAGTTACTGATATTATTCAGAAAACATATTCACAAATATTCTAATAAAAACATACATGGATGGATATATATAGATAGATGATAGACATTATAATAAACACATGTGTGAACCAACTAAATATTGGCTAGTAATATCAGTCATTTCAGCATGAGCAAAAAGATTCCATAAAAGAGGCTGATGAGATGGGCATGACTGCTATATCAAGAATGGTTGCTGTATTAGTGTCCCCATCACAAAGATAAAGAAACTGAGATCCAGAATTAAGTGGTTCATAGTTACATGATAAGGAAATAACAGGGCTGAAAATTAGAATGCAGTTTTTATAAACTCTTTCAATGGACCATACTGCACTTTGCAATTATGAACAACAGCCTTCAGTGTGAAAATATCCTGAATTCTTTTCAAGTTGTCCAACATGTTTCAGCAATCATTTTATGCCCTAACAGCCCAATTGGAACTCCAGTTCAGGTATAAGAATATAAATATGGAATCACAAAATTATGCTGAAATTCCTTCTTCTTCATCAGAATTTGTTCCACTCGTTATACATCTAGGGAAATAGAGGCCAGAGGCCATTCAGGGAGTATATAGACACCATTAGATGTTGAGCTGAATGTGTAGTAGATGGTGTAAGGAAACCCAAGTCTAAAGAAAATCCCATTATCAGTGTGTTGGCTTTTCTTTCTTTCTTCCTCATAAAAGTCACCACAATATGAAAATAAAATTGTTATTGAAGCATATCAGTTAAGCAGAAACTGAGTTTAATAGACTTCAAAAGCTCTCAAAGTGCTATATGGTTAAACAAAGTTTATTAAAAGAAGAAACTTAACTGAAAAGATAGCTAAAAACATTCTCAAGCATAAAGAAAATTTTCCCTATTTAATACATTCTTAGCTGTGAAATTATAATAATCTGTGGGCCTTCAAAATGAAACCAAAAATAAATTTCCTGTTTAAGCAAGTAAGTCATAACAAGCACAGTGATGATCAGATATTTGTATTTTTCCATTTGCTGAGAAAACAATCTAATTAACTCAAAGCAGGTGAAATAAGCTAGTATCTTTTCAGAACGAGACTGGACTGTATAGATGAACTACCCTTCATGACTGACTGCTTAGGACCCTCACTTTCTTGTCCTTTCCCCTTCTCTTTACACTTGAGAGGCAGAGAACCTCATAATTTCATTATAGTAAATTAGATGTCACAAACTGTTGTGATCTGCCATCCAAGTTTAGCACCAACATTGCAGGTCTTCTTGCTACTCTCCAAGAAATCAATAACATCTCCCTCTGCAGCAGGATCCTGAGCTCTGATCACTTTTTCATGTTCCAAATGACACAGCATGAGGGAATGGCTAACAGACAAAAAGCAAAGGAGTAAAGAAATATTGAGAGTTCTCAATCCAAGGAGGAGGAATTAAGACCCTGTAAGTGAGTTTTTCATTATGTTCTTTCCTTCTAACTGCCTTTCAGATGAGCATTTAGAGACCTTTATGTTTTTAAAGATCAGAAGCATGCATCTTCAAGATTTCAAATAAGAAAATTTCTGATAAATGGTAATTCATTTTAAAGTACAGTAGCCTATATTTGAAGAGACATATGCCCTTAAGGCCTAGAGAAGTCTTCAGAACATGAGAGCTCTTCTCTGTTGTCCTATAAGCTAAAACATGACAACTTTTGCTATTTGTTTTAGTTTTCCAGGTTGCTACACCAAATGCTACACAATAGGTTGACTTAAACAACAGGAATTTATTGACTCGTCTTCACCCCTTGGTCAGTAATGTTCTGATACTGGTTTGCCACAGTCCTTGGTGTTCCTTGGCTTGCATCTCTGCCTCATGTCTCATGGTTAAGTCCTCTCCTTTCTCTTCAGGTTCCATTGACTTCTGGCTCTATTGACTTCCAGCTTCTGACACTTCTCCGTGGTTTTGTCTCTTTATGCAGGAATTTCTTCTGCTTATAAAGGACTCCAGTAATCCAGATTAAGGCCCACCTTCATTCATTTGGGCCACACCTTAACTAAAATAACATCTTCAAGAGATCTTATCTATAATTGGTTCACATCCACAGGAATGCAGATTCAGATTAAGAACATGTCTAAATTGTGGTACATAATTCAATCTACCAGACTATTATAATCATTGTTTTTATTATGATTTCCAACTCACTGATAAGATAGCTGCAACAAGCAAGCAATCTTCTGAATGATTTCATGGAGATGGGAAAATTTGATTCACCTTCTGTTCTAGTTTGCTAATGCTGCCGGAATGCAAAACACCAGAAATGGACTGGCTTTTATAAAAGGGGTTTATTTGGTTACACAGTTACAGTCTTAAGGCCATAAAGTGTCCAAGGTAACACATCAGCAATCGGGTAGCTTCACTGGAGGATGGCCAATGGTATCCGGAAAACCTCTGTTTAGCTGGGAAGGCATGTGGCTGGTGTCTGCTCCAAAGTTTTGGTTTCAAAACGGCTTTCTTCCAGGACTTTCCTCTCTAGGCTGCAGTTCCTCAAAAATGTCACTCTAGTTGCACTTGGGGTATTTGTCCTCTCTTAGCTTCTCCAGAGCAAGAGTCTGCTTTCAATGGCTGTCTTCCAACTGTCTCTCATCTGTACCACCTGCGCTTTCTTCAAAGTGTCCCTCTTGGCTGTAGCTCCTCTTCAAAAAATCACTCACAGCTGCACTGAGTTCCCTCTGTTATGTCAGCTCATTTATATGGCTCCATTGATCAACTTAGACCCACCCCGAATGGGCGGAGCAACACCTCCATAGAAATTATCCCATCAGAGTCATCACCCACAGCTGGGTGGGGCACATTCCAAAGAAACACTCAAAGAATTACAATCTAATCAACACTGATAATGTCTGCCCACACAAGATTACATCAAAGATAATGGTGTTTGGGGGACACAATATATTCAAACTGGCTCACCTTCGTTACCCACCTTAACCCTCAAAGAATTATCTTGTATCTAGGTAAAGTATGAGAAACAGTATAAATCACAGGTCAGCAAACTACACAGCCTATATACCAAATCTGGCCCACTGCCTATTTTTGTAAGTAAAGTTTTATTGGAACATAGTTATGCCCAGTCATTTATATATTGTCTATGGCTGCTTTTCTGCTGCACCTGCAGAGTTGAGTAGTTAGACAAAGATCAGACGAGCCAAAAGCTTAAAATAAAATATCTTGCTCTTTACAGAAAAAAATTGTAGGTTCCCAGCCCAAGTGATGCTGAGTTTATATATTTCTCCCTATGTGCAACTGAAAAGAGCAAAATCCCACCTCAAGTGACCAAGCTAAGCTCTATCCTAGGGCAGATTTTGCAAAAGAAATACAGTCTGGAGAGCAGGTTAACAGCTCACCAAAAAGCATAGAGGGGGGAGGTGGAAATAGAATTTAAATACGTTGTATTCTAACTATTTACCAAGCACTATGCTTTCTTTACACACTGTATTAGTTTCCTACTGCTTCTCTAATAAATTAACAGAAACTTGGCTTAAAACACTACAAATTTATTATCTTACAGTTCTGGAGGTCAGAATTCTGAATGAGTCTCACAGGATTAAAATCAAGGTGTCACCTGAAACTCAGAGCTAGAGCTTGGCAGATATGAATGTCAGTATTACCTCATACAGTAACTGCTGAAAAAGACTCCAGACCTCAATTAGAGATATGAATGAAGCAGATCTGGTTAGGACTAAGGCAAATCAGACCAAAGGGTAAAGGACGATATTGACTGTGTTTTAAAACTTCAGCTTCTGTGTGAGACCAGTGGAAGAGATGTTTATTTGTTGCAAGACCTATATTTTCTGCAGCACACTATATAATTTAACTTGCACTGTCGGTTTATTCAAACACCATAATTACATGGAACTTTGAATAGAAGTGAGATCTGATATGTTTGTACAGGTTAGTGTGAAATAGTGATCCATCCCAAAGTAATTTGAGCAGAGAATGAGGATATATTTGCAGGGCCCCCCTGGGGAACTGGTGAAGAATGCAGAAATGTTGGACTTCCCCACCTGGGTTGTTATTGGTGTTCTCACAAGCATTGAGGACTGACAGTTTGGTAGGATGAGCCCTCGATCTTGGGGTGTGCCATCATAAAGCTTGTAGCTGCAAAGCAGAGGCTGAGCCTACTTATAATTGTGCCTAAGAGTCTCCCCCCGAGAACCTCTTTGTTGCTCAGATGTGCCCCATCCCCTCCAAGCCCATGAGACAGGTGATCTCACTGCCCTCGGACTCCCAGGGGTATAAATTTCCCTGGCAATGTGGGACATGACTCCCACAGATGAGCCAGGACACAGCATCATGGGGTTGAGAAAAATCTTCTTGACCAAAAGGAGGAGGTGAAATGAAACAAAATAAAGTTTAAGTGGCTGAGAGATTTCAAATGGAGTCGAGAGGTCACTTCAGAGGGCACTGTTATGCACTAAATAGATATCCCTCTTTAGTTTTTAGTGTATTGGAATAGCTAGGAGGAAATACCTGAAACTGTCAAACTGTAACCCAGTAGCCTTGATTCTTGAAGATGACTGCGTAACAATGTAACTTACATGATATGACTGTGATTGTAAAAACCTCGTGGCTCACACTCCCTTTACCCAGTGTGTGGACAGATGAGCAGAAAAATGGGGACAAAAACTAAATGAAAAATAGGGTGGGATGGGGGGGATGGAATGTTTCGGGTGTTCTTTTTTACTTTTATTTTTATTCTTTTTTTGGAGTAAGAAAAATGTTACAAAGTTGATTCTGGTGATGAATGCACAACTATATAATGTGTGAATAGTTGACTGTACACTGTGGATGATTGTCAGGTATGTGAATATATCTCAATAAAACTGTATATAAAAAACCCAGGTGTTAGCAGGTCTGTGTTTCTTCTTGAGGCTCTATGGGAGAATCTGTTTCCTTGCCTTTACCAGGTTGTAGAGGCCAGCTTTCATCTTCAAAGCTAGCAATGCCCTGTCAAGTCGTTCTCATGTTACCTCCCTCTTCCACATTAAAGGACCCTCATGACCACAGTGAGGCCCTTAAGATGACCCAGGATAATTTCCATAGTTTAAGATCAGCTAATTAGCAATATTAATTCCATCTTCAACTTCAATTCCCCTTTGCCATGTAATGTCATATATTAACAGTTCCCAGGATTAAGACATGCATATCTTTTCAGGGCCATTATTCTATCTACCACAAACACATTCTATTATTTAATGTTCCCAGTAATCCTATGAGAGAAATATAATCATTAATATTTTACAGATTAGAAAATAAGGCTCAGAGAGGCTTATTAAATTTTCCAAGTTCACACAGCTACTAAGTGGTAAAGATAAGATTTAAATTCAGTTTTTTTCTGACTTCTAAGATTCTGTTTTTTATATCATACACTGAGCTAGACCATTCCAAGGAGCTCTCAGAAGACATTTTCTCCCTTATAGAATACCACTTAGCCTCTCTGAAAGCACTGGGAGTAAACACCATCATATTTGTATAGAAATGATTTCTCTCCTACTGCCCTGCCACTGCATGAATGTATGTGAGAATACTCAAAAACAGATATACATTAACAATCTTTTCAGACGTTGATTTCCTAATCTCCAGTCTGGACAGACAGACTGAATTTTAAAGAATTCTTTGAAGAAAATTAATTGCTGATTTCTTCAGTGATTACAGGAACTCCTCATTTCTTTTACGGATCAGTATGAAAAGATATGCATGGGCCCCAAAACACAAGACAAGAGTAAATAAATTTCAGGGTGGAAACTACTCTAAAGATATTGACCTAGAAAGCCTTGCCTAAGAGCTTCACCCAGGGAATAAGGGATTATGCTTACCACTAGACACACTGTACAGTTCAACTCATATGATTCTGCTATGACTTGCTTCAGATCAGAATCTAAGCCTAAAAATACAGACACGTCTTTTATTTTTCCAATGAGCTGCTCAAATACATAACTGTCAAAATTTGCAGAAATACCAGTATCTCCCCATTGATAGCCATTTAATTATCTCAGAACTCAACATGCAAACTGCAGAGTCCACTTAGTCTACTGGGGAGGACCATTGCTTCTAAAACTGAAAATTGGATCCACAGTCTGAGGGCCAAGGGCTTTCTGCTAATGTGATATCTTTGCTGATCCAATTTCCACCAATGTCAAATGGTTCTCCACTCCAGGCTCCAAGGTGGTAGTTCTTTTAGTTTATAATCTTGTATTTTACCAAAGATTAGTTGGATCTGAAGGGACCACTTGTCTCAGCCATAAGGGTGTAAAACCAAGTTCTACCTCTTATTCTTCACAGTGATTTCCCCTTGTAGGAACTTTGGGGCCCTTTCTGGTCAGAAGATCTCTTTGACTCCCTTACTCAAGTTGGAAAAATGCCCACCTCAATTCCAGGGAAAAGCTCTGTACCCCAAGTTGTACTGTGAAGGTCTTTATCATGCCATAGAAGGCACCCTGGGCATGGGATTCTAATAGAACCTAAGGATGCCATTTAAATATCTATTCCATATGAGAATTCCCAAGCCTAATGTGTCACCTCCATTTTAGACATGGAAAAGAGTGGTGTAATTATTTATTATATTTCACTCATTTCATAATGTTATTCAGATATTCTCAACTAATTATTTCTTATACTTAGGGAAATGAGGAAAAAAGAGCCCCTTCTCATAATATTAAGGAGAATTAATTAAACAACGGTTAAGAGAGCCAAATGTGATCCTTAGTCTAGTCATGGTTTTCTGTATGCATAGCTGAAGTAAGGAGCATCAACTTAAAAAACCATGGCCAGGGGGAGGGGCAAGATGGTGGCATAGAGAGGTGTGGAATTGAGTTAGTCACCTGGAGCAACTAACAAACAACCAGAAACAACTAATAAATAATCTGAAACAATTCGTGGGGGACAACTGTGACTGTCCACACATCGTACACCAACCTGGATTGGGTGAATGGCTGAGACCACAGCATAAAAACTGTAAGTAAAAACTGCAGAACCATGCCAGGAGCCCCCTCCCCCAATGACAGGCTGAGCTGCAAGACCTCATTGTGGAAGAAAGCAGCATTCCCAAAGCAAGCAAATACCACACAACCTCATTCCAACTGGGGTTTAAGTAATAAATGTGGACTGCTAAATACAAGCTACAAACATAGACAAAGCCCTAACAAGCAGCAAAGTACCCTGAGGTCACTCCCAGGGGAGAGGAGGTGGGGCTGACAGAAAAAAAAATTGATTGAAAAAAAAATACAGAGGCTTTCAGAGACGACTGACCTTAGAGAGCCAAAAAATGCCTGTGCCCTGGGAAAGGGAGCCCAGAAGACTGGGTGCTCTTTATGACTGATGGGCAAAACTGGGGGGCTGTGGAGAAAGCATCAGCTATTTTCAGTTTGCAGTGCTCTGACCCAGACAGGGATGGAGTTAACAGAGTCAGAGAGACAAAGGAGTAATTCGAATGTGGAAGATAACTGCCTAGGGGATGTATCATACCTAAGAGGAAGGAGGTGGGGCCCAGCGCTAGTGCCTGCCCTCACTTCAGAACTCAGATCCCAGGGCCTGGGGGAAAACAGTCAAAACAGAAACAACTTAAGCCAAGAATTAAAGGGGCCACACCTCTTTACATCAGTTGGGAGTGACAGGCTGACAGGCACCACCTGCTGGGCAGGTTAGGAAAAGCACAGCAGCTAGAAGCCTCACAGGAAAGTCTGTCAATCTTCTAAGACACACCCTCAAAGAAACTTGACACTGAATATAGACCCATTCTGAGACCTGAACCCATTATGGTCCGGGAAAATCTGATTGGGGTAACCAAGGAATTCCAATGTCTAGACAACAGAAAACTACAAATTACACTAGGAAGAATGAAGATATGGCCCAGTCAAAGGAACACACTTACACCTCAATTGAGATACAACTGAGCTATTGTTTCACTTTAATGAAACAATTAAAGAGTCAAATAAATATGCTAAATCAATTCAAAAACCAAGTCCATGAGTTCAAGGAAGTTATGGCAAAAGAGATGAAGACTATAAAGAAAACAATGGGTGAACATAAGGTAGAAATTGAAAGTTTGAAAAAACTGGCAGGATCTATGGAAATGAAAGGCACAACACAAGAAGAAAAACACAATGGAGACATACTACACCAGATTTCAAGAGGCAGAGGAAAACATACAGGAACTAGAGAACAAGACATCTGAAATCCTACACACAAAAGAACAGATAGGGAAAAGAATGGAAAAATATGAGCAATGTCTCAGGGAATTGAATGACAACATGAAATGCATGAATGTACATGTCATGGGTGTCCCAGAAGGAGAAGAGAAGGGAAAAGGGGCAGAAGCAATAACAGAGGAAATAAACAATGAAAATTTCCCATCTCTTATGAAAGATATAAAATTACAGATCCAACAAGCACAGCATACCCCAAATAGAACAGATATGAATAGATCTATGCCAAGATATCTAATAATCAGATTATCAAATGTCAAAGACAAAGAGAGAATCCTGAAAGCAACAAGAGAAAAGCGACCCATCACATACAAAGGAAGCTTGATAAGACTATGTGTGAATTTCTCAGTACAAACCATGGAGGCCAGAAGGAAGTGGTGTGATATATTTAATATACTGAAAGAGAAAATTCACCAACCAAGAATCCTATATCTGGCAAAACTGTACCTCAAATATGAGGGAGAGTTTAAAATATTCTCTGACAAACAGACAATGAGAGTGTTTGTGAACAAGATACCTGCGCTACAGGAAATACTAAAGGGAGCAGTACAGACAGACAGGAAAAGACAGGAGTGAGAAGTTTGGAACACAATTTTGGGTGGTGCTAGCACAACAATGTTAAGTACACAAAACAAAGATGACTATGAATATGGTTGAAAGAGGAAGGTTAGGACCATGTGGGACACCAGACGGAAAGAGGAAAGACTGGGACTGAATAACTCAGTGAAACCTAGGGTGCTCAATAATTGTGTTAAAACATACAAATATATTTTTACATCAGAGAGAAGAAATGAATGTCAACTTTGCAAGGTGTTAAAAATGGGGAAAAAATACAATTAATACAAACTAGAGACTATAGTTGACAGAAACATTGTACTATGCTTCCTTTAAGGTAACAAAGGCAGTATACCAAAGCTAAATGCCTATAAGAGGGGGACATAAGGGCAGGGTATGGGACTCTTGGCATTGGTAATGTTGTCTGACTCTTTATTCTACTTTAGTTTAATTCTACTTTCCTTCTGTTGCTTTTTAGCTGTCATTTTTTTTTCTTTCTTTTCTTTTTCTCTCTACCTTGACTCTTCCTCCTGCTTTGTAGATGAAATGGAGATGTCCTTATATAGACAGTGGTGATGGTGATAAATTCATAAATACGTGATTGTACAGGGTACCATTGATTGTTTACTTCAGACAGAGTGTATGGTGGGTGAAATAAAACTGTCTTAAAAAAAACAGGTTGATGAAGAAAATGTGAGGGCACTATACTGATTGAAATAAGTAAGACATAAAAGGACAAATATTATATGGTCTCACTGATATGAACAAATTATAATATATAAACTCATAGACATGAAATATAGGTTACCAGGATATAGAATGAGGCTAAAGAATGGGGAGTGGTTGCTTATTATGAACAGAATATTTAACTAGGTTGAACCTAAGTGTTTGGAAATGGACAGAGGTGACAGTAGCACATTATTGTGAGAATAACTAACAGTGCTGAATGGTGTGTGAATGTGGTGGAAAGGGTAAGCTTAGAGTCACGTATGTCACCAGAAGGAAAGCTGGAGATTAAAATATGGAAACATATGAAACAGTGAAATTTGTGGTGGACAATGTCCATGATTAACTGTACAAATATTAGAAATTTCTTTCATGAACTAGAACAAATGTATGACACTATAACTAGAAGTCAATAATAGAGGGTTATATAGGAAAAAATATACCCATTGCAAACTATGTACTACAGTTAGTAGTATTTTGACATTCTTTCATCAACAGTAACAAATGTACTATACTAATACTATGAGTCAATAATGGAGGGGGGGTGTTAGAGGTATGGGAGGTTTTGAGTTTCCTTTTTCTGTTTTTATTTCTTTTCTGGAGTAATGAAAATATTCTAAAAATTGAAAAAAAATTAATTGTGGTGATGGACGTACAGCTGTGTGATGGTACCGTGGGCAACTGATTGTACATTTTGGATGATTGTATGGTATGTGAACAATCTCAATAAAATTGAATTAAAAAAAAATGTTGCCAAACAGACTAGTCCTATAAATTATTTGGAGGATCTCTAATATCTTATTTTAAAATTTTTATTTTGAAATAACTTTAAACTTACGAAAATGCTTCAGAGTTCCAGTATACCCATCACCCAACTCCCTCTATTGTTAATACTCTGCAGAGCCATAATACAATTATTGAAACCAAGATATTAACATTGAAACAATAAATGAACAAATCTAAAGAGTATTCAAATTTGGCCAACTAGCCCATTAATACCCTTTTGCTGGTCTGGGATCCAATCCAGAATTCCACATCACATTAAGTTGTCATATATCCCTAATCCCAATATAGGACAGTTTTTCAGTATTTCTTTGTCTTTCATGACCTTGACAATTTAAAGAGCACTTCATTTTGTAGAACATCTCTTAGTTTTGGAGTTTGAATGCTTTTTTATTAGATTCATTTTTGGCAAGAATAACACAAAATTGGTATTTTCAGAAGTATTGTGCCCCATCACATTGCATCATATGAGGGAGTATATGATACTAACATGGTTTATTACTGGTGACGTTAAATTTATCACTTCATTATAGCATGTCTCCCAGGTTTCTCCACTGTAAAGATACTATTTTTTCCCATGGAATGAATAAGTATCATGTAGGAAATTACTTTAGGACTATGCAAATATTCTATTACTCCTCACAATTTTGCTCACTAATTTTGGCATCCATCTATGATTCTTGCCTGTAACAATTATTACTGTGGTATGTTGCAAAAGGTTATTTTCTGTTTCCCTCAATCCTTCTACATTTACTAATTGGAACTCTGCTGCAAGAAAAACCTGTCCCTTCTCCCCCATTTATTTATTTATTCCTTTATTTATTTACATGCATATGGGCACATGGATATTCATTTTATTCTATGGGTATAATAAAAAACTACAAGTGTTGCTTAAAGTGTTCCAGGTTTGGCCTTTGGAAATTCCTTCATGTAGACCCCTGTGTTCTTTCAACAGAATCCCGTCATTTTTTCTGAGCACTCCTTTACTTTCTTGCACTACAAAACATTCCAGGCTCATTTCCCTTCTCCAGACTTGGATTTGACAATTTCCTTGCCACTGGAGTGTCACTGATTCTCAGTCCACAGAGCTAGAATATGTAGATCTCTTAGGCAGGCAGGCAGGTAGGTAGATAGGCAGGTAGGTAGATAAATGTATATGTATTACTTAGATATATTACCTACACAAATATACTCATAAATACATGTATGTATATCCCATATATAAAAAAATATGCATTTATACACATATATATGCATATGAATATATATATGCATATACACACATATATATACATACATCTATATATCACTCCCTGTATGCATGTATGTGTATAAGTAGAGCAAGAGGGCAAGAGAGATAATTCATAATAATATTCAATTCCAAATTCCCACAGGGGGTTCATTCTAACCTTCCCTGTCTCCTTCAACCCCACTCCAATTATTCACAAATAGGTACTTATTTGTTCAGTTCTGACAAAGTACTTTCAGATTTATTATCCATAGCCCTGTGGGAAACAAGTTTACTAATTAAAATATAATATTTGGGCAGCTATTTTTATTAATGTCTTTAGCCTCAAAGTATAGAGTCAAAACACTATCTTCCAAAGTGACTCAAGTCATTTTCTTCCCTTTAGTGTGGTTATGTTATTCAATTGGATTAGACTTAATTTGCTACTCCTCATATCTCATAATGGGTCTCTCCCCAGTTAAAATTTTGGTTGATTTAAATTATTTATACTTTGGTATAAGTGGGGCATCTACCATGGTTCAAAGCATCAGAACCAAATAAAGGCACATTCAGAAGTGTGGCTCCTCCCTCATCTCCTCTGCCTTGTTCCCATTTGCCCCTTCCTTTTACAATGTTTCCACCGTCCCTTGTAGATAACCAATCTCATTAGCTGCTGGTTTCTCCTTGTATTTCATTTTGCACAAATGAGCAGTTACACACTTATTTTCTTCTATCTCCTTCACTTTTACACAAAATATATTGTACTATGGATACTCTTTTGCACTTTTCTGCTTTGATTTAACAATATACACTGAAAATAATGTCAGATCACTTCATAGAGATCTTCCTCATTCTTTCTTACAACTGCATTGTATAAATGTACCACAGTTTATTCAAACATTTTCATATATATGGGCATTTCAATCATTTCCAACAATTTGCAATTACAAACAATTCCTAATGAACGATTTTGTGCATTCTTGTTTTCATTTTGTTGAAGTGTACTTTCAGGGCAAATTCCTAGAAGTAGGATTCTTGGGTCAAAAGCTAAGAACATATATTGTTTCACTGGGTGTTGGCAAATTGTCTCCTGAACAGCCATATATGAGAGTGTATGTTTCCCCACAACCTCACCATCTGAATGTGTCAACTTTTTAACTTTTACCACTCTGACAGGTATTTATCTAATTTCTCTAATATTCATGCACTGTCATTTATCTAATTTCTTTAATATTCATGTGAAATGTCTGATGATGCCTTTTTCTCATTTTCCAGTGAGTTTTAGATGCTTGTCCCTCAATTTTAAAAAGTTCTATAAATACTAATATATTAATCCTTTTTCTTGATTATGCTGCAAAAATTTTCAGCCATTGTGAGAGTTATCTTTTGACTATTTTATAGTGCTTTTGCCATGAAAAATTATTTTATTTTTATGTAGTCAAATTTATCTTCCTTTCCTTTTATTGCCTCTGAATTTTGAAACATTGTTAGAAAGTATTTCTCCAAACCAGGGTTAAAAAGGAATTTACTCATGTTTTATTGTAGTACTTGTATGATTACATTTTTACATTTAGATCCCTGATCCATTTGGAGTTTCTTGATGTGAATGGTTTGCAGTATGGATCTAATCTTATCATCTTCCAATGGCTACCCATTCTCTCAGCACCATTTATTCAAGAGTCCACCATTGCCTCAGTGAATGGAGATGCCACTTTTATCATTTACTAAATTGTCATATACATTTGGGCCAATCTCAAGACTTTTAATACTATTTCACTGGCCCATTTGTCCATTCATGTGCCAGTACCACCCTGGTTTGATTATTGTGCCTTAATAGTATGCTTTCATATCTGGTAGGGCTAGGACCCTCAAGGGTTTTGCTCTACAGGGTTTTCTTGTCTATTATTGTATGCTGACTTTCCCAAAAAATTTTTAATATTGATTTTTCTAACTTTGTAAAAAAAAAGTGCATTCGTATTTTTATTGGGTGTATGTTAAATTTATAAAGCAATTGGATACAACTAACATCTTCATGATATTTTATACTGTTCTGGCCAAGAGCCATGCATGTCATGCCATTCATTCAAGTCTATTGTGTCTTTTAGGAGGATTTTAAACATTAATTTGTAAATATGATGCACTTGGTAAGTAGGACTATTGATTTCTATATGCTAATTTTATATCCTTTTACCTAACTAAATTCTTTTATTGTCTTTTAAGTTATTTTTATCATTTATTCTCTAGGACTTTCCAAGATTCCATCATATGTGCAAGTAGAGATATTTTTATTTCTTCCTTACCCATAATTATGCGTCCAATGGATGGCTCTCTCTCATGTAATTGAGTTGGCTGAGAGCTGTAATACAATGTTGTACAGTATCAGAGACAGTGGACATCTTCACAATTTTCCTTATTTTTATGGAAATTCCACTAGAATGCTTTCATTAAGTAAGATACTGGTTTTATGATAAACATTATCTACCTGTCTGTCTATCTATTTTTAAAAAGTATCCCTCAAAGAGATTTTAAGGAGGAAATGACTTTAAATTTTATTGAATACAAATGCTTTCTGTAAGTATCCATAGAGGTACTTAAATTATTTTTACCTTAAATGTATTTATATGGTATATTGCAATTATTAGATTTACTAATACTCAACTAAGCTCTCATTTCTGGAAAAATGCCATTTGGTCATGGTGTATTGTTTTCTTAATGCAGTGTTGGATTCTGTTTTCTAATATGCTACTTAGTATTTTTACATTGATATTTGTGATAGATACTAGATAGTTTTTTTTCTTGCATTGTCTTTATCAAGTTTAAATATAAGAGTTATACCTGTCCACAAAAGGAAATAAGGAGTTTTCTTTCATTTTCAATGTCCTAAAAAATGTATAGCACACTGGGGACACTGTCTTTGAAGGTTTAAAAGAATTCCCCTATAAAGCTAATCTGGGCTAGTGCTATTTGTTTGTTTGTTTGTTTTTGGTGTGTCTGGAGGGGGGTGTTATTAACAACTATCTCCACTTCTATGAAAATTGATTTATTTAAGCTTTTATTTCTAATGAGGTCATTTTGGTAATCTGTATTTTCCTAGGAAATTATCCATTTCATCTAGGTTTTCAAATTTATTGCATTGAAATCTGCAAAGAAGTCTCATGAGTTTTTAAAATTTTTCATTTCAGTAATTTTCTCTTACCATTTCTTTTGTATAGTTGTGCATCATCCTTTTTTGTTGATCAAGTTATCTAATAATTTGCTTATTTTTATAATTTTATAAAAACAGAATTTTGATTTATCAACTAGGTCTTCCATTTTTCTATTATCAACCTCATTAAATTTCACTTTTATATTTCTTCCTTCCTTATACTTTCTTTTAGTTTATTTTGTTGTTCCTTTCCTCAATTTCTGAGTTGGATATTTAATTCATTCATTTTCATTCTTTTGTATTTACTAACAAAATAATTCAGCAATATATTGTTCCGGTTTGTTAATGCCGCTGTTATGCAAATACCAGGAATGGATTGGCTTTTATAAAGGGGGGTTATTTGGCAACAAGTTTACAGTCCTAAGGCCATAAAAGTGTCCAAATTAAGGTATCAACAAGAGGATACCTTCACTGAAGAATAGCCAATGGCATCCAGAACACCTCTGTCAACTGGGAAGGCACGTGGCTGGCATCTGCTAGTCCTAGCTTCTCCAGGGCACACTCTGCTTCATCTCTCACTTAGCATCTCCAAGTGTCCTTCTGTCTGCATCTCCAAACATCTCTCAGCATCAGCAAACATCTGGGTCTCTCCAAAAGTCTCTCTCAGCTTCTCTGAGCTCCTTCTATCTGTGAGCTTTCTTATAGAACTCCAGTGATCTAACTAAGACCCCACCCTGAATGAGTGGGGTCCACATCTCCATGAAAACAATTTAATCAAAGATCTTGCACACAGTTAATTGAGTCATATCTCCATGGAAACACGCAATCAAAAGTTCCACCCAACAAGATTGGGTTAAAAGATCATGGCTCTTTTTGGGGAATATATTATATCCAAAACAGCACATACCTTTTTTCCTTAGATCACTGCATTAATCATATTTCTGAAATATAGTCTTTTTAACATTATTTTAAAAGAAATTCTTTAATTTTAGCTTGGATTTTCCTTTCACTTAAAAATTCCTTAATTGAAATTCCTTCAAGTGGAAGACATATTTTGTATTTTGTTTTTGTTAATAATTTCTAATTTTCTTACATTCTGATCAGACATTGTTGTTTTAATATTTCCTTATAGAAGTTACTGAAGTTTTCTTTAAGACCTAATATATGATTAATTTTGTCTTAACTTTTTTACAACATAAAATATTTCTTTGTTTCTACTCTCATTTCCGTCTTTGTTTTAATCTTAGATCTTCATTTATATATTAAAATGTTCATCAACAGTACTTTTGCTATTTTTGTAGTCACCTCCTGGTTGGATGTAGCTTGTCTGCTAGTAGATCCCTCAAGAAATACTCTTGGGTGAAGTATGTCCTAAGTGTTCATATGTTTTTCTATAGCCTTGATGATTTTAGGACCATTTGACTGGATATAAATTCCTGAGTCATATTTCCTTTTATTATGTAGCTCCATTGTTGCTTTGCTTTGCATATTTTCATAAAGTCAGAGGTCATTCTAATAAAATTATTTTGTCCTTGTTTGATATTTGATCTTTTTGCCTGGAGGCTTTGAAGATCTTGTCTTTGTCATTGAAACCTAGCAGCTTTAATAGGATATGTCTTCAAGGTGATCATTCTGAGTTAATCTTCAGGACATATTGTTGCTTTTACTATTATTATCATTATTCCTGAATAGTTTAAAATATGGTTTACATATTTATGGTTTTAACTATTCATTTTGTTCAATTGTTTTGTTTTTCTACTTCAGGAAAGAAATCCTATACCTGCTTAGGCTGTCATCCATTTCCTGTGCTTTCTCTCTGACCCATTTTACTTCTTTCTTTGTTTCATATTCATTTTCTTGGTCATTTTTCTGCTTTTCTTCAATGCACTTTATTTTATTTTTATTTGAGTTTATTCTCCCTTGTAAACTTAGTACTTTATGATTCAATTCTGAGATAATTTTGCCGTTTTCTTCCCTTGCGTTCCTGATTTTAATCAATTCTTTATTTATTTTTATTCATTTCCATACATGAATTTTAATTTCTTTTTCAAGGTGGTTTCTCATGTCCAAAATGTTTATTTGGAATACATTTAATTCTGTTTGGAGCGCTATATTAACAATATTCTTTAGTTTTTTATTGCTTCATGTAGGGAAGGATTTTCCTTCTATTGTGTTAGATATCATTTTCTGATATTTTGTAATAATAGTATGGGTCTATTCATCTTGTTTCTCTTCATTTTGTGGTATTCAGGTGCTGTTTGTTTGTTTTTTTTTCCAAAATTCTTAGTTTTATGGTAGCCTCATCTGACAATATAGCAAAATGCAGGCACTTCTGTTCATTTTTTTATGTTGGTGGAGGGGCTGTACATCCTCTGATTTTTTGATTCACTTTTGTCTTGTAGGATCCAAAATCTCCTTTTACCATTCAACACTCAACTGACAAAAGGTTTATTTCCTTTCCTTTTTGTTTTTTTTTCTCCCTCAGAAGCTATGGATTTCAAGCACTATATACATTTCAAGTCCTTTCCCTCTAGTTCATGTCCTGCTGTATCACAATACACTTTAGTATTTTTCAAACTTGGGTTTGGCTTGGTCTTTCTGACAGTGGTTTTTTAGATCAAATGTATTCCTATGGTTAGATTCCTTCTCTATTTTGGGCATTTTTTTCTGAGTCTGCCTTCATTAGCCACAAAGTTTTCAGGAGGGGTGGAAGAATAAGATCACACAATGGGATTTGGTGGTTTTTTTCCTTTTACTATTACAATTATATTGAAGTTCGGGCCTTCTCTGTATTTAAGTTATTCTGAGGGAATAGTTTTTGTGTACTTTTTTTTGTTCCGTTCTTGCTGTTCTTGATTGTTTTTGAAGGGAATATTGGGAGACAGGGACCTAGGCAACTGTCATTATCTATAGAAATTGGAAGTTCTTACCTCTAACACTTTTTCATCCATTAGTCTTTTCCACCTTATTATGGTAGCATTATAATGTTGCCAAAATTCCTTTACATAGTAGAAGATAAAGACAAACAATTTAGATTTTGTTCTTGCTTTCCCAAAGCTGAATATCATGGGGCTTGCCCAATTTACTTATCTGGGTCATTTTAATATACCTCAATGTAGTGCTAGTTAAGCTCCAGGGCAAAAAATATGAGAGAACAATGTGTTCAATTGGACATGTCATCAGCACTTACACAGATAATGCTGAATTGCTCAGTTTCCAGTTCTAGCTAGATATAAATGCTGCCATTACTATGTTGAAATTGTTTGCAGTATTGATAGTATGCCTTAGGCTTCCTATAATGCTTTTTCTGTTGAAAGACAACCCCAAATTTCTAAACATAAACATGTATTAGCTACAGTTTAAGTTAGCATTCTCTACAGAATAAACAGGATCCTGAAAGGTGTATCTCCAGGCACCAAATCCCCTCTTTCCACTGCCTATGCATATGAAGCCCTCAACAAATATCTGTTGCTTTTTATGCACTTCCCAAAGATATGTCCTCTTAAAGTAAGGCAATGAATTTTAAAAACATCAGAATGAGATATATAATGTAGAAAAACTTTAGTAAATACAATGCCTTCTCCAAAGATTATGAAGAAAATGTGCAATTTATCATGTGCTATATTTGCAAACTTTACTTGGAAAACTTTCCTCACTGGATAATGAACACATGCTCAATACTGACACGTGTTTGTCAAGTTATTTGTGAGAAAAGTAAAGAAATAAAATAAAAATAAATCAACACATGAAACAAAAGTCTTCCAAATAAAGGAACTGAATATTACATGGAATGACTACTAAGAATATTAAGTAACCAAGTACATGATTACAATCATTATGGAAACAATTGGCATTTTATGTACATTTTAAAAGCTTTTTATAACTAGAAAATCTTAAATGTCCATATCTTAGGGAACTTTCTTATTGCTAGTAGCTGTTCAAAGCTTCGTATCATTCTTGCATTCCTACAACCCTTGTCAATAAGAATTAAGGTATAAAATGCTTTTTTTTAATCCAATAGGTGAAAATAATATGGATATATATTATATAAATAATGTGCATGTATTATATATATGTGTGTATATATATATATACACACACACGGGAACTCAGAAATCATTATATCAGACATATCTGAAGTGTTTTCTAATCTGATATCTGAAAAAAGAACATTAAATTTCATAAAGAGAAATTATTTCTTGAGATGGTTGAGTTACTTTGTGATATTCACATTGTTATACTGGCCCTCATTAGAGGAAACCAGGAGGTGCAAAGAAAACTATTCTTAGCCTGGTTTCCCAGGGAACCAAGGTGCATGGATTTTTCTATGTGTCAGTCTGTTTCTATCAAAACCATTTGCTCTCCTGGGCACAAACCAAAGTTAGATAAAATTGGGAAAAGGAAGTCAAAACCAAGCAGATATGCATGAATTTAACATATCTCATAATCATTAAATGATATCAGTGACTAGCTTTCTCTTTTCATGGCTTAAAATTATTCATTGGCTAAGGCTTTGACTAGGGTTGCTGCTGCGGCTTGGAGCTATGTACAAAATCACATTCTTAAACTTAATCCATTCCTGTGGGTATGAACCCATTTTAAATAAGACCTTTTGATGAGGTTACTTCAGTTAGGGTGTAGCCCACCTGGCTCAGGAGGGGTCTTAAGGATTCTTTATAGGGAAGGCCACAGAGAAAGAGATAGCCAGAGGAAGCAGCCAGAAGCTGAAAGGCAACAGAACACAGAATAACAAGGAGAAGCCAGGAGAGTCCACCATTTGCATTGCCATTTCACAGAAAAACCAAGGACCTGAGATGATCAGTAGCTAGCCCAGAACCCTAGAGTCTTCTGGAAAAAAGCATCACCTTGATAATGCCTTGGTTTTGGACCTTCCCTAGCCTCAAAACTGTGAGCCAATAAATTCCTGTTGTTTGAGCCAACCCATTGCATGGTATTTGATTTGGCAGCCAGGAAACTAAAACAGTTGCAGACTATAGCCATGGTGGTTGTATAGTGCACTCTTCCAGGAGGGTATTCACAAATTCCTTAAGGTAAGTGGTGTCCATGGAGTTGTGCAGCACATAACCTGCCCAATCCCATATGCAGTGGGCCTATAATCTGATAGTATCATCCAGTGGAACTGATGTATGCCATGGGAATTGCCACAACATCACAAAAGCAGCTCACCCAAAAACTAAGAGAAAAAAATAAGAGAGAAATCAGTTAATTTCAGACATCTCTGAATAAGAAATTAAATGCTCAAAACCAAAATTATGCATTTTTTAAAGAGCCAAATACACAATATAATTGTAAGTTTATCTTATAAACCAATTTGGGGTATTCTTCAATTAATTTATCCATTATATTTAATATTTATAGCAAATGATTTTCAAAATATGTTCATTCCTACATTTGTTTAACAAACATCAATTGAGCCTTTACCATGTGTACTAGTATAATCTGTAACATGTACAATCAAAAACAAACTTTGTTTCTGACAGCATTCTGTCTCCCTATATTGGAGGCTGAGAATACTAGACGTTCTCTCATTCCAAAACTGTAATAACAATATTTTATTCTAGAAATAATAGCCAATTAAATATACACTGGATACAATGGGAAATTAGTGTGGCCTAAAAACTGGAAGTATTTTATTTTTGTCTTGTTTTGTTTTGTTGTTGTTCATAAGTATACAGATCTCATCCAACACTAACTAGTGTAGGTAGTGAGTATATATATCTCTATAGTAGAATATTAAGAGCTTTTAGAGAACAAGATGGGAAAAACAAGGAAAAAAGAAGATCATAAGTCCTAATGCTGAGACCAGAAGAGGTGGCCTAGAAGGGCAAAACTTAACTAGAAACTTGAAATGGCAATTCCCTTGTGGAAAAAAAGGAGAATATAAAAACCCAACGCTATCTCAAGATATACTACACAGTTGGGAAAGGGAATAAGCCTGAAGTAACAAAATTCACATAAAATTTAGACATACAGTCTGGTTTATTGAAGGAAAATGTGTAAAATTACAGGATAGATGAAAGATGATTAGGGGCCCACAGGATCAAGGAAATGTATGAAGTTTTGGGTAATAGAGGGAGAGATCTCATAATATATGTGTTTGCGCTGGCTAAATAAAAGTCAAAAGGGATGTTTGATTATTTTTGTGATTGTAGTATCCAAGTAGTCATTTAGGGACTAATGAGATACCATCAAAGACTCATAAATCGTGCAGACTTGTGAAATTCAAGAGATCATTTTCTCTATTTACTACATGTACAAAGAACAAGTAGAAGGTGAACTGGAGCATGTAATAAAAGCTTGCACAGAACTGTAAAGTCTTTCCAAGTTGTTGAAACAGACAAAGCTGAAAGAGGACTGCACACAGGAGACATGCTGGTCAGCCACCCAAAAGGATGACAACTGTGGGATCAAGACCTGGATTCATCAAGGAACAAAACCCAGAAGAAAACTTTTTCATCAGGGTACCCAGATGGTACCTAGATATCCATCCTGTTTCCAAATTTTGAGATATTTGGAAATACTCAGATATTCAACCAAATGTTTCAAATTGTGATTATGACAATTATCTATAAAAACTCTTCTGATGTCTCTAGTTTGTCACCAAATACCAGACTTCTGTAGGGTACAGCCCTTCTGAAAAGCAGTTTGGAATTACTATAAAACAGTAAACATGTAACTTTATGGCCCAGCAATTGCACTCCTGGACATTTATTCCAGAGATATGAAAACTTAGGCTAACACAAAATGCTGTACCTGAATGTTCATAGCAGCTTTATGTTAACTTTTCAAAACTAATTTGTGTACCTAACAAATGTTATATAAGCTTTTGCTATTATTTTCATTTTTTACTTCTTTTCAGAGAGATAATAGATATGTATTTATAGCTAAAACATTTTAAATCTTTTTGTAAAGCAAAATTGCTTCAACTTCTGAATAGTTACGTTGAAGTTTAGGGAACTCAGGAATTAATATCTCTGGTTAAAAAAAGGAACATTCATTTGAATTTCAGCAATTCTACATTTTTGTTTCCTATCTTTTGTTGAAGTAAAATCAAACTTAATGCATTATACAATAGCATAAGTACTACGGTACCATTTTATAAACTTAACAGTTTTCATATCTGTTTATAATCATCTGGAATGATGTTCACCAGGTGGTACTTCCATATCATGTGTACAAAATTTAAAAAGTGGGCAATGTATATTATTTAAGATAATATTTAGTAATTTGGATCTCTTTCTATGAGAAATGCAAATGAAATTTAGGTTGCTTATGAGATAGTAATATAATTAAATCCATAGACGTTAATCCATTTTGTTGAGTTATAATTTAAATGCAATGAAATGTGCCCATTTTAAAAGGGTACAGTTGATTGAGATTTCAAAATTATTTACCATCTTCCTTTCTATTGTGAATCGTTATTCCATTTTTTTTGGGGGGGGTGAGAATTTTTTATTAATTTAACATAAATTTTAGTTACATTTTTAATTTAATTTTTAATATTTAACATTTGTACATTTACAGAAAAATCATGCAGAAAGTAGAGTTCCCACATTACACCTCCCAACACCCAGTTTTCTCTATTATATTAACATGTGCATTAGTGTGGTAACTTTGTTGTGTTAATCATGACATTTGAATTCACTGTTATAAATTCTATTGGTTTTCTTTGTAAATTTTTATTCTGGTAACACCCTTGTTCAGGTGACCTTCTGCCAGCATTCCAGCATCATGTCCTAAAGGTCTTCTTACATCCTTGTCCCTCAGTAGTAATATGTGGTCAGATCCTCTGCTCTCCCAGCCCATTACATAATTGAAGCAGACTCAATGGGTTTACAGAAATTATTTATCTAGAGTATCCATCCAGCTGCCTTTAAAATGGTTAAGATCTGCATGGTTGCTGTCATGAAAAGTCCTTGAAGCCTTCAGGCAAATGAACTGTCTGCCTGTGATCTTCCCCTAAAGGCCAATTCCAAATCCTTTCTTTCTAAACTATCCAGTGCATTGCAGCCAGTGTCTACACCTTTAAAAGGTCTCCACAATCTGCACCCAAGAAAGCTGTCAGTAGATAAAGACGTGTAGTGGAGCAAATACAAAGCTTATCCAGAAGGGTCAGACTCTGGTCCACCATTACCTCTGGTTTAGTAATGGTGCCCATGCCTAGGCTAGAGTGAGGCTTGTTTATAGGACCTAAGAAGCTGTTCTCATCCCTCTTTGGCACATAACTGTCCAAAACATCCCATGAAAGGCCACTTTCCATCCATGCCTAGATCTGTCCCATAAGCATGAGATGCCCAGCCTCCAATTATTCCAATTTTATGGATATAAAACAAACTGCATATCTATTCACCTGCTGATGGATATTTGGGGTGTTTCCAGTTTGGGGCTAGGATGAACATAAGTTTAGAACTCTCTGTATGGGACTATATTTTCATATACTTGAGTAAATACATAGAAATGCAACTGCCAGTTTACATGATGTGTGTTTAACTTTATAAGAAACTGTCCAACCATTTTCCAAAGAAATTGCATCATTTTACATCACCACCTGCAAAATATAAAAGTTCCAGTTGTTCCATATCCTTCCTAAGTGTGATTATATTAGTCCTTTCAATTTAAACCATTCTAGTGGGTATGTATTTTATTTTAGTTTAGGTCACATTTCTCTGATGACTAATGATGTTGAGAAACTTTTAATGAATTATTGAGATCTGTTTATCATTTTTGTAAAGCTATGCTACAATCTTTTGGGATGTTTGCCTTCTTATTATTAATTTGTAGGAGTTCTTTATATATTCTGAGTACAATTCTTTGTCAGACAAATGTATTGCAAATATTTTCTCAAGTATGTGTCTTTGCATCTTCTGAATGGTATTTTTCAAAAAGCAGAAATTTGGGCATCAAGATGACGGAATCGGAAGATTCAGGGCTGCTCCTCCACAGAAGCTTTGAACAACCAGCAAGAAGAAACAGAAATATTTTTCTCACAGCTCCAGAAAACAGTTAAATGACTGCAGTAACAGGGAAAGTGCCAAAACAAGAAAAGGCAGCTTAAAAGCAGTAGGATCTCATGGTGCTGTCACTGTCCCCTACCCTACACTCTCTCCAGGTCAGATTGGGGCCAGTCCGTGCTACCAGTGTGGGTCCCTGGTCCTAGTTCAAGAGAGAGCAGATCAGCCCTTGTATGTATACTGGGAGCATTTATGTCTGGGCCATTCTGGCTGGTGTCGGCATAAGGAACTGAGCCAGACCACTCATTACAGGCTTGCCATCCCAGAGCTCGTCCTGAATGTAGAAGGCAACTCACAGAGCTCACCTACAGAGCACTGTGGGAGAGCAGTCAATTCATGGCTGCCTGGAGCAAGGGATTGCTGGCTATAGGACACAGAGAGCAGTGCCCAGGACTGTAAGGAAACTGATTCTTAGGGAAGAGGGGACATTCATATCTGTGTAAATGGGGGAATTCCTAGGGCCATATGTGCATGCAGAAAGGAGCAGGGAGGCCTCTGTGCCTTGGCCTCAAACTATCTTCAAAACTCATTGTATCGATAAACTCTGGAGGAGAGCACTCACACAGATCAATCTGCAAAGACTGGGAAAGAAGTGGGGTTTTTTCCTTTTTTTTTTTTTTTTGTTTTGTAATCTCCTGACATTCAAGGGAAGCTCTGTCATAACACTAGCCAGATACAAATGTAAGGTATAGGTGCCAAAGAGTCTAAATTTCAGTGATTACACACTAAAATACAAAAATGGCCAGGTTTCAACAAAAGATTACAAAACCTATAAGAAACCGGAAGTGATGGCCCAGGCAAAGGAAAAGATTAAAGCATTAGAAACCATCAATGAGTAGGATCAGACCTTGGACATTCCACAGACTTTTAAAAATTGTTCTAATTATGGTCAAGGAGCTAAAGGAAAACAGAGACAAAGAGCTAAAGGAAATCTGTTAAATGATAGATGAACACAAACAGAATATCAATTGACTTATTTACTTACCTTTGTTAAGGCATGTTTAAGCAGCCTTCGTAAGTGCTAGTTTAGCCCTCCTACCTAGGCAGAACCTCATTTGGGCTCTACTGAATGCTCCAGACATTTAAAAATGATTATCTATTCTAGCTAGATTGAACTCTAAAATCTCCCAGCCCTGTATGGGCTCTGGAAATTTTTCGACTTTGATTACTCTGGTTGTTCTTTGTACAGTAACCAACTCAAGGAAACTCCATATAGAATTGAAGAACTTCATTATTTGCTTGTGATTTCCTTTACTGTACCATTGTCTAGAAATTGCCTCCAGGCTGAAATCTGGAGTCATCAAAAGGATAACCTTGTTCCCTTATATCAAGGATTGCAGTCCTGTGCTTCCTACTGTCCCATGACTGAGAGCATCATTTTCATATATTTTGTCCAGTTTTCTAGTTGTTTGCCATAGGAAGTAAGTATCAGTTGCTCCATGATGGCTGGACCACATCTCTATTTTATAATGTCATTTGCAGCAGTTTGAAGGATGAATTGGAGCAAAGAGAAGCCAGTGGTGGATTTAACAAGGTAGAAAAAGCTAACTGTGTATAGAAGGAAAAAAAATGAGCATTTGATTCAGTAGGGTAGTGCGGATAGAGAAAAGTAGAGAGTGCCAAGACAATTTCAAAAAGAAATGAAGCTTTCTTGTAGAGGGTTATGACTAATTTCTAAAACTTTGATTTTTGCAATCATATCATTCTTCTCCATTAAATATAACCACCATGTATGTACAGAATATGTGTATTTAAAATGTATGGTTTATCATGTTTATTTATGACATACATTCATTTT
The DNA here is from genome assembly GCF_015220235.1 of Choloepus didactylus. NCBI lineage: Eukaryota > Metazoa > Chordata > Mammalia > Pilosa > Megalonychidae > Choloepus > Choloepus didactylus. Next base: position 61,309,387 of record NC_051321.1, on the reverse strand, counting down.
CTGTGCCTACCTCAATCAGTACACTTAAAAACAGTAAGCCCCTAGAAAACAGGAATCATGTCTTTATAGTGTTCCTTGTAGAAGGATTTTTTGAAAACTTTCTTTATATATCTACATAGAATAAAGTTATTCATTTCTGGATAATTAAAGTCTCACCCGATTATTTGCATGAATAGAGGGGAGCAGTGACACAAATAATACAACAGAGCAGATAACTCAGTCAGCCTTTATATATGATTTTTTCAAAGCTTGATATGATTCCATTGGCAAAGGACTGTTACCCTTCTAATTATCTTCCACTTAATTCATATTCCCTGAACATACATTGGGTTCAATTAAATAAACCATTTAAGCATGAAGCTATTGTATATATGAAATAATTATATTTTTAAGAATACATATGAATGTTTATATGTGAGTATAAATACATGTGTATATACACCCAGGCACACATATAAACACATTAGTGGAGGAAACAAAACGTGAATAAATAAATAACTATAAGAGTGTTAGAGCTATAATCTAGCCACATTGTAGATACTACAGAAGCCAAAAATAGAGGTTTAATGCAAATATAGGATGATATTTGAGCCAGCCTTCAAAGAACCACAGGAGAAAAAGTGTAGAGAAAGGATGATTCCAGATAGAGAGAAGAGAGTCTCTAAAGAGGGAGACTGACCCAGCAGCATAGGCTGCTTGTATCCTTTGGTGGTGTGATGGTTAGGTTCATGTGTCAACTTGGCCAGGTGATGGTGTCCAGGTGTCTGGTCAAGCAAGCACTGGCCTAACAGTTACTGCAAGGACATTTGTGGCTGGTTATTATATCATCAGTCAGTTGACTGCAGCTGTGACTGATTGTATCAATGAAGGGTGTGTCTTCCACAATGAGAGAATTCAATAAGCTGGATTTAATTCAATCAGTTAAAGATTTTTAAGCAAGAAAATTAGAGGGCCTTCACTTCTTCTTTGGCTAGCCAGCAAAGCATTTCCTGAGGAGTTCATCAAACACCTTCATTGGAGTTGCCAGTTTGCTGCCTGAGGAGTTCATTGAACACCTTCATTGGAGCTGCCAGTTCGCTGCCTGCCCTACAGAATTTGGACTCGTGCATACCCACAGTTGCATAAGACACTTTCATAAAATATTATATTTATAGATAACTCTTGTTGATTCTGTTTCCCTAGAGAACCCTAACTAATTCAGTAGGTTCACTGTCTTCTCCTGCATCGCTATCAGTGTGGTCTTTCTGAAGGTTTTCTTACCAGTTTGAAACCAATGAGACACAGACATTTACAGAGAACTGCAACTACATTAGAAATTTCTACTTTTAAATAAAAAGTTTTAACAGCCACTCAATTAAAAATGCAAGAAGAATTAAATGTCATTTTTATAATGAGTAATCATCATTATTATCATTATTATCATTATCATCATTAACATTTATTAAGCACTTACTTTGTGGTGTGTACCTGTAATTAACTCATTTAATCCTCACAATCTCCCAAACAGGAAAAAATAAAATAAAAAGAAAACACCCCTTCTGTAGAAACCAATAGTCATTACTGATTCTTTATTCTTGTCCACATAGCCCAAGGTACTTACCTGGAATCTGGATGAAAATAGAGCTCAAAAAGTAGCCCCTGCTCCCCTCCATACATAGACACAGACACATGGCCCCCACCCAATCGAACAGACACACATATATATAGTTACTCTGCTACAGTGGAGACTGTAAAGCATGATCCAGATCCTCCATCACCCTGAGCACTGTTGGGAGTGCTTAAGGCTCCTCTGCACACTGTACTTCCTCTAGGCTAAAGAGGGGAGCATTGTCCAAGGTCACACATCCTTGCTAAAGGTCACACTTCTGATGACTGGCCATTACTGGAGTATCAAGATCCAAACATTTTGCTCCAATATGAAACTACTCTGGAGGACCATTCCAGCTCCAAAGTTCCTTGTAGAATCATGGAAGCATCCAAACCATTTGTTGTGACTGCATCACAGCCCAACTTCTCCACCTTTCCCTCAACCCCACTCCCCAGCAAGTGTTGATTCTCCAAAGCTCCCTTATGCAAATATCTGAAACAGTGTCTACTTTCAGGATAAACTCAACGGTGACATTAATCCTGACCCATCATCGTCTACCAGCTCAACTCATGAATAGCCACTTGTCCTGGTCTAGCAACAACGTGGTAGCAAACCCTGTGTAGACTCTGCCCAGGCACTGATGAAGCAAACTGACAGCACAGAGATACACGCCATCAGTGCCTCACTACATGCCTGTGCCCTTTAACAAATTGCTATTCATTTATCACAGAACAGAATATTTGAAAATTTCCATGCCTCTTTTGGGTACACCTTAGAGTATTAATGGAAGTTGCAAAAATAAAAAGGTACTTTTGCAGGAAAAGGCAGCACCATATCTTTTTTGTGCTTTTGTAGAGAGAGAGATGGGAGAGGAAAGTAAATTTTCATAAGGAATAAGTACATTTTTTTTTCAATTCAGTTAAAAATAGATGAAAATGGGTAAGTTAAGAGTAGATTGTTAATCCCTATAAATATTTCTCAGGTCTTCCTGGTTTCAGAATAAATCAATATGTAAAAAGTGATTATTGTGTTGTCCCTTTTTAGGTAGCCTTATTCTCTGGTTTTAAGAATGCACTTGAAGATTAGATGTACTGTTCTTATGCTCTTTGTTTTCTAAATAGGTATTTTTAGAGGCCATTGGTTTGATTCAGCTGGCAGCCACTGCGATCATATTTTCCCCTAAAAGTTTTTTTATATTTTTATATTTTTCCCCTAAAAGATTTCTTAAATACTTTCATGTTAAGTTTTTTGAGCAAAAGCTATTGCAAATGATATTAACTAGAAGATTTTATCAAATATTTTTTTATAGTGGCATTACATATGGTAGTATGAAAATAGGATTTAAGCAAATAAAAGAAGTTTGCCAGGTATCAGAAAAGATTAATTTAATTTTCTCGGGATATTTTGTGGACTCCATTACTTAAAGTCAAAATAGTCAGTATGAGAGCTTTAGGTAAATGAAACTTCTGAGTTTTTAAGATCATTATTATACTGATCACTATTATTATTATTGTATTTTAGAGATATGCCCTAGGTTAATCCATAGAAACAGTCAAGGGAAATTTCCCTTCTCTTTTTTATTTTTTTTATAGTGAGAAGTTACTTTATTTATTATTCTGTGCTGATGGATTCTTACGGGACTTCCATGCCTTAAGCTTAAGGTTTCTGTAGGCCTGAGGATTCCTCTTCTGAAACGGCAATATCAGATTTTCCACAGTGGTCTTACTAAATCCAAAATGTTTTTTTTACCAAGTTGACAGATACAATTAGAGTCTAAGACCAGCAGGCATAGTCAGAAAATAATGAATTCACAGTGAGACTAATCAAAAGCTACTAGCATTTTCTCTTTTCTTCCTCATCATAAAAACTAAGAACAGGGAAATAAAAACATGAGTAACAAATGACCTTTCCAGAGTCCAAAATGAAAATGGCCTTTTGACTTCTCCAGTAATGAAATCCAAATGCAATGTGAAAAGAATAAATGGATCACTCAGCATATTGGTTTAATCCATTTTAGAAATGAAGGTCTTGCTCACTTGCAAGGTAAAAGAACTGGGCTCTAACCATTTCAATCAGCAGTCTTTGTAGAACCCATCAACCACACAAGAAATAATGGACATGTCAGATATTTTCTCGCTTAGTCAATCATACCTTTTATAAATGAAACACAGCTAATAACCACAACCAAGAGTGTATATTCTGATGCTGCTACTGGTTCACTAGTTGAGTTTTACTTTGGAATATTTCCCCAACTCCAGGATTCCCCTGTACCAGTGGCCATCTCGCCATCCTCCCATTAACTAAATCACCCTCTTAAACTTTCGGAATTTATTTCTAAAATTTTCACCTAGATATTAATAAAGCCTTGTAGAACAGAGCTGAAAAATATCCTGGAGAACATACCATCCAGAGATTTTAAATTGTGATCTATTGACATGCGAGCAGGCACCTTGAAACCATGTTCTTGTTTTAATAAAAGCATTTTATTTTATATGTTTTATACATTGATATACCAACTATCATAAGAAAAGCAACTTATTTTCTATATACAGTGGCCCTAACTTCTTCCTGAAGAGTCAGCAACTTCTTGCATATTTGTTCCCTGGGCACTCAGTTCACAACCTTATTAAATCACTTGCAATCTGACACTACAATTTATCTCTTCTATGGACACCTGAGCTCCTCAAGGGCAGACACTATTTTATTTATCCCTATAACTTTAATACCACAGCGTTTGCACATTCCAAATGCTGAATACATGTGTATTATTGTTACAGTAATGACTTAAGGCAGCATTCCCAAAATGTATTCCCAGAACTAGCCTGCCAAATATTCCTACAAGAAGGGTTCCATGGTTAAATAAATTTTGGCAATACTGTATGCCATAAACCCTCACAGAAATTTGTGATTAGAGTATTAGTATATGAGATGCTCAACATGTCCTGGGCTATGAAAATTGTTTTATTTAAACTTGTTTGCAATTGTCTCTAATTTATTTAAACTTCAATACTAATATTCCATGAGATCAAGGCTTTTATCATCTTTGGGGGGGGTTGCTATTTTGTTTTGCAGAAGCAATTTGCGAAAGACCACACTTAACTGAAGGAAATAGCTCTCTCACTCAGTCATTCATTTAGTCAGCCATCATTTGCTGGGTGCTTATTCCATACCAGGCATGGCTCCCACCTTCTAAGGGTGTATAATCTAGTAAATGGAAACAGGTAAAATTTTAAAAACACAATGAAGTGTAAAATGTACTTTATTAAAAATGAATCAACTAGAGAGGAACTGGATGTGGTACCAGCCCTGGAGCAGTTCCCAGTCTGCTGGGGTGAATATGGCCTGAGTCACAGATCCCTAGTTCCCAGCAGTGGTGCTAGGATAGAGTCCATGTCTAGGAATCACGGACACCTGGATTCAAATTCTGACCTTCCAGGTGTGTTTTTGGGGTATGTCAATAATCAATATTCATTTATCACTGCCTTTATCTTTGTAATGGGCTGTGTCTTCCTAGTGAGAGGCACACTCAAGTTTCCTCCCAGACACTGGGCAAAAAAGAGGCATCATTAGGCTCTACCTGGCTGGAATGCAATTATGTACCTAGTTTCTGACTCGGGAAAAATTCACATGGTAAATGACAAAGTGTAAAACAGTTAAATTCTCCTCAAATTAAAAAATAAAAGTGAATCAAAGGTATACTGAGGGTAGAATTTGAACATAATTTAACTAATTCTAAATCATCTGATGGCTATTAAAAATTGAGCAATTTCTTGAACAAAACAGACTAGACTGATGGTCCTCATTAAGGGTCTGTGTATGCACTGCTGCAGAAACTGAGGGATTGGGACTTAGGGATATTGATAGAGGAGTTTGCCAACTGATGTTTAAAACATTAAGAAAAAAAGAAGCAAAACAGAAGCAAGGACCCAGCTTGCACATATGCAGTCAGCTCTTCCACACATATTCCCCCGGAGCTGCATGCCTCCACCCGTGTTTCTTTTCCCGATTTCTTCCCTGAAAGTCAGCCATTTTCCCCGGTTCACTGAAGCCTCAGAACTCGACAGCACAGGCCCAGAGACCAAATGGCACATCTGGTGATCACAAGGGAAGAAACCCTGAATTTCAAGCCATCACACTATTCAAAAAGGCAGGTATCTCCTGTTCCTGCTCAGGAACACAGAATTGGTTCCAGAAATACTTTAATATGGTAGAAAAGATTTCACCAAACATGGTCACCTTGGTTTTGTCATTATAAAACCATATAAATCTCAGTTTCGTTTGTGCCAAAGCAACTTATAAGGGAAAATTTATATTTTATACAAATATATAAAGATCATATATAAAATATAATACATATAATATATATATTTCATTATAATGAGATACTGAAATTAAAGTCATGTTGTCCCTTCAGATATTTTTTTAAGCCCAAGTCATTTATCAAACCCGATCCCAGAGCAAAAGCTTTGACGTTGGATAACTTGCTGATTCTTTGGCTTAAGTATTTTAAGATTGCTTCCATATGCATTTAGTGCTTCCACTGGAAAACATTTCCTAAATACTACCCTGAAGGAGAGGCACCATGCCACACACTGGGAACACCAGCAGAAATGACACAAACCTGGGCCAAGTTCCTGTCCAGAGCTCACAGTCAGGTGGGAGACAGCCTCAGTCATAACCGTATCTGGTAATGTACAGAGATACAAACAATCCCAAATAAGTGACATCAAGGCTGAATATTGAAGGATAAGGAATAGCTAAAGAATTTGAAATTTATAGAGGCTTCGTCTTTGACAACGAACTATAGGAAACATCATATTTTTCCTTTCCATAGAGCTACTCTAATATGAATCTCTGCTTTATTTTTTACTCCATTGTGAATTCATTTAATTCCCTTGCATTCTTGTGTCACCACAGGAACTGTTCTATGTTGGCATATTGGCATGCTTGTCTATCTTCAGCATTTAGTTTATTTCATTCTATTTTGACTTCACTTTTCTTGAACACCATGTGGTTCCAATAAACAAATACAGCTCCTTAAGTGTTTCTGACAGGTTCGACATGATTAAATCAACTTTTGGAAATGCTTTAAGACAAGTTATATGCTTTTTAGAAAAAAGTTTCAGGCTTTATAAGTTGAGCAAGAAAATGTTGTGAAAAGGAGGTCTAATACGAGGTTAGATTTTGTCCACCTTAAGGAAAAACGTAAACCAAGAAAATGGTAATTTTTTTAAATCTAAGGAGTAATTACACTGAGCATCAGGTACATAGAAATTTTAATATATTTTAATTGCATAGGCTTTACAATCTTAAGTTGAATAAAACTTTCTTTTAAAATATGGGTCAACAAATAAAAAGAATGAGAAATCTTAAAAAATCATTATATTCTCATTGCCCTGAGATCACCACCATGAACATTTTGGAGTATGTTTTTGCAGACATTTTCTATGCATTTACTTATTCACATAGATATGTTTTTACAAAAATGGGTTCATATTGTGCAAAGTGTTTTGTAACCTACTTTTTTCATTTAACAATGGACCATGAACATCTTTCCCTATCAATAAATATATTTCTAATCCATCATTTTAAATACATGCATTAGTTATGTAACCAGTACACTATTCTTCAATAATACAGTAATTTGCTATTAGAAACCATACTTCAATAAAAAGTTTTATAGCAATTTATTTGCATTTAATTTCAATATCTTAACTGATATAAGTTCCTAGTGGAAAGGCTCAAAAGTATATATGCATTTTTAAGATTTTTTGAGCCATAGTGCCAACTTTTTCATCGGAAAAGTTTTCTCAACATAAACACCCTTCAATAGGATAAAATAGTGCCCATTTCTCCTTACGTTTGCCAACACTGAATTTTAGCTCTTTTTATTTTGTCAATCTGATAAGCAACAATATTTTATTATTCTAATTTGCATTTCTTTGAGTACCATTTAGGTTGAATACATTTTTTTTTAGTTTATTAAATATAGATTTTGTTTTCTGTAAGGTAGATATCTATTCATGTCTGTGTTAGTCAGGGTTCCCTGAAGAAGTAACAGGATTATCAGGATATCTATCTATCTATCTATCTATCTATCTATCTATGGTTTATTATAAGGAATTGGCTCATGCAACTGTAGGGGCTGGCAAGTCCAAACTCCATAGGGTAGCCACAAGCTGGAAACTCTAATAGAGGTGATGTTGAAGTCCTTAGTCCAGATTCCTCAGGGAAAGGTACCTGGTTGGCTAGAAATTCTGGCAAGAACCAATGCTGAAGTTGAAGCACAAATTCTTCTTCTGTCCTTTGAAACCCTCAGTTCTGGCTTTTAAGACCTCCAACTCATTGGATGAGGCAGCTACCTACATTGCTGAGGGCAATCTCCTTTGTTAATTGTAAATGCAATCAACTGATTGTAGATGTAGTCAACTGATTGTAGATGTATATCCCATCCACAAAACACCCTCACAGTAACTAACAGGCCAGTGGATACTATAACCAAGATAAGCTGACACATGATATTAACCACCACAATGTCCTTTGCAACTGTCTTCTAAAATGTTATATACTTTTAGAGTAGTTATATACTTTATAAATTTCAGCAATAAAATATTGTACCAAAGGAGTTTAAGTTACCATGTTCATTATGCTTTTTTTATATATGATATTAAATGGGACTTTTGAATGAGTTTTTTCTATTCCTTCCTGAGCTGTGATGGCAAGGCAGGAGGAAGAAAGGGAAGTTATGTCATGTTTTGTTTGGTTTTCCATCTGTATGTATTGATTTATTGCACAAGGATTTCTATACTCTACCAACAACAGAAGCTATACACTTAGAGTAAGGAGTATAATGCTTTAATAGTAGTTGATTTTAAACACAGCCATTTTCTTCTTAATGTCTGTAAACTTGTGTACAAGTTTTGGTTGTACCCATGTAACCAAATTAGGGTTTAGTTAGCTTATGTTTGTTTATAATGCACAAACCATAGCCCTCTCAATCTAAATTCAGGGCTAATGAGTAATTTCTAAAATTTTCACTAAGACATTTTCTTTCTTTGGTTACAACAATTTAAAAAGTTATAGTGATTGTATATTTTAAACTTTTGAATACACCCAAAATTTATTAAAAAGTTGCAAGTACAGTACACACTATTTTTTCCTAAACTATGAGTTAGCCCATCGTCTCTAAATACTTTAGTGTCTCTTTCCTACAAACAAGAGCATTTTTCTACTTAACAACAATATAACCACCAAAGTCAGGAAATTAACACTGACACTATACTCTAAGCTTCAGCCCTAATTCAACTTCCATCAACTATCCCAATAATGGCCTTTATAGCAGAGTAATCCTGTTCAGAGTCATACATCACATTTAAGTTTTCATCTCTCTCTCTAGTTTTCTACCTTTCCTGGACATTTATGATCTTGAAACTTTTGAAGATCAAAGATCAGTTATGTTGTAAAATGTATGTCAATTTGAGTTTGTCTTATTTTTTCCTTATGATTCATTTTAGCATAGGCACCTTTGGCAGGTATATCTCAGGGTTGCTGCTATGTTCTTCTTGTTGCATCCTATCAGGTGGAGCTTGCTTTTTCTTTTTAATTTAATTTTATTGAGGTTGTTCACAATTATCCAAAGATCCAAAGTGTACAATAAATTGCCCACAGTATCATCAATCCAGCTGTGCATCCATCACAATTATTTTTTTTTTCAATTTTTAGAACATTTGTATTACTCCAGAATAGAAATCAAGTCAAAAAAACAAGGAAATTCAAATCCTCCCATACCCCTAACCACCCCCATTCATTACTGACACATAGTATTGGTATAGTACATTTGTTATTGTTGATGAAACAATGTTAAAATACTACCAACTGTAGTATATAGTTTACAATAGGTATACTTTTTTTCCTATATATACCTCTATTATTGACTTCTGGTTATAATGTCATACATTTGTTCTAATTCATGAAAGAGTTTCTATTATTTATACAGTTAATCACAGACATTGCCCACCACAAGATTCACTGTTTTATACACTCCTATCTTTTAACCTCCAACTTTTCTTCTGGTGACATATGTGACTCTGAGCTTCCCCTTTCCACTATCTTTATACACCATTCAGCACTGTTAGTTATTCTCACAATGTACTACTGTCACCACCGTCCATTTCCAAACACTTAAGTCGAACATTCTACTCATAATAAGCAACCACTCCTCATTCTTTAGCTTCATTCTACATCCTAGTAATTTATATTTTATGTCTATAAGTTTACATATTGTAATTAGTTCATATCAGTGAGACCCTGCAATATTTGTCCTTAAGTGTCTGACTTATTTCACTCAATATAGTGCCCTCAAGGTTTCTTCATCAACCTGGTCTTTTTTTTAAGACGGTTTTGTTCAAACACCATACATTCCATCCTAAACAAACAATCGATGGTTCCCTGTATAGTCACGTATTTATGTATTCACAACCATCATCACTATCTATATAAGAACATCTCCATTTCTTCCACAAAGAAGGAGGAAGAGTCAAAGAAGGTAGAGAGACAAAAGAAAAAGAAAAAAGCAAGAGGAAAAACAAAAACATGACAGCTAGGAAGCAACAAAAGGAAGGACAGAATTAAACTAAAGTAGAATAAAGAGTCAGACAACATCACCAATGCCAAGAGTTCCATACCCCTCCCTTATGTCCCCCTCTTACATGCATTTAGCTTTGGTATATTGTATTAAGGAAGCATAATACAATGTTTCTGTTAACTATAGTCTCTAGTTTGCATTGATTGTATTTTTCTCCTAATGCCACCCTACTTTTAACACCTTGCAGGGTTGACAATCATTTGCTCTCCCTCATGTAAAAACATATTTGTACATTTTATTACAATCGTTGATCACTCTAGGTTTCACTGAGTTATACAGTCCCAATCTTTATCATTCCTCTTTCGTTCTGGTGTCCCACATGCTCCTAACCTTCCTCTTTCAACCATACTCACAGTCATCTTTGTTCAGTGTACTTACATTGCTGTACTACTATCTCCCAAAATTGTGTTCCAAACCTCTCACTCCTGTCTTTTCTTATCTGTTCTGCAGTGCTTCCTTTAGTATTTTCTGTAGAGCAGATATCTTGTGCACAAACTCTCTCATTGTCTGTTTGTCAGAGAATATTTTAAACTCTCCCTCATATCTGAAGGACAGTTTTGCCGGATATAGGATTCTTGGTTGGTGGTTTTTCTCTTTCAGTATCTTAAATATATCACACCACTTCCTTCTTGCCTCCATGGTTTCTACTGAGAAATCCACACATAGTCTTAACAAACTTCCTTTGTATGTGATGGGTTGCTTTTCTCTTGCTGCTTTCAGGATTCTCTCTCTGTCTTTGACGTTTGATAATCTGATTATTAGGTATCTTGGCATAGGCCTATACAGATCTATTCTGTTTGGGGTATGCTGCACTTCCTAGATCCATAATTTTATGTTTTTCATAAGAGATGGGAAATTTTCATTGATTGTTTCCTCTGTTATTGCTTCTGCCCCTTTTCCCTTCTCTTCTCCTTCTGAGACACCCATGACACGTACATTCATGCATTTCATGTTGTCATTCAGTTCCCTGAGATATTGCTCATATTTTTCCATTCTTTTCCCTATTTGTTCTTTTGTGTGTAGGATTTCAGTTGTTTTGTTCTCCAGTTCCTGAGTGTTTTCTTCTGCCTCTTGAGATCTGCTGTTGTATGTCTCCATTGCGTCTTTCATCTCTTGTGTTGTGCCTTTCACTTCCATAGATTCTGCCAGTTGTTTTTTCAAACTTCAGATTTCTACTTTATTTACACCCTGTGTTTTCATTATAATCTTCTTTTCTTTTGCCATATCTTCCTTAAACTTGTTGAATTGATTTAGCATTAGTTGTTTCAATTCCTGTATCTCAGTTGAAGTGTAAGTTCATTCATTTGACTGGGCTATATCTTCATTTTTCTTAGTGTAGGTTTTAGTTTTCTGTTGTCTAGGCATCTGGTTTCCTAGGTTACCCCTATCAGGTTTTCCCAGACTAGAATGGGCTCAGGTCTTTGAAGGGGGCAATATTCAGTACCAGAGTTAGCCAAGAGGAACTCCTTAAACCTGGATTTAATGTTCCCATTATTTTTTTAGCATTTCCTTACTTTGTTTGATAAGATATTCCAGGCTTATCTTGGACTTTCTTGCTCCAGCCTGGTATTAGCAATTCCTCAAAGTTACCTTATTTCTTCTGGTAAAGAAAGGTCTTTAGAAGAGATCTTGGGGGCTAGGTATACTCATTGTTGGGGTGTTGTTGCTACGGAACCTCTCAGTAGACTGACCTGGGAACATCCAATGTAGCATAAAAACACATACACACATGTATGAAAATGGCTGAGGTTTTCTCCACTGAGCCCCTTAGGTTGAGAGAGAGGAAAAAGGGACAGAAAGCCCCCTTCAGAGCCAGTCCATGGGCCCCCAATTTCACTCACCGGCCACAGGCAACACCTGGTCTTCTGGGCTCCCCCTCCTGGGACAGATGTATTTCTCTATGTATATTAAAATCCACAAGTTCACACTTGTGATACTTCCAATTCCATCCAACACTGTAAGATTCATTCTAGTTTTCTCTCATTCCATATTTGTGACTCTTTTCTCCATCCTTAAGAAAATTTTCCTATTTTCTCATTATATTTACTGATTTTATTTATCCTCTTTACATAACCTGCCTGCCACAGCTTTACCACCTCTCACTCATGTGGATGCCCTCATCACCCCCATTCCAGTTTGCTAATGCTGCCATTATGCAAAATACCAGAAATGGACTGGCTTTTATAAAGGGGGTTTCTTTGGCTACAAATTTACAGTTCTGTGGCCATTAAAGGGTCCAAACTAAGGCATCAACAAGAGGATACTTTCATTGAAGAAAGTCTGAGGGTGTCTGGAACACCTCTATCAGCTGGGCAGGCATGAGGCTGGCATCTGCTGGTCCCAGGTTGCATTTCAGCTCCTCTCTCTCAGGTCCTGTGCATCCTGCTTCTTTCTCCCAGGTGTTTTTCTCTAAGCATCTGGGGGTCCTCTCTTAGCTTCTCTGGGGCAAACTCTGGGCTTTATCTCTTAGCTTAGCATCTCCAAATGTCCTTCTGTCCACAACTCCAAGCATCTCTAAACGTTGGCATCTAAGTTGGCTCTTGAGCTCTCTTAAGGACTCCGGTGAACTAATCAAGACCCACTCTGAATGGGCAGAGTCACACCTCCATGGAAATAATTCAGAGTTCTCACCCACAGTTGAATGGATCACATCTCCATGGAAACATTCAATCAAAAGTTTCCATGCAAAAAGATTGGAGTAAAATATCATGGCTTTTGTGGGGTGCATAATATATCCAAACTGGCACAACCCCTATCACCCTAGGCTATTACCCTACTCAGGCTCCCATACTCTGCACTGAGTTGCCCTTCTGCCCGCAGACATCCTCCTCAGCCTGCTCAGACTCTGACAGCTGCCCCAGGCTTCCCCACTGCATGGACAGCCTTCTCACCCTTCTCCAGTTTTAATAGCCAATGCCAACCACCCTTCCTGGGGATGTCCCCATCACCCTACTTGGACTTGACCCCCACACAGGTTGCCTCTTTACTGGGATGCCTCTCTCATCCAACTTATATGCCACCCCTGGGCCAGGCCACCCTCCCACAAGGAAGCCCTGTGCACCCAGGCTGGACTGCAGCACTCTAAATGAGGCTCCCCTGACAGGGACATCCTACTTACCTCACTCAGAATCTAGCACACTGGTACCCTGCATGGGCTCTACATCCTTTCTGAGTTGTCCTCCTCCATTGGCCTCTCTCTTTCCTCCACACATTTGCAACATCCCACACGGGGCCACCGCCTCCCAGTAAGAACTCAGCGCTTGGGTTCCTCTCACCCCACCTGCATGAGCCAGCATTCTCCAGAGAAACAGAGTCAACAGGATATATATGTAAATATTATTTTATGAGATTTATTACAGAAATTGGCTAACACAGCTATGGGAATTGGCAAGTCCAAATTTTGTAGAACAGGCTGCAAGTTGGGATATCCAGTGAAGGTTTTGATGAATTCCCCAGATGAAGTTGGCTGGCTAAAGTAGTGATAGAAGTTCTTCTTTCTGACTTCTGACATCATCAGTTCTCTCTTTAAGGCCTTCAATTGACTGGATGAGACTTCTCTCACTGATGAAAGCAATCTTCTTTATTGATTACAGTTATTTATAATCAGCCACAGATGCAGTCAATGGACTTTGATTTAAGTCCACAAAATATCCTCGCAACAACAATCAAACCAGTGCTTGCTTATCCAAACAACTGGACACCATAACCTAGCCAAGTTGACACATGAAACTAACTGTCTGACCACCTTATTCCCTGCATGAACACCCACGTTGCTTGGCCCCACCTGATTGCTTTTCAACTGAATTACTAAGGGATAAAAAAAGCAGAGGGAAGAGGAAAAAGAAGAAGAAAAGAAAGAGGATGAAGACTAATTACTTTTATTGAAACTAAATTTACAGACAACTAAACCAGATGCTTTATCACTTGTAAATGGGCCTTCCCTTACACAATGGAAATGTTCTTCTCATTAATCAAGATAGAGCTGTGTTTTTTCATTTTTAAAAAATGAGGTAGTTGAATATTGAGAATGATTGAACCTTATATTCATTGGGAAAAAATAAAGGACTCTGAAAGATTCATCTAGCAGGGCAAGTAGATTACATCAGAAACAGATATTTTGTGCCTGGAGCCAATTTAGTAAAGCTTCCTAATTCTGTGAGTGTGCATTAAGCAATTATTCATGTTTCTTATCCTTTTTCTGGGTCACTGCTCCCTTTTGAGAATTTAATGAAAACGATAGCTCTTCTCAGAAAAATGTCCATACTGATTCAGACACATACACACATGCACAATTAGCATTCAGATTCATGGTGTTCATGTTCTCTATCGAGTATTTGACCTCCAGATTAAGGACAGAAATCATTCTTTCAATAATATTAATGTTTGCCTACATAAACATAACACTATGACACATCTTTGCAGTCAGACCAACCTGGGCTAAAGAATAAGCTCTGACACTTACTTGATTTGTAACTTTGGTCTTAACTTCTCTGAGCCTTATTTATAAAATGGAGATAATAACTACCATTTCAGTTTGCTAATGCTGCTGTTTTGTAAAATGCCAGATATGGATTGGCTTTTATAAAGGGGGGTTATTTGGTTACAAAGTTACAAGTCTTAAGGCCATAAAGTGTCCATGGTAAGGCATCAACAATAGGGTACCTTCACTGGAGAAAGGTCATTGGCATCCGGGAAACCTCTGTTAGCTGGGAAGATACGTGGCTGGCATCTGCTCATTCCCAGGTTATGTTTCAAAATGCCTTCTCCAAAATGCCAGCATCAGCTTTCAACAGCTGTCTTCAGAATGTTTCTCTAAGCTGCAGCACTAAGTTCCTTCTGTTTGTCAGCTCTTTTATATGGCTCCAAGGATTTACTGAAGACCCACCCTGAATGGGTGGGGTAACACCTCCATGGAAATTATCCAATCAAAGGCATTGCCCATAGTTGATTGAGTCACATCTCCATGGAAACACTCAGTTAAAGGATTCCAACCTAATCAAAGCTAATACGTCTGCCCCCACAAGATTGCATCAAAGAACATGGTGTTTTGGGGGACATAATACATCCAAACTGTCACAACTACCTTTGGGATATTGTGAGAATTTGAGTTTACATAGAAAACTGTTTTAGACTCATAGTGGTTGCTTAGTATGAGTTGGTTTCTATTATTCTATTATTTGGATCTGGATTTTTTTTTAAATGTGTCATTTCTTCACCAAATGTACAGTGCCATTCTTGAGAAGAGGTTCTGAAAGCCCAGGTTCAGTTCTTATCCTATTGGTTTTCTTGTGAGAAGGCACTTTTAGTGACAATTCTTGATATGTAAAGGAACAAATAGAGCTAAATATTTGTTGACTATTTCTTGAAAATCAGAGATTTCAACCTAAAACCCCTTTAAAAGTCTTACATTAGAATACAGCAGATCAGAATACAGTAACAGGATGTGGTAAAGACTGTAGAAAACTCTCCTCAAATTAGTAGCCTTTCTGCAGTGAAATAATGTGGGCCCAGGTTTCTAGATCTTATCACTTTTTCAAAGAAATTTAGGCTTTTGTAAGGAATTTCTCAATTCTAACCCATGTGTGGTCCAGCAAAGTGTAAGCTCTGCTTTAAATGGAAACTGCAGAAATGCCTATATGTCAATATTGGTCAATATTTGTGGATAAAAACACTATGAAAAACATAACTATAAAAATACATGTTAAAATAGTAAAAATTTTCCCATAATCATAAGTCTACTCAGGGTACTAAATGGAAAAATCATATTTCAAGTAAGCCCCTCAGTGATTATACAGTTCATCCATAAAACCTACAAAGAGAGACAATGTCAATTTAAAGATACCTTTGATGGCATTATGTGTATTTGACTATGATTTGAGGCTTTACTGACAATTGTGTAATATTACAATAATACAAAAGTAATGTTATCATGAGGGGCCCTGATAAATAGCTAGAACTTAAACTTCAACAAATTTATAAATTCTAGAAAAGCCAAAAGTAATATATGTTCTATATAGATTGTTTCTATGTTTACTCAAACTGTGATTAATCTAAATATAGTCTAAAATATAACTTATCAAAAGGGTGTAACTTTTATTCAAATATCCTGGACTAAAATGAAGAAATTCGAGTTAGAGTTACTCTTATTGAGCTCAACTGAAACAAAACAACACAATACTTTTCTAGAAAGATTTGCTAACTTTAAACCTGACTTTAAATTAAGAAAATGCATTTTCCTGAGGCAACATATTCCTTTCATCCAAACAGTGTGCTTTGGAACCATTCCTGTACCGAAAGTATTTTCTACATCTGGTCTTATGAAATTAGAACCTTATGAAACTAGACTTCTAAACACTATGGAACTGCAAACATTGCTGAGATACCCAAAGAAATACAACAACAAGCAAAATTAAGACAATCTTTGACTAAAAAGGAAAAATTTTTAAAGTCATAAACCTTACATGACTCATATAAAGAAATACTTCTTACAAGTTTCCTCTGTCTCAAAAAAGACAAGCTTTTGACAACTTAAGTGGCAGTGAATATTTGGCCTTCCATGTGCCTTTGTCCATCCCACTGATTTGTTACTGTAAGAGTGAATCCCCACAGACAACTTGAATTAAAAGAAATGCCGCTTTTTTGTAGAATTTTTTTAATGTCTCTTTGAAAGTAAAATCCTTGTATTATGGGTTTTGTTCAGGAAAGAATTATAAATGCCTCCCTGCTCCAAGGTGTCATGAAAAAATATAATCTGAAGCATCTCCAAGGAAGTCACTGAACTGACTACTTAACTTAGTAGGTATATCAAATCAATTGCCAGGTAAAGGAATCACCTCTATAGGAGGGACAGAAAAGTGAGAGCATTTCCTTAGACAGCCCTTCAGCAACAGGGCCCTCAATGTTATCAAACACATAGATGGGAATCATTAAGATCAAGGAGATAATGTCCCACTACTTAAAAAGAACTGTTTATTTGTTTCTGTCCTAGAAAATGTGCCCGACTCCCAGTGATTGGATCTGCATAACCCCAGATTGATTGGGGGCTGTGATAGCAAAGGGACCAGCAGAAATTACTGTGCAAAACTGCAGGGAGGCTGAGGGTCCACAGAAATCTTCCACCAACCACCATCATGGTGTGGCTGTATGAGAGCCTGGGACACTCCCAAACGCTATCTGCAGCCCTGAAGTAACATGGAGAATTCAGAATTTCCCTTGATTCCAGGAGGGCTTCAGAAATGCCAAAGAGAACAAGAAAGCAAGAACAAGCCAACAAGAGTAAGTGAGAGAGAATCAGAGACAGAAATAGAGACAGATACAGAAAAGTAGAGAGGGAGAGAAAAAGAAAGAAAGAGGGAGGTCTAAATGTTACCGGGCCAAGGAAGAAACAACAGGTAAAACAATCACTGGAGATAGACAGAAATGTGAAGATCTTAGCACATCTAGGACAAACGCTGCTTAACAGAAGTTGGTGGGGAAAAGGATTCAGCAGCTAATGCCAACAAGGATGAACAGCCAAGATGATACACTCTCTTTGGATGAATTGATGCTTCATAACCTCTCCCTAAAACTTAGAGTGGTCCCTAGGAAAAAAGAACGGAGGAAAACTATGGATGACTGAGAATATCCGAATTACCTGTGATAAACCTGAACCAACCAAGCACTCATTCAATTGACCAAGGTTATATTTGCCATGAGTGGAATCAGAACTCCAGCTATGACTTTCAGTTATTTTAAGAACAGATGAATTTATATTTCATCCATTTCTGAGTTTTTTAATTAAAAATTCATATTGATACATTTATTATTATCAGTACTTAAACTCAGTAATTATTTTAGTCTGTTTTTTGTCTTTTACCATTCAAATATTCTATTTGATGCTTTGGCTTTGGCGATATCTTAGTTTTTCTAGGCTACAATCACAAATACCACAACCTGGTTTTGGCTTAAATGACAGGAATTTATTGGCTCATGGTTTCAGAGACTCCTAGGGTGAGTAGCATTCTGGCTGGCTAGACATAACTGGGTTCCCTGGCTTTCCCATCACATGATGATGTCCTCTCCTTTCTATTCTGGTTTCTGTTGACTTCACCTTTCTGCTTCTCCCAGAAGCTTTCTTTTTATAAGGCCCCTAGGAGTAGGATTAAGACCCAACTGCTTCAGCTGGCCACACCTGAACTACTAATAACCTCTTTAAAAGGCCTCTTTACCATGGTTTCACACCCACAGGAATGGGATTAAGATTAAGAACAATCCACCACCACCCCCCACCAGTGTACATTATTCAACCTACCACAAGAAAGTCAAAAAACTTCAGCTCACACTGTCATACGGTTTGTACATTGTGTTTTCTGCCTGCCATAATAATAACAATGATGATGAAAAATAATAGCTAACACCATTTCATAGCCATTGCCGTATGTTAGGAAACGCTCTAAGCACTTTACATATACCAGTTAATTTAAGCTTCACAACCACCTTACAAAGTAAGTTCCTTTATTATTCCCATTTTACCAGATGTATAGATCAAATTGCAGAGAAAAAAAGTGATCTGCCAAAGGTCACATGTCAGGACCTATGAGAGGCAGATCAAGACTCAGACAAACCTTTCTTGTAACTTGACAGTCAAAACATGTTTGTTTATTGTTTGAATCTGCTTTTCTTTAATTACTAGTGAGGTTAAATAGTTGTGTTTTTATTTTTATGCTTATTGGCCATTTGTATTTCTTCTGACTGTTTCACTGCCATTGTACGTTTAACTCTAACTCTAATTTGACTATTTATTTTTCCTTATACATATTGTCCGACATTCAATTTTGCAAAACTTTTCTCTTGGCCTAGAAAATGATTTGCTATTTCTTATAATAAACTACCTACATTAAATCTCCCATTCAGAACAAGTGGCAGAATAAGGGCAGCAAGGGGCAATTGTAATCAAATCCTCTATACAAGGAGAATATATTTCCAAGTCTAACCTTCCCCCCAAATAAATAAATAAATATACAAACCACTAAATGAAGGTTTAAACTGAATATGTATAATTGAAGCAAGTTAAAAGACATAAAACACACATTGAACAAATAGCTTCAGGGAACATGTATTTATTCATGACCATTAATGTTCCAAACCATAAATCTACTTAATTAGATTTAATTACAATATTGCTGAAGATAACACTGAGATTATAAAATCTGAGAGTGGCATTTTATATATTGCTGTTGGGATTGTCTGTTTATGCAAATAACTAACATGCCTTCATTCAAAAGGACTAATTGAATGAATTGCTTAGGACTATATGGCTAATGAGAGAAGCTGGAAAGTAATAGTTCCAAACACTTCAGATTTCAAAGATTTTTAACCCCCTTTTCCACCAGGGCCTTCTGATTTACCAGACAATCTATAGTAAATAAAGTTAACATTTGGTCAAGTGGAAATAGCAAGGATTCTCATTTATCCACAATGTTCAGCAAAGTTAATTAACTACTGCCCTCCTAGTTGATATTCCTGTAGTTATTTTTTCATGCTTTTTATCTCATTTGCCTGGTGCCCTATAATTTATCTATTTACAGGTATCTTTCCCTACAAAGCTGTGAACTCACTGAAGGTAAGGATCATTTCTAGTTCTTCCCCTCATTCTATGCGTCTATAACAGTCTTCTTCATGTGAGAGGTATTCAGCAAAGCTGGTGAATGGATGGTTGTATAGACGCTAGGAAAAAATAAATTGCCAATAATAAGAGCTTTCATTTTTGTCATCATTTCTCACTTTCACAGACAGGTCACATTTTCAGTCATGTGTCCTAAACTCAAAATCTAGCCTGGATCATTTCAGGATATTTCCCTTGCACTGATGATTGCTTCATAAAACTCATTTATTCTCATCACAGTCAATTGACCATAATACATGAAAAAGAAGAGCTTTGAGGATCAATATGCTAACAATAAATAAAATATCAGATCCAGATACACAAAGACTCTCAAAATTCCAGTCACTACTTTCCGTTACTATGGCATGGGATAAGCAAAGGACCTTGTCTGTATCTGCTAATGTGGTGCAACATTTGAAAAATATTGATTAGTCTATATCTCTGAAAACTAGATTGTCCAAATGATCACCCTAGGCAGAATATACATTAATTCCCTCAAACTTTTTGACAATTTTGGTTTGCTGCACTGTGTATACAACAAGCTGTTACACCCAAAGATTTACCCTCCCCATCAAATTTACCATCCATGTATATTGGTTGCTCATTCTTGTGTTCATTCATTCAATAGATAGTAACTAAGCACCCATTACTCCAGGACTGTGGTAACCTCTGGGTATCATAAATTCTAAGGTTGCAAAGTAACATTGCAGAACCAAGGGACAAAGGCAGTAGTCCAACGTTTTCCAACATTTTGCACATCACAGCATACATAGAAAGTACAGGAAATGCTCAGAGGCAGAATTTGTTCCTACTGGCCACCCCTGGTCCTGCCTAGCTGATCCTAAGGAATGCAGTGCACTGTGTAACTCCACATAGTACAATCGCAACTTCACAGATACAACTTTAGGTTGCACCTAATGTCCAACTCAAGGTCTCTGTCAATTCAGGCATACCTCAGTTAGGAACAAAATGCAGTCACATTTGGGATTTTTCTCCCTTCCCTCTCCTTCACCCTAGGGTTGATGTTCAGGAGACTAAAGCCAGGTTGCTATGGTATCAGTGGGCAGAGACATTTATTTATTCATCTTTGTCTTGGTTCTAGCTGGTCTTTCAGTTCAAATGATACTTTTTTCATCTGACACTTAAGCATGCCCTGTACCCTGCTAGCATCTACTGGGATATAGCTATGTCATCATATGTGTTTGGGGATGATGGAACAGATCAAGCTGGTTGGACTTAC
Organism: Choloepus didactylus; assembly: GCF_015220235.1. NCBI lineage: Eukaryota > Metazoa > Chordata > Mammalia > Pilosa > Megalonychidae > Choloepus > Choloepus didactylus. The sequence goes on along the minus strand of NC_051321.1, from coordinate 61,288,272 downwards.
CAAGCTGCCTTTGCATGCTCAAGAGCTCTGTCTCTCCAAGTCAATTCCAATATTGAGCTCAAGGGGCTACAAATGCTTTTAAATGTTTATCCCCACTCTTGGGGTAACTTGTGGGAAGTCTCCAACCTTATGCCTGGACACACCATATCAATGTTTCTGCTCTCAGACTGTTTCACCATGATGGCGTGGAGAACTCTTCTATAAGCTTCCTCTTTCTGAAGCCTTCTCTATCTCAGGGATCTCCCATTCTCACATTCCCACTGTCTGGCTCAGGCTAGAGTAGGGGTGGGGCACAGGCCTCACCCTACCTCTACCACTTCCCTTCTCCCCTCCCCAGCACTGAAAGTCTTTTATCTAGTACAGAGAAAGGAATAGCTAAAAAATAAATTAATTAATTAAAAAAAAATACTGTTCAATAATTGTTTTTTCTGTCAAACATTTTTCTGACTTAAATTGAATTGTGCCTTTTAAACCGCAAGAATAAGAACACTGATATATCTGCTCTCTAGTTCCACTGTGCCTAGACTGTGGGCGAAGTCCTTCAAGTAATTATAAACGCAGGCGGGGGAACATCCACCACAACCTAACCTCTCATTTACCGCACACATGGCTGAGGGAGAAGTCAAAACCTCTCCTTAAAATGCCCTAAAGAATATCAGTTTCTACTTGGTAGGGGTTAAAGTAAATAATCCCATTGTTTTGCATTCCTTCCTTCATTCTTATACCACCTGCACAATGGCCTTTTATTTGTAGCTAAAAATTCAAACATCTTCTTTTTACTCCCCACAGAGGAAGAAAGCAAACTTCAAATCTGAGGAAACCTGCTTACCCTAACAGAAGCAAGGACACTACAGAGCCATTTTGAGGGTTGGAAAAATTCATGTACAGGCTCATTGTGGGGACTAAAGAATCAAATCAATAAGATAATGGGAACTCCTGGCCTGTGGACTAAATAATATGATGAAAAACCTGCAAGTTGATGAAAATCAATACATGTTCATTTCCTTGTAGAAAACCCAATATGTTCAGAGCTCCTCTAACTTACTTACCACCTTTATAAAATGCCTTGCTAAATGTACATCAGTAGAGGAGAGCATATGCTAAGGACCAAGGCCATAAGAGGCCACTTTGATCAGACAGTCCTCCCCCACTCAATTATGGAACTTGGCTCCAGCAGCTCATGGCATAGGGGAGTACATTGTCATATATGGAAAGTGCTACCTCTTCTCTTCAACATGGAAATAGCAAATTCCAATAATGCCCAAACCTCATGTGAGGAGACACAGCACTTGCCAAGCCATATGACTCATCTTTTGAACATCTACCCATCTTTAATTGGTTTACAAAATCCTGCCCAAGTTCAGACAATTCTTTTGCATCATTCAAAAACTAATGGCAAGATTCTGCTCATGAAACTAAGTAAAAGAAACCTAATAATTTGATAGTGCCATGAGGCATACCCACATGAAAATTTTGCTAAGATGAACTAGACAGACATAGAAAAGTTAGAAAACAATAAGTCTCTGGTTATAGCTGGCACAGCCAAGACAGAAGTACCATGGAATTGGCAGTGTTAATTGGACTCTTTCAAACTAATCAACACTAATTCATTTTGTATTCTGCCAGAAGAGTGTCTGAAATCAGGCAAGGCCTGCTTCTTGGGAGCAGGAACTACATAAGTAATAGATATTTGATAATTTTATTATTTGCTTAGCAAATATGTATTGAGAATTACTATGTGTGGGATACTGAAAATACAATAATGAGATTTTTTTTAAATACATACTATTTCTAAGGTGCTTCCAGTCTACAGAATAAACGCTCATGTGCTTTTTAATCAAAAAATCCAATAAGTAAAAAGGAGAAAATTTTACAACCCCATAAACTCACCTTTTAAATTGTTGTTTCCTGCAGACTTTTATATTTTGTGAAAACGATATAAATCCACAAAAGTCAAAGAATAATATAGCAATTACTTAAGTATTTTGAGGGGCTTTGTACTCTGCGAACTTAGCTAAGCTAGAAATACATTTTTTAGCATTCTCTTCCCTGTCTGATGCCATGTGAGGGCTGACCATGGGATGCAGAGATTTGGAAAACAGAAGTGGAGCAGCAGCCACTGGGCTCTGAAGGTGAGTGCAGGGCCAGGGCCAGCACCATTGCAGCTCCTGCACAGCATCGACACTGGTGAGCTGGCTTACCTTTCAGTGACATGGCGCAACAGCTGGGTCCTTAACACTTCTCATTCTTGCTAGATCTCCCCCTTCAGCTGCTCTGAGTCCTGATTCAGGTGCTGTGCGTAACATTCCATGGCAAAGGATGTCAGCTTCTTCCACTGGTCACTGCAACATCACATCGAGGTTAGTGGTAGTCAGAGACAGACAGAAGTTCCTTTTTCTTTGCTCAATCTTTCCCTTCTCCTCTTCATACCACTTTTCTACCCAACTGCCATCCATGAAGACATAAGTGACTTCAGGCCTGCTGTGAAATGAAAAGAGCCTCCATAAACTTTTTTATCAGCTCCCACCACTACAGAAAGACTAATCCCCATAATAAATCCCTTATTTCAGGTAATGTATGGTGGTTCTACTTCTCTATTGAACTTTAACTAATACAGTTACAGACTGAATGTATTAACTCTCTACAGAAAGTTATAGGAAAGCACAGAAAGCATAATTATAAAAAGTTAATGTATTATCTTAAAGCTTCAGATTTTCACAAAAGAAAGCATTATGAATACAGTTGAAATAGCCTTTATACCCCTTTCCATCTCATTCTCTTTCCTCCTTCCCTAGAACAACTATGTCTATTTTCCAGGTCATATAGTTTGTGCTTTTTCTACCCATAGACAATATATCTGCCTTGGGGTGTTTTGAAATTTTACATGAATGGTAATATAGTAAACATATTACTTCACAACTCAGTTTTTAAAAAACTTATGTTCAAGATCCGTAAGATGGTTCTACTTCATATATTTAACTGTTATATAATACCTCATCATATAAATATTACATATTGTTTCTAATTTTTTAGTACAAACATGCTGGAATGATATCCTTTCTCTTTTTAATGAGAATAATTTACAGAGAAGAAAGTGTGCTTAATTGTACAGTATAATGAATTTTTATATGTATATACACCTATACAGTCACTATCCAGAATAAGATACTGAAATTTTCTAGCCCCTCAGTAGGCTCCCTCTCAATACAATCTCCCAAAGGTTAGTTTTGTTTCTTTTAAACTTCATATGAATGGAAGTGATATGTGAACTCTTTTATCAGGCTTCTTTCCTCAACATAATGTTGCCATGAAAAATTCATCTATGCTCTTTGTTGAATGTAGTATAGATTGAATATCCATTCCACTGTCAATGGCCATTTAGATTGTTTCCAGTTTGAGGCCATTATATATAATGCTGTCATGAACATTCTAGTATTAAGACTGATGAGCCATAACAATTGCAGTTGGTAAGTCAAAAATGGCTGCATGTCAGAAATTTAAGATAGTTTAACCTAACATATGTCTTGTGATAGACATAAAAACACTCATTTCTCTTTGTATCGTGGCCACAGTGGAGATTTACCACTCGGAGAGTGTGAACCAACAGCTTCCACCTGGTAGCACCTTCAGGATCCACTTCAGCTTTTGAGCTAAGGCCACTCACTTCCTGGACAGTCTCTAGAGAAGAACTGAGCAGAATGAGGTGACTAGGGCCTGGCCCTTTCTGTCCAAAGCTGTATTCCTTTAATGAATAATCTTTACTCTGGAGCTCCCAATTGGGTTGGCCAAGAGTTTCCCCACCTAATCCTGATCCTTCTCCCTTTACCATTCATAGGTGTTACCCTCTGTATTAGTTTTCTAGGGCTTCTGTAACAAATTACCACACATTTGGTGGCTTAAAACAACAGAAAGGTATTCTCTAATATTTCTGGAGGCCAGAATTTGAAAATCCAGGTGTTAGTAGGGTTGGTTTCTTCTAGAGACCCTGAGGACTTTCAATGCCTCTCTCCCAGCTTCTGCTGGTTGCAAGCAATCCCTGACATCAGCAAGGAGTTGAGAAAAGAGAAGTCTATGATCTTGCCAATCATTTACTTTTTATTTAATTTCCCAGCTCTAGCAATATTGAGGATTTCCCATAAGCTCTGGTACACCATGATTTCTATCCAGTTATTTATTTTATTGATTTACTGTAGACCTTATTTTATCTTAATTTTTTTGGTTTTCAAATCTTCAACTATACAGAAAATCTGAAAGAATAGTAAAACATGCACTCATAAACCCTTCACTTATATTCATGAACTGTTACTGTGTTTGCCACATTTATGCTATGTAGGTAAATCCATACATTTTTTGTTGCTGCTGAACTATTTTAAAGTAACTTTCAACAATCATTACATTTCATTCCTATGTCTTCTGCATAACTACAATATCTGCATCACATCCCATCTCTTTTCATGTGCACATAAGCATATTTCAATCACCTGCTTTCTTCATTGATTGAAGCCCATTGATAGAAAACTTTGTTATCAAAGTAACATTGATAAAAGATATTATTTTATACACAGTCCTTAATCAAATTTACAAATTTCTTCATAAAGCCTATAATAGCTATTTTAATTTTTGATTTTGTATCTAATTGTGTTAGCTTAGATTTTTATTCAAAACTGTTCATTCTCCCTTCCTGTGAATTTGGCCTTGGCCACTTTTTTCTATCAACAGGCTTCAATCAATGAAGAAAGCAGGTGATTGAAATATGTTTACGTGCATATGAAAAGAGTTTCCTTAGGAGAGGTACTATACATTCAGTTAATGCCCTGAAAATACTATAAATGGAGCACAGCCACCCCAGCTGACCCATAAATCCATGAGCAAAATATATGTTTATCATTGTATGCCACTAAGATTTTGTACTTAGTTGTGATGCCACAAAAGCTAAGAGATACATCAATCAAATGTAACTGCATTACATTTAGTCATCATGTCTCTTTGATCTCCTTTAATCTAGAAGACACCTCCTCCCCAACTTAGACCATCACACACATACTCCTTTTTATTTTTCTTTCAGGATACTGACAAGTTCCTGCCAGTTTTCATGTAAGATATTCCACACTCTGGATATAGCTGATTGTGTCTTAATTAGATTCAATTTAAATTATTTGGCAAATAAACTGCATTGATGATGCTCTTATTTCCCATTCCATTATGTTAAGTCACCTAATGACAGTTTCTCCAGTCCTAATAGTGCTACGTTTGGTTCCTTGGTTTAGGAGATGTCTGCCATTTTTCTCCATTTTAATGGCACATTTTCCCCATTATATTTAATAAACAATCTGCAGTATGATACTTTGAGACTTTGTGAATAATTGTTCCTCAATAACATTTACACAATGGCTTTAGCAACCATTAGTGGCCCTAGACTGAATCAACTTTTGCATTCATTGATGGTTAAAAAATGGTGATTCTTTAAAATTCTATAATTCTTTCTGTAATTTTTAACTGATATTCATTTGTAAAAAATGCCCCACCATTTACATTTTAGTATGTTCACTATGGAATCATGTATTCTTTTATGACAATTTTAGCATCAAAATAAATAATGATAGTAACTAATTGCAATCCACTGAGAAAAATAGAAACACCTAAGTTCATTCTAATATAAGTTAGTAAATGAGTAAATAAATTGCAGAGATGGGGCAGCTCTCCATACAATAGAATGTCAACTACTAAAGGTTTTTAAAATGGTAATAAAATAAATCAATATTAGATGTTATTATAGTAATAGTTAACTCAACCATAGGTGTGAGCTGACAGGAAGGCATCAGTACAACAGGGATCTAGACTATCTGCTTATAAAGCTATGTGTATCTTCAACTCTGCTTTTGCTCAATCCTAAATGGACTAATTCCATCTTACTACAGATTGCTCCCGAGTCCACTGAACCTTTATAAGTGGTAAGTCTGATAGAAACCATTTATGATGGACATTGCTGACCACACATTCACTTGGTGTCCCATCATCAGGCACTCCAACTCTCCCAGTACCCAGTAGTGTGCTAGGAATTGTTTTTGAAAGAACATGTAAATTTCCACTGAAGATTGTAAGACCTTGCTCTAGAACTCAAGGGTGGGGAGAGGGGGTGTCTACATTGTTATTCTCTTATTGGGGCTTGCCATAAACCTCATGCAACATCTTTTCTTACCACAGAGACCTCCAGTATGTTAGGTACTTGTGAGTTGTATATCCTACTTGCTATAGGATATGCTTATCGTAAGATTCTTACCGGCCTTGATTCATGTTTAGCTTGCATTAATAAAATATAAGTCAGAGAATGAGGGAAATATGCTCAGTTCACACCTGGAATACTGAATGCTGATCTGGAGAGCAACTCTAATACTTTAAAAAAAAAAAGTTGTATTATTCTAGTTGTATTTTTCTTCTCTGTGGCATCCTTGGTTTGTCACAAACCAAAAATGACCGGGATCAGCTAAAGAGAAAGGCAGATTAAAGACAGACACATACTTTCAGAGCTGTCCAAAGAAGAAGGGGACAGCAACTGGAGATGAAGAACCCTCTCAAACATCATATGGGAAGTTGGCCTTGATCAAAGGTTTGTAACCAAGGATCCAAATCAGAATTACCTATAGAGATTTTCTTTCAAATCGTATCAACCCAGAACCTAGTAATCATAATTCTGTGGATCTGAAGGTTTGTACCCCTGGTACAAACCTAGATACTAAGATACGTTGAAGGTTCTTCCAACCCTGAATTATTAGTTTTGTTTTTGTTATTGTTGATTTAATTGGAAATAGAAATCCAAGTGCTAAACTATACAACATTCAAATTAATATAATCATAGCTTCAAAATGAAGACTCAACATTTTCCCAAGATGAACAAGTATAACAGACCTTGTAAAGAGAATACAATAGCAAATGTAGAAAAATTATTTATCTCCAGTGAATATCCTCACTACTCCTTCATCTTCCAAACAATTTATTATTTCCTAATTTTATATGTGATCAGAGGTGGTTTAAATGAATGGAAAAAGTGAATAAAAAAGAAAAGACAGCTATTCAATAGAAATTTCTGGAGCTATTGCAAACAAATATGGATGACTATGTCTTATTAAGTTATATTATTACCCTACAAAACTAGAATAATTTCTCTCAGTAGAATTCTGAGTATTTGGTGAATTCCCTCTAAAAATAGCTTTATTTCTTTATTTCCCATAAAGGCTAAATAATGTTATAAATATAATGTGCATCGTGTAGTTTAAATAATGCCCTAGAGGGACACATAAGGAAGCTCAGTCAGGACTGGATTCATAAAATATGGGAGGAAGAAGTAGTTTAGGGTAGCACATATTTTTGTTTTTCAGAGCTGTAGACATTATAATATTATAGCCCCTTTATGTAAGTTTTAGATATGAATAAAATATTTCTTTTGACATTTTTCAGATTATCATGAAATAAAATAGACTGCAATCACACCGAATAATAAAACTATAAGATTTCAGAAATACCTTCCTTCCCTGCCAGAGCAAAACAGGTATTGACTTGGAGTCCTGATACTACTCTGCAGTATCTGAGAACTTCCTAACAATCTTGGTGATGGCTGAAGTTCAAAATTCTATGAAATAGATCTTAAATGAATGTCTATTCTTTGAAAAGATCCAGGCTTTGGAATCATAGAGACTGAAATTACACAGCTAACTGCCTAACACTTTCTGTGTGAACTTGGGCACTCTCCTTCATCTCCCCATACCATTCAGCCATTCAACAAATGCTTTTTGAGAGGACTAAGCACTTGAATTTAATAAGTAACACTGCTCATGGCCTAGTGGGGGTGAGAAGAGAGTGACAGGAAACAGGATGGAAACAGGGAGTAAATAAGGAAGAAGCTTGTGGATTGTAGAAAGTTCCACATTTTATTAAAAATAATTGGGGTCATTTACTAGGTCGACTAAGATGTCAGCAGAAGATGTTCCTGTGGATGTAAACCCATTGTAAGTAGGATCTTTTGATGAGATTACTTCATATAAGGTGTAACCCAATTTATTCAGGATGGGACTTAATCCAATTACTGGAATCCTCTTTAAATGGAATGAATACAGAAAGAGAGAGAGAATTCCATGGAAGCAAGAAGCTGAAATCAACAAAACCCAAAGCAAAGGGAGAGAGTAGCAGATGCTGCCATGTGCCTGGCCATGTGGTAGAAAAGCCAAGGACTTCTAGCAGCTGGTCCTCAGGAAGAAAGCATTACCTTGATGATGCATTCATTTGGACATTTTCTTGGCTTCAAACTGTAAGCTAATAAATTCCCATTGTGTGAACCAACCTATTTCATGGTATCTGCTTTACGCAGCCTAGGAAGCTAAAGCATTACTCCTCCTGTTTCTTCTTACTAGTTCTAAAAGGCAAATGCATAAAAAGTAATGATAAATCTATGGTTTTGAACACACAATGTATAAAGATATAATTTACAACAAGTACAACAAACAGGTGAGGTGATGGAGAAATAGGAACAGTATATATATATATATATATATGCTACTGAAGTTAAGTTGGTATCAAATCAAACTTTATTGTTACTTTATTGTTACAGATTTGGGATGCTAAATTTAATCCCCATGGTAATCACAGAGAAAATATAGGAAAAAAATATACAGAAAGAAATGAAATGGGACTCAAAATGGTACAAAACAAAAAAGTCAAATAAATATGAAAGTAGGCATTAACTGAAGAATTAAGGGGCAAAAAAGGTATAGGACTTACAAAGACCAACTAGCAAAATGGCAGAATAAATTTCTTCATTACTAGTAGTTACTTTAAATGTACATAAATCATAATCTCCAAACAAAAGGCAGGGATTGGCAGAATGGGTAAAAAAAGAAAAAAAAAAAAAAAAAGCATAACCCAACTATATGCTGTTTTACAAGAGACTCACCTTAAATTCAGATGCAAGTAGGCTGAAAGTGGAAGGATGACAATATATATGCCATGCATGTAATAACCAAAAGACAGCTGGGGTATCTATATTCATATTAGTTAAATAGACTAAGTCAAAAACTGTTATAAGGGACAAAAAAGGTCAATGTTTTTGTTGGCTTTTATAATAGGAATTTATTAGCTCACAAATTTACAGTTCTTAGGCCATGAAAATGTCCAAATCAGCAGGACGATACCTTTTCTGAAGAAAGGCTGCTGATATTTGGGACACCCCTGTCACAATGGAAGTCATATGGCTGGCATCTGGGTCCTTTTCTCCCAGGTCTCTTTGCTTTCAGCTTCTGGCTTCAGTGGCTTCCTCTCTGAACCTCTGTGGGTCCTCTCTTAGCTTCTCTGGGGCTTTTCTCTATGAGCTTCTCTCAATTTCATCTCTTAGCTTCTGTATGGGTTTTATCCTCTTATAAAGGACTCCAGTAAAAGGATTAAGACCCACCTTGAATTAGGTGGGTCACATCTCACTTGAAACAATCTAATCAAAAAGTCCCACCCACAATAGGTCTGCACTACAGAAATGAATTAAAAGAACATGACCTTTTCTGGAGTACATAACAACTTCAACCAACACAGTCACTATACTTGATAAAGGTGTCAATTAAACAAGAAGAAATACACACCCACACATATCTATATACATCTAAGAGCAGAGCCCCAAAATATATGAAACAAATAGTAGGAGATTTGATGGTAGAAATACACCATTCTAGATTACTAGTAGGAGTTGTCAATGCATCATTTGCAATAATGGGTGGAAAATGTAGACATATGATCAGTAAGGAAAGAGAAGACTTGAAAGTTGGTATAAACCAACCACTCCTAATAGACATGTATAGAACATTTCATCCAACACCAGCAGAATACACATTCATCTCTAGTGCACATGTACCATTCTCCAGGATAGAACACGTTAGGTCACAAAACAAGTCTCAGTAAGTTCAGAAATATTTAAATCATACAATGCATCTGTTTCAGTTTCCTTGCTGCTGAAGAAAATGCCATACAATGGGTTGTCTTAAATAATGGTAATTTATTGGCTCACAGTTTTGAAGTTAGGAGAAGTCCAAGATCAAAGCATCATCAAGAAGATGCTTTCTCCCAGAAGACTGTGGCATCTGGGGCTGGCTGCTGGCCATACTTGGTCCTTAGCTTTTCTGTCACATGGCAATGCACATGGTGGTCTCTCCTGGATTCTCCTCTCTTTCCTGGCTCCTGTTAGTTTTCAGCTTTTGACTGCTCCCTCTGGCTTTCTCTCTCTGTACCCTTCCTATAAGGCCTTCGGTAATAGGATTAAGACCCGCCCTGATTCATTGAGGCCACACCTTACTGAAGTAACCTCATCAAATTGTGCTATTTACAATGAGTTTACACCCACAGGATTAGGTTAAGTTTAAGAAAATGTTTTTCTGGGTATGGCTCCAAAGCACCACAGTGTCTTCTCTGACCACAGTGGAATGAAGATAAAAATCAAAAAGAGAGAAGAACTGGAAATTTTACAAATATTGTAAATTAAACAATGAACTTTTAAGCAACCAGTGGGTCAAAAGAAGTAATCAAAACAAATCAAGAAATATCTGGAGGCAAAATGAAAACAAAGGCACCATATACCAAAATTAATGTGCTGTAGCAAAGGTGGTACTGAGAGGGAAATTTATAGATTTAAATGCATACATTAAAAAAAGAAGTAAGATCCTAAATCAAAGACATAACCTCTAGGAAAAAAAGAAAAAGATCAAACTAAACACAAAATGAGCAGAGAAACGGAAATAACAAAGATTAGATTGGAGATAAATGACACAGAAGAAAAGAAAGCCACAGAGAGAATCAACAAAACCAAAAGTTGGTTCTTTGAAAAGATCAATTAAATCAGTCAACCTTTAGCTGGACTGATAAAGAAAAAAGATGACAAAAATTACTAAAATCAGAAATGAAAGGGGGGGATAGAACTACTGATCCCACAGAAATGAAAAGGCTTATAAGAGGGTACTATAAACAACTGTATGCCAACAAATTAGATGGCCTAGATGAAATGGACAAATTCCTGGAAATACACAAATTATTTAAACTGACTTTAGAAGAAATAGAAGATATCAAAAGATGAATAACAAGCAGAGATTGAATCAGTCATCAAAACCCTCCCAACAACAACAAAAAAGCCCAGGACCAGATGGCCTCACTGGTTAATGTTACCAAACATTCCAAGAAATTAACACAAATCCTGCTGAAACTCGTCCAAAAAAACTGAAGAGGAGGGAATACTTCCTAACTCATTCTATGAGGGCTGCATCACACTAATACCAAAGCCAGATAAAGATACCACAAGGAAATATAATTACAGACCAATACCCCTTATGAATATAAACACAAAACTCCTCAACAAAATACTAACAAGCTGAATCTAACAGCACCTTAAAATAGTTACATATTATGATCCATTGGGATTTATCCCAGATATGCAAGGGTGGTTAAACATAAGAAAATCAATAAATGTAATACACTGCATTAACATAACAAAAGGGGAAAAAAACAAACACATGATCATCTCAGTTGATGGACAAAAGGAATTTGACAAAACGAAAGTTCCCTTCTTGACAAAAATACTTAGAAACCTAGGAATAGAAGAAAACTTCCTCAACATGAAAAAAGGCATATATATGAAAAATCTAGAAAACAAGGAATAGAAGGAAACTACCTCAACATGACTGTGGGACCCAGGGCCTGGGCCCACTCCCCTCCATAGTGATTTCACATAGGCACCTACTTGACTGGGACAGACCTACCCAGGGAAGGAAAAAATGTATTGTTAACAAAGCATTGAAACTCCCATCCGCTGATCACCGTTGATAACACTGCCCACACCCTTGTGTCACAAGACCCTGCCAAAACTCTGTTCTCACACCCTCCTTGTCCTAACCCTTATAAACTACCCCTGGCACCCCCTCCTTTTATGTAGCGCTAACTTCCATTTTCCCTGGCCCACCACTGCCACAGAACAAATCATCTCCTGTAAGTAAGTCCTATTAAAACTCATGTCTAACTCCATGTTGGCACGTTCTTGGTCCTAGGGCTAAGCTGGGTTGTGACAATGACAAAGGGTGCATATGAAAAATCCAAACCTAACATTATATTCAATGGTGAAAGATCGAGAACTTTTGCTCTGAGATCAGGAAAAATACAAGAATTCCCACTGTCACCACTGTTATTCAACATTATACTGGAAGTTCTAGCTAGAGCAATTAGGCAAGAAAAAGAAATAAAAGCATCCATATTGGCAAGGAACAAGTCAAACCTTTCCTCTTTGCAGATGACATGATCTTATATAGGGAAGCTGTTAAGAGCTAATTAATGACTTCAGCAATGTAATGGGGTACAAGATCAAAACATACAAATCAGTCATGATTCTATAAGCTAGTAATGAATGATCTGAATAGTAAATCAGGAAAAATTCCATTTGCAATAGCAACCAAAAATCAAATATCTAGCAATAAATTTAATAGAGAATATAAAACTATACATTATACATGGAAAACTACAAAACATTGCTAAAACACATCAAGAAGAACTAAATAAATGGAAGGACATTCCATATTTATGGATTGGAAGGCAAAATATTGTTAAGATATCAGTTCTACCCGATACCATTTACAGATTCAATGTAATACCAATCAAAATTCTAATAGTCTTCTTTGCAGAAATAGGAAAGTCAATAATCAAATTTATATGGAAGGGTAAGGTGCCCTGAATAGTCAAAATCATCTTGAAAAAGAATGAAATTGGAGAACTCACTCTTCCAAATTTTAAACTCATTTCATAGCTACAGTAATTGAAACAGCAGTGTAGCGGCACAAGGACAGGCATATAGACCAATGGAACCAAATTGAGAGTTCAGAATTAAGCCCTCACATCTATGGTCAATTGATTTTTGACAAGGGTTCCAAGTCCATTCAATGGAGAAAGAATAGTCTCTTCAACAAATGACTCTGGGAAAATTGGATATCCATATGCCTAAGAATGAATGTGGACCCTTACCTCACATCATATACAAAATTCAACTCAAAACAGAACAAACCTAAACATAAGAACAAAACCTATAAAACTCTTAGAAGAAAACATAGGAAAGCATCCCCAGGACCTTGTATTGGACTCTGATCCATGGTTTCTTAAACTTTATATCAAGAACATGAGCAACAAAAGAAAAACATAGATAAATGGGACCTCATCAAAATTAAAAAAAAAAAAAAAAACACAAAACTTTCTGCATCAAAGGACTTCATCATGAAGTAAAAAGACAATCGACAGAATGAGAAAAAAAATATTTGGAAACCACATATGTGATAAGAGTTTAATATCAAAAATAAATCCTACTACCCAACAACAAAAAGACAAACAACCCAACTTAAAAATGGGCAAAAGATGTGAATAGACATCTCTCCAAAGAAGATATACATGTGGCCAAAAAGCACATGAAAAGATGTTCAACATCTTTAGATATTATGGGAATGCAAATCAAAACCACAACAGGATGCCATTTCACACTCACTAGAGTGACTACTATAAACAACAACAACAACAAAAAAAAAAAAAAAACAGAAAATAAGTGTTGGAGAGAATGTGGAGAAATAGGAATATTCATTCATTGTTGTGGAAATGTGAAATGCTCCCGCTGCTGTGGAAAAATGGTGGTTCCTTGTTAAGTACAGAACTCATGTAAATCCCACTTCCAGGTAGAGACCCAAAAGAATTGAAAGCAGTGACTCAAACAGATATTTGCAAACTGATATTCATAGCAGCATTATTCACAATTACCATAAGATAGATGCAACCCAAAAGAGTCAGTCCATCAACACATAAATAGATAAATAAAATATGGTGTGTGGGTGTGTGTGTATATATATAGAGACAGAGACAGAGACAGAATGGGATATTATTCAGCTGTATGAGGAACAAAGTTCTGATACAAGTGACAAGTTAGACCAACCTCAAAGACCTCATGTTGAGTGAAATAAGTCAGACACAAAAGGGCAAACATTGTATGATCTTCAGGATATGAAATAATAAGAATAAGCAAACTCATAGAGTCGAAATCTAGAATATAGGTTACCAAGGATTGGGGTGTCGTAGAGAATAGGAAGTTAATGCTTAGTGGGTACAGATTTTGTTTTGGGGGTGATAGAAAAGTTTTAGTAATGAATGATGGTAATGGTAGCACAACATTGTGAATGTAATTGACACCACTGAATTATTTATCTGATTGTAGTAAAAGGGGAAATTTTAGGTTGTGTAAATGTTACTAGAATAAAATATAGGAAAAATATAGGACCGTACAACAGAAACCCAAAATGAGCCCTAATGCAAGCTATGGACTATAGTTAATAATATAATTATAATAATATCGGTTCATTAATTGTAACAAAGCTACCAAACTACTGTGAAGTATTAATAATAGGAAAAACTATGCATATGAGAAGTTTACATGAGAACTCTCTATTTTCTACACACTTTTATGTAAACCTATAACTTCTTTAATAAATATTTAATGGAAAGTATTAGAAGATTTTAAAAAGGGGAGACCTTATACCTCAAAATAGTAAAATCATATGAATCCAAATTATTGAAAAGAAAAATACATATCCACAAAAGAACACTTGTAGAAGAATGTTCAGAGTCTATTTATTCTCAATAGTCCAAACTGGAAACAACCCAAATGAATATCAGTAGGGGAATAGATAAACAAATTGGGATATATTCATAGAATGGAAGACAAGTCAACAATAAAAATGGAGTGAACTACCAATGCACAGCAACATGGGAAAAATCTCAGTAACGCTATGTTGAACAACAACAAATAAACAGAAATAAAAGCCTACATACTATATGACTATATTTATATGAAGTTCAAGAATTAGCAAACTATCACATGACCATATAGATATTAAAACTGTGGCTTTCTGTGGTGGAGAGAAGGGATTGTTAGCCCAGGGTGTAAAGGAAATTTTTGAAATAATGGAAATGTTCTGTATCTTGGTGGCAGCCAAATCAGTGTATATATTTATCAAAATGAGTCATTTAAAATATGTGCATTTCATGCATGTAAATTTTACATGAGAAATTTATGCTCTGTTACCCTTCACTTAAAGCAGAAAAAATAGGTTGAGAAAAGACCAATGGATATAACAGTTCATATAGGAAAAAAATAAAATGAAACAAATAAAATTAAAAGCCATGTTAAGATAACATTTCCTCATAGAGGCTCTTTTCCTAGTTTCCTCATCCTGAGTACTAGTAATTTGATTATAATAATCAGGTACTGAACACCCAATCCAGTATTCCAAATGTAAAACTACCTGGAAGGGTTTTTGAACCATAAGCTTTATAAAATAGAGAAATTACTAAAATAATCAGATCTAGATTCTGTAATAAGATTCACAACACATTCTTATCAGAGATCTCTAAAGGGTAGACAATAAATTCTGGTGCAAGTCCTCCATTCCTCCTTGCAAAGGAGGCTGCAGGACAAGTTCAGACCCCATCTGAATCATCTAGTGTGTGCTCATATTGTTTGTTCAGTTCTGCCCTGACCTCAACTTCTGTTTTATACTTCAAGGTCCCGATTGCTGAATACTGGTAGCCGTTCTTCTTTTCTTATTATTCCTGGAGATGTATGCATGAGTCTGCAGGTCTTAGAAATGAGCTTGCTGTATTTTTCTCAGTATAACCAATGTAGTTCTACATCATTAGTTATGTGAATTCCTCTTTGTCCACTCTCTACATGGGGAAAGACAGTTGGACAGAAGAAGTGTACAGTCCTTGGTGGGAAGATGCTCTTCCAGCTTGGAAGACAAAGCCTCCATTTCATCATGCTGGCAAGAATCTGGAAGACACAGTAGCCAGGTTCACCACTGATATTTGCAGTCCAGGGCGAGAGTATAAATGGAAGACCATGTACCATTTGTCTCTATATTTAAAAGTTTTAAATCAAGTTAAATAATTAAAATGTCTTTATCCTCTTACCTATCCTATATACCTTCATGATGGAATTAAAAACATACATATGTTTATATATATAAATATATATATAAATTTATATTTATAAAAAATATATACAAAAATTTATATTTGTTATATATACAAATTTATATTTGTTACATGAATGCAAAATGACAAAATATCAATGATAGCTGAATTTAGTTATTATTTGTGTCTCACTATTCTATTGTGGGCCAGCAATATTACTATATGTTTATTCCACAAAATTTATATATTCTTTCATATCAACAAAATCACCAATCATGATGTTATAATGGAGAGTTTCACATAATTTGTGTGTTGTTGACAGTAATGATCTAAAGTCTTAAAAAAAAAGTAAATGTGTCAAAAGAATACAGAATTTGAATACATTTTTATAAAAATATAAATGGAAATAAATAGAAAAATAGAATAAAATTATTTTTGTTTCTAAAATATTTTGTTTTGAATATATTCAGTTATCTATCAAAATTAAAAGGCAAAATACAAATTATAAATTCATAGAAGAATTTAAAATCAAACTTAAACCTGAAAATTTTGCATTTAATTTTGAAACTTTAATTAAATCATATTAAGTATTATTTTCAAAACAAAACTATTCATAACCCTGGTATTTCATTTCCATCTAGTTGCTGATGTAAGGAACAGTACCACACTTTTTGAGTGTTATGTCTAGACCTAACAATGTACAAGTTTAAGAGTGATAGGGATTTAACTTTGCAAAATGTTTCTCAGCCAATAAGGGCAACTGTTGCAAACACCCATTGGAACACAAAGAACAGCAAGATAATGGGACCTCACACTACTGTGAAGAGCTTTGAGAGCATTTATTGCAGTTTTGCTCTCTGAGAGAAAAGATTTGACAAATTAATTAACTTTCTTTATCTCGCATGTATGCCTCTTGGGTTCCAAAGTATTGTCCCTCCCTGACTTCAGAATAGGCATAACCCAGAAACTGTAACAGAATTCAGAAACAGTGAAGTTAGGTTTTGAGAACATAGGATAAGAGATAAAGTGTGTCCCTGGGATGTCCCATGCAACTCATGAGAGCAGGTATTTAAAGTTACTCCTAACCCCAAGTGTCAGAGGTACCCCTGTGTCTTTAAATACATTCATTTTGTTTGTGTTGGTGTTATGTGGACCCTTTGACATTCCAAGAACAGAGCAGTGGCCCCTCTTAACATCAGTCCAAGGAAAGTACTAATAGCTAGCGCTGGAACTAATGACTAAGCTGCCTCATACCCAATGTGGTAGGGGTTATGTATTAGTTAGGGTTCTCTAGGGAAACAGAATCAATGAGAAGTGTCTCTGACTATCAAATTTGTAAAAGTGACTCACGCAACTGTGGGTATGCACGAGTCCAAATTATGTAGAGCAGTCAGCAAACTGTCAACTCCAAGGAAGATGTCCGAAGATCTCCTCAGGAAACGAACCGGCAACTTTGACGAACCCCTCAGGAAATGAACTGGGATCTTTGATGAACGTGTTCGATGAACTCCTCAGGAAACAAACTGGCAACTTCAACAAACTCCTCAGGAAACGCTTCACTGGGCAGCCGAAGAAGTAGTGAAGGTCCTCTATCTGTCTCGCTTATAAGTCTTCAACTGATTAATTGGATTAAATCCAGCCAATTGCATTCTCTCATTGTGGAAGACACGCCCTTTGGTGAGTCATCACAGCTGCAGTCAATTGACTGATGATTTAATAAACCAGCCTGTTGTTGTATTAACCAGCCTCAAACGTCCTCACAGCAATTGTTAGGCCAGTGTTTGCTTGACCAGACAGCTGGGTACTATCACCTGGCCAAGTTGACACATGAACCTAACCATCACAGGTTATAGGACATTTATATTTTTAAAGAGGCGAAGTGTGGCCTTAATGTAACATTTTCCAAACAAGAGGTCTATGAGAATGTTAGAGCATACTCTTTAAAACCCAAATTTCTGCAGTAATAGAGGAACTCCTGCATGGCAACATGCTTCTTGGGAATTCAGAGAGCACGTTATCATATTATAAGCTAGGAGAAGTCCTAAAGGAAAGAAAACTGTTTAACTTGGTTTCCCTAAATCAATTGACCCCTGAAATCATTTTTCAACAGAATGGTTACTGACATTGATGTTCCTCAAAATCAGTGTAAAAAATACTGCTTTCACATTTAAATGTCTAGTCCTTCCGTTTCCTGTGTTTTTTTAAATTTTTTTTTAAATTGAGATTGTTCAGATACCATACAACTATCCAAAGATCCAAAGTGTACAAGCAACTGCCCACGGCACCACCATACAGCTGTGCATCGATCAACACAATTTTTTTTCAATTTTTAGAACATTTTCACTACTCCAGAAAAGAAACAAAGACAAAGGAAAGGAAACTCACATCCTCCCCTACCCCTAACCATGCCTCTCCTCCATTATTGATTCATAGTATTGGTATAGTACATTTGTTACTGTTGATGAAAGAATTAAAAAACTACTAACTGTAGTATATACTTTGCAATAGGTATGTATTTTTTCCCTATATGCCTCTCTATTATTAACCTCTAGTTATAGTGACATACATTTGTTCTAGTTCGTGAGAGAGATTTCTAATATTTGTATAGTTAATCACGGACATTGTCCACCACAAGATTCACTGTTTTATACTATCCCATCTTTTAACCTCCAGCTTTCCTTCTGGTGACTTGCGTGACTCTGAGCTTACCCTTTCCACCACCTTCACACATCTTTTAGCATTGTTATTCTCATTACATGCTACCATCATTCCTGTCCATTTCCAAATATTTAAGTTCACCCTAGTTGAACATTCTGCTCATAATAAGCAACCGTTCCCCATTCTTTAGCCTCATTCTACATCCTGGTAACTTATATTTCATGTCTATGAGTTTACATATCATTAGTTCACATCAGTGAGACCCTACAATATTTGCCTTTATGTATCTGTCTTATTTCACTCAATATAGTGCCCTCAAGTTTTCTTCATCAGCCCATTTCTTTTAAGATGGTTTTGTTCAAACACTATACATTCCATCCTAAGTAAACAATCATTGGTTCCCCACATAGTCAAGTATTTATGTATTGAGCACCATTGCCACTCTCTATATAAGGACATTTCTTCCAAAAAGACGGAGGAAGAGTCAAAGAAGGTAGAGAGGCAAAAGAAAAAGGCAAGAGAAAGACAGAAAAACAAACAAACAAACAATAAAACTTGATAACTAGGTGACAAAAGGAAAGAAAGATAGCATTAACCTAAAGTAGAATAAAGAGTCAGACAACATCACCAATGCCTGGAGTCCCATACCCTTCCGCTATTTCCCAACCCCCCATATGCATTTAGCTTTGGTATATTGCTTTTGTTACATTAAAGGAAGCATATTACAATGTTTCTGTTAATTCTAGCCTCTAGTTTGCATTGATTGTATTTTCCCCCCAATCCCACCCTATTTTTAACACTTGCAATGTTGACATTCATTTGTTCTACCTCATGTAAAAACATATTTGTACTTTTTATTACAATTGTTGAGCATCCTAGGTTTCCCTGAGTTACACAGTCTCAGTCTTTATCATTCATCTTTTGTTCTGGTGTCCCACATGATCCCAGCCTTCCTCTTTCAACCATATTCACAGTCATCTTTGTTCAGTGTACTTACATTGCTGTGCTACTATCGCCCAAAATTGTTTTCCAAACCTCTCACTCCTGTCTTTTCCTTTCGGTTTGCAGTGCTTCCTTTAGTGTTTCCTGTAGAACAGGTTTCTTGGTCACAAACTCAGTCATTGTCTGTTTGTCAGAGAATATTTTAAGCTTTCCCTCATATTTAAAGGATAGTTTTGCCAGATACAGGATTCTTGGTTGGTGGTTTTTCTCTTTCAGTATCTTAAACATATCACCCCACTTCCTTCTTGCCTCCATGGTTTCTATTGAGAAATCCACACATAGTCTTATCAAGCTTCCTTTGTATGTGATAGATCATTTCTCTCTTGCTGCTTTCAGGATTCTCTATCTTTGATGTTTGATAATATGATTATTAAATGTCTTGGCATAGGCCTATTCAGAACTATTCTGTCTGGGGTACGCTGCACTTCTTGGATCCATAATTTTATGTCTTTCATAAGAGATGGGAAATTTTCACTGATTATTTCCTCTGTTGTTGCTTCTGCCCCTGTTCCCTTCTATTCTCCTTCTGGGACACCAATGACCCGTAAATTCTTGCTTTTCATTTTGTCTTTAAGTTCCTGGAGACATTGCTCACATTTTTCCATTCTTTTCTCTATCTGTTCTTTTGTGTGTAGGCTTTCAGGTGCCTTGTTCTCCAGTTCCTGAGTGTTTTCTTCTGCCTCTTGAGATCTGCTGTTGTATGTTTCCAGTGTGTCTTTCATCTCTTGTATTGTGCCTTTCATTTCCATAGTTTCCGCCAGTTGGTTTTTTGAACTTTCCATTTCTACCTTATGTATGTCCTGTGTTTTCATTATACGGTTCATCTCTTTTGCCATACTTTCCCTAAACTTTTTGAATTCAGTTATTAGTTGTTTCAATTCCTGCATCACAGTTGAAGTGCAATTTTGTTCCCCTGACCGGGCCATAACCTCATTTTTCTTGGTGTAGGTTGTAGTTTTCTGTTGTCTAGGCATGGTTTCTTTGGTTACCCCAATCAGGCCTCCCCAGACCAGAATGGGCTAAGGTCCCAGAAGGAAGAAATATTCAGTATCCAGTTTCCCTGAGGGTATGTCTTAGAAAATTGGTGCACCCTCTGATGCCTCCAGTCACTGTGCTCTTCTGCCCAGCAGGTGGCGCCTGTTAGCCTGTAATTCTTGACTGGTGTAAGGAGGTGTGGCTCTTTTTCCCAAGTTCTGAATGAAAGGCAGATAGTAGAGCTGGGCCCCACCCCTTTCCTCTTAGAGAAGATAGATGCCCTAGGAGGAGGTTATTAGCATTTCAATGGTCTCTCTCTGCCTGTGCTATACCCTTGTCTGGGTCACAGAACTGGGAACTGAAAATGGCTAAGGCTTTCTCCACTGAGTTGAAAAAGGAACAGAGCTAGTCAGAGATGACCCTCTGGCTCTCCAAGGTCAGTCATCACCCAAAGCCTCTGTCTACTTGTTGGGGATTCGTACCTCATAGTGAGCAGTTCACACTTGCTAATTAAAACCCCAGCTGAGCTATATTCACTTGCTGGGAGAAAGCTTCTCTCTGGCACCACGAGGCTTTGTAGCTTGGGCTGTGGGGGAGGGGTCTCCCGATTAAGATCTGCAGTTTTACTTACAGATTTTATGCTGTGCTCTCAGGCATTCCTCCCAATTCAGGTTGGTGTATGATGAGTGGACGGTCACATTTGTCCCCCTGCAGTTATTCCGGATTATTTACTAGTTGTTTCTGGCTTTTTTAAGTTGTTCCAGGGGAACTACTTAGCTTCCACTCCTCTCTATGCCGCCATCTTAGATCCTCCATCCTTTGACCTGTTTCCTATGTTTTTTGAACTAGTTTTCCTACTAATGATTTCAGTAACACAGGAAGGAATTTACAATTCTATTATCTAAGTCAGCAATTTCCAAGACAGCATCATTAATTTTAGATCCCCGAGTAAATGAGTGACCATTAATCAATGAAATCAATTTAAGTCAAAATAAACAAACTGAAACCTCTCTTCACTGCTGATTTGGGAGCATCACAGTCTGGCTAATGCTATGTCACTACTGAGAAGGCAGGAGGGCTAAAGAACATTTAAATTTTCACGTGCTTGCCCACAATGGCACCTACATTATAGTGTGAACACTATTCAATTCAAAGAGAGAAGCAATTGTCAGATTTTCTTCAGCTGTGACTGGTGTTATTTGAAATCAATTGGTTTGTCAGGGATTTTTCACTGACACTTAGATCACAGGGATCAAAACAACAATCAGTCAATATTGAATCGATCAGTCTCCAGCTACCTGAACACCCACTGTCTAAAAATAATAATTATCAAATTAGAGGTAAACTTCAGTGATTTATAATTTAATGTACTATCAGCCCCTCTAAGAGACAGACTCCAGATATAAAGAAATTTATTACCCAACAGTTACAGCAATGGAGAGCCTTGATTTGACAACTGAAATAGATGAAGTAGAAGATGTTTTACAATACAGTAGCTTCTCCCAATGAGCAAAAGTCAATAGCTGATGAGAAGTGTTAGAGCTGTGACAAATAGTACACCATTTGCTAACTAATTTCCCCCTCTTTTCCCAAATACAATGTTAGAAACTCCATGCTGTTTTATTTAGGCAGTTTCCAAAATTAAAAAAAAAAAAAAAAAGCAGGAGCATAAAAAGAATGAGTAGAGCCTCTATTGGTTATTATATACATGTGTATAAACTTATCCACTTCTTCTCCAATTTGACAGGAGCTCATAGCCAATTTTGATTGCCCATTTACCGTAAATGAGGGAGCCTCATTCATTCCTTCAAGTATTTGTCATGTACCTTCTGTGTACTCACTGTTAGCATTAGAAGACTAAATGCATACTTGGGGATGAGAAGTGGTGAGCAACAGGGACAAAGAAAAGGTGTCCG
The DNA here is from genome assembly GCF_015220235.1 of Choloepus didactylus. Classification (NCBI taxonomy): domain Eukaryota; kingdom Metazoa; phylum Chordata; class Mammalia; order Pilosa; family Megalonychidae; genus Choloepus; species Choloepus didactylus. The sequence continues at coordinate 61,265,707 of NC_051321.1, read as the reverse complement.
AAAAGAAGGAGACCAGAAACAAAGGGAAACTTCCTTTCACTCTACTTTTGCCTTTGGCCAGCCTTCAATATATAACTGGTGGATTTAAATATTGAATATTTATTTTGAAAATTTCACAAATAATTTTCATTTCAATACAATGGGTAACATAACTCGGGTTGATATGAAGGCAACAGAAAATCCAGATAGTAGGAAACTCAGGCCCTCCCCCACCCCCAGTCCTCACTTGAAGAGAATGTTTAGCACATCTTTGTTAATTTGGTTGCTGAAATCTCTGAATCTGAATATGAGAATACAAGGAAAACAAGAGCAAAGCCAAGATTAAAAAAAAAAAAAAAAAAAAAAGAGAACAATGGTTAAGCCAAGTCAGATCCAACAATGAGGCCAAGAGTCAAAATCTTCCATTGGAGCTAGTTGAGCCTTGAACCACAAGTACTTGCAGGGGCTCAGGAGGTGGCAGACTGTTCAGCAATGGCCTCACACCACTTGGATTTCATGCAACCATGCTCTCCAACATAACTTGCTCAGATACAAGTTCCAGATGCTGTCCTGGGCCTTGGAGAAATAAGTGCCTTCCCACTCCTCACCCTGCCTCCAGCCCACTTCTAGTTACAGGGACTTAAGAATCCCTTTGCTGTGTTTTTTACACAGAAACTTTTTTGAAGATAAATAAACCCTAGAGAATGGAGTGAGAAATGGGCTGAACTTTGCTACCAGGAAAAGTTCACAAGACTTGGTGAAAACATATAATTTATGCAGATAAATAGAGAATATAGCTGGTGAGGGGGACATGTGCTAAGAAGTGGAGAGAAAGTTTGGATTTTTCTGTTTGATACCATCTGAAAGTTTCTTTTAATTGGTGACATTAGCCATTAAAATGGTTTGATATGACAGACATATTTGGTTTTAACATTCTTATGTTTTCTATGCTCATGGCTGTTAAAAAACATGTTTTCTATTTTCATGGCTATGTTGGGCATTTTATTGCTTTGCCTTGTTTTGTGTTTCTGATATTTTGCATGGTTGCATGTTTTCATTCTAATATTTAACTCTATATGGATAGGCTTATGTAATACTTTATATCCTCTAACTTTATACCTATTAACTCCCTATTATGAGCTGTAATTAACTCCCTATTATGAGCTGTAATTAAATTAGTAAATACCCTCAATCTACTCATCCTCTCTTGAGATCCCATAAAACAATTTTATTGATTTTACTACTTTTGTTGTTTACCATTTTGCTGTTAAATGTCCTTATATCTCTATTATTTGACTTAGAATTAAAATCCTTCTTTCGATCCCTGGTGATATAAGATGAGAAAATCTATATCTGTCTTTACCAGTGACTCATTTTTCCACTTCACTTCCTGAATATTGTCTGAGTTTATAACTAGACTTTCATTTGTACTGATACTCTTTTTTCTTTTTTTACTAGAGAAGTTGTGGATTTACAGAACAATCATGCATAAAATACAGGATTCCCATATACCACCCTATTAACACCTTGCATTGGTGTGGAACATTTGTTAAAATGATGATAGTACATTTTTATACTTTTACTATTATCTATAGTCCATGGATTAACTTAGGGTTCATTGTGTAGTGTATTTCCCATGGATTTTTTTTTATTTAGCAGTAAAACAAACAAACAAAAAGGAATGAAGTCCTGATACATGCAACACGTGTGAACCTTGAAGACATCATGTTGAGTGAAATAAGCTGGACACAAAAAACAAAAGGATAAATATGCTCATACTATGTGTGAGCTGCTGTAATGAATCTCCCCAAGCTTAGTGGCTTAAAACAGACATAAATTTATTCTCTCACCATTCTGAAGGCCAGAAGTCTGAAATCAAGGTATCAGCAGGGCTGTGCTCTTTCCAGAGACTCTAGGGGAGTATCCGCCATATGCCTCTCTCCTCCCTTCTACTGACTGGCCAGCAATCTTTGGCGATCCTTGGCGATCTCTGGCTTGTAGCCACATTGTCCCAGTCTCTCCCTCTGTCTTCACATCACCTTCCCATCTAGGGATTTCTTATCTGGGCATCTGCCTTTCTTTTATAAGAATACACGTGATTACATTAAGGGCCCAGGCAGATAATCCAGGGTAAGCACCTCCTCAACTTCTTTAACTTAATCACACATCTTTTGACATATAAGGCACTATTAACTCTCTTGCCATATAAGGTAATATTGAGAGGCTCTTCGGATGTGAGCATATCTTTTATGGGGCCACCTTTCAGTGCACTATATCATCATTATTTAACTTATCAATTTTAAATAATATATTTTGATCCCTGGCCATAAAAGATATGGAAATTCTGCTTTGACTACCTCCCATAGTCACTCCCTTTTCCTCTCCAAAGTTTTATTAGGTATATAATTTCTACCTTGCAGGGTTTATAATCCATGATAGCCACTGATGTTTTACATTTATGTGAATGGTTTTCTGGTTTCTTTTTAATTTGATGTAAATTTTCCACTAATATATTGGCTGAATATCACTTGTTCTCTACAGTTTCTTCAAAAATTGCTCAAGGATGTTACGGTGCCCGTGAGTTAAGGTACAAGACAGCCAAACAGAATTTAAAAGAGCTTTTATTAGTCATCTAGCTGGCGGCTGCTGCGTCACTCCACACAGGGAGTTCAGTAAGCAGCAGCAGGGACCAGAGAGTGCTTGAGACTTATATAGGCAGAAATCACATCCTGAAAATGCAAACAAGCTACTTTGACAAAAGCAGAGTTGGCAGTTAATTAATGGGTGCTTAAGATCTTTAGCAACCTTGAGAAATTTTCTCAAGGCTGGTGCAATGGTTAATTATTGGAACGGTTACGCTTGGCTAATGCATACATCCGCAAGTCTCACTCCCTAAAACAGCACAGTTTCACTCCCTTCCTCTCAGGGCTTTAATGTTTACTTTGCAGTCATTACCGGTTGAGGGGGAAGGGGACTCTCTTGTTACAGAAATAGGGGAGGGAGCCCACTTCAAAGGAAACACTAAACTCGGGATTTTGCATATTTAAAAATATATGCATGTCCCTTTATCCTTGAACAACAGTACGAGTTTAAAAGTCTTAGATGATATTTCCTTTTGCTGAGGACGTTATAGACATTGCTCCACTTTTAACTATCCCTATCAGTTCCTCCTTGACCATGATGTGCTCTTTAAATCTGTATAACCGAGTCTTTTTATTTCCAGACAGTTTTTTGACTTACATCTATAAATATTTTTTCTCTTCTAGTATGTCATTTTTCTTCTTCCAAGCCTCTATTTTTGGTATACTGGATACCTTTGCTCAATTTTATCATTTTTTTTATTATTTTAACTCAAATTTCATTTTTATTCCTGTACTTTCTTATTCCTTATTGTGCTTTAACCATTATACATTCCCTCTTGTATACCTTCCAATTTTGCCTTCAATTTTTAAAAAATGTTTTCACTACTTTCCAGAGCTCTACCAGCTCATATTTCATCTTGTTTTGTTGTCTTGCTATTTTAACCAAGATTCTTTCTATCTCTTCTCTGTGCTATTGTTATAAAGTGGTGATTGCTTCATGATTTTTTTTTCACTCATGATAAAATACTTAGTCAATCTTCATCTGCTCTTTGGAATTATGTTTTCCTGTGAGTTAATTATTCTGTCATTTCTTGTTCTTCTCCTTTTTTCCCTTCTTCTAAATCTTTTGAATATATCTTTTATTGCCCCCTTTTAAAACTTATTATCACTGAAGGGAGTGAATTTTTCCTGGACCACATTTGTAGTAGGTTCATGTGGTGAGGAGCCAGAATGATGTTCCAGAGAGCTGGAATTTTCTTTACACCTAAGGGTTGTAATATACGTAATATACAAAATGAAGAAAGGCAGCTTCAAGGCCTCTCAGTTCAGTCACTCTCCTGCACCTGCTTTATTGACAGATAAGTCCTGCCAGTTTATCTGTATGAGTGCTCATTCAGCCCCACATGCTTTGCTCCTGGAAAGCCCACTGGGTATACCAGTCCATGTAACCAACCCCAGAGTTGCACACTGGGGTGTTGGTTTAGAACTTTAGAGTGTGACCATAACTAACATTGGAGAAGAGCACACTACGGATTTCTTTGAAAGCTGACGCCTCTCTCCACGTCTTCAATCTCTATTTTCCCTGCCTTGGGAAATCTATCTATTTTGTGATTTGGGATTTGAAATGTCCCTTGGTTTAATTGTAGTTGGAATTTACATCCCTGGGTTTTGCTTCCTGTTTTTGCCTTCATTTGATTTCAAAAAGAAAAAAGAAAAAAATGTTGTCTTTATTTTCCAGCTGACAATCCCAGACAAAGAATGAAAAACTAACTGAAATATAGACAAAGAGCAGTCTAATATACCACCTAAATAGTAATAATAGTAACAATAATAAAAATGGTTATGGCTAACTTTGAACATTAAGATGTGCCAAGAAAAATCCTAAATTCTTCACATTTATCAGTTCATTTAATCCTAACAGCAAGTCTATGAAGTAGTTACCATTACTGACACCACTTTACAGATAAGAAAACAGAGGCTCAGAGTGATTAGGTAATCTACAGCTAGTAGGTGACAAACTCAGAATATAAATTCAGAAGTCTGGCTTTAGTGCCTTTACTTTTGATCATCATACTGTTTTCCTTCTCAATACCTGATGAGGTAAAATTACTTTTTAGAGATTCTGTGACCTTTTCCAGGAGGCAGGGAATGTGTAATCATGCTCTAATCAGAAACTATCTGAATGGCCTGTGCAGATGAGGTGGAATGGAGCTGACTGGTTCTGATAAGAAAGACACATCTGTGATCCATGGAAATAGAGACATAACACGCAACCAAACAATGGCCAGGATCTTCCTTAATAAGATGCCATGTACAGTCTGGATTAGTGGGGGTATTCACAGTTTAGTGCCTTTTAGGACAACTAGGTCCCAAGACAATTAAATGAAAAGTGATGCCCAATGGGTTGAATTTATTTATTTATCTATTTATTTGTTTGTTTGTTGTTTGTTTTTAACCAGAGAAGTTGCTCATTGATCAGACCAAAAGCAATATGCTTTCACCTTTGTAAAATTAATAATTTATGTTCTCACCATCATCACCAATATGGCTGAAACAATGCAATATTTATAGAATTAGGATATTAAGCATCAGCCAAATGATCATCTTTCTTGGCTTTCCTGAACAATTTTATTCCAGCCACAGTTTCTTCTATATGGAAAAAAATGTGGCAGTCAACCAAATTTGCATTCCCATGAGGGTTGACCAACTCATGCCAAATTTGGTTCTCCAAGATCTGTCTTGTAATATCATGAGCATCATGCTTTGCCCAAAAAACGCAATCTTTTATTTTACATTAATGCATTTTCTCCTCAGAGACACATAAAGAGAAATAGGTCTATTTTCAGGTTATGCACAAGAAATTAGGTGGTTAATTTTCAAGGGCTGCTTCAATAAATCCCAATTGAATTAGCCAGTAATAGCATGTGAAAACCATCAAAAGATACTGCAAAAACACAATGCAAGATGAATACAAATGATTTGGCTCCAGATCTTATCAAATAAAGTAGAGGGCTGAATTAACTAGTGAACAAAATTAAGTAGAAATGGCAGAATTTCACAGCTAGTCAGCTGTGGCTAAGAAATATAGAACTGAAAAATTTAGACAGCCATTCTCAGCCTTTTATGTTTCCCATCCAATAGTAACTCTCAAATTGTATGTAATTAAGACTTAATGTCTTTAGTGATTTGGTGTTTGAGATCATAATTATCTATTTATGCTATTTTTGTAATACGTTCATAGCAACAAAAACAACTAAATACCTACTGAAGGTCTACATTCTGTCAACTACTGTTCTATAGTGTATATAAAAATAAATTTTTTTTTTATTTTATTTAAGTCAGAGGTTTATGGGGGGCATTGGGTGTGGGTGTGGGAGACCAGGAGAAAAAAAGAGGTGAAATAGATCAAACTTCTCACAAGGTTGCTAGATTTGTCATGTCTATAATCTTAATATTGGCATAAGAAGCACAATGCAGCACAACAGCTTTGAAATCAGACATTCTTGGGTTTGAATTCCAATTCAGTCACTTACAAGTTAGGCAACTGAGCCTCATTCTAATCATCTTTAAAAAAGAATTTTTAAAGTCTACCTCACAAAGTCATTTAAGGGATAAAGACAATATAACTAAATTGTTCAGCCTGGGGTTAAGGCATAAGAGGGGCTGTTTTGTGTTTTTTTTTTTTTTTTTTTCAGAGTCACAGTGGCTATTTCCTGTGATGTCAGTGTTCCTACTAATGGATAAATTCTCTCTCAGGTTCTAATGCCTCTACTCCAGTAAAGAAACTGAAACAGTATTACCGATAAGGACAACAGAACAGAGAAAAGGGAAATCCTAAATGGAATTTTTAGTGATTGGGGTCATCCCTGAATCGTAAGAATGCTTTTTTAGCTGGAGATGCTACAAAGTAATACTCATTATTTTATAAAACTTGAGGTTGTCAAGCTTTTGGAGTGATGCTATGGCAAACACTATGGGAAAGACAAAGAAACTTCAGGGGTGGATGGGTAGGGGATAACCTGAGATTGGAAAACACTTGCCTCTCATAAAACATGGCCTAAATCAAAGGAAAACTGCCTCTGAAGTGGTTAAAAAAATAATTTTTGAGTCTTCTTTAGGTTCAACGGGAATTAAACAAAGATTTCTTAAAAAGGCAACTCTTCCCAACCTCTTAGAAGCAATGAAAACGAGAATGTTTTTTCTCTATTCTCAGTACAGGAGTTACTCATTTTCACCTTAAAGGCCAGTGTATGGTGCTACCTAAGGCTGATCCACTGCAGTAGAGCCAATGAAATAGCTTTCTACAATTATTATTCATCATCAGTACAAAGCATGCAAAGGTAAGTCATAATCTTAACTTTTTGCAGAGGTAGGAATATAGGCATAGGAGACTTTGGATGGATTAATTTTTCCTTGCAGTCCCTTTCAAATATTTCAATCACACCAATCCCAGGCTGAAAATCTTGAAATGTTAGCTATGTCATTGCAGTTGTCTTGTATAATTCCATCTGGTTCCTGTATTATGATGGATGGCCTAAATTTGAAGATCAGCACTTCCATAGCCATTAGCCTTCTACTGACTGATGACATTCAGTTCTTGATGGATTTTTAGTTTCCACTCAGTTCAAATCTTCCTCCAGGAAACTGGGGAAAGAAAGAGGAGCAATGAGGTGTTCTTGATCTTTCTTGCTTCCACACTCTCACACTTATCTTGATAATATATCTAATACTTCACTTTTATTGTCCAAGCTTTCAGAAAGACCTAGTTGGATATAGCTCTTGTTTGATTCCTGATAAGCACTTCCTAGAGGTACTTGGAGACAGCTTATCTTTATGCAGATCAGTCTCTGGCACTCAGGCTGAGGCAGCTTTGCTGAGGTGAAGTTTAAAGCTGGAGTGGACCCATGGGACTCTCAGAGTAGGCTCTATTAGGGAGAGCATAGTAATTCAAGTTGCATCTCCTGCTAAGCAATTACAGATTTCTCTGAGAGGTTAAATATGAATTTATGCAGGAATGAATCATTACACATAGAGAGTAAGAAAGTAGAGGAAAGTGCTCATAAATATCCTACCACTTAAGTATGACACTTTTATGGAAAATAATTGCCCACAAAAATACACTACATAACCTTTCAACTCTTCAAATTCAAACAACCAATCAGTTCTTTGAGGAGGGAAGAAGGGAGAAAAAATAAAACCAACAACTAACCTCATAACCAATTATTTTGGTACTATAAATTATATTTGGTACTACAACTTTCTAGTTTTTATTTCATATCAGTTCATCTTCACCTGGTATGACAACCAGAGATACCCTTAAGCATCCCAGAATTACTCATTACAGAAGAAGCATCCCCAGCAATCTTATCAGCCAGCAGACACCTGCTATTGCTATTTGCACTCAATTATTTTGTTGAAAATTTTTTCTGAGCCAAGTGAAAATTTGAATTTGAATCTCAGTAAATAGAGGGGCAATGTGATACTGATAAAATGTGAGCCACTTGGAACTTGGAAATGTGGTCCTCACTTAGCCCTTAATTTCCTGTGTCTTTAAACCTACCTTGGTCTCAATTTCCTCATCTATAAAATGAGAAAGATTCATTTTATAGATGATCTTTAAGGCTGATATTTTTTGATTTTGTTATTTCTTTGACCAGCTTTAACCTATCCCCTGACTAATGCAGAGCTAGAAGTAATTTAATACTTAAGCTTCAAGTAAAATAGATATCAGAAGAGCCTCTCCCCCAGGATCCAAATTCACTTTCTCTGTTCTGCAGTGCTCACCCTTCCAATGATAATCCTGTCAACCTCCTGACTGGTCCCAATTCCTAACAGCTCTTTTCCACTCTCCCCTGGAGGACTTTCTGGTTTACAGATCTCCTAACTTTTCTTAATCCACATAAACCATGTCTTTCTTGACTTCCTATTTGGAGTTTTTGACTGTTAAAGACAGTCCAGTGTATGCCAGCCACCCATCTACCAGTCCTACTACACTGCCAAGGATTTTGGCGCCACACTAAAATGCAAGTGATGAGAAACTGAGTAGTTTCTTGGTTATTTTTCATGAATCCCTTCTACGGCAAAGCATTGTGAAATATCTGGAGAAAGAAAAGAAAAGTGAAGGCAGAAGTCACTGCATAAAATTGAACTTTTAGTGTGAAAGAAAGACCATGGATGAAACAGTGTACAAAAAGAACAAAAAAGTATAAGTTGAGCACAGGAGGTGGTCTTAGAGAGCATGAGGTAAATTCTCTAAATTTCCCATGTAAATTCTCTACAAGTGTTGAAGTGTTCTAAGTAGAAAGCATTGATTTATTTGATCTGTTTTCTATTACTTCAATTATTTGAATAGGTATTAATTGCACATGACATAAAATTCAAAATGTATGAAAAGGTATACTGTATAAAGAACATTTTTCCTCCACCCTTGCTATACAGTTCCCTTCCAAAGAAGCAACCACAACTTCTTAAGAGCAGAGCTTTAAAATTTAGTTCAAGTTATATGATAAGCGATAAAGCATCTTCCTGATTCCAAGGACCAGTGTTGAGTGATAAACTTAAGATGCTAGCTAATATTTTAATCCTTTAGATTACAATATTTTTCCTATCTGAAACAGGTTCCTATTTTCCCAACTCTACGTAGACTTGCACATTTTGGATGACTATCTCCTTGATCAAACAACCTGAAAGCTACAAAATGTTCCATGCTGTCTCTACTAGCCACATGCTGAACTATACTGTCAGTGTCTCAGATACATTTATTATCTCACCTCAAATTCAATTTCAGGCTAACAGTTAACTTTTGCAAGATCTAAATCGATGCAACTTGTTGGATAAAGAAACATTTATCTGTGTATTATGAGACAGGTATAAAATCTCAACAAAATTAAGATTTATTTATGCCTGATAATCTAATCCATTCTGCTCTAGCTATTCTGAAAAGAGTGAATTAAAATTGATACCCATTCTGGCCCAGAATCTTCTGAAAAATGAAAACTCTGACTTGTCAGTGATATTGTCATTCTCTTTACATTTATTGTTCAATAAGTGGGAGGGAAGAAGTAGGGTGTTTGTATAAATTAATACTAAACCAGTTGCCCAAAATGAAAATCTGTTTTTGTTGTGTGTGGCTAATTGTGCTTAATTTTTATATATAACTTTATTCATTATTGTTCTTTTTTAAAAGACTAAAAACAGTCCTCAAATATTTTTTAGCAATTTCTAATACATACATTTGGCTATGTATTAGAAAACAGCAAGACACTAACACTAACAAAATGTCAAAGTCTAGAGGTGTCAGAAAAACAAAATAAAAAGTAACAATATTAAATATTTCACTCAACCAATTTGATTTTTAAATTAATTTAACCTGGCAATTGTGACTAGTCTTTTATGGGTACTTACCTATTTTTTTTTATGTAAGATGAATATATTTTTATATTGCTTTGATTATTCTTAACTTTGGGTTTTTTTAAATGGAAATTTTCATATTTGCTTTTGACAATTATTCTCCAAAATTAGGGCATACTTTTACTAACCCACATGGCCTGTGGTTGTAGAAAACAGTTTGTGATTTGCTTGCTTGCCATGACTTGTGTGAAGGGAGATGAGTATCTCTTCAAGGGCCAATTTTGCCACCTCCATCCTTGTCATAGACCCACAGCTCCCGAGGGCTGGGTCTGTAAGCACTGCACATTTGTGGCCCATTGAGCACCATCTCTGAAGGACAGCATCCGGGAACTCCCAGATCTCCAGCCAGCAGCCTCTTTCACGGGCACGGTAGAGGCAGAAGCCAGATTTCACAGGGTCAAGGTGGCAACAGGAGAAGAATGCAGTTGAAGGTACTCACTCTCCAGGAGTGGTCAATGGAAACCAAAGAGTGAAAAGACAAAATCAGCGGTTCTTCTATAGTGTTTGCTTATTTTATAATGACAGTATAGCTGTATGCTGTTTATGTGACTAAAAACAAAAATTTAAAATATAGCAATTGGAATTACAGTTACACACAATGACTTGGGGCTTGAGCTATTAAAGACAGGAAAAAGTCCATAAATATTTGAGGACAGAAAGGAAAAAGCTGATGAAGAGGAGGTAGATATGGAAATGCTGAAGAGATGGGAGGTTTTTATGGAGACAAGGCCTAGGGAAGGCGCCCCCTACAAGACCATAAGATCCTGAGAGGTGTGGAGAGCCTGTGATTTCTATATAGCAGTTCTGATCTTTGCTCTGCCTGTATGTAATAAAAAACCCATCTCAGTGGCTAAACCGAATAGTGGTTTTTTTTCCTCACATAACAATAAGTGTGTATTTAGACAGACGAGGGCAGTGCAGTGACCCCAGGACATCAATGCCCTGATACCTTCTCTCATTCTGCTCTCTTTTGCATATGGATTCTGATCTCACATTTGTAAAGGTAAGATGGCTAGTCCACCTCCTCCCTTCTGCTGGTGGTAAAACAAGAAAGTAGGGAAAAGAGGAAGGGGGAGCATGACTTCATCAATAAAGCAAAAAATCTGGAAGACTTCTGCTTAAAGCTCATTGCCAGAATTATGTTACTCCACTGCCTTCCAGGGAATCAAGTTTTGTAGGTACACACATTATTGATCCAAAATTGGATTTGTTTCAAAAAGAAAATGGGTGCATATGAATTTTGATAAGGTAATTAGCAATATCTGACATATTTCAAACCGTTGTCTACCCAACTTCTATATACATTTCTTCCCTTTCCCCAAGGGAGGTAACCCCACCATTATATGGCTGGTATGTCCAGTTCAAATCCCAGTTTCTCTTGCTGCTATCATGACCTCTTCAACAGGTCTGCATGTGACTTCTTATCTGGCAACCTTGAATGCATAGAAAAAATGTACCTGCCTCCAACATATCCAGTATGAAAACAACAGGATAACCACCAAAAACAAACAAACAAAAACTCCCATTCAGGAGTCTGCATGCCAAATAGGCAGGAAGACCATGGACTCCCTGCCCTGGCCTCAGGGAGCACTCCTTCACTAAACAATCTGTAAGCTCCTTGTCCCTCTCTGAGTATATCACCTATGTCCATTGCCCTCCATAGCCCCAGAATCTGCCATCTTGGAGGATTTTCCTTCCATCATCCTTCAAGGCCTGAAGTGGGAATTGTGGAGAAGCTGCTTTCTGGAGGCTCCAGAGTTTTAGCAACACACTCGTGAGTGTGTGGTCAGGAGCCAAGGGATTGCTTTTCCAGGTTGAACAGATGCCATCACCAACCATAAATATCTTTTCTAGCCATGGTCTAAAAGCTATGATCTTCCCATTTGTGTGGCAGAGTGCCTAGCTCTAGTTCAAGTTCATCCTTTTTGTTGGTCATTCCTAGGAACATTAAGCAGTAACAAAATCCAGAAACAACGTACATTTTTCTAACATCTCTCCTAAAACTACACCTTTGTTTCATCCATGGTAAGTTTCCCAAGTAGCGACAAGCAGCAGTAAGGTCAAATATTTAACAAGGATCACCAGCTCTCCTGCCTGTAATACCAGGCCACCCACAGCCTGCAGCCCTCTTTTCTCCACTCTACTCATCTCATAACTTTTTTTTTTTTTTTAATTTTTAGAACCCTAAATCTTGATGCCAAATCCTTTATGTATTAGAGTTATTTTGGGCTACATGAAACAAAATCCCAACTAAAGTAGCCCACCCAAATATATGTTTCCTTATGTAAAAAAGAAAAATGTGTTTTGTTTATTTTCCTTCCAAGAATATTTTTCCTCCAAGTTTGCTTTTTTCCATGGAACAAGAAGTCTGGAGGTAGACAGTCCAGATTTGGGGCTCCAGCTTCACAACATGGTCAGTATCCCAGGCATTCCATCGTTTTCCATCCTGCCATATTTGCATGGGCTCCTGCCCTCATGCTGCCTTCTCATTGTTACAAAGGAAGCTCCATTAAAAGATAAAAGAAAAGTGGAGGGCAAAGGGTGGCACTTATATTAGGAAAGGAAAACTTTTCTCAGAAATCTCAAATCGGGCTCCTCTTCACATCCCAACAGTCAGAGCTGTGTCAAATGGCCACTTTTATCTGTAAGAAAATGTCCCTGTCTGTGCAAAGGCAATTTTTTTTAGCTGGACACATTGCTATCTCCCCAAAAAACTTCAGCTTCATAATGAAGACAGAAGGGAAAAAATAGATACTGAATTGGAAATTAGTGGTGTCTGCACACTCTGTCTCTCTCCCTACAGGGCTGACACACACGAGAAGCACATGGTCAGCATTTATGGAACTGAGTAGAAGTCCTGAAGGAAGAGTTTTGAGGGCATACTTTAATAGAGGAGGTATGATGAAAGGAAAGTTACAGGTCATTGTGGGAATGTGAAAGTTTTCCCAGTGGAAAGGTGAAAGGTTATTAAGAAACACTTTGTGGCTTCAGTTTCCTCCACAGTTTAGAAGGTAAGGACATTTGCTGACAAGGCAAATCAGGCTGGGTTGTGGGATGTCCAGTGGAGTGAATAAGGGGTAGCTTCAAGAAGTAATGAGTAGAAGTGACACCTCAGTCAAAGTGCAAGCAGCTGGTGACATCTTCCTGGTTTGACACTTCTTTCTAACAGCAGCAGTCTCTTCTCAGAATCAAAAGTTGTCTAGACATACTTTCTGAAAGGTAGCCCAGAACTGATTGCTTTGCTTATCATCTCCCAAAAGCCTCACTGCTCACTTTTCCCAACGCTCTCTAGTTATCTTTTAGCTAAGGACACTATTTCCTGTGGTCTGCTCTCCATTCTGTTGCTCTAACCTGCCTTCTTCCTGACGTAGCGCCAGTTAACCCCTCCCCCACCCTTTCCCTATTCCTCAACACTGCTCATGCTCTATTGTTGTGGTGGTCATAAAATGCTGTTTGGACAATGTCTTAGTAAAAAATCAAAAGCATGAAAACATGGTACATGGTATAAACAAACACATGGATTAAAAATGGATTTGTTTGAAATGTGGAGTCATCCAAACTCAAGATGATAAAGACGTCTTGCCTCATTACATCTTGTCATACTGTGTTACTAGACATCTGCCTAGATTTCTAATGCATGCAATTTACAGAGATAAGAAAACTTCCCCATATTTGGCAGATGATTTCATGTAAATCTATTTTTTTAAAAAGAGAAAACAATACCTTATCATTGTTACGTTTGGGTCCTTCCTCTTGCCACTCAACTTAGGCTTTACCCTCCAATTAAATTAAAATACTTCTCACTCTACATATGCACTGTATTGTTTTACACAACCGGTCCTTTGCTAATGCTCCTTCCTCCAATTTTATTGTTTTCATCTAGCTTGTCTTCAGCTAGCTAGTTCACTGCATCTATTCTCTGCCACACTAAGGAGATTCTTTTTTTTCTTTTTTTTTTTTTTTTTTTTGGCATGGTTTTGATTAGGAGATGAAGTGCCTGTGAAAGCCTAAACTTTTCATATTTTTATTTCCAAACAGCAAAGTAAACTTTTTAAGAAGTTTTTGGACCTTCCTTATACTGGGGAAGAAAGAACACTGAAACCATTTTATTGCCATGTTTTTTCCCGGGGTTCTTTTTGGCCATTTGCTCTGGCCTTACTCTCAGATCAAACAAGGAACAACACCCTTAAGCCTGGGTTCCCAATAATCAGCAGTCTCGGACACTGATGAGACAATAGCTATCTTTTGAATCAAATTCTGTAAATGTTAGTTATCCTTTTTCAATGCCCGAATTTTAAATCACTGAAATTTACCTTAGTCTTCAGCAAAACCAATTTTTTTGGAGAAACCATAAACCCCTTCCAGTTCACAAGGATGTTATAATATAGGAGAAAAAATTCTTTGGGAAACACAAGACTTTAAACATATAGTTCCTTTTATTTCCCCTCTTATAATCTAAGAACAGTATTTCCTCTTTGTTATTATCAATTAATTCACCTAACAACTGCAAAGAAATCATAGCCCTTAAAACTCTAAGGTCTTTTTTACCTTTTTTTTTTTTTTTTAATTATTAGAGAAGTAGTTGGTTACAGCACAAGCACGCATAAGATAGCATTCCCAAATACCGCCCTATTGTTAACACCTTACACTGGTGTGGTGCATTTGTTACAACTGACGGAAGCACATTTTTATAATTGTACTATAACTCTAGTCCATGGTTTAACTTGGGGTTCACTGTTTGTGCTGTGCAGTTTTGACCTTTTTTTAAAAAAGGTATGATTCTACTCATTTACACTCCTAACTTTCTAACTAAATAATGAAATGTCACCAAAAAAAAAAAAAGTTCTCATTCCTAGTCTGTAAACAAAGAAAACTGACAACAAATAGAAAGAAAAACTTGATTATGTAGAATGTTTTAATATTCAAACCATCTCCCATTTGATTTTAATCTTTCCAAACCAAAACTGTAAATATTATAAGGGGGGTTTTGAAAGGACTAAATAAGGAAGAATAAATAAAGTGTCTGACCCAGAGTCTCAATCACTGATTCAGCAAATATCTTGGGCACTCAGTGTCTTAATTTGCCAGAGCAGATATCATAAATACCACACAATGGGTTGGCTTAAACAACAGGAATTTATTATCTCATGGTTTTGAGACTGAAAGAAATCCCAAATCAAGAGATCAGCAAGGCTTGCTTTCTCTCCAAAGGCACTAGCATTTTGGAGCTGGCTGCCAGCAATGCTTTGGGTTCCTTGGCTTGCATTTCTGCCTCTCCCTTCTGGTTTCTGTAACTTCTGGATTCTCTTTATAAAGCCTCCAGTAATCCAGATTAGGACCCACCCTCATTCAATTGGACCATACCTTAACTAAAAGTAACATCTTCAAGAGGTCCTATTTACAAATGGGTTCACACCCATAGGAATGAGAATTAAGATTAAGAATGTCCCTAAATGGGGTATAAGATTCAATCTACCACAGTCAGTATATGTCAGACACTGTATGAAGTATTAGGAACACTAGGATAAATAAGATATTGTCCCATATTCAAAGGTTCTTACTTTCCTTCTCTCTTCTCCTTCCTCCCTCTCATTCTCTAACAGGGAAGACTACTTGGGAATAGGATTTCAAACCAGTTCCAGGGTTCATTGTTGTTTCTTAAATAGTCCCCATTAAGAAAAGACTTGATTTTTTCTCTTTCCAAAAAAACTTAAGACTAGTTTTTTGTTTGTTTGTTTGTTTGTTTGTTTTTTATTTTGAAATAAATTCAAAGTTATAGGAACAGTTGCAAAAACAATACTAGCCCCATACACAGAATTCCATCATACCCTGACCCCCCCTCCCCCGGTAGCTCAATCCACCAACTTTAACTTGCTGTCACATTGCTGTTTCTTTCCCTCCCTCCCTCCCTCCCTATCATCCATCATCTATTGCTCTGTCGTCTGAACATATGAGAGTTAGCTGCACACATCCTTGAGCATTCACTATAATTCACGTATACACTTCCCATGAACAAGAACATTCTTTCATGCAATCCCATTAAGCGCAGCTAAGAAGTACAATAGATTCAACAATGATACAAAGCTTACATTCTATATTTCCTTTTCCTTATGTCTCAGCTGTGTCCCTTTGAGCCACCTGTCCTCTATCCTCCTGTCCCATCCAAGTTCATCCTTAGCATTCAATTGTCATCTAGTTAGACAGTCTTTTTTTTTTTTTTTTTTCGGTTGTGGAAACATATATACAGCCTAAATCTTCCCATTCCACCCCCCCTCCCTAGCCTTCCATTAGTGGGATTAATCACGTTTAGAATGTTGTAATGCTCTTTCCCACCATCCATTACTAGACATTTCCCTTTACCTCAAACACCAACCCTACACTCAATTCTTAACTCCCCATTGCCCCTTCCCCCATTTCTCTTAACCCAAACTCTACTTTTCATCTCTATGGTTATATTCTCTGATAATTTCTTTGTGTTTACTGTGAGGCTTCAAATTAACCTCTTAAATCCATACCAGTCTTGTTTTTCTTTGATACCACCTTCACTTCAATAGGGCACATAAACTATGTTCCTATACTCCTCCATTCCCCCACCTTTATATAGTTGTCTAAAATTACATATTTTACATTGAGTTCAAAACCACTGATTTGTCCTTAGAGTTTGTGTATTTTATATCATGTAGGAAGTAACTAGTGGAATTACAGTTCAAAAATTATTGACTTCTATTTGTATTCCATTGTGGTTGGAGAATGTGCGTTGAGTATATTCAATTTTTTTTTTTTTAAATTTCTTGAGGCTTGTTTTATGTCCCAGCTTATGGTCCCTTCTGGAGAAAGATCTGTGATCACTAGAGAAAAGTGAGTGTCCTGGTGATTTGGGATGTAAGGTTCTATATATGTCTGTTAAAATTCTCTATATCTCTTTCTCCTTTCCCTGTCTCTCCACCAGCAGGGCTCCCCTCAGAATCTGAAGTAGGGCAGGTCTTTCATCGGCAAAGTCTCTCAGCATTTGTTTGTCTGTGAAAAATTTAAGCTCTCCCTCAAATTTGAAGGAGAGTTTTGCTGGATAAAGTATTCTTGGTTGGAAATTTTTCTCTCTCAGAATTTTAAATATGTCATGCCACTGCCTTCTTGCCTCCATGGTTGCTGCTGAGTAGTCACTACTTAATCTTACGTTGTTTCCTTTGTATGTGGTGAATTGCTTTTCTCTTGCTGCTTTCAGAACTTGCTCCTTCTCTTCAGTATTTGACAGTCTGATCAGAATATGTCTTGGAGTGGGTTTATTTGTATTTATTCTATTTGGAGTTCGCTGGGCATTTATGCTTTGTGTATTTACACTGTGTAGAAGTTGGGGAAGTTTTCCCCAACAAGTTCTTTGAATACTCTTTCTAGACCTTTACCCTTCTCTTCCCCTTCTGGGACACCAATGAGTCTTAAGTTTGGACATTTTATTTTATCTATCGTATCCCTGAGATTCATTTCGATTTTTTTTATTTTTTTCTCCATTCTTTCTTTTGTTCTTTCATTTTCTGTTCTGTAGGCTTCTAGGACACTGAGATGTTGTTCGGCTTCCTCTAGTCTTGTATTGTGAATATCCAGAGTCTTTTTAATTTGGCCAACAGTTTCTTTTATTTCCATAAGATCTTCTATTTTTTTATTTACTCTTGCAATGTCTTCTTTATGCTCTTCGAGGGTCTTCTTTATTTCACTTATATCCTGGGCCATGGTCTTCTTGATGTCCTTTAAATCCTTTGCCATGTTTTCGTTCCTCGATTGTAGTTCTTTGATTAATTTTGCGAGGTATACTGTATCTTCCGAAATTTTGGTTTGTATGTTTGGAGTTGGATTCTCCATATCTTCTGGTTTTATCATATGCATTAAGATTTTGTGTTGTTTTTGGCCTCTTGGCATTTGTTTTGCTTGATAGGGCTTTTCAAGTTGCAAAGAAAAAGGGATATTGATCTAATTTTTCAGGAACACAGTTTGGTGACGTACACTTTCTCTAACTAACCAGCAGATGGCGTCCGTGAGTCACCTATATCCCTCAAGTCAGTTCTCAACCTTTTTTCCACGCGTTGTGTGGGGAAATGATTCTAGTGGGTTCAGTTGGAGAACTCAGTTTGGTTGTGTTGCTGGAGCTATCTGCCCTGAATGTGGGGCATGTGTACGGGTGGCTAGCGAGGAAGGGCAGTTCTAATGTTCAAATCCCCCAGGATCCCGGAGATTCAAGGCCGCCACATGAGTCTAAGCCTTCATTTCAGTTCAGCCCCAGACCCTCTCTCTCACTGATCCATAAACCACCGGACTTGGCATAGCATCCCTGGGTTCTCCGAGCAGATCCCCCCTCCCAGCCGTACTCCTCCAGGAGCTCAGCCAAGGGAATGCTGTGCTACGTCACCAGTGCACACCGTCCCACAAGGGAAGCCCCGGGCCGCCGGGCCATGCGGCGGCGCACTCCCAGCCTGAAGCAAAAATGGCCGAGCGGGGCATCTCAGCCCCCTCCTCCTCGCACAGTTCCTCCTTCCCAGCTCCGGGACAACTGGTGGGGCTCTGGGCTGTGGGCACGGCCCCAGGCAGGAGTTTATCCAGCCCTCTGGGGGCCAGCTGCGAGCCACGGGGTTTCTTTCTGCTTCCAGCTCTCCCCTCCATTCCCCCGAACCCAAGGGTATCTGCTGCGGGCTATCTTCCCAGCCAGACAGCAAGAGGCCAGTCCAGCCCCCTCTTGCTGTGTTTTACTGCATGGTTCCCACAATTGTTACTGGAGCCGCTCCTTTTTTTTAAAAAAGAGCCAGGTGGTCTCCATACGCTGATCCCTGGCTTCCCCAGCCCGCTGCGCAGCTGCAGGTCTTCCAGCCAGCTTACTCACTCGTTTCAGAATGCCGACTCCCGGTTTCACCAAGCATACGGCCCCTCTGGAGCTAGGAGCCCTCATCCAGCTGGCGCATCGCTGTAACCGGTATTCTAGGTCACTTTCCGGTTTTTAGCTAGTGTTTTTCACAGAGGCATTTTTTTCTCCTTGTCTCAGCTAGCCGCCATCTTAGTTTCTAAGACTAGTTTTAATGGACATGTTTCTTAGGGCATGGTATACATTTTTATGTGAGTTGTACCACTTAAAGAATAGAGTGCCCATGATGTTATAATCATCAATATTTAAGGTGACAGTTTGACACAACTTAAAATAGATTTTTTTCAAGGACTCTTGAAATAAAGTCTTAAAAAGACAACAAGCGAAGATAATACAAAATCTTTACAAGAAAAATTTGGCATCAATGTTAATCAGCCAAGCCAATTATTTACAGTGACTCACAATGAGCTAAGGCAAACAGTGGATACACATATTAAAGCATGATTTTATAAAATTGATTCTAAACATAACAATTTGTTTTATATTAAAGGGACTAGGTTCTAGTGTGTGGCTTTCTACGGTTTGGAGTTTTACAGGCAACAGGCTTATAAATATATTACATGACTATTCCCTTGACACTGTTAATCAAATTACTAGTCTTCATTGAATCCCTACCTACTATGTTCCTGACACTGTACATCACTAGCATAACATAACGATGCAAGGAATTTGGTATTACTTTTCTGATTTTATAGGTAAGGAAACTGAGAAGGAGGGAATTTAGGAGTCATGTCAAACAGCTAGTAAATTACCAAGCTGAGATTCTTCATTCTACATACACCCAAACCTATGTGGAAATTTTATGGGTGCAAATAATAGCACTGTGTTCCTCCATCAAATATATAGTTGAAATAAACACACATACAAATAAGTTTTTCTTTGTTCAATAATTTAAACAGCATCATAGCTTATATTATGTCAGACACTGTGTTAAGCACTTTACTTAAAATGTATTATTTTAAATTCACAAAACTTTATGAGATCAATATTATAGTCAACATTTTACAAGTCAAGAAACCAGGGCTCCAAAAGGTTAAATAAATTTTCTAATGTCATAGTAAGAACTTTGAGCTTATTTCCTATTTGGTGATGTGCAGATTTTTTTTTCCTGACAGATTGTCATGTGACTGTGGGAAAGGCACTAATTTTCTGCGCCTCATTTTCCTTATTTGTGAAACAGTGGAGTGATTTCCAAGGTCTTCTGGGTTTCATGTCTTATCATTATAAGCAAGAATATCCCATTCTTCCCAATTTAGCTTTTGCAGACCAGTCTGGTGGTGTGAAAGGTGAGTAGCTGCTGAAAGACTAGTGAAATATTAAAGGTAGGGCATTCATGTAAAAATAATATAAAAAGGAAGATTCTGGGTACTAAATGTTATGAATGTGCAAGAAACACTTCTTAATAGACTGAGAAAATATATTTTGAATAAGTAGGACAATGTTTTTGAAATAGTCTTTAAAAATATATGGCAACTTTTAAATAATTGATATAAATGAGCCCCCAATCAATGCAAGTATTTAAGATGCTAAATGTATCATGAACACACTAAAAAATATTTTTCATTGAATGACAAGCATAATGAAATGAAAATTAAAACAATACCATGAAGTTTTCATAAAGATATTTCAATTTAATTCTAAAATAACTTTTTCCTTTTCATGAGCAATCCCTAGTATTTATTACAGGAGAAATTCATCAATACATAGACTTATTGTTTGTTATATGCAATAAATGTGTGTTCTTTTATGAAAAGATGGTGACAAATACTGCTATTGACTTTTGCTCAAATATTTATTTATTTTTCTATGTACTCTCTGGGCAAAATAAAAGTTTATAACTCTCAGTTTTGATTTTTCTCAATGTTACTGTTCCATGATACAATAGTGTTTAAATCATGGCCTAGATGTTGTTTTAAAGCTATTTAAAACCATTGTAAAGGCTGTGTACATGTGCATGTGATATATGTGTGTGTGTGTGTGTGTGTGTTTTCACTTCAAGGGTATAATACATCTATGATTAAAGAAAAATGTTAAGTGATAATGGTAATAGTGAACATCCTTTTGTTGATCCTGATCTTAATAGGAATTCTTTTGGCATTTCTACCTTATTTTTTATTCTGACTTTTGGGTTGAAAAAAATATATAATCTTAGGTAAATATCCATCTACTCAAACTTCTATTACTCCTTATTAAAAATGGATGTTAAACTTAAATGAATGTCTTCTTAAGATCTAGGAGATATGATTTTTATCTTTAGTGTTATTAATAAAATAAATTTTCTTAATAGATTCATTAATACTAAACAATGCTTGCATTCCATATCCTTGGTTTTGCTGTTTCATTCTTTCAAAGTTCTGCAGTATTCTTCATAATCCTATAATTTTTGCATCTATTGTCTCAATAAGACTAGTCAAACAAGAACTTTTTTTCATTCTTTGATAGGCTTTGAAATAAATATTATATATGCTTCAGAAAATAACTGGAAATGTTTCCTTCTTTTTCTCTGCTCTGCTATAGTGTAAGTAACTTTGAGTGACCTGAACTTGAAAGATTTGTTGCAATTCCCCCATGTGTCCATCTGGATATAGTTCATTTGTCAGGTCACGTGTGTGAAAACCAGTTTATTTTACAGTACATAATCTGTTTAGATTTATTCTCTCTTTTGTCAATTTTGGTAAATTATATTTTCTTGGAAAAGTAGCCAATTCATTGGATTTCATATTTAGAGGTAGGCAGCACATCAAGTCTTTTCACTTTCTCTGAAGTATATAGTTTTTCATCTTTTATAATTTTTAATTTCTTTATTGTTTGTTCTCTTTGTTCTTAACATTCTCTATTCTTTTATTGATTAGATTAGCTAATGGTTTATCTATGTTATAATAATAGTTTCACAAAAGTAGCTTTTGGTTTATTCTATTTTTCTGTATTCTAATTTATAGATTTGCTTTTATTTTTATTATGTTTTTCTTAGTTGTGTTGTTATTTTATTAACTTTTAAAATTGAATTTCAGAGCATTTACTATCATTTTTATTGTCTTTCATTATAAGTATTTAAGGATATAAATTTTCTCTGAGCAATGTTTTAGCTGATTTAAGTTCTTATAGGTAGTGTTTTCCTTATCATTGTTTTCTAGATATTCTGCAATTTTGATTTAGAGTTCCTCTCTGGTCCAAGATTTATTTAATGAGGGGATTTTGTTTTGTTTTGTTTTTAATTTCCAGACAGTAGTGCCTTTTGTATTTTCATTTTGCTGTTTATTTTACTTTCTGCTTTATTGCACTGTTTTCTATTATTCCTAACTTCTGAAATTTATTAAGGTAATCTTGTGGTCTAACGTGTGGATGATATTTTGTGACTGTTGCAAAGGCATTTGAAAATAAGATGTATCTTATTTTCAGGGTACACAATTTAATATAAATAATATATATATCAATTATATTTATTAGGTAGTCCTTATCGATATTATTTAGTACTTCTATAGATTTATTTTTATCTGTTTGATTGTTAATGGACTAAGAGAGATAAAGTATCCTATTAATAATGTTTCAGTTTTCTCATTATATTTCTTTAGTAAAATGGTGCATATTAATAACTTACATAATCATTGTAAATTGTAGCCTTTGACTATTATACAGTGCCATTTTTATCTAACAAGCCTCTGAGGCATAAAATCATCTTTAACTGACATTATAATCATAACCACTGTTTTATTTTTGTTTGTATTTGGTATGCCTTTGCTCATCTTTTTGAGTCTCTCTGTTTTAGGTATGTTTCTTGCTATAAAGCAGAGTTTGGCTTTATTTTGTAATCCAGTCTGAAAGTCATTTTCATCACTTACCCCTTGGTATTTTTGATAGGACAGGACAGAGCTATTCTTAATCTTACCAAGGTCCACATTCTCTTATTCACAATTTTGAAATCCCAAAGGCTCTAGATATTGAAAGGATTTTTTTTAATTCATTTGATGGCAAAACCTAACCTGAACTGTAACAGGGCTACTTATAATATCTGTTTATCCACTTTCTCTGAATATAAAATGTTTGGCTATGAAAGTATTAATGTGCGCAATTAAAAGTCGCTACTCCAGATCACATGAGGAATGTTGAAAAATATGTGGCACATGCACCATAATGCCCTTCAAAAATCTAAACAATTCTGATGGCCAATATACAGCAGATCCAAGGGATTTTGGAAAAGGAATTTTGGATCTGTTTAATATTGTATTTTCAGTGTTTATTGCTTTAAAAACTAGTTTCACTCTATGGTCTGTTTGCTTTGTTTTTGTATTCATTTCTTCTGATATTTAAGGTTTTTACTTTTGCCCTTGCAATCACTTTTATTACTTTATATAATACTCTTAATCTTCTTTTTCCTTATATCATATCCATTAATTTCTTTATGTGAGTAATGACTCTTCATGTGAGTCTGTTCTTTTTCTGCCCTCCAACTTCCTCTTTCACCAACCAATGTAGTCAATGTAGTCTTCTAGTATCTAACTTTGTAATTGTAAATATATTCCATCAGGGTTTTCTGCAATGTAGATACTAACTTGCTCTGTTACCATAAAGTCAGGCTGTTGTTAAGAAGTGTTAGATCTTAACATTATTTGCAAGCTAAAATGAGTTTGTCGGAGTTTCATGGATTCTAGTAGAAGACATGAGATGCCTGGTTAAAACAAAGGATAGTTTATTACTCATAACAATAGCAGTGGCCAGAGTATCTGTATTTTTGCATTGGAACCCTGGGCTCCAATTCTCATAGGGTGATGTAATGAGGGCCAGATGACACCACACAGTCAGTAGCTTCCACTATAGGACAGGAACCCTAGGCATAGGAAAACGCAACCTTTTAAAATGGGCAATAGTTATAAGTTGACCTTTACTCTGGAGGGAGACATTGTACAGTAAGCATGCCTACCATCTGCTCTAGAGAGACACACCATGTCTGTCTTCCAAGATTAATCTTTGTACTAAAGTCCTTGAAAAGGAAGCTTGGACAAAGTCAGTGCCTCTTCAAGACAAGCAGAAACATGAGAGCCCCATGGAGAATTATTTTCTCCCAACATCCACCCCTTGTTTCTATACCATCTTAGCTTCTGGCAAATTTTCCCATAAGTGTTCCATTCCATCATCCATTCTATTAAATATGACTGAAAGTGGCTGGGACAAAAGCAGATTAATTTGTCTCTCACAGCAATTAATTGAGGCTAGTATCAAAAGGACTTCAAGTTTCAGGATGAGACCAGCCTGCAGTCCGACCTCAACCATGCCCTGCCTCCTCCCTCTGCCTCCACTGCACCCCACCCACAATTCCCCAGGACCCTGGACCCAACAGTTCTATAAATCCCATAAACAACTTGGATCTGCCTTAAAATGCCAGACACCTTTCTCCTTAAGCTTTTGTACTGACCTTTCCACTTAGCCTGAGGCTTTAATTCAGGTACAGCAGGATATATTAGCAGGATACATTAGCAATTGCACAGACTTCACCTTAGTCCACAGAGAAGAAATCTAGGGCAATTCTTTCATCCCTAACTACCTTGGCCAGTGAGTTGAGGCTGACACAAATGATCTTCACTTATGAAGTGGTGTCATTGATGACTTCAGCTGAAGTCAAGAGCAAATTGCGAACCACCTTTTCTAATTGGATGACCATCATCACAAACATAACCGCTCTCAGAGTATGAATAAATAGTCAGCTATCTCCCCAGCAAGCTCCCCATTAGCAACCAAGGGAAGTCTCATTTTGGATAGTTCTTCACCACCATCTTGGATCTACAGTCCCTGGAACAAAGCTGTGTAAAGGAAAGCTTCTGTCACCAGCTGGTGCACCATTCATTCTCTGTAATAGTAAACATGAAATTTATATGCACATCAGGGAGTGCCCCTCACTGTAGAAAGTGTATTTCTGCCGGCACTCTCTGAGAGCTGCTGCATCCCCTCTCTGCCATGTCTTTTCTCTGCTTCCTTCTGCATGTCTGCCTTTCTGCTTTATCTCCACTACTTTCTGAATCTATTTCATGTATTTTGGTGTCCAGAGTTTCAGCTGAATTTTAATTTGGCTAAAAATGGATATAATTTTTGTTTTGCATTCTTGATATTTCAGGACTGTTCAAGGAGCCAAAAAAGAGACATGATTATATTACACTATCACATTCAAAACAGATGCCTCAGAAAATTCTACATGAAATATTATTAACCTATAAATCAATACCCATAAATAGCTAGAATGAGGCAAAATCATTGTTAGCCTTGTTCACTGCTGTATACCCAGTACCTATAACAATGCCTTGCAAGCAGTAGGTATTCGGTAAACACTTAACATAATATAGTCTATGTACATATGAGCTGCCTGTCACTCATTTAAAATATCATCCTTTGTGGTATATTCATACAGCAGCTAAAAAGAATGTGGCAAATATGTGAATATGTAATAGAGCTCTAATTCTTAAAATTGAGGAAAAGAATATTGTAGAACAACATTCAATAAGATTTTCTTTACATTAAAAAGGAAGAGCAAAACACTAGACAATAATAGCTAATGTCTATAACTACATATGGATGCATGTGCATGCTTATAAAAGGGTTTGAAAGAAGACATACCAAAAGGCTAGAAGAGGTTAAAAGTGACAATCAAAGGGGATTTTAGCCTTCCCTATAATATTTCCTGTTAAAAATTATACTGTATTTAAATTATCCTTTTGTAGAGCACAGGCATCAACCAATCCCACCGGGATTCTGGAGTTGGGAGGGTCCTTCTGCGTTGCCTTGCCTTAAAGAAAGGGGCATGGGCCTTTATGTCCCAGCATCAACCAGTCAATGGGAGTGGGATATGCTTCTTCAACTGACAGCAGTTCCCAGATATGGCTCATCTAAGAGCTGTCAGCCACCAACACTTCTAGTAGCTAGGGGAATGAGTGCTTTAATCCTCAGGTGAGGGGGGTGGGGGGTGTGGACAGCATCCATTAAAAGTATATAAGCTCTCAAGGAGAAGTGCTGTGACTTCATCTTCATTTCAGCCTCAGCCTTTGTGCAGTTTCTGGCACATGAAAGAGTTTCAATCAAAATTTGCTGAATGAATGAATCAAGTAAAACATCTGGAAACTACAGAATTCACTACTGCTTCAATATAAAGGATGAGGTGAAGAGTGGTGAAAAATGAATCTGAGAGAAGTACATAGGGTCCCTGCAATGAGGTATTGTTAATATCTGTTGAACCATGACAAAGGGTATATACTTTAGGTATACTTTTTTAAAAAAGGAAGATCCTTTGAAGGGTTCTAGCCAGTCCTGGGATCAAATTTAGATTTTACAATGATCATCCTGCTAGCAATGTGGGTGAGGAACAAAACCTATGTATCATAGGTTTTTATCAATATTTTGGGTAAAAATTGATGAAGCTCTGAAATAAAGCCATAGCAGTAGGAATGGAAAGCATCAGTTAGGAAATGGACTTGGTTCTGTAAAGGGGTAACGAAGAGAGAGGAGTCTAAAATAACCCCCATTTTTTTAGCTAGGGTGACTAGGTGGTAGAATGAAGTAAAACCTAAAACACAGCAGAGTGATAGTTTGGGGATAGGAAATTGACTAAGTCCTTGAGACCAGAGAATTTGTCTTATTCACCATTGTATCATTAGCCCCTAGCATAGTGCTAAGCATGTAGAAATACCACAAAAAGAGAGAGGGTTAGAAAAGTCAGGAGAGTAGATGAAGCAACATTCAAGGCCCTTTCCTAGCACATTATTATATGTAAAGAATAACTGAAAAAATATACCTAATGTAAACTAAGGACTACAGTTAACAGTAGTATTTTAATATTCTTTCATCAGTTGTAACAAAGGTACCACACTAATGCAAGGGGTCAACAATAAGAGGAATATGGGAATGTTGTAATTTTTACATGACTTTTATGTAAACCTACAACAACTCTAATTTAAAAATAACAATTTTTTTTTAAAAAAAAGAGTAACTGAGTCCTGAACATTATAATACTCTCATACTCTAAAATCATTCCTTGCAGAACTGCCTGGTGATAAGTACCAAAAGTTCAACAGAGATGACTCAAGTTTCTTCTGCAAAGACTTGATTCCAATAGTATCTGTCAAATATATTTTATCTATTTTTAAAACTGCAGTTGAATACACACACTAACTTTATTCTAGAAATCATAATGAGCATTTTAGACTACAATACTTATGTATTCACTTATATTTTCATTTTGACAGTGAAAGCCAATGTTACAAATTTGGACTTACTATGTAAATACATGCTAATACAATAACTCTTTCCTTTGTTTTATATTTTAGGATCCATGGAAGAATTTATTTTTTTAAAACGGTTATATTGCTAAAATATAAAATAGATGAAAACATTGATTTATCCCTCTCTCTTCTTTTAACAAAGAAATTTAGGATTGGAGAAGGAATATAACATAGCCCAGGACACACAACACATCAAAGGAAGAGACAGAACTAAGATCCAAATGCCGCAAGTAAAAGTATGATGCTTTTTTCCCTGCATCATGCAGCTGGGGAGAGATGGAATTTGCCTTCAGAGAACATCCTGCTCCCACTGTTAAGCAGTTAGCTTCTCTCTTGTAGATAATGTAGTTTAGTGACTCAAAAAGTATTTATGGAACATGTAAAAGTCAAGAAGAAGCACACCATTTATCTAGGAGGCAAAAAATTAAAATCTATAAATTATAAACAAGAGTAACAACTGTGATATAAAGAACAGACACAGTGAATTAATTAAATCCATAAGGGCCTGTAGAAACAGACTAACTACAAAAGCATTATCAAGAAGGCCAGGCTGATGAATAGATGTGGTAAAAAAGAGATGTTTCCTGCATCTTCTCTTGGGGAAGGAACATGTCTCATTTTCACTTTTGCTTGCCACCTCTCTTCAGAGCTGCCTCTGTTTAATCGGCCAACTGGGTGTCGTTCACCAAAGGGCCCCTGTGCACACTCACCAAGCCAGGCCCTGGGTAAGCACACCGGGCTCTGAAGTCAAAAGGGAGGAAAGGTTCCCCCTCCTGGAGCTCACACTTGCCCCGAGAGAGGAGAGGTTCTATCTTTGAAGGGAGGTTCTATCTTTCTTCCCTATTAATTGAGTCATCTGTATTTTCCTCTGCCTTCATTACTTTGTTGAGAAAGTGAATCGATGGCTTCATTAGGTGTGGCTGTTGAGAATTCATCTTTATTTCTAGCTATCCGTGGATTTTCCTTTCACTTTTGCTAAACCAATGAAATCCCTTCATATTTACAGTACCATAATCACAACAGACTCTATGTTGATTTGGTTCTTTTTCACCTTAAAAAGAATCCTGTTTTGCTCTCATCTCAATAAGAAGTGATTTAGTTAGAATACAGTCAACCCACTGTTTCCATAAAGAGCCAGCCAATATATACTAGAAGCTCTCAGGCCTTCTGGTCTCTGTCAGAAACTACTCAACTCTGTCACTGTTGTGTGAAGGCAGCCATAGGCAACATGTAAATAAATGAGTGTGTCTGTGTTGCAATAAAATTTCATTTATGGATATTTGAATTTCTAATAATTTTCATGTGTCATAGAATATTATTCTTATTTTGATTTTTTTCCAAGCATTAAGAAATGTAAAAACCTTTCTTAGTTTGCAGGCTGAACAAAGCAGGCCATATTTGGCTCCAAGGCCATAGCGTGGTCATTCCTGAATTAGAACTTTAACTTCACTAACAAATTTTACCTAGATTTAAATTTTGGCTCAGAGATCAAAATTTAGCAAGAGATGATCAAGACACAGCACCACTGGAAGAAGAGTAGCCCAGTTCAGGGGAACCCATTACAATCAGCAATTAAATGTTCATTATGCTAAAGGGAACCTTGGGTGGATGGACTCTGTCCTTGTTCCATGATTGTTGATGGAAAAGCAGCAGAATTTTGAGAAAACGCAAGTCATGCTAGCTTGTTGGGAAATGGATTTTCTCAAAACCTTCACTGGTCAACTCCTGCTTACCTATACATGGTTAAAACAAAACAGAACAGAACAGAACAGAACAGAAAAAACAACAAACATCAGCTGCAAAGAGAACAAACCTATCTGTTACTGATCTAGCACCTTGGCTATGACAATGAGAAACTTATAATATGGAATTCAAATTAAAGTTCTGTCTTGGTTCATATAAACAGGACTCAGAGAATAACTTAAACTTTTATAGACAGTTATATAAGATTTAATTTCGCTAGTACTGCACACATCTGCAAGTTTTGTCTAAGTTTCTGCATTTACGGAAACTATTATTAGAGGGAAACTATTAGTTTCCCTTAATTCTTTATTAGAGAACTAAGTTATGGCTAAAATCCAAACTCCAGCTAACATCAAAATCTTTTTTATCAACACATAGGTAGTGAAAATTCTTGTATTTGGAGGAACTAACAGAAATTTGTTATGCAATTCTCACTAATTAGTACTTTGAAAAACCAGGTGTTATTAGCAATTTGTGAGAAAGACACATGTCCCTAAGCCCTGTTAATAAACCAGTAGTATGTCGGCACTTTCAAAGATTTAACATCAACCAGCTGCTCAATATTAGTGTCATTCTGCTTATTTCATCCTTAGCCCAAATTCAGACTTCAATTATAGCATCAGTTACAGAAATCAATTTTAAAAATTTAGAATCAATTTACATTTGGGTAAATGTGATTTTTCCTTCTCCATAGAACCACTGTGTTAAAAGAAACATTCTTCAACATCAAATAAATTGGGACATTCACATAGCTCAGAAATCACAGAGCTTGAATATGAATTCAAGCCAACTGACATATCCAGTGATGGTAGGTCACGGTTACACTGGCTTTCTCTTTGCATAGCTAGTTATCTATCAGTAAGAAAGCTAGGAGACCTTTTAGGAGGCTCTAACGGTCTAAACCTAGTGTGATGAGACCCAAGCTTGGACTGTGACCGCAGAAAATGTGAGGAAGCACAGAATATTCTTACGGGCGAATCAACCAGACTCGCTGGATAAATTTAAAGTAGGATGAGGGAGTTTGGGAAGACAAGAATATCTGAGTTGATTATTATTTCATCCTACAAATATTTGTTCAGCACCTACCATGTGCCTGGAACTATGCTAGATGTTGGGGAAGAAAATACAAACAAAAGACCAAGTCCTGGCCTCTTGGAACAAGATCACGTTATTAATAGAAAATAGGTAATATATGCATATACTATGTCTAGAAGGGTACATAAGAAATTGGTAACACTGGTTGCTTTGGGAGGGCACACAGGATGGGAAGGCAGAAATAGGAGGGAGGCTTCCAAGAAAACCATTTTTATATCTATTGAATTTTAAAATGTGAAAGTATTATCTATTTTAAAACTTAATATTAAAATCAGGCACTGAAAATATTGAGACCTCATTCACATTCAGTTTCTCAGGAAATTATGCCATTCTGGGCATTCTTTAACCTGAATAAGTATATTTTTAATTTTATCTTTTCATGTGCATTGGCCAAAATATTTTATTGGTGATACTCGGGGCATTTACAAATTATGAGTTTAATTATTTTGTAGAGTATTTTCTGGCAGGTAGAGACTGGAGTGACAGGCCTTTGGTCAGTTCAGAGTGGGAAGGGAGGGTATTGGAATAAACCATCAAGAGCTGTATATGTTTCTCACTGTCACCCACATGGCCAGGGCTAGGTTCTTCCGGGTTCAGTAATAGAATGTGGATTCATACTTTAGTGAGACTGTGTTGCCCACAGCCAGACATAAAGCAAGGCCAGGGTCAGTTTGGTAAAGCCAGAACTGAAAAACAGGCAGACCAAGACTGATACAAAGGCCAGAAGGTGAGGGTAAGCTGTCAATCACAGAATCTACAAAGACAAGATCAAGATCAAGCTGATAGAGAATAAGAAGGGGGTAAAGGATTTCCTAGTGATTCCCATGAGCATCACTAGATACTAGATGTCCACAGCTGTCTTTAGAGGCCAAGGGGACTGTATTACCATGGTGGGTTAGGTTGCCTGAAAGGGCAAGAGCAGAGGAGACAGTATTTTCTGCAGAGATGCCAAGTTTCAAAAGGCAGAACACCTTCAAGGGCCCTGAGGACCACGGGAAATAATTTTCCTACCTCACATATCACTGGCATTACTTAAATGTACTGTATACAATACCACACGGCTTTATCTCCATCCTAAGCTAACAGTTATGTAATGTATTTTACCTTCCACCAACTACTTGTACACTTATTAAACATCACAAAACATCTAGAATAGTATGCCGAATGTTGTTAGGACTATTAGATATTTAAACAAATACATCAAAAGTAGGAAAGACAAAGCCTCTTTGTCCTGTTAGACCCATAATGCCTTTTAAAACAAGTTAATTTTTTTAACTTTACTATGTATACATTTGGAAGACACTTATTTTACACATCACTAAAGTAATGTATGTTCATTAATAATCACTGGGGGAAAAAGAAAAGAAAAAATAAACAAATGAAGGAAGGAGGGAGAAGGGATGGTATGAGGGAGGGAGAAAAATTTTTTTCCACTGGTAAAATTTTGGTGTATCTCATGTTTCTATTTCTATAATGTTTTTCTATTCACATGCACAAGTTAGATGGATGCATAGGTAGATGAGATGGATAGATAGATATAAAGATATTACATATATAAATATGCATCTGTTTTTATCTGCACTTAA
Organism: Choloepus didactylus; assembly: GCF_015220235.1. Taxonomy (NCBI): domain Eukaryota; kingdom Metazoa; phylum Chordata; class Mammalia; order Pilosa; family Megalonychidae; genus Choloepus; species Choloepus didactylus. Next base: position 61,234,146 of record NC_051321.1, on the reverse strand, counting down.
ACAATTTTCCTATTTTAGTATAAACGCTCCTTAAAATCATCTGAAGTTCTACATTATAATCCATTAATTGTATGCATCTGTAGCAGGTTGACTTCTCTGGGAAGCAGGCTCTGATTCAGAGTTCAGTGTGCAGAATGTTGCCCTTGAGATCAACTCGTGGGAAAGGATGGGGAAGAAACAAGGATTGGGTAGAGGGAAAAGTCAGGCTGCAACTCTGGTCCCTCAACAACCTTGGTCAACCCCTTTGGGAGCCCTGGGGCTAAAACTTGTCCCATGTTGAGCCAAATGACAGTTCTTTATACCCCCAACTCTAAGTCATGGGATGCGGGCTGCCCTGGGAAGGGCATGACCTTTGGCCAGGTGGCTCTCTGCAGTCATCTTAAGGGTGTCTGTTCACAGCTCTCCCAGGAGCTGGGGCAGTGAGTCCTTCCATGAAGGGAGATTTGGCCAGTGCATCACCATCTCCACTACAATATCCTATTTCGTGAAACTTTGCTTTTTGTACTTTTTATTCTTACTGATTTTTCCTTATTTTAAAAAAAATTCAGTGTAGATTTTTTAAACATGTATTTAGAATTATTTCTTTAGTTTATATGTTCAAAAGTAGAATTACTGAATTAAAATATTTGAACATTTTAACATTCTTGAAACATGAAAATCTGTTCTCTAAATAGATGCTCCAATTTTCACTCATATGAGGAGCATATGAGAGCTGCCTATTTACAATGAGTTTATTAGCTTTTGATATTATCATTTTAAAATGGTAATCTGACAATCTGAAACATCAGTTATTTTAAAATTTGCTTCATATGGATTAATAGTGAAGTTTAATGTTAATTTATGTTTCTTCTATCATTAATATTGCCAATTCATGCCCTTTGCCCATTTCCTACTGGAGTCTTAGTATTTTCACTGCCATTGGATAGGATTTAAAACAGTTCACCCATAAAAATACTCCAGTTTGGAAATTTGAGGTTGATTACAATGCACATACCCCAGAAAAAGTCTTAAAGAGATGCTCAAGGTAGTTTACTGAAATATCATTTATTAATACTCTCTACCAAGACAGCTAAGTTACAAACTAAAAATCAAATAATTTTAAAATATATGAGGAATTTTTGGTTTATTATTAACCGACACTTTCGGTAAGCTTTCAAAAGCAGGAACAAAAAGACATTGGTAGATATTGATTTTCTCCCTGTAAGCTTTTCCTTTTCTATTTTGCTACAAAAGTCTTTTTGCTTGGGGCTTTTCCATTTTAATTCAATCAGTTGCAAATTAATTTTCCAGGGAACAAAAGAATTCCTGGGAGATGTATGATTTCCATATTGCTCTGTTTTCATCTTTACAATTAATAAAGAAAACAAAATTAATGAAGTTGACAGTAATAATCTTCCTCTCATATTTTTTTCACATTTTCCATTATGAATATTTTAGTTGCTAAAACATTTTTATAATCATTACACTCCTATTTAAATGAACATTCACCAGTACTCTAATTTACTAATTGTGGCATACACAACTGACATGATAAACTCTAGGAATCAAGGAGATTTAGATGTAATAAGCAGTCTTCAGATGTAATATGATTTTCAAGTATTAAATGCAACCTAAGCTTTGTTTCTTTGGGTGTGTGAGGCTTTTTTTTTTTTAATCTATTCTATTATCTACCCTTCCCACCAACAGTTAATAGTTAACTTTCCTCTTTATCAGTTTTTCAGAAACAAAAGAATTCATTCCAAACATATGTCACTTAATTAGAGCTTTACTGTATAGACCTAAAAAGATGATTATTACAAAAGGACTAAAATTCTTGTTAGCAAACTTGAGTCCCAGCATATATAATTTAGCAGATTATCAAGGTCTTGCTGAGCTCTCCCCTGCCTTTCGTGCTGCATAACTGTCAGTGATTCAGAATCCACCTCCCTAGACCATAGGAAAAAAAAAAAAAAAAAAAAATGGAATTCTGAGGCCATGGATCTCTAGTACCTGATAACAGTAATTCAACCAGTTTTGGGGGATAATCTTCACAGAAATGGAAACACCCATTCAAAAAGTCCATGTCTACTCATTCATTGCTCATGTGTGTAATCGTGCATCAAGTGCTGGTAAGCAAGAAGAGGTAGCATAGTCCTTCATCAGGAAACCGGGACATTTTTATATTCTACAGCTATTGCAATGCTGGGTATCACAAGTGGCAGAAAAGGCTAAGTCATAAGAAAAAGATTACAGTATTATCAAAGTCAAAAGATTGTAGGGGAGCAATACAATGTGAATCTTTATCTTTCTCCGAGACATCCCTCCAATTTCTCTTAATCTAGGAAAAGGGAGTGTGTGTCTTGGTTACAAAGACACACAGGTGCTTTGGTGGAGAGCAGCCTTGCTGCTCCTTTTAGAAGTGTGCATGGCAAATGTCATGTGAGTGTGTCTTGATGATTCCCAGGCTTTACTTGCCTGACTTTTCCAAACCACCATGTTATAGTGAACTTGTGGAATGATGTCACCATGGTAGCTGACTCTTGCTCGTTCAACAGCAGTCTTTGGGAAACTGCCTCTGGCAGTATTGACTTTGACTTGATAGTTTTCATCCTTGGAAAACAGGCCAGGTCTTATCCTCTTTGCAATCACAGATCAATAAGACTATATTTGAATAATGGTCTCAGAAACATAATTTCTTTATTTTTTAATGTGGGAATTTTACTGAATGTTTAGCATTCTATAATGAAAAGATTGTTTAAAAGCATTCAAGATTACCCTTGATATTTAGAACATTTTTCCTCAACATAAATCCCTCGGGCACCTGAAGGGCATAGACCACATCAAGTCTGTAGGGCTCTTCCTCGCTGACCCACCGGAGTGCTGATGACAAGGGAGAGCTCTTCTAAGGACCTAGTGACCTAAGCCAGTTCAGCGAATAAATGAAGTATTAGAAGCCAAGTAATTGATTCCTCAGGATATAAACACATAAAGCATGTCAAGCTAGAACAAATCTCCTTTTTGCCTTATAAAATACAAAAGGTACAGGTTTGATTATAGAAAGGCAACAAATCCATGAATATAATAAATAGGCTGATACACACACACACACACCTATAGCAGAGGCATATTTATGGTTTGCAATTCCATGGATAAGGTGACTTGAATGAGAAAGAAAGGGCATCCTCAAGGGATGGCCACTTAGTCTCAATTTGCAGGATATAGGCAAGACACAAAAGCCATAACCCTGAGATGGAACAAAAAAATGGATGCTATCCCAGCCATTGCCAGACAGCAAACGCTCAGTAAGTAAAGGCTTTTTTTTCATGTGCCTCATCTACCAAACTACAGTACACCAAACACTGTTAGATGTCAAGCCATATAATGTGTGTGCTTTGCACAAGTGGGCACTTAATGAGTGCTTCTGAGTGAATAAGAAAGGGTGCTTCAGATAAGACAATGATTGTAGAGATCATTTTCAAAGAGGTTTAGTGAACTGGCTTAGGTTACTCCTATTTGTTTGCTTACTATCGCAGAGATTTTTCTTCCTCATTTATCAGCAAGAAATTCACCCAAAGGAGTTGTTGTGATAAATGGAAGAGTAAATAAAACACTGACAGTAATTGTGATTGAATATTTATGCTAAGATTTGTTTAAGCTCTGTCTCACCAACTAGACTGTAAGCACCACAGTGAGAAGAGTCTGTTTGTCTCACTGTTGTATCCATTGTCTGTCATGTTGCCTGGAACATAAAAGGGACTCAATAATCTGGACGGTTGACTGAATGAACAGCATGGAGGGTTTATATAATTGTGGCTATTTGTCCACCCAATTGATGATAAACATCATTGAAGATCCCCAGTACCAAAAGGAGCACAGAAATTTGGTGAGTACTAACAAGGACAAACATAGAAGAAATCCCAGGATAAATGTTTCTACTTAATGGCAAAGTAATAAGGACACACTGATTCTGCTTATTTCTCATAAAAATGTCCACCTGCCACCTTCAACAACATACTTTCTTTCTTATAATATGCAGGGATTGAATTTGTGCAGTGAAGAAAAGGATAGTTCACTTTCTTACTCTTCTTTGGAGTGACTGTTTTTCAGATTGTGAGACGTACATATCTTAGTTCCCATGAGGCTTCAAGTAATCTAATATTGATCAAAAGCTCATAAAATTATCTGAAAATGACTGCACTTTGTTTCCTTTCTCAAAGACCCCACCCCCTCATTCTAAAATTGAGGATGGAGAAGATGATAAAGGCATTTCTTTTCATAGGAAGATACCATAATTTAGAAAAGGTCAGAGTCTAAATCCCACAGCTCCAAAAGGCAAATTCAAACTGGCCAAACTGAAAGAACACTGAAAGCATTAATGATTCTTTTCCCTTCCTCTAGCTTCAGATCTTCTCACAGGTAAAAAAGATACAAGGAAAATATTCCACCCCAAAAGGAAGAGTCAGGAAGTCAGACAAGGCCTTGTACTCAAAAGACATCATAACAGAAGTTTGGAAATTAGAATTTGTACTCTTGATAACATAAAAAAGCAACTGTATTTTTCAACCCTCTTCCCTTACAATGTTTATAAAATTTCTCTCTTTATTCATACAGACAGACTTTTTTGTATCATTCATCTTCCCCATTAAATTATAAATTCCATTAAAAATAAAACAGCTTCTTAACCTGCTCAGAATTGTTTTCATTTGCTTGCAAAGATTTTTTAAATACTCTTTGATCACTCACTCTACATAAAAATAAGGGACAATCAAGTTTCCCCAAGTGGAAGGAGACAATTCAGTTTCACTGGCAATGCTCATCCACCTTTTCTACATCCAAAACCCCGCAGAACCAACTCAAGTACCACTACCTCAGCAAGACCTTCCCTGGCTCCCCCACTTCCTCCTTTCTACTGCCAAATAATTTTGCCCTCACCTCCTCTGTTGCATTTACACTTTGTTATGAATCACTTACCATCTGGCTCCACACCTGCTTGAAGTCAGGGCTCCAGATGTCCCCTACTAGAGCCTTCCAGCCCTTGGACACTTAAGTAAATTTGAATGATAGCTCTCAGATGTGCCCAAGTGAGTCCACTATCATCCCCACTTTTTCAGCAAACATCTATTTCTTCACAATGGTCCCTCAATGCCTGGTCCACCTCTGTGCTTGTGGTTTCCATTCAGTGGTGATGCTAATTTGTACGCCTCTGTTTTATGGACATTATCTACAAGAACTGAATCATGTTCACAAGCATAGGAACTTCACATAAGATTTGGTGACAGCAGAAAGGATGGATAACACTGCACACCACTCAGATTTTTCTCCCAGATGAGCTCTCCCTTCATGTTCTTCTACGGTACACAGAGACTAATCTCAGTGGTGATCTCCCCATCAGTTCTAAACCCCCTATACGTGTATTCCAGATGCTGATCCCCAAACCAGCTCCAAGACAAGTCTGTCTTCCACAGCATTCTGAATTTCTGCTTGAATGAAATTTTCTCTGGTCAGTACACTTCTTCCTGACCAACTGCTCCAGTAATATTTATTCAAAACATGCCTGCATAAATAATCCTGCAACTGGGATCTGACAGACCTGCTGAACTCCGAATCATTAGGAATGAAATCCTTAACCTTATGATTTCATCTTCAATGCCCCAGAGGGATACAAATAAACCTGCTTGTTTTTCATATGATTTTCCCTTGAATAAGACTCAAAATCACTTTTCTGAACACAAGATATATGAGGATGACTGTCAAAAGTTAATGCTAAAAATGTACCTCATTCATCAGGATTCTTAGCTGCCATCTACAGAATCCATTCTAACCAGTTTAAATTAAAATGGATTTATTATAGAATATTAGCTTACTGACCTGTAAGCTAATATTTATAAAATAGGCTTCTATATAGGAAAGAATTCCAGTAACATCCCCCAGAGCCACACTGCCAACTTTAGAACCACATCATCTTTGACTCGCCCATGGAAATCGAAAAAATGCCCATAATTCACTGGGCAAAACCAAGGTGGGTGTGCTGGAGAAGACATGGACACACTCAGCAGTCATCTCCCAGCCCTTGCCTACACACCTCCCCCTTTTCCCACTCTTGCTTGTGTGCAGATATTTTGAAACGTTTCCACTTCACAGCCCCAGGGAGACAGTAGGTCTAATGGAACAGCCTAACTATACCCTGAACCCAAAACCTGAACAAGCAGCCCCAGTTGCTTATCAGGTAAGAACTTTGCACAAAGGTTGCTTGATACCTACTTTTTGCTGAGTGGCAGGGCCCCTTCCCCTGGGTTGTATAAATACCCAGTCCTCAGGCAGCACAGGTGTCCCCATTTCTGATGTGGGAGGGGCATGCAACCCACCAACCCTGACCCAAGCAGTTGGGCCCCCCAGGGACCAGCCACAATGAGACTTCCTTCCCTGCTGTTGGACCTTTTGTGCTGTGTAAGTAATAGAGGGGTCATTTGTTGAGAATCTGTTGTGCCTGAGCTTGTGCTCCCACAATGCACCATAGAGAAACTTACTCTGCAGGGTGTGCCTTTTCACTGGCTGGCAGGGAATCCAGGAAGTGTAGGTTGCTTTACCTACAGTTGCTTCTACCTTAGGAAGGTAGAATTTATGGTATAAACTATGAAATGTGAAGTGGATACTAAGAGACTTGAGGCAGCCATGAATAGCAGATATTCCCTACATGTATCTAAGTATTAGACTGTGAAATGTCTGGAATATCATCCTAAGCAATGAGAACTTTCTCATTTAGGCACTGGGACCTAAGGAAGGGTCTAGGGCAAGGAATGATATGATAAAAGATGTCTTTTAGAATAATATTTCTAGCAAAAGACTGGCAAGTGGATATAGGTAGGTTGTGATTGTACAGGCAGGATTGAAGAAGGGATAGTAAAGAAGATAAAAATTATCACACACCTGATCTCATTGAATACTAATGAAAACTGTGGTAGAACATTCTAATGCACACCCTTATCTCATTGCCCTCTCCTTCAAGCCCCAGAGGTGTGTTCCATTCTCCTGCCCTTCTTTGTGTGTGACTGGTCCAGGCTAACAGGTTGTGGGAGAAAAGGGAATGTGTCACTTTTGGGTCAAAGCATTTAATTGCTGGCATGAGAAAACACAGTACTCCCTTTCCCAGGCAAACAGATCATGAAGTACCTGTTGAAATGGAGCCTCTGTCAGCCTGGGTCTCGAGTAGCTGTGAAATGCAGAGCCCCTGCTGCCCAGTGAAGGATACGTAAAATGAGCATGATATAAACCTATGCTGTTAAGCCACAAAGATTTTACGGTTTAGTAGTAGCAGTAGAAGTGATACTATCATCATCATCCTTTACCACTGCATAAAGTAGCTTATCCTGCCTTATCTAATACCTCTAAAGGAGAGGAATTGCTATCCTAATTTTCAGTTAGGGAAAATGAGGCTCAGAGAGGTTATCCAAAGCTGCTCAGAAAATGTGTAGTGGAATTGGGATTTGTTTTGTTGTTGTATTATTGTGCTGTTTTGTTTTATTATTGCAATATATTCTTACTCATACACACAAATATAAAGTTACATAAACACAAAAGTGGAATCATATGCTTGCTTTGGGGATTATACACACACACACACACACACATACAGTATGTGCCTATCTATAGACATTTCTTTTCTTTTTCTCTTTCATAACACTTTTCTTGCCTTGATCCTTCCAATCTTGCCAAATTGCTTTTTTTCTTTTTAATTTTATTTTGAAATAAATTCAAACTTACAGGAACAGTTGCAAAAACAATACAAACCTCATACACAGAACTCCAGCATACACCGACCTGCCTCCCCTGATACCCCAATCCACCAACTTTAACATGCTGTCATACCACCATTTCTCTTGCCCTCCCTCCTTCCCTCCCTATCATCCATCATCCATTGCTCTGTCTTCTGAACATATGAGAGCAAGCTGCACACATCCTTAAACAAACAATATAATTCACATATACATTTCCCAAGAACAAGAACATTCTTTTATGCAATCCCATTAAGCGCAGCTAAGAAGTTCAAGAAATTCAACATTAATACAAAGCTTACATTCTATATTTCCTTTTTTTTTTCCTTATGTCCCAACTGTGTCCCTTTGAGCCTCCTCTCCTCCATCCTCAGATCCCATCCAGGATCATCCTTGGCATTTAATTGTCATTATCTGTTTAGACTGTCTTTTTTTTTTTTTTCAATTGTGGAAACATATATACAGCCTAATTCTTCACATTCCAACCCCTCCCTAGCATTCCATTAGTGGGATTAATCATATTTAGAATGTTGTAATGCTATCACCTTCCCACCATCCATTACTAGAAATTTCCCTTCACCTCAAACAGCAACTCTACACTCATTTCTTAACTCCCCATTGCCCCTTCCCCCACTTCTCGGAACCCATACTCTACTTTTCATCTCTATGGTCATATTCTCTGATACTTTCTTTGTGTTTACTGTGGGGCTTAAATTTAACATCTTAAATCTATAACAATCTTGTTTTTCTTTGATACCAACTTAACTTCAATAGGACACGTAAACTATGTTCCTATACTTCTCCATTCCCCCACCTTTATATAGCTCTTGTCAAAAATTACATATTTTACATTGAGTCCAAAACCACTGATTTATCATCATAGTTTATGTATTTTAGATCCTGTAGGAAGTAAATAGTGGAGTTAGAAATCAAAAATACAGTAGTATTGGTATTTATATTTACCATGTGATCTTTACTGGAAATCTTTATTTCTTCATGTGGTTTCAATCAATTGTTTAGTGTCCCTTACTTTTGGCCTGCTCAATTCCCTTTAGCATTTCTTATAGGACTGATCTACTGATGATGAAGTCCTTCAGCTTTTGATTATCTGGGAATGTTTTCATCTCCCCCTCATTTTTACCCTCCAGTTGTTTGTGAATTTTCTAAGTCTCTGATGGTTATTGACTTCTATTTGTATTCCATTGTGGCCAGAGAATGTGCTTTGAATAAATTCAATTTTTTTTTTTTTTAGTTTATTGAGGCTTGTTTTATGTCCCAGCATATGGTCTATTCTGGAGAAAGATCCGTGATCCCTAGAGAAGAATGTGTGTCCTGGTGATTTGGGATGTAATGTTCTATATATGTCTGTTAAAATTCTCTATATCTCTCTCTCCTTTCTTTGTTTCTCTGTCAGTAGGGCTCCCTTTAGTATCTGAAGTAGGGCAGGTCTTTTATTAGCAAAATCTCTCAGCATTTGTTTGTCTATGAAAATTTAAGCTCTCACTCAAATCCGAAGGTGAGTTTTGCTGGATAAAGTATTCTTGGTTAAAAATTTTTCTCCCTCAGAATTTTAAATATGTCATGCCACTGCCTTCTCACCTCCTTGGTGGCCACTGAATAGTCACTACTTAGTCTTAGTTGTTTCCCTTGTATGTGGTGAATTGCTCTTTCTCTTGCTGCTTTCAGAACTTGCTCCTTCTCTTCAGTATTTGACAGTCTGATCAGAATATGTCTTGGAGTGGGTTTCTTTGAATTTATTCTGTTTGGAGTTCACTGGGCATTTATGCTTTGTGTATTTATCTATATTGTGTAGAAGGTTTGGGAAATTTTCCCAAACAATTTCTTTGAATACTCTTTCTAGACCTTTACCCTTCTCTTCCCCTTCTGGGACATGAATGAGCCTTAAATTTGGATGTTTTATTTTATTTATCATATCCCTGAGGTCCATTTTGATTTTTTTTTTTTCCTCATTCTTTCTTTTGTTCTTTCATTTTCCGTTCTGTGGTCCTCAAGGATGCTGAGTTGTTGTTCAGCTTCTTCCAATCTTGTATTATGAGTATTCAGAGTCTTTTTAATTTGGCCAACAGTTTCTTGTATTTACTCTTGCAATTTCTTCTTTATGCTTTTCTAGGGTCTTCTTTACACCCTTTATATCCTATGCCATGCTCTTCTTCATGTCCTTTATATTCTGTGCCATGCTCTCATTGTTTGTCTTTAGTTCTTTGATTAATTGTGCCAAGTACTGTGTCTCTTCTGACCTTTTGATTTGGGTGTTTGGGTTTGGGTTCTCCATATCATCTGGTTTTATCAAATGCTTTAAGATTTTCTGTTGTTTTTGGCCTCTTGGCATTTGCTTTACTTGATAGGGTACTTTCAGGATATAAAAAATACTGATCTGTAATTTGTCACATCTACAGCTTGGTCACATACACTTTCTCTAACTAATCAGCAGATGGTGTCCACAAGTCACCTATTCCCTTCAAGTTAGTTCTCCCCAACTTTGTCTTTGTGGTGTGTGGGGACCTGATTCTTGTGGGGTTCAACTGGTGCACTAAGTTTGGGTGTGTTGTTGGTGCTGTCCTCCCTGAATGTGGAGCATGTGTCTGGGTGGTTAGGGAGGCAGGAGAGCTTTAATAATCAACCTCCCAAGTGTTACTGGAGATTAAAGGCTGCTGCAAGAGTCTAAGCCTTCATTTCAGTCTTGCCACAGATTGTCTCTGCAGCTGACCCAAAGTCCTTGGTATTGGCATAGGGTCCCTGGGATTTCTGAACAGGTTCCCTTCTCAGCCATGCTCTTCCAGGACCTCTGCTGAGGGGAGGTTGTGCCACATCACAAGTGTGCACCGGCCCTCCAGGGAAGCCCTGGGTCACCGGGCCATGCAGGGGTGTTCCCAGCCTGCTGTAAGGATGGTTGAATGGGGCGTGTTAATTTCCCCTTTTTGCACAGCTCTGCCTTCCCAGCTCTGGGACAATTAGCTGTGGGTGCACTAAAGGCCACTGTCCACAGCTATATTGTGGCATGTGTGCAGTGCTGCAGGAAACACTCCTCGTCATACTGGGACCCTTGGCGTGGCTCTGGGCTATTTGCCAAATTGCTTTCTAAAAGGGCTGTAATGATTAATATTTCCACCAGTAATATATGAGCACCATTTTTGCTGCATGCCTGCCAGCAACAAATATTACCTTTTTTAATTTTTGCCAGTCTGGTAAGAGTAAAGTGACATTTAGTTTTATTTACATTTCCCTGTCTACAATTGAGTGTAAGCATCTTATATTTCTTGGTTAATTAAATTGATCCTTGTTAATTGCCTATTCATTCATTACCATCAGTTTTTCTATTGGGACTTTTGTCTTTTTGTTGTCAATTTGTAAAGGCACTTTGTATACATGTGTTAACCCCTTGTCATCTGTTGCAAATACATTCTACAAATCCACTGTTTTTTAATTGACTCTGTTCATGGAATCTTTACAAAGTAATTAAAAATGCATATAGTAAAATATATCTATCCTTAAAAATTGCATTATAAAATATTTCAGACATCCAAAAAAGCATAAAAACAATAAAGCAAAAAATTTTGAACATAGTGCCTACCTTAAAAAATAAAATAGATATTAACAATATGGTTGACACCTGAGGTGTCCCTCTCAATCAAATCTCCTCTAATACCCAGAAATAAACCACTATCCTGTATTCAGTGTCTATTATTTCCTTATACTTTCAATACTACTTTTATCTCTAGGTCATGTGTGGTACTGTTTTTCATAGTATTCAATTTTCTATAAATGCAATTCTACTATATATTTGCATGCAAACATAGTGTGTGTCTGTATATAGACATTTTATTTTATTTTATTTTATTTTATTTTACTTTTTCCATAACATTTTTCTTGCCTTGCTCCTTCCAATGTTGCCAAATAACTTTCTAAAAGGGCTATAACAATTAATATTTCCACCAGTAACATATGAGTACCATTTTTGCTGCAAGCACAACACTGTTTCTCAGATTAATTCACATTTAACAGTCATTTAAATTTATTCATTTCATCTGCAAATAATATGAATCTAGCATACACTATTGTTTCCAAAGTTCTATAATTACAAACAATGTTGCCATGATCATTTTTGTGCTCAGCTCCTTGTGACTATATGTTAGAACATTTCTAAATTACCTAACTAGGAGTGGGATTCCTGGACTTTAGGGCTGGTACTTACTGTCTAGTTACTCAACAAAATAGCTGTGTACAATTATTTATGAGCTATATAGGACACACTAGTTATACATGAGTTTCTCTTGCTCTACATTTTCACAGACACTTTGTTCTAGTTTGCTAATGCTGCAGAATGCAAAACACCAGAGATGGATAGCCTTTTATAAAACGGGTTTATTTCGCTACAGTTACAGTCTTAAGGCCACAAAGAGTCCAAGGTAACACATCAGTAATCGGGTACCTTCACCGGAGGATGGCCAATGGCATCCGGAAAACCTCTGCTAGCTAGGAAGGCAGCTGGCTTCTGCTCCAAAGCTCTGGCCTCAAAATGGCTTTCTCCCAGGACGTTCCTCTCCAGAAAGCTTGCTCCTCTTCAAAACATCACTCCCAGCTGCACTCCGTTCCCTCTCTTTGAGTCAGCTCATTTATATAGCTCCACTGATCAAGGCCCACCCTGAATGGGCGAGGCCATGCCTCCATGGGAACATCTCATCAAAATCCTCACCCACAGCTGGGTGGGGCACATTCCAAGCAAATACAACCAGCACCAAAATCGTCTGCCCCACAAGACTACAAAGATAATGGCATTTGGGGGACACAACACATTCAAACCGGCACACACTTGGTAGGGTTAAATTTTTATACCATCAGAAATTCAATGACTGAGAAATGCTATTTAACTATGGTTTTAATTAGCATTTTCTAAGTATTAATGAGGTTAATCATATTTGCATATGTGAGTTAATCATTTGGATTTCTTCTTCTGGAATTTGATCATATATTTTGCTTATTATTCTATTGGATTACTTTTGTAATTATAATTGATTTTTAGAAGTTCTTTAAATATTCTGGATGTTTATCCCATATGATTATATGCATCACAAATCTCTCTTCCAGTCTGTGACTTATATCTGCCTGCTTTTTCATGAAGTCTTTTGGCAAAGCAAATTAAAAATTTGATTATAGCTCAATTTATCAATCTTTTCCCTTAAAATCTGTTGGTTTTTGTCCTATTTTAAAAATCCGTCCCTACTCACAAAGTGATTTAAAAAAAAAAGTCTATCATATTACGTTCTAAACATTTTAAGATTTTTAATACATTGGAATTCATTTTGTGTATGGTGTGTGACAGGAGAATATTTTTCCCCACATCTGATAATCAATTTATCCAACAATATTTCCTATAGGTTTACAAATTTGTTGCCAGAGAGTTGAATACATTTCTTATTGTTTTTTAATCTCTCCCAGTAATGATGATTACAGTCTTTGTTTGTTTGTTTGTTTTTTGTTTGTTTTTGTTTTTATCCCTGTATATATTTCTGTTCTCTCACTTTTGCCTTAGCCAAGCTCAAACCAGTTTTATTTTTTATTGGTTTCCTGCAAAATAAAAACAAAAAGAGCACTGGAATTCATCCCTTCTACTATTTGGAGGGAACTGTTTTTGTATGTTTAGATTTTATGTTTAAAAATTCCTTTCTAACTTTTCATTGGGCTTCTTTTAAGTGTTTTATTATAATTTCTTTAGATTACAATTAAGTTCCTTTATTCTTTCTTTTTTCTTTAAAAGTGAGATATTTAAGACTGAATATTTTTCAGAGAGTAGCTTCCTGTGTCTCATAAATTTTATGATGACGTATTTATCTTATTATATTTTAGTTAGTCTGTAATTTCAGTTTTAATTTCCTCCTTAGAACCAAAAGTCATATTGAAATGTGCTTCATAATTTCTAAGTAGTTAGGGATTTTATATTTACCTTTTCATTATTTCCAATTATATCAGATTATAATCTATAATGAGAATATGGTTCACAAAATTTCTACATTCCAAAATTTGTTGAGTTCTTCTCTTTTAAAGAAATAATAAGATTCCATACACATACCTATTAAATTCAATTCATTGCATTTTTTAATTATGACAGCCATTACTGTTGTTTTCTATAGGACTTTCTGAATTCTGAAAGAGTGGTATTAAAGTGCAGAATACTATTTTAACAAGCTATCCTTATATTTCTAATAACTTTTCCTTTATATTTAGCTTTTATTTTCATGCATACAGGTTTATCATGAGTCTTCATAATTTTTGCCTTTTATCATTACATAATGGCTCTCTTTAATGTGCTTAGAGATTTTAGCCTTGTCTTACATTAAGACTGCACACCTCCTTTCTTTTAGTTTGCAATGTCTTTTATCTCTGCTTATTCTTTTATTTTATATCTTTAATTATTATTTTGCTTTAAATTTTCTTTTGTAAATAGCATATACCTTTTTTAATGTCAGACTGTGTATCTAAATGAGAGGATTCGGTCCATCACATTTAGTACAGTTATTGATATACTTTATTATTTTCTGTCTTTATGTTCACTAGTTATTTCAATTTCTTGTTTTCTTTGTAATTTGGTTTGATCACATTGCTGTTGACTCCAATTAATCTCCTTCCAGTTTTATTTTTCAAATCAATCTGACAGAAATTGTTTTACAAAATAATTTAGTACATTCATGTTTAGTACAATGGCAGATGTAAAACATTTCATTCTTCCCATCTTTACATTAAGACTCTATTTTGCTTACTTGTTTTTTATCTTTTTATTTTTGGTTTGGTCAGCTTGTTATTCATGTCACTTGTTATGTATCCCATTTTTATTTTTAAAATAAATTTGACAAAATGTCTTTTAATGGGATGATTTAGTTCAGGATTTAGTAGAATTGCTAATATGCCTAATTCTATTCTTCCATCTTTCTTTTAACATATATTTTATTTTCTTGTTCTTTATTTTGGCTTTTGGCTTGATCAAGTTGTTATTCATTACAATAGCTGTTTATTCCATCTTCAATCTCTATTAATTTGGAATTCTACTTTGTTTTGACACTCCGTTTATGGGTTTCTTAACTTTCTGCATTTACCACACACACATTTCTTAACAGTTCTCTGAAAATAGGACATTAGTTATACAAAGAAGCTCTAATTCCCTCAACTTTTCCTACCACTTTAAGATGAGATCTTCAGAATATCTTCACTCTCCGTATCACCTAACCACTACTACACAATCTGTGTTTGAGAAATTTTTAATGCTTTTATACCTCTCATTTCCCCATTTGCTTAAATTCTATATTTTTCTGGGGTTATTTAGTACTTTTAACATTGTTTTAACATTGGCCTTCCAGTATGTCTCTTCCTTCTTTTTCAAGAATTGCCTTTTCCTTCTTTTTCAAGAATTGCCTCTTCCTTCTTTTTCAAGAATTCTTATTTAATATTTCTATCACACATTTCCAAAGTCTAGCTTTATCAAGTTAGATATAATTATCAACTATATATATAAGTGTATGTTTATTGCTTATTTAGATTTAATTATTAACTATATATATGTTTATAAGTGTATATTTATTGCTTATATGTGTATATTTATAAGTATCACTGTTCACCACTTACTTCCTATACTCTCCCACTTCCTCATCTTGAAATTTAGGCTATAATTTACTTGTTGTTGTTTAATTAAAGTTCCTGATCAAATATTTTCCTCTAGTTGAGTAAATGGATTACATATTTTCTCAATTCTTGCATATCCATAAATAGTTTTGTTTAACCCTGGATGGCAAATGATCTCTCCCTAGGTAATGGGTTCTTGAGATGCAGAAGATGGTTATTCTATCATCTTCTAGCTTCCAGTAAGTATTTCAGATAGGAAATCTGAAGCCAGCTGAATTATTTCCCTTTGTCTCTACTAAGTTTTTAATACCTATATTAAGAATACTATACTGAATTCAGGCAGAGAAAATTATTATTTGCCTAGAGCAAATACTGTGCTGGCTCCACTGTGCCCCAATTTCCCCCTTCTGGGGAAATGCAATAAGAATTAAATGTCATCCTTCGCATACAATGTCTGCATTATAGGCAAACAACACAGAAAACATAGATTTCTACATCTTATAGGTGCAGAGACAGCAGTCTAACTTCCCCTTCTGGGACTGTCTCCTTGGAAAAAGTAAAGAGAAGGTTCTTGGGTTCTTATTCTAAACCTTTGGAACATAAATAAATCTCATCAGTGGAAAGGTAAGACCAAAGTCTCCAGCTTTATGACCCGTGGATTTTTCCACAGTCCTGGGTCTCATCTCCCTTAAAATGGAAATACATACCTCCTTCTTTTGCAATTAAATCTCTCTGGAGTTCTCACTATCTAATCAGCCATAATTTAATTTACAGGCTTGTCTTTTAGCCCAAGTCCCAAGTTTCAGTAAAATTTGTTCAGAAAGCCTTTACTATGCAGAAAAAAAATTTTTTTCTCAGTGTCTACACAGATATTTATCCCTTTTCTTAAATGTTAACGAGGTTTCTCTGTACCCTTAGAGTTCAGAATTTTACCAAATTATGCCCAAGTATTTATCTTTCCTCCTCAAATTTGCCAGGAACTTGTTGTACTCTATCAATCTGCAACTGAAGTATTCATTAGTTCAAGGACATTTTCTTTATTATTTATTTAAATAATTGCTTCTCCTTCATATGATCATTTTTTTAATCTTCCTTTTATTGAGATATATTCACATACCATGCAGTCATACAAAACAAATCGTACTTTCGATTGTTCACAGTACCATTACATAGTTGTACATTCATCACCTAAATCAATCCCTGACACCTTCATTAGCACACACACAAAAATACCAAGAAAAATAATTAAAGTGAAAAAGAGCAATTGAAGTAAAAAAGAACACTGGGTACCTTTGTCTGTTTGTTTCCTTCTATTTTTCTACTCATCCATCCATAAACTAGACAAAGTGGAGTGTGGTCCTTATGGCTTTACCAATCCCATTGTCACCCCTCATAAGCTACATTTTTATACATTTGTCTTCGAGATTCATGGGTTCTGGGTTGTACTTTGATAGTTTCAGGTATCCACCACCAGCTACCCCAATTCTTTAGAACCTAAAAAGGGTTGTCTAAAGTGTGCGTAAGAGTGCCCACCAGAGTGACCTCTCGGCTCCTTTTGGAATCTCTCTGCCACTGAAGCTTATTTCATTTCCTTTCACATCCCCCTTTTGGTCAAGAAGATGTTCTCCGTCCCACGATGCCAGGTCTACATTCCTCTCCGGGAGTCATATTCCACGTTGCCGGGGAGATTCACTCCCCTGGGTGTCTGATCCCACGTAGCGGGGAGGGCAGTGATTTCACCTTTCAAGTTGGCTTAGCCAGAGAGAGAGGGCCACATCTGAGCAACAAAGAGGCATTCGGGAGGAGGCTCTTAGGCACAATTATAGGGAGGCCTAGCATCTCCTTTGCAGCAACCGTCTTCCCAAGGGTAAAACCTATGGTAGAGGGCTCAACCCATCAAACCACCAGTCCCCTATGTCTGTGGTCATGTTAGCAATCATCGAGGTGGGGTAGGCCAATACCCCTACATTCTCCACAGGCTCCTCAAGGGGGCACTACATCTTTTTTTTCCTTGTTTTTCTTTTTTTTTTTTTTTTAACTTTCCCTTCATTTTTAAATCAACTGTATGAAAAAAAGTTAAAAAGAAAACAAACATACAACAAAAGAACATTTCAAAGAGACCATAACAAGGGAGTAAGAAAAAGACAACTAACCTAAGATAACTGCTTAACTTCCAAAATGTTCCTACTTTACCCCAAGAAAGTTACCTAATATAGCAACATTTCTGTGAACTTGTTCCTACTATATCCAACAGAAATTAACAGACCATAGTCATTCCTGGGCATCCCCAGAACGTTAAATACCTTATCTGTTCTTGGATTATTGTTCCCCCTTCCTTAATTGCTCTCTACTGCTAGTTCCCCTACATTCTACATTATAAACCA
This sequence comes from Choloepus didactylus, assembly GCF_015220235.1. NCBI lineage: Eukaryota > Metazoa > Chordata > Mammalia > Pilosa > Megalonychidae > Choloepus > Choloepus didactylus. The sequence goes on along the minus strand of NC_051321.1, from coordinate 61,216,379 downwards.
TTTGTTTTACATTTTTCAAAGTTCACATAAGTGGTAGCATATAATATTTGTCTTTTTGTGCCTGGCTTATTTCGCTCAGCATTATGTCTTCAAGGTTCATCCATGTTGTCATATGTTTCACGAGATCGTTCCTTCTTACTGCCGCGTAGTATTCCATCGTGTGTATATACCACATTTTATTTATCCACTCATCTGTTGAAGGACATTTGGGTTATTTCCATCTCTTGGCAATTGTGAATAATGCTGCTATGAACATTGGCGTGCAGATATCTGTTCGTGTCACTGCTTTCCGATCTTCCGGGTATATGCCGAGAAGTGCAATCGCTGGATCGAATGGTAACTCTATATCTAGTTTTCTAAGGAACTGCCAGACTGACTTCCAGAGTGGCTGAACCATTATACAGTCCCACCAACAATGAATAAGAGTTCCAATTTCTCCACATCCCCTCCAGCATTTGTAGTTTCCTGTTTGTTTAATGGCAGCCATTCTAATCGGTGTGAGATGGTATCTCATTGTGGTCTTAATTTGCATCTCTCTAATAGCTAGTGAAGCTGAACATTTTTTCATGTGTTTCTTGGCCATTTGTATTTCCTCTTCAGAGAACTGTCTTTTCATATCTTTTGCCCACTTTATAATTGGGCTGTCTGTACTATGGTCATTGAGTTGTAGGATTTCTTTATATATGCAAGATATCAGTCTTTTGTCTGATACATGGTTTCCCCAAATTTTTTTCCCATTGAGTTGGCTGCCTCTTTACCTTTTTGAGAAATTCCTTTGAGGTGCAGAAACTTCTAAGCTTGAGGAGTTCCCATTTATCTATTTTCTCTTTTGTAGCTTGTGCTTTGGGTGTAAAGTCTAGGAAGTGGCCGCCTAATACAAGGTCTTGAAGATGTTTTCCTACATTATCTTCTAGGAGTTTTATGGTACTTTCTTTTATATTGAGACCTTTTGTCCATTTTGAGTTAATTTTTGTGTAGGGGTAAGGTAGGGGTCCTCTTTCATTCTTTTGGATATGGATATCAAACTCTCCCAGCCCCATTTGTTGAAAAGACCATTATGACTCAGTTCAGTGACTTTGGGGGCCTTATCAAAGATCAGTCGGACATAGATCTGAGGGTCTATCTCTGAATTCTCAATTCAATTCCATTGATCTATATGTCTATCTTTGTGCCAGTACCATGCTGTTTTGGCAACTATGGCTTTATAATAAGCTTCAAACTCAGGGAGTGTAAGTCCTCCCACTTCATTTTTCTTTTTTAGAGTGTCTTTAGCAATTCGAGGCAACTTCCTTTTCCAAATAAATTTGATAACTAGCTTTTCCAAGTCTGCAAAGTAGGTTGTTGGAATTTTGATTGGGATTGCATTGAATCTGTAGATGAGTTTGGGTAGAATTGACATCTTAATGACATTTAGCCTTCCTATCCATGAACATGGAATATTTTTCCATCTTTTAAGGTCCCCTTCTATTTCTTTTAGTAGAGTTATGTAGTTTTCTTTGTATAGGTCTTTTACATCTTTGGTTAAGTTTATTCCTAGGTACTCGATTTTTTTAGTTGCTATTGAAAATGGTATCTTTTTCTTGAGTGTCTCTTCAGTTTGTTCATTTCTAGCATATAGAAACATTACTGACTTATGTGCATTAACCTTGTATCCCGCTACTTTGCTAAATTTGTTTATTAGCTCTAGTAGCTGTATCGTCGATTTCTCAGGGTTTTCTAGATATAAGATCATATCATCTGCAAACAATGACAGTTTTACTTCTTCTTTTCCAATTTGGATGCCTTTTATTTCTTTGTCTTGCCGGATTGCCCTGGCTAGCACTTCCAGCACAATGTTGAATAACAGTGGTGACAGCGGGCATCCTTGTCTTGTTCCTGATCTTAGAGGGAAGGCTTTCAGTCCCTCACCATTGAGTACTATGCTGGCTGTGGGTTTTTCATATATGCTCTTTATCATGTTGAGGAAGTTTCCTTCAATTCCTACCTTTTGAAGTGTTTTTATGAAAAACGGATGTTGGATTTTGTCAAATGCTTTTTCAGCATCTATTGAGATGATCAATTGATTTTTCCCTTTTGAGTTGTTAATGTATTCTAATACATTGATTGATTTTCTTATGTTGAACCATCCTTGCATGTCTGGAATGAACCCCACTTGGTCATGGTGGATTATTTTTTTAATGTGTCTTTGGATTCGATTTGCAAGTATTTTGTTGAGGATTTTTGCATCTGTATTCATTAGGGAGATTGGCCGGTAGTTTTCCTTTTTTGTAGCATCTTTGCCTGGTTTTGGTATTAGATTGATGTTAGCTTCATAAAATGAGTTAGACAGTGTTCCATTTTCTTCAATGTTTTGAAAGAGTTTGAGTAAGATTGGTGTCAGTTCTTTCTGGAAAGTTTGGTAGAATTCCCCTGTGAAGCCATCTGGCCCTGGGCATTTATTTGTGGGAAGCTTTTTGATGACTGATTGGATCTCTTTGCTTGTGATGGGTTGGTTGAGGTCTTCTATTTCTTCTCTGGTCAGTCTAGGTTGTTCATATGTTTCCAGGAAATTGTCCATTTCTTCTACATTATCCAGTTTGTTGCCATACAGTTGTTCATAATATCCTCTTAAAATTTTTTTAATTTCTTCAGGATCTGCAGTTATGTCACCTTTTTCATTCATTATTTTGTTTATATGGGTCTTCTCTCTTTTTGATTTTGTCAGTCTAGCTAGGGGCTTGTCAATCTTGTTGATCTTCTCAAAGAACCAACTTTTGCTGATATTTATCCTCTCTATTGTTTTTTTGTTCTCTATGTCATTTATTTCTGCTTTAATCCTTGTTATTTCTTTTCTTCTACTTGGTTTAGGATTGGTTTGCTATTCATTTTCTAGCTTCTTCAGTTGATCCATTAGTTCTTTGATTTTGGCTCTTTCTTCCTTTTTAATATATGCGTTTAGTGCTATAAATTTCCCCCTCAGCACTGCTTTTGCTGCATCCCATAGGTTTTGGTATGTTATGTTCTCATTTTCATTCATCTCTATATATTTAACAATTTCTCTTGCTATTTCTTCTTTAACCCACTGATTGTTTAGGAGTGTGTTGTTTAACCTCCAGGTATTTGTGAATTTTCTAAGTCTCTGATGGTTATTGACTTCTAATTGTATTCCATTGTGGTCAGAGAATGTGCTTTGAATAATTTCAACCTTTTTAAATTTATTGAGGCTTGTTTTACGTCCCAGCATATGATCTATTCTGGAAAAAGTTCCATGAGCACTAGAAAAGTATGTGTATCCTGGTGATTTGGGATGTAATGTCCTGTATATGTCTGTTAAATCTAATTCATTTATCAGATTGTTCAGGTTTTCAATTTCCTTATTGGTCTTCTGTCTGGTTGATCTATGTATAGGAGAGAGTGATGTGTTGAAGTCTCCCACAATTATTGTGGAAACATCAATTGCTTCCTTTAGTTTTGCCAGTGTTTCTCTCATGTATTTTGTGGCACCTTGATTGGGTGCATAGACATTTACGATTGTTATTTCTTCTTGCTGAATTGCCCCTTTTAGTAGTATGTAGTGGCCGTCTTTGTCTCTCAAAACATCCCTGCATTTGAAGTCTATTTTATCTGAGATTAATATTGCTACACCTGCTTTCTTTTGGCTGTAGCTTGCATGAAATATTTTTTTCCATCCTTTCACTTTCAGTTTCTTTGTGTCCCTGTGTCTAAGATGAGTCTCTTGTATGCAACATATTGATGGTTCATTTTTTTTGATCCATTCTGCGAATCTATATCTTTTAATTGGGGAGTTTAATCCATTTACATTCAACGTTATAACCGTGAAGGCATTTCTTGAATCAGCCATATTATCCTTTGGTTTATGTTTATCATATTTTTCCCCTCTCTCTATTAATATCCTTTATTGTACCCATACCGAATCTCTTTAGTACTGAACCTTTCTCCAAGTCTCTCTGTCCTGTCTTTGTTTCTCTGTCTGTAGGACCCCCTTTAGTAACTCCAGTAGGGCAGGTCTCTTGTTAGCAAATTCTCTCAGCATTTGTTTGTCTGTGAAAAATTTAAGCTCTCCCTCAAATTTGAAGGAGAGCTTTGCTGGATAAAGTATTCTTGGTTGGAAATTTTTCTCTCTCAGAATTTTAAATATATCGTGCCACTGCCTTCTTGCCTCCATGGTGGCTGCTGAGTAGTCACTACTTAGTCTTATGCTGTTTCCTTTGTATGTGGTGAATTGCTTTTCTCTTGCTGCTTTCAGAACTTGCTCCTTCTCTTCCGTGTTTGACAGTGTGATCAGAATATGTCTCGGAGTGGGTTTATTTGGATTTATTCTATTTGGAGTTCGCTGAGCATTTATGATTTGTGTATTTATGTTGTTTAGAAGATTTGGGAAGTTTTCCCCTACAATTTCTTTGAATACTCTTCCTAGACTTTTACCCTTTTCTTCCCCTTCTGGAACACCAATGAGTCTTATATTAGGAAGTTTTATATTATCTATCATTTCCCTGAGGTCTGTTTCGATTTTTTCAATTTTTTTCCCCATTCTTTCTTTTATGCTTTCATTTTCCATTCTGTCATCTTCCAGGTCACTGATTCGTTGTTCAACTTCCTCTAGTCTTGTACTATGAGTGTCCAGAATCTTTTTAATTTGGTCAACAGTTTCTTTAATTTCCATAAGATCATCCATTTTTTTATTTAGTCTTGCAATGTCTTCTTTATGCTCTTCTAGGGTCTTCTTGATATCCTTTGTATCCCGTACTATGGTCTCATTGTTCATCTTTAGTTCTTTGAGTAGCTGCTCTAGGTGCTGTGTCTCTTCTGGTCTTTTGATTTGGGTGCTTGGGCTTGGGTTATCCATATCGTCTGTTTTTTTCATATGCTTTATAATTTTCTGTTGTTTTTGGCCTCTTGGCATTTGCTGAACTTGATAGGGTTCTTTTAGGATTTGTAGACCGATTGAAGTCCTTATCTCTAATTTATCAGATCTACAGCTTCGTGGAGTACACTTCCTCTAACTAACCAGCAGGTGGCATCCACGAACCACCTGTTCTCCACAAGCCAGTTCTCCCCTGCTTAGCCTTTGTGGTGAGTGGGGGAGTGAGCCTTGTGGGGTCCAATTGGTGTACCAAGCTTGCGTGTGTAGTTGGTGTTGCCTGCCCTGTATATGGGGCGTGTTTCTGGGCAGTCAGGGAAGGGGGGTGGCTCTAACAATCAAATCTCTCTGGTGATCCTAGAGTCTTAAAGCTGCTGCAATAGTCTAATCCTTCAGTTCAGTCCTGCCACAGTTTGTCTCTGCCACTGACCCACAAATCCTTGGTATTGGCGTATGGCTCCTGAGACTTGCAAGTGGGCCCGTCTTCCAGGCTGTGCACCCCCTGGTCCTCTGTTGAGGGATGACTGTGCTATGTCACAGGTGAGTCCCGTCCCCCCAGGGCGGTTCTGGGCTGCTGGGCTGTGTAGGGACGCTCCCTGTCTGCTGAAATGATGGCTGAATGTTGCTTTGTTAATTCACACTGCTCCACCTTCCCAACTCTGGGACAATCAGCTGAGGTTGCAGGGAAGGCTAATGTCCACACCCAGTTTTGTGCTGTGTGCCTGTTATTTGAAGCACTTCCATCACACTGGGTTGTCTGGGGCAGCTCTGGGCTATGGGGCTGGCGATGGGCAGGGGTGTTTCCTGTCCACCAGGATGATGGCTGTGAGCGGACACCCCCCTTTTCTTGGGAAGTTGTGGTGTTTAGTGAATTTTCTCAGCCACTGGATTATTGCCTTTTGTCTCAGAGCTCTCTTAGTTCTGCTCTTGTCTTGACCTGTCCTAATTGCAAGTCTTTGAAGCTTTCTGTATTGGGCTTCTTAGAGTAATTGTTTTAGAAAAAGTAAAAAGGATTTAAAAAAAAAAAAAAAAAAAAAGGGTCCTCCTCAGAGGTCTAATGGGTTATTGAAATGCTAAGAGACAAAGCAATTAGGGCCATTAAGGAAAGGTCCACAGTGCAGAGAGATCAGCTTTTCTTCGGGATTTGGATATGAGCCTCAGGGCCTGAGCTCTGCCCTTCCCCTTTCTATGTTCACCAGAACTCCAAAAATCCTCCACTTTTATTTTGGAGTTTTACGTGTTGTTTTTTTCTATGCCTGTCTCCTCTCTGCTGGGCTGGCTGCTCTCAGCTTCTCTGGTGTCTGGTCTCAGTCTATCTATGGTTGGAGTTTGGATCGGTAGAATGAGTTTCTGATAAGGGCTGCCACTGCAGTTCTCCCTTCTCCTTCCCAGAGCTGACAGCCCCTCCTCCCACGGGACTGAGCCTGGCAGGGAGGGGTGTGGGTCCCCTGGCCACAAAAACTTACAGATTTCGCTGATCTCAGCAGTTCCACGTTTTCATGAGTGTTGTATGAAGTATGCCCAAAGTCAGATTGCTCTGTGGTGTCCAGTCCACGCAGTTCCTGGCTTTCTACCTACTTTCCTGGAGGACTAACTAAAACATACAGCTCACCAGTCCGCCATCTTGCCCCACCTCCCATATGATCTTTTCTCTCCTTCTGAAATAGTAGTTATTCACATAGTTGATCTCCTAGATGCATCCTCTAAGTATTTTTCCATCATGGCTTTGAAATATTTCTTCTACCTCATCTTCAAGTTATTAATTTGAGAATCTAAAATCAAGAATTTTTTTCTTACTTTAAAGAAATGCTTTTTTTTTTTTTGCCATACTCCAATCTCACTAAGTATGCTTATGATTCTTCTTGTTAAATTTTTGTTTAGTCTCTTTTAACATATCTAGTTGATGTTTCTCTCTTTCGCTGATGAGTTCACCTGATTTTGTTATTTTCTTCTTCGTTAGTTCATTGGGACTAAAGCATGGCTTCTTTGTCAGCTCATTGGAATTCAGGTATGGTAAATGAAGCTCCCTAACTGTCTAAAAGTGGCAAAAAGGCAAAACATTCAATATTGCTGTAGGCCTGCAGTGTAGTAGCAGGATCACTGCCAGTCACTCATTAGAAAGCAGCAGGGAACCACTCTGGTCCTTAGCTTTCTTGCATATTCCAGCCTCAAGGGTGAGAGAGCCATACTCTTCCATTTGGCTCTCCCTAGATTTCTTAAGGACCAAGGAAACCAGGCAAGCTCACATGGGTCTGATATTAATTTCTATCAGGAGTCTAAGGTCTGATGTATTCAGATCCTATTTCTGGAGCTCTCTGATTTGGCTAGAGGGGAGAGGAAACCTAGCTCCAGCTATCCCATTTGGTATCCCCCAGAGGCCAAAATGTCAGTTACCACCATATCCAGCATCTGCTTCATTCAAGAGAGGCAGGTGGATTAGAGTTGAGAGTGGAACAAAGCACAGAGCTATGATTTGAACACATTTCCTGAATTAAAGGAACAGCAGTTGGATTAGAGAAGCTAGACAGATTTGAAAGATGTAAAGAGGCAAAATGGACAGTGTTTAACAGCTGGTTGAAGGTGGGGAATAAGCGAGGATGGAGGAGTAAGGATAATCAAAGACTTCTGGTTTTGAAAATCGTGTGACTAAAGTAATCAAGAAATCAACTGTCTCTTTCTAAAAAACTCTCAGTACATTCTCAGAGCTCATTGGTACTAAATTTCCTGTGGCTCGTGTCTTTGAACTACACATCTTCTTTGAAGGGACACAATAACTCTAATGGCTGTCATGAAAAGAGAAGGACATTAAAAAAAAAAAAATCCTTTTACCCACAGGTTCACTTATAGCTGGGATCATCCTGACCCCCATTTGTAAATGTGTCTGCCAACATTACCTCTTAAGGCACTGCCAGCTGGGATACAGCAAGTGTTTTTAGCATATTAAGCAATCCTAATTTGAACTTGTTTGTTTTTTCTTTTTTTAACTTCAGATAAAGAAGCACACCAGGACACACTGTAATAAATTGTCTGGCATAATGGTACTCAGAGAAGAATTTTAAAAATTTAGCTCCAACACGTCAAAATATATTTTTGGGTGGGGTTCATAAAGTCAACTGGGATTACTGATAATTAATAGTACACGAAGCATCACTGTTCACATTTTCAAAACACAGTCTGTTTCATCTTGTTATTTGTCACTAAACACCTGAGAAAGCATAGGATTCACAGAGGTTTTTCACACTCTAAAAGTTACCAAGTTACTTTATTAGTTTACTTAAGAACTATATTTATCTATGTTCTTTTGAGTGGAAACTGCTTTTGAGGTGAAGATGTATGCTGTGTTCCTGCAGGCAGTGGGCTCTCCAAATAACAAATATAATAATGATGTAGCTTTAAAAATGATAAGCATAGTGGGGAAAGATTAAAGGCTGGATAGTAAGGAACCCAACTAAGAGGGGTAGAAGATAAAAGAAGAAAATAATAACTGAATTGATAAAATTCATTCTTCACTGAAATGAATGCTGTGCTAGAGGACAGCTAGAAGGAAGAAGAGCTGTTATTTACTTATTTACTCTCCATATTGTTCCAGATAGAATTTAAGACTTCTTACATTCATAGAGCAAGATAAAGTTAAAAAGAAAAAGAGGAAAAACTTAGAAATAAGTTTAATTGAAAAATGCACATTACAGAACAAATATACTTGCTATGGCAAATCATAAATTTGACTTCAAGCTTTTTAGTTGTCAACTCTATAATGAAAGCATGGTCAGTTGCACAGTTCCCAGTATCTATAAGAAAGAAACAGCCCAGTTGTTCAGGAGCCCCACAAAGAATCTGCAGGGTGAAGTGAGACAGGAATATCTCCTGAGATCCCTTGTAAAGATGACTCACATCTTCAAGAGCATCCTTACAACAAAAGAAATAGTGAGCTTCATATAATTTTTTTCTGACTTGTCCCTCAGCCAGTGTGGGGGTAACTCAAAAAAGCACATTTCAGTTAAAAAAAAAAAAAAAGAGTACAGGGGTTGCTGAGTGGTAATATAAAGTAATAATTCTTTAAGTGTGCAGAACTTGCTTTGGTAAAAACAATATGATAATGCATTGCCCCAGTGTTTCCAAGTCTCCAGAGAATTCTCTCTGACCTTTCAGACATAGTTCACAGACCTCCACTGGAAACCAGCACTGTTGAAACAGTAAGATGAGATATTAAAAGGACTCAAGGAAGAATACTTGATGGTTTGATGATGGACTAATGACTCACTTAAATTCCCAGTTTCTTTGGTCCCAGCTATCCTTGGATGTTTCCACCTTCCCTAAGCTATGGAAAAAGCTTGGGGCTGGCACCCAGGAATGGGGGTGGAACAGAGGGTAACAAAGCATCATGAGCCTTTCCCAATCTGTAATCCGTAACTGAGGAGGGAATTTCCTCTCATTGAAGGAAATTCCCAGCTTGGGCATTCAGAGTCATTTAATAAAAAAACAAATATCTGTAATTCTTAAACCACAGACTTCAAGGGACCAAGAAACAAATAGCAACAAAACAGAGCAAACCCTTCTGGGTCTGAAGGTAATTTTGTATGATGGAGCAATAATTAAGAGAGAGTTAATGGCAGAAAGGGTGGCAGAAATCAGTTTACTGTTTACGAAAATCTTTAAAACTGGACGATGACAGATCATCCATACTAAGTGAGAAAATTTATATTACTAAATATCAAAATAATCAAGTTGGGACACTATGCGGACAGATTACGACTATTTGCTTTTTCGTATCAGCTACCCAGGGAACGGCAAGATCTTTAAAAGACATGTGGATGGTAGTTGCATACTTGTTCCTTCTTCTATTACCCTAGATGCTATGTTCAGAAACCTGCTCCAAAGATAAAATAGGGCTTAAGGGGATCTAAATATTTTTACACTGCTACTTGAAATTTTGAAATGTGAATGAACTGGAGCAATCATTTTAAACTCTTAATCTCTTTGCCATCACACTAGCGTTACCAACTTCTTTAGCCATTAACTGATTTTACCCAGTGGCAAAAATATTCATGAATCATATCTTAAAACTAAGAGCCTGAGAAAGAAATGGTCTTACCTATGACTCTAAAAGCCACTCTCCATTGAGACTAATATCAATCTTAATGCAATCATGTTGAAAGCCAGACATCTTTTGATCCATGGGATCTAGGTGACTATCAGAATAACTGTTCAGATCACACAGATAACAGCAGTGACAGGGACCAATCTCAGGGCCAAGTTTTAAAGTACATCAAGAAAGCAATGAAAAAGACAAGATAAAAGAGCAGAGACTAGGGTCAGCAAAAATCTGAATCATGTTTTTGGGGTATCTATTCCCCAGAAGCACATTTTCATTTAGGAATCAAACCAAAAAGCACAGGAATTGGTGAGATAGCAATTAAAGAAGAGCAGTTTCCTGTGTTGCCAGCCTGTGTAAAGATTTGGAAGTTTCCAAATTAGAAGTCTTAAATGTAAAGCATTCTAGAAGTCAAAAATCACTTGCAAGCCATTAAGGATGAATTGATTTTCCAGTACTGCAGCAGCAAGCTAGAGCAGTTTCTCCTCCTTTGAGAACTCATCCTGTCTTCAAATTCTGGCACTAAAGATTAAGAAACTCAAGAAAGACTTAGTAATTATAAGCTTCTAATTGTACTCTTTGTTCTAATAAGATTACGTGGTCATTCGAGACTCTCAGCAAACATTTTGAAAAAGGCTTACCAGGGGTGTGCACATTGAAAGTTTCTTTCTTAAGCTCAGTCCTACTCCTGCTTTAGAAAATATTTTATTGAGGCATTTGATAAAACCATTTCAATATCAGTGTTTACTCTGCCTTTTTCTAAAGAAAAGCCTCATCCCAGGCAATCATCCCTGGCCAATCCTATTCAGCTTCCCACCATGAATCCTTTTAAAAAGTATTTCTAAAGCAATGTTTCTAAACCATATATTTTCAACAAGATACTAATAGATGTTCTGTGAGACCAAAAAAAAAAAAAAATTTTTTTTGCATTGTCATCTAAGCTTGGGCAGGCTGGTAACACAACCTGAAATAGGTTTCTTAATTACAGGATTTTTCTCGAGCACTTAGACTCTTCACTAAGATGATGCAGCATTTAGCATCATTTAAGTCCCTCCCTACTTTGTTTTTCCACAAAACACTATTTTTCTCTTTCAGACCTGATTCCATGGAACATGCAGAAATATTTTGTAAAAGACAATAATGAGATAGAATGTAGGCTGGATTGGTGAATGTGCTGCTTCCACAAACCCATTCTACCTAATGGCCAGCTTGTTATCCACCCTGGATGGAGAAACCCAATCTTAAGGTTCTTAAGCCCTGTGTCCAGGGGTCAAGGCCATTTTATACCTCTAGCGAGTATGTGTCTCCTCCATGTCACCAATTTCAGCTGAAGAGATGAGATTGTTAGTCTATCACCATCTGGCTGTGGGCATTTCAGGAAAGGGTTTACAACAATCCATCACTTCGCAGGTGCACAAAGAGGCAACCAATCAGATTACCAACCACAGCTTGGTTGGGTGGAATTAGCATATCCTTGGAAAAGAAAGCTCCTCTGTGTATATGGGCAACTTTATATGCTTCTTGCTTTAAGAGTATTGTCTGCTGTAGGTGGAATGATGAGCATGGATGAGAAGCCAGGCCTGCCTCCTTTCCAAGCTGTTATCTGAAAACTCGCTAGGATCACAATATCCCATCAGAGAGGTCAAACAGGAAGCCAGTTTAGAAATACTTGCCTTGGGGAGACATGATCAATAAGGATAAAATTCAGTTAGAACATAAACTACTAACAAAAACATATGCTAGCTAATAAACCAGAAAATGGTGTTCACAGAGGCTAACAAGCTTATCCAAGGTCATAGTTTTGATATTCTTTCCAACATGCCATGTCATTGTTCATTTAATCTTTCTCTTCATTCAGTTATCAGCCTAAATGTCCCTTCCTCACAAATCCATACCTGACCAATTCATCTAAAACACCCCTGTCCCCACCAATCTATTTTTGTACTTCATAATCTTAATTACAGTTTGAAATTATTTTATTTGTTTATGTATTAATTACATGTCCCATCCCATTGGAATAGAAGCTTACGATGCCAGGATCTTTTTCCTTTTCCTCCATTTTAATCCCAAGTTCCTAGAACAGAGCCTGGCATTTCATAGAATTAAATTGAACCAGATAATCAAGGAAGAGAAATCCACACCTCCAGTCTGTAAAAACCCTAACTGCCCACATTGACTTTCCTTCATAACAACATAGAGTCAATAAAGGGAAATTGGGATATTTTCTTCCACAGGAATTTTTAAGGAGATAATCACTTGCCTAAAATGATTAAAGAGCTCTTCAACCTGGAGGCAGGAGGCTGAAAATCACAGCCCTCTGGGGAACCGTCTGTTTGTATCTATACTAACAAATCATTTCTATTCACCTTCAGTGACTCAAGTGTTGGCTCTCCCTGGTTTCTAGCAGTTACAAGTATCCCAATACTCTTCCAAATTTCTATTCTGATGAATGTCCTGGAGCATCTCATAATATTAATGCCTATGATTTTATTTCACAAAAATTCTAAAAATTAGTTAGTTAGTTAAGATCCAGGTGGCTCATCTGATCAGTTTCATAACATTTTTCATGATAAAAGAGATACAGCAACAAAATACTTTAAATAAAATGAAGTGAAAGAAATCTCTCAATGATTGTTGGTCTGATTTTGAAGGATTGGGAAACACTCCAGGGTTATGTCTTTAAACCAATAAATATCATAAAATGCTTTGTTCTTGGCTGTTTTGCCTTCCCCTTATGAAATCCCTAGATATTTGGAAATATTTGTGTTGTGTAAAAAACTTTTCAGTTTTACCTGGCTGTGAGAAAAGTGGTATCAAGCATAAAGCAATTTTTTTTTTGTAAAGGTCACTAAACATGGCAGCCAAAGAAACATAATAGAGGGTAAAGATTGGATGCCTCTCCGTTGGCCATTTGAGCTATCTTCCTCAGTGAATGAAATAAAGAACAAATTCAAAAGACTTTCTGGACACAATCCCTTTGCCATTATTTTGCAGGGTGTGTACTTTTCTTCTAAAATAGTTAGAAAATTAAGGTTTCAGTTAATTCAACTTATTTAAAGTTATTTAAAAATTGACATTCTAAGTCTCCACTGGGTGATACAGCTCACTCTCCCTGAATGTTGCCTAAGTCTGGACATCATCTAAGCGCTATCCCAGTGCTTAACAATCACTAAAGTAGGAGCATACTTGGGTACAAATACAAATGTATTTTTTATCTTTTCAAATATAGATTTTCAACCATGAAATTATATTGTTTTCTTTACTATTTAAGCACTTATTACAGTCATGGTCAGTACTACATATTTTAGAGACCAGCTGTTCCTTTATCATTTTAAAAGAGTTAGCCTTTGAAAATTGCAAACTTGTTCAGTTCAGGGCTCATGTCTCATACTTTGTCTGTCGCCTTCAAAGTACAAGGAACTGTCCTAAATATATAGGAGCCAGAGGCTTGACTAAACTAAATGAGTAGTGGTCATTCCCTCTTTGAAATAGCCATGTTCTATCTTGACCAGAAATCTGATATTTACATATTGCCACAACTATTTTTTCCTGCTCTGGAATGTTGGGACAGTACATCAAGATATTGGCAGAGAAGTGACTGTGACATGTGGCACATGGACACCATGACCCCCTACTCCCACCCAAACACACAGTGTTCTAAGGTAAGCATTAAAAAACTTAAGAGAGTGATTTTCTCCAGCTCTCCTGGGTCACTGATTTGGACCTATCAAACATCAGCCATTTGGAGGAGTTTTAAGAAGGGAGACAGCTAGAATCAAAAAGGTGTGAAGAAGTAATCCTATTTTTGTTTAAAATCTTTCTCCATTAGCAGAGGCCAGCTTAGTAGCTATAGTAAAAACCCACATCCCAATTCTGCTCCCATTTCACCTTCAGAGACACTCTGCATGGCTCCCTGACTGTCCAGTAACACTGAATCTCTTTTACCCATGACACCACCTTATAACATCATGGGGAACTAAGGGAAGTTGAAGGCACTAATATTGATGGATGACCCACTGATTCCCTGTGCAAGCAGATGCTATTAACCACTGACCTCAATGGGCAATTGTTCTGCTGAATAGTAGGCAAAGCAGCAGCTCTTCACTTGACAGGGGTGATAATGGAGAAGGACTCCTGAGTTAAAAAAGGAGACTCAGCTGCTGCTGCAGTAGAGAAGAGAATTCTTTATTCTGGAAACACAACTTCTGGGAGGAGGAAAAAGAGGACATGGTGAGACATAAAAGATTAGATTGTAGACTGACTTCCACTAGTAACTAGAGCTATCAGGAAGATGTCTTCATTAATAAGCATAATTATAGATTATAGCAAATATAAATAACATTTATGAAACATTTTCCAAGTGCCAGAAAACTTGTGCTATGGATTTTACACCTGTTATCTCATTGCATCCCTTCCAATTACCCTGAGATAAATACTCCTATTATTATCTCTATTTTACTAATGTGGAAACTTGAGCTTTTGAAAGTATAATAAATTTACTCAAGCTGGTAAGTAGCAGAAACCTGCTTATCAAAACCAGCTAATAATATCATCCCTGCATTTCTACCAAGATTTTAGAAGGACCCAAGAAGATAATGGATATGTAGTGCTTGGAAATCCACCCAAATGGAGGAGGTGGACATTGTCACGTACCATATAAAGACTTTCAAATGATTTCCAACACCTTCTATGACTAACACTGCCTCAGTAGCTTTTCACACCTCCCTACTCCATCCCTGATATCAGATGTCCCTGTTTGGACAATAGGGGGAATGTAAATTTAAGACTGTTTCGGTGGTTTTCTCATCTCTTTCCTCAGCCACACTTGATACTTCTCTGTGGCTCTTGTCACTTTTGTGAACATATTGGCATCTCTTTTGCTTTTACTTCCCCCAGTCATGAGGTTGAACAAACCAATGGAGCCTAATGTTGACTCACTTAGCATGGATGTGTAAATCAAGCTTCATTTAGAGAATATATTTAAGGCAAAGAGTAAACAAGAATAGGAATGATGCTTCTTTCTCAGGCCTTATCATTTACCTTTACATAGAGAGAATGAGAAGGGAGGAATAAACAAACAATGCAGAAACTACTACTCAGAGGTGGAATTATTTATCACTAAGTGATTACTTCTAATTAAATGTGGTGTAAGGGGACTTGGAAACATTTTACTCTCCATAAAACTTTTTCCACACTCAAACACAAACTGCCCCTAAAATCATTTCTTTACATTAAAATATTATGATAAAATATTATGATAAAATGTCATAATATAGCTAAAATGGAAAACCATTAATCAGCCATTTTCACTTTACTATAAAGTAATTTTGTAGTATTTTCAATCCAAAAGAATTTTGCTACAAAGATCATGGAAAATGTGGGCGGTCCCTCAGTATTTAGAAAGCAAGTAGTAGAAGGTTCATCTCAAGCCAGCTCTGTGCTTCTAGAGTTGTTTTCATTCCCTAAAAGTTACTGCAGTAATCATGATCACATTACTGGCTGATATTTACAGTACTTCAATTTTTGTGTTCTATCTTATGTTTTTCTTATCCCAGACCACCAGAATTGAAGAGAACAATACAAAGCCTTAGCTAGAAGGGGACTGAGACTCTGTGTATGTTACAAAGACGCTTCCAAATCAGGGACATGACAGATGCTAAGTAATATGGAGTGTGGCAAAAAATGGCTCTCTGGGTTCAGAAATCTGAATATTCCTTGGCCAAACAAGGGAATAAGGTATAGATCTTAAAATCTGTGGAAGTGTAGTGGTAACACTGGCTCCGCCCTGGGTCCAATGAGCAGCAAAGGTGTGGAGGCTGCAAATGAGGAATCAGATAAACAAAAGAGTGACTCAATATAGAGTTACTGATACTAAACTCCACTTAACTGGGGGCACTATGGAGGATACCAGGGAGGTTTAGCTAGAGAAACAGACCGTCTCTGAGTTGGACAGTTAAGTCCAGGTTGGGATAACTAAAGAAGACAAGAACAAAAACAGGAAATCATGTGGGACTTGACATTATCATCAGAGATCAACCTATTACTTGCTCTTAACACTTAAAAGATAGGTAAAATAAAACTCAAGAGTTTTCCTCCATCTTGCCATTGATTCAATGGCTGAATGAGATGTGTTGTTTTAGCTCTCTGTCACTTAATTTGTTTGTCTCTAAAATGGGATTATTACTTAAGCCCTACCTCCTCCAGGTTGTTATAAAAATACATTTCTGTGTTTTTGTAAATAAAGACACTAAATAATATTTAAATAATGAGCTTGAAGGATAAAATGTGATAGGAAGGACACTGGACTTGAGGTCAGTAAATTTGAGATTAGACTGTGGCACATTGTGAGGACAGAACTCGAGTGTCCTAATCCTTGCTTTACCACTTACGCTGAGTGATTTTGAGAAAAGTACTCTCTCTATACCTTGGTTTCCTCATCTGTAGAATGAGGGTAAATAGCAGCCTTAGTTTATAAGATAGTTGTGGAGAATAAATGATTTCATATAAATAAAGCTTTAGAATGGTGCCTAGCATAATATGTGCCCAATACATGTGTTATTGCATTTTAGTTCTAGAACTGTCATTAATCCATACGTATGACATTTCTCTTCTTTGAACTTCCATTTCCTTATATTTAAAATGGGGATCTCAATTTTGAACAGATGATTTCTAAAGTTCCTCCCAAAGCTTAAATTCTATGATTCTCTAAGTGATTTCTCTTCATTAGAGAGATCATTGGTACTGTGTATTGCCTATAAAGAGGTAAATACTAAAATCTTCTTAGTCATTTATGAAATACTGCCATCAGTGTTTTAGCAATGTGACAGAAACAGAAAAATAATGACTAATAAGAATGATAATGCCCATAGTAAAAGGAAATGAGACACTCAAAGTAGTAAGAGACATTCATGATCTGTTAATAAATGGTACAAAACAAAGATAAGTGATTCTAGCATTATAAGTCAGACCGATTGAGTCTCTTAAAAAATAAGATTGTAATTAATAATAAAATTTACAAATTAAGGGAGTGGAGATAATTCCTTAATAGCTATGTCAGCAGTGAAATTGGCCTTCTGAGTTCTCCCACGTGCAGCTCCTACACAGGGAACACAGTCAGGCAGTTTTATGACCCATGTGTGTTGCTTTCGGCGCCAAAATGGTGAACACAGAGCAGTTCTGTTAGCCATGCTTCCTTCCTGGGAAAGAGCTTTTGCCAGATCGCTCCAAATCTTCATTGGCTACACAAAGGTTTTAAAATCTACTTGAAATTTCTGCCTGGGAAATATAGATTCCAACTAGACACTTCCCAGACAATTTAGTATCTCCCATTCTGACAGTTAAGGTTCTTGACAGCATTAGCAGGAAATGTAGTTTAAGAAATTTCAGTGCCAAATGCTGCATTATATTTGTTATTGATATTTACTCCTGGAAGAACAGTTCTTTTTACTTGGGATGCTCAGGGTGTTTCCATATTTCTATTTCATTTGTCAGCAGAGTCATCTGGGCCCTTTTTCCACTACCCACCCAGATCAGACTGACAATCTCCCAAACTCCTGAGGTGTTAGCTCAACGCTGGGCTCCACTTTTTGGGCCCTAAGACTCCCTGTTGTGTTATATATACATTCTCCCATAACAGGTGCCACTTTTTTTAATTAAATTAAGTTTTACTGAAATACAGTCACATACCATACAATCATCCATGGTGTACAATCAACTGTTCACAGTACTATCATATAGTTATGCATTCGTCACCACAATCTATTTCTGAACATTTTCCTTACATCAGAAATAATCAGAAGAAGAATAAAAAATTAAAGTAAAAAAGAACACCCAGATCACTCCCCCCTCCATTCCACCCTATTTTTCATTTAGTTTTTGTCCCCATTTTTCTACTCATCCATCCATACCCTGAATAAAGGGAGTGCGATCCACAAGGCTTTCACAATCACACTGTCACCCCCTGTAATCTACATTGTTATACAATCGTCTTCAGGAGTCCAGACTACTGGGTTGGAGTTTGATACTTTCCAGTATTTACTTCTAGCTGTTCCAATACATTAAAACCTAAGAGGTGTTATCTATATAGTGCATAAGAATGTCCACCAGAGTGACCTCTTGACTCCATTTGAAATCTCTCAGTCACTGAAACTATTTTGTTTCATTTTGCATCCCCCTTTTGGTCAAGAAGATATTCTCCATCCCACAATGCCAGGTCCAGATTCATCCCCGGGAGTCATATCCTGTGCTGCCAGGGAGATTTGCACCCCTGGGAATTGAGTCCCATGTAGCAGGGAGGGCAGTGAGTTCGACAGGTGCCACTTTATGCCGCCCTGAATTGTTTTTGAAAACCTCAACCTACTTTATTTCTGATAATTAAATAGAATGTCTGGAACAGAGCTGTCTTCCTTAGCCCAGGTGTCTGACACCTTCTATCCTCAGTGATCTGTTCTTACTACACTCTGCAAATGAAAGATAAAGATGCTAAATTATCTTGAAAATCCTTTGAAATTTGTACAATCAAAATGTGAGATGGATGCCTTTAAGCCTGAACAAAGAAGTGAACTACTGCATTCAGTAGGTACTTGCAACTCTTACATGGAAAGAGAAAGATTTTAGAAATAGGTTACAACTATATACCCTAAGATCAAAGCCACTTTTATTTTTCAACTTCATTTAAAATACTCTACTGTCAAAACCCAATAAATGTTTTCAGTAATTTTTCTGCATTGGTTTTGAAGTGATAATCTTTACTGAAAATATTAATATTTTTTCTTATACATTCTGCCTATTAGAGCATTTATTTCCAGTTTCCTTATAATAAAACATTAAGGATCTAGTTTACTTTATGCTGCAACAATAAAGTTCTGTAAAAACTGAAGGAAAATACATCTTCGGTGAGATTCCATCATCCCTTATTAATATGATAATTGAGGGCTATAAATCTGTTTCTTACACAACTCATACAATAAAATACTTAATGGATTGTGAATGACATGTTATAAAACTAGGCATTCAGTATTACAATTTATATTTAAATGTGCTTCAGACATAAATAAATGCTCTATAAATAGCAGGCTTCCCCAAGTCAGAAGATATAACCTTCCATTTACTTCTAGCAGACTCAGGAGCAGAATCATTAGCAAGTGTGTTGCTGTCTCCAAATTGTTATTGTTTCTTGAATGAGATTTTTTTTTATATATTTAAAATAGCTTATGATTATCAAATTGTTCACAAGCTCTTCAAACAGCTGCAAGCATTGCCTTTATAATTTGAGCCGCCTCGGGGAAAGTCAAAATGTTCCTACCTGCACTGAAACCAACTGGTTTGATGTCAATGTGGCTGCCTGGTCCAATGAAGTTATAATGCAAAGATGGAATAGGGTGAGAATCAGGCATTCAGAATCACAAAAGAAATTTATCTTCCAAGCTTCTCTTTGTCCTTTTGTTTAACATCCTCTCCAAATGGCCAGTGCCATGGGGAACATCAGTAGGGCCTTTACCACCAAGTAAAATAGCAACACAAACACTATGGAGCAACCACCACTCACCATCCAGGCTCAGAAGGACTGAAAGTATCTAGTGTGTGTGCAACTAGATACATGTGGAAATGATGCAAAGTTTTAGATCCTGCCCAAAATTTAACTCTATTTCTGTTGGTGCCTTATATGGAAAATCAAATTATAACATTGATGAACCTCTCATTTCTATTGTGGCCACACCTGACCTTTATGTCACAGGTATGTGAGTGTTTTTGTGTGTGTCTGAGATCTGGTCTCTGACTTTAGAAAATATGACAAATTAGAATAATTCAGTCAGTTCAAATGCTCATCAACTCCCTATACACCACCTGCTATAATGAGAAGAGGAACAAGCATTGCTTCACTAATGTTTGCAAATGAGAGAGACCAGTTATATTGTTAGGCCTGAAATTTCACGTGCTCACAGGGCCCCTAAAGCCTAACTGAGAATTCCTTGCTCTTCCCAGATATGCCTCCCACCCAGTGAGAAAGTCTCCCCACCTGGCTAGTTCCCCTAGCTGCGCTCCACCCAGTCCTCTGCTTAATGGGTTTCACTTCCCTGCCAGCACACTCTCCCATGTGAACTTAGGGTTCCCCCATGCCTTGTCACTACAAAGCCTGCCTCCTACAACCCCAGCTTGTTCACTCTATTCCCAAAAGCACCTCTATGTGGCCCTGGCTGGCATACTGTGTCCTCCTCTGGGACCTGTCCTGTGCAGGTGCTCTGTATTCAGCCTTCTGGTAATATTTAGGGTAGGGGATCCTTCCTTCACCAATGGGGTGAATAGGAGGCAATCCAGACACCAGTTAAACACTATCCCTACCACCCTTGGTAACTGAATGAGCCAGAAATAACCAAATCACACTAGAGGTGATGTGTTGTCAGGGCCAGAGTCTAGTCCTGGATGTTGAGTCTAGTTCTGAGATTTGATTCCATGTTAACCCTACTTGGTATTTTATGGCCAACCACTACAGAATTCCATTTTCTTATCTTAAAAGGTGGGGAGGGAGGAAGGCCTGAAGAATTGGAAATGAACTCTAACATCCATTCTAATATTAACACCCTTGATCCATGACTCGGAATGCTTTAGTCCACTCCATGTAATCCCCCTAGTTTGTTACTTTACCAGCCTCATGCTTGTCCCACCATTGCAACCTCAAATACAAATTAATCATTTTGGAAGCTACTTAGAATGCAATTTCATGTTTTCAAGTAGTAGATTCCCTGGAATTGTGCTACAAACCTCCATCACTGGCAATATTCTGCTCTGGTTATGCCTTGAAAACATGGACTAGGTTATCTGTGACGAGAAGCCAGTGAGCAGCCCACAGTCATCTTGCCACCCCCTAATGCCTGTGCTCCCCTCTTCGGCTTCAGTTTCTCTCTCCACTGTTTACCTTTCACATAGCACGTAATTGAGCACCACTGCATGCCAGGCATAGTTCTAAGTACTCAGAGTGTATTATGATTTGTAATGCATATCACAGCTTACAACTGTCAAGTTCCAGTATAGTAACAGATCTTGTGGATTACATATTATAAGTCTTGTTTTAGAGGTAATTGAACAAAACTTAGAGAAATGTATTGATTTGTCCAAGCTCTCCCCACTAGAATATGTGCTGTATAAAAGGAGAGTTTTTGTCTGCTTAATCCACTGTTACATAGTATCCAGAAGAACCAGTCACCTAGTAGGCACTTAATAAATACTAATGAATGAATCTCACATCCCGTATGTGACAGTAAGACTGAGTCCCAGCCTTCTGCATCCAAATGTTATGAAACCCGATAAAGTCAGAAAATTATGGGTGTGCAGGTGACAGGGCCTGCCGTCAATTATAGATAGCAATTATGAGCTATGTAACACTAAGCAAGTTAAACATTCTGAACGTCTGTTTTCTTTTGTGTAAAATGGGCTTAATAAAACTTGTTGAAAAGATAAAATGAGTTAAAGACTTCAAAGCAGCTACCACAGCGTAGGGCACAGCAAACAGGCTCAAAAAATCTTAGGTTATTTTGCTGTTTTTTGCTTTTCCTTTACCTTTTTTCTGACTTTTTCCTTTGTTTCCCAATTTCCCTTCTATCATGGGTACTCCACTGTATGTCCTAACTTTAAATATGGTTAAAAAAATAACAAAGGCTCCTCCTACTCCCCTATTCTACATCTTTTGGATATGTTCCCTATGACTCTAGAACTAGAGGAAATTCTCACAACACTCCAATAGATTCACAAATATTGCAATTCTAGCACTTTGTGCAAATGAGCTCCTATCCCTAGATCTGTTCTTTACAGAGATTTGTACTCTTTCAAACCATTATTTCACAGTTGGGTTCCAAATGATTTCCTCAAAAATGTAAATCCAAACACATACTTCTTCCTTTCTAGGTTTTCTGTTCATGTAGATCTCCCTTAAGTTACCCTGTGTTGCTCAGCCCTTTTTGTTGCTGTTGTCGACCACCAGGTTCTCTGTCCCTTTCTTTTCTTCAATTATTTTGGGAGCCCTTTGAGAAATGGTATTGTTGTGGCTGTTGGTTTTCCAAGTGCTAACATCCCTAGTGATCTTTTCTCTGCTCTACTGGACTTATCTTTTCCATAATAATAGCTTCCACCTTTTTGACTGATTTTCAACTTCCTGCAATAGTGGTTTTATGCTTCCATGTTTGGCCATTTGATTTTGGTCATGGTTGTCCTCTTAAGGACTGATAATCAGTTTGAGGTGGTTAATCTGCCACTGTTGATATTACAGGCAAATCAGCTGTTCTTCCCTTCCCCTTCATGACTACTTTTTGCTGATTTCATCTCAAAATAATCTGAAGGATCTGCTTTTATGCCTCCTGACATAAGGCAACATTAAAAATTCCCATTTGACACATGCACATCATTCTGGTTTCATCAAATCTGGAGCTACATTTAGGAAATTCTATAAGGAATATATAATGCCAGGCCAACATCATCAGATATAATAGTCTATACTAGTCTCTACTTTGATCTTTGCTATGATTTCCTGTGATAAGAGGGGAGAAAAGCTTTGAATAAAATTACCCATTTTAAAATAAGTTTGAACCTCTGACAAAATTGTGAAATGGACATAGATACCTCAGTGTCTTCCTGACTCTGCCCAGCCCACTTCAACCTTTGTAAATATCCCTCCTCCCTCAACTCATTTACGTTAAAAAGAAAACAACAAAAAAACCCCACTTCGTCCTTCATTTTAACTCTCCTGTATGTTCTCCATTCTTACCTATTCTTCATATATAGAAGCAACTCATGCACAACTTTTCTGACACCCCAACCTACCAAAGCTTATCTTATTGTCCTCCTATAATTCTCTTCTAGTCCTTCTCGAGTCATTGAAGAGACTGGAAACTAATTCTCAATTTGGTGTTAATAGCCATTAATGACGTAAAAGGTGACCCTTCTCAGGTGACTTAATTACACTTTAAGAGGGCTTCCAGTACTTTAACCTGAAATAGTATAAAATGATGGCTATTTTGCTAAGAAGTTCATGTCACCTTCTACTCACAAAATCTAAAAAGTATTTTCTCTGAATCTAATCTTAGCTGTCCCTGCTTATTGAAGACTACCACCACATAACTACAGTGTCTGAAGAGATTAATTCTGGTGGGATCTTAATAAACTAATCAACCATTTTGTCTTTGGAGCTACAGTGATTATGAGTGATTAACTGAATTTGAGTGCAAAAAGAGGATGCTCTTTGAAGGAAAATCCAGTCACTCAGACATTAAGCTGGGCATTTTTTTTTTTAATCAATTAAATAAAAGGTTTAAATTTTCTGTATAGTTTGAAAGGCTTAAATTTTTGATTCAAACTGATTTATCAAGCAATGGCACTTAAGAAAAATGGAATGATGTAAAGGGACTTTTATCAGATGACAAGTGGATAAGAGAAAAATGCTGACAGATCAGCCAGAGTTATCTAAAAGCTGGGCAGCAAGCAAAGTCTTGCAGTCACTCAAGTCTGGCCAGGGAACAGAGATAAGTGGGAGTGTCGATCAGGAAAGCCATCCTTACCCTCCTGCCCCGGAGAGAGGAGGCTCACAGCGAGCATGTGAAGTACCTGTCTCTAATCACATGTAAAACTGCAAGACTTGCAGGGACTTTGATATGAATGAGGTTAATGTGTTACTCAAGATTAATTACCACTTCACTAAGAATTTTATTAAGGATGAGGGAATCTGAAAGTGAAAGGAGGAACAAAAGCCTTGTTAGAGATTTATCATGAGTGGGTGATGGATGAAAGCCTTCAGAAACCAATAATAGGATTTTAAAGATTCACAGAAGCAGCATTAAGGAGATCTCTGTTGGTTGTCTTAAGACAAACCAGAGCTGCTGGGTGGCAGGCTACCATGGTTAAAGCTGCATGGGGAAGTGCAATTAGCTATTTCAGAGTGCCTGTGTTTTGTTAGGTGACAGTAGGTCTGGGTTTAGTCCTTTACATTGCATTTTTGTAAATTCAATTTTAGATCTATCATTACCCAAATAACAAAAAAGAAAAAAAAAAAAAAGCCATCAGAAAGGCTGATGGTGGTTATGAGTGTGGACTTAAGCACAATCAGATCTACCACTCATTAACTACACTTTCTTGGGCAATTTACCTAACTTCTCAAAACCTGCACTTCATTATCAGTACAACAGGGTGTGCCAGTTTGAATGTATTGTGTCCCCCAAACGCCATTATCTTTGATGTAGTCCTGTGGGGCAGACATTTTTGGTGCTGATTAGATTTGCTTGGAATGTGCCCCACCCAGCTGTGGGTGATGACTCTGATGAGATATTCCCATGCAGGCATGGCCCCACCCATTCAGGGTGGGCCTTGATCAGTGGAGCCATATAAATGAGCTGACTCAAAGAGAAGGAACTCAGTGCAGCTGTGAGTGACGTTTTGAAGAGGAGCAAGCTTGCTAGAGAGGAACATCCTGGGAGAAAGCCATTTTGAAACCAGAACTTTGGAGCAGATGCCAACCACGTGCCTTTCCAGCTAACAGATGTTTTCCGGACGCCATTGGCCATCCTCCAGTGAAGGTACCCGATTACTGATGTGTTGCCTTGGACACTTTATGGCCTTAAGACTGTAACTTAAGTGTAGCCAAATAAACTCCCTTTTTATAAAAGCCAATCCATCTCTGATGTTTTGCATTCTGCAGCATTAGCAAACTAGAACACAGGGTAAATTGATCACTCAAAAATGTTAAAAGTTGGTAGATCTAGAAATCTGGGTGGGGGTATGTTGGACTTCTCTGTATGAGTTTTGTATCATTTTTGCAACTGTCCTGCAAGTTTCAAATTAGTTCAAATTAACAGTTTGTTTTTAATTATTGGGCCAACTTATATTTTTGTTCTAAGTAGTAAATGACATAATGAATTTTAAGTGATTGGCGGAGAGTAGTCAAGAAAAATGGGCTATCATCATCATGGTCGTTGGCAGAATTGTTGTTGCTGTTGTTGTTGTTAGTGTAGTAGTTGTATGTATAGAGATACAATAAAGGAGCTAGGAAATCAAACTGTGGTTCCCAGTGCACCTAAAGCTACCTCAGGTATGTACCTGCTAATATTACCAGAAAATCTACGTTGGTTTTGCTGTCCCCTAGATAAACATTCAAACAATAATTCCCTGCTTTATCAACAGATTTATATGTCATAAAAAGTGTTTCTCATTACATCATTACTTCATGAAGAACATGTTACAATTAATTAGATCACAAGTTTCTTACCTTGGGATTCCATTACAGTTTTAGATGACTTGAGGAGGCAACCTGGGCTCAGACAGACAGCTATGCAAACAGTCTATTCCTTCAAGGGGTAATATTCTAGGAAGATTTCCACTAAAATGCACATATTTTATCTATTTACTGACTGAAAAATGAATCAATCAATAAATGTGTATCAATTTGTAGTTTTATTATAATTTTGCTATGATTAATAGAACACATAAATATCAACTTGTATCTGATTGTTTTTGTTATCTTTGATGACAAGACTCAGACCATTCCATGATCTACTTCTAAAATCAGAATAAAAGTTAGGAAACAATGCCCATGCATTCCAGTGGGATTTGATGTGGCTGAAGCCATAGGATTGGTGCTCACAAGAATTAAGGGCAAAGGTGTTGGCCTAATTGTGGCCATAGTAACCATAATAATAGCTGCAAGAATTGCTTAAGAAAAGTAGAAGTGTAAGTTTTCTTTAAAGAAGTCTGGGAATTAAAAGATGATCTCCTTGATGGCATGTTACACTTAAAAATAAAACACATCAACTACATACATTTATGTGTTCATTCAGCAAACTCTTTATTAAGCTAAAAACAAAAGTATCTATTGTAAACTTAGGGAGTATGCTGGGGATAAACAACATAAATTTAGTTTCTCCTCTCTCTCTCTTACTGTCCAGAGGGTGGAGAATCAATTAATTAGTAAACAAGAAAAGTAATAAGAGTTATAATGAAGTGCTATGAAGAAAATAAGCAAGATAATGTGGGAAAGAATTACATATGGCAATTGAAATAAAGTTCAATTATACTTTGTTATACAAAATAAATACTAATATACCATAATACTTGGAAAAAATCCATGTCTTTATGCAATTGTCAAAGAATAGCTTCAGAAACATTTTGAGAGATGGCCTCGCAAATATAACAAGTGTGTATCCTATTTTTTGAGGTAATTATTCTGAAAAACAACATTTATTTAAATGCATAAGCATTTGTATTACATCATTTACACCACATATTCAGTCTATGACTATTGTTGTTTTACTGTTAAATCAATATGCATTCAATGAACAGGTAATAAATCAAGAACAAATATAAGTTGTTCAATTTAAAATCACTGAAAGAATTTTAAAAATAAGGATTCTAAAATTTATCAAACCATTGTTCTCTTTGGCAATGAGTATTGCTGCATTAGCCAGGGGTGCTGTAACAAAGTACTACAGACAAGTTGCCTTAAACAACAGGAATTTACTGTCTCACAGTTTGGAAGTACAAAATCAAGATGTCCGTAGGATCATGCTATTTCTGAATTCTGTAGTGTTCTGGTGGTGGCTGCCAGCAATCCCTAATCAACCTTTGGCTCCATCACGTGGCCATCTGTCTCCTTCCATCTCCTACTGCTCCTGTGCTCAAATTCTCTCAGCTTGTTAGGACACCACTCACATTGGATGAAGGTCCACCCTAATTCAGTTTGGCCTCTCCTTAACTAATAACCTCTTTAGAGATCCTATTTACAAATAGGTTCACATGCACAGAACACGGGGTTAGGATTTGAACATGTCTTTGTGGGGGACATGATTCAATCCATAACAAATATCAAAAGCCTTAAAATTGAGCATATATTATTGGTCTTAGCAATTCAATTTATAGAACTTTTTAATCAAAAAATAATTCAAAAATTGCCTACAAATATGTCTGTTATTTTTAATAGCATAGGCTTGTTAACTAGTTTAGTCAAACAATAATAATGGATCATATATGAAATATACATTATATGATGGGAAATCATCGTTTCCTTAAAAATTACTTCATAACTAGGAAGATTACTTAATGCCCTGGGAAAATCTTTACAATATATTAAATGAAAAAATAAGGTATCAAAATATGCATAGTATGTTCCAAATTGTTTAAATAATAATAAATAACATATATTGAGCACATATCACATGCCAGCTTAATGCTTTGCATGCATTTAATATTTCAGATTCTCACAACTTTATGAGGTATGTTCTATAACCGCCACCACCACCCCATTTTACAGATGAAGAAACTGAGATTTAGAAGGTTATAGAACTTACTCAAAAACACATCACTTAGCCAATGAAACCTTACTTTGTTGCCTTTCATTTCCTCCTTTTGGTCAAAAAGGCATTCTCAATCCCTCAAAGGGGTAGCAACGGACAAGATGGAATTTAACAATGTATTATGAATACTGAATCTCTATATAATTTTCTTTCTCTTAGTTGCTAGGGTATTAGAATAGCTAGAAGGAAAGAACTGAAATGGTGGAACTGTAACCCATAGCATCCTTTAAAATTTGTTCTATAGCTACTTCTTAAAATTGCAATTTGAAAGCTATCACCTTTTTGTATATTGTTATATTTCACAATAAGGAAATAACTCAAACTATGGTACTGTAAATTCGTAATAACTTTGGAAATTTCCTATATAACTACTTGTTAAATTATACTTTGAAAGATATTACCTTTCTGTATATATGCTATATTCCACAAGGGAGAAATGACTGAAACAATGGAACTGTGACCTACGATATTCTTTGAAATTTGCTTTCTAACTGCTTGTTAAAATTGCACTTGGAGAGATATCACTTCTATGTATATATGTTATATTCTACAATTAAAAAATGGAAAAAAAAAAAAAACATAGCAAACAAAGTGCAGAGCTAGGACTGGAACCCAAGATATCTGGTTCTGGAAGCCATACTTATAACATCTACAAGAATAGATAAAAGCTTGGAAAAATGCACCAAAGGATAACTGAAGTGGGTCCCTTCCCCGTTGGCCTGTAACATTTGCAGAGTAAGAATGTTGTGTAAGTGGCATTAAGCCACGAGAAGAAGGAAGTGAAACTGCGGTTATATGCATCAGTCAAGCATAACCGTTATAACAATCAACAATTGCACCATTTCCAAATGAAACTTTTTGTAACCAAATGAAACTTTTTTTAAGATTTCTAAATGCCAACCTTGCTTAATTGTCTTTTGTAACCAATAGCTAATTGCCAACTCTGCTTCTGGTAAAATAGCTTGCTTGCGTTTCCAGGATGTGGTTTCTGTCTATATAAGGCACCAGCACACACAAGTCAGGGCTGCTCACTGATTTTCCTGTGTGGAGTGACTGTGAGCAGTCGCCGGCCAGCTAATAAAGGCTCTTTAAATTCTGTTTGGCTGTCTCGTACTTTAGCTCGCAGGCACCGTAACATTTGGAGGCCCCAGCGAGATTATCCTCGGGGTTTGCCGAGGCTCATCGGTCGAGATAAGGTCTGACTACCGGCCCTCCTCCCAGGGGCACACTGAGAGACGTTCCTCAGCCCTGGTGGAGAACCGAGTGGTCAAGCCTCAAAATTCAAAAATCCACCTCTGGAGCCATCTGGACGTGGGCCCACAATGGTCAGAGATCTCTAATCTGGTCTGGTGGGGTACCCCTTTAGGGTCTTTAGGGGGGCTGGATGCAGCCATAACTCCGAGACCCGGCTTCGGACCACGACGGTGACCGGTGGCCTCAGGTTCAGGTTCTAGTTCAGGTTCGGAATTGGTCTCTTAGCGCAGATCTAGTCTCTGTTTTGTGTTTTGTTGTTAGTGTCTTTGTTCTGTTCTGTTTCTGTTTTGTCAACCGTCAGTCCTGCAATGAGTCAGTCTCCATCTTCTTCTGCTTGCTATCCGCTGTAATGTGTCTTAAAAAATTTCCAGGACTTTCGGCGACGAGCTGCAGGATCGGGAGCCATAGTCAACCCAGGAACTCTCCGGATCCTCTGCGAGCTTGAATGGCCAACTTTTCCAGACTCTAATTGGCCACCCAAGGGCACTCTAAACTTGCCGATTGCCTTCCAGGTTCAGAGAGTTATTTATGGGAAACCGCGACATCCAAATCAGATTCCCTATATTGAAACCTGGATCGACATCCTCACTGACCGCCCTAAATGGCTTAAAGATTGTTCACCACCCAAACCGTCCCGAGCACGAAATGTGCTCGTCCTAAAGGGGCAACCCAGAAGGCCCCCGGTCCTTAACTCCCCACAGGATAGTCCCCCTTTATCATGGCCCCCACCTTATTCCGCAGGGCCCTCTGCCCCCAGCCCAGAGCCCTCTGCCCCCAGCCCAGGGCCCTCTGCCCCCAGCCCGGGGCCCTCTGCTCCCAGTTCAAGGCCCCCTACTCTAAGTTCAGGGGAATCCCTCGTTCCCACTCCAGATTCTACTATGACCCCGGAAACTCTCTCCAGCCCTCCACACACCCGTTCAGGAGTTTCTTATGGGCCGCATGGTCAGGTCCTTCCCCACACTCAATTACCCTAAGACAAGTCATTCAGGGCCCACCTGAAGACCCAAAACCCTTTATGGTCTCTTTGTCTCAAAACCCCAAGGACTAATCTCTTTGTTGGAGTCTGTTTTCTTTACCCATCAGCCCACATGGGACGACTGCCAACAACTTCTGCAAACCCTTTTCATGTCAGAGGAGAGAGAGAATCTGTGCCCAGGGACGAAAATTAGTTGTGGGGCCAGACGGTCTGCCAACCACGGAAGTAGACCGCCTCAAGGCTGTTTTTCCTTTCACCCGACCCCGGTGGGACCCTAACACGGATCAAGGTAAGGAGGCTCTTGAACGGTACCACCAGACTCTAATGGGGGCTCTCCAAGCAGCGGCACAGAGGCCTACAAATATGTCCAAGGTAACTAAGGTGACTCAGGGGGCCACTGAGTCCCCCGCCGCTTTTCTAGAGCACCTCCAGGAGGCTTACCGATTATACACCCTTATAGATCCAGAGGTGCCAGAAAACAGACAAGCAATTAATATTGCCTTCATTGCCCAGTCAGCCCCAGATATAAGAAAAAAGTTAAGAAAGTTAGAAGGCTTTAAGGGAAAAGTGCTGAGCGAGTTACTGGAGGTTGCTCAACGAGTCTTCAATAATGGGGAAAGTTCCGAAGACTTAAAAAAAAAAAAAAAAAAAAAAAAAGAGGCACAGCTTTGCATCTCACAAGCCTCTTATCTTAGGTACAATATAACTGAAGGAAAGAGAACATTGTCTAATAAACACATTCAAGCCATCCTCCAAATTCCAGCACCCTGGACAAAGTAGCAAGTCTGGGAGTTTTTAGGAGCGGTCGGGTATTGCTGGCTATGAATTCTTAGGGTTGCCAAAATAGCCCGCCCTCTTTGTGCCAGTACCAGGGGGAAGGACGCAAAGCTAACTTAGACTGATAAGGAGGAAGGAGCCTTCCAGACTCTTAAAAAGGCACTTACTCAAGCCCCAGCCTTAGCACTCCCAGATTTCAGAAAACCATTACAGCTGCATGTAGCCGAGGCGCAAGGGACAGCGAAGAAAGTGTTAACACAGCGCTTAGAGCCATGAAATGGGTTGTGGCTTATCTTTCAAAGCGCCTCGATCTGGTTGCAGCAGGTTGGCCTAACTGCCTCTGAGCCATTGCGGCCACCGCCTTGCTAGTTAAAAAAGCCTCTAAACTCACCTTTGGGCAAGAACTGCAAATCATCACCCCCCATGCGGTCGAAACCCTCCTCAAAAGCCCCCCGGACAGGTGGCTCTCTAACGCAAAAATTACTCAATACCAAGTCCTTCTCCTTGATCCAGCCAGAATAAAGTTTCTTCAAACCTCAGCTTTAAACCCAGCTACTTTGCTGCCAGAGAATAATCCCAGCCAACCCATTCATGACTGTGTTGAAACCTTAGCAGCAACCACCAACCTGCGTGAAGACCTAACTGATCTGCCGCTTCAAAACCCAGATGAAACTCTCTATACTAACGGAAGCAGTTTCATTCAAGACGGGACTCAGGTCGCTGAAGCGGCAGTAGTAACAGCCTCTAAGGTACGTCTGCACAAAAAGCTGAGCTAATAGCCCTCACCCAAGCTCTCCAAGGGGCCAAGGAAAAATGCCTCAAAAATACCAGAACTTTTAACAGCCCTTTGGCTTCCTAGAGCAGTACACCCGAAGCCAAGGGAAATGCGTTTGCTGACCAAATGGCCAAAGAAGTGGCCCTAAAACCAGTGGGGCCCCCTCAAGTCTTGCCCCTCCTACCACCCCGGGTACTAAAAGTTGCTCCAACTTACTCAGACTCTGACGTCCGTCTAGGTCAAGAACTTCAAGCTAAAAATAATCCAAAGGGGTGAAAAGTCCTCCCCAACTCTAGAATCCTCCTACCAGAGGCAATGGAAAGAGACTTAATTTTACAAACGCATCAAAGTACACACCTGGGAGGGACAAAACTAGCTGAATTGCTAAGAACTAACTTTTACAAAGCTAAGCTTTTTCAGGTAGCAAAAGAGGTAAGCAAAAGATGTCACGTCTGCGCTCAAGTCAACCCAAGTCACGTAAGTACCCCTGCTACGCCCGGTCACCGCCTAAGAGGTCAGCTCCCAGGAGAGCAATGGGAAATAGACTTTACAGAACTGCCTCCTAGACCAGGGGGATACAAGTACTTACTTGTACTGGTGAACACCTTCTCAGGATGGGTTAAGGCCTACCCAACTCAGTCAGAATCAGCTCAGGGAGTAGCTAAGAAATTACCTCTAATGAAAAGGATGCAAAAATCCTCAACAGAATACTTGCAAATTGAATCCAACAGCACACTAAAAAAAATATACACATTGACCAAGTGGATTTTATCCCAGTTATGCAAGAGTGATTCATTAGTAAAATCAATTAATGAAACATACCACATGAACACACCAAAGGGGAAAAATCACATGATCATCTCCAAGGACACAGAAAAGGCATTTGACAAAATCCACCATCCTTGATAAAAACAATTGAAAGACAGGAACAGAAGAAAACTTCTACAACATGATAAAGGGCCTATATGAAAAAATCCACAGCTAACATTGTACTCAATGGTGAAAGACTGAAAGCTTTCCCTCTAAGATCTGGAACAAGACAAGGATGCCCACTGTCACCACTTTTATTCAACATTGTGCCAGAAGTTCTAGCTGAGCAGTTAGGCAAGAAAATGAAATAAAAGGCATCCGAATTGGAAGCAAAGAATTAAAACTTTCACTATTTGCAGATGACATGATCCTATAGAGAGAGAGTCCCCAAAAAACCAACAACAGAACTACTAGAACTATTAAACAAGTTCAGCAAAATGATGGGATATAAGAGCAATATGCAAAAATCAGTAGTATTTCTATACATCAGTAATGAGCAAATCTGAGAAAATTTTTAAAAAAAATCCATTTACAATTGTAACTAAAAGAATAAAATATTCTTTTATTTAAGAATAAAAAGGAATAGTTTTAACGAAAAATGTAAAGGACATCTATGCAAAAAACTACAAAACATTGATAAAAGAAATAAAAGACCTAAAAAAATGGAAAGACATTCCATGTTCATGGATTTGAAGACCAAAAATTATTAAGATGCCAATTCTACGCCAATTGATTTACAGATTCAATGTAATCCCAATCAAAATTCCAACAGCCTACTTGCAGAAATGGAAAAGTCAATTAGCAAATTTATTTGGAAGGGTAAGGGACCCTGAATAGCCAAAAACATCTTGATAAAGGAGAATGAAGTTGAAGGACTCACAGTTTCCAACTTTAAAGCATACTACAAAGCTACAGGAATCAAAACAGCATGGTACTGCCATAAAGATAGATATACCAACCAATGGAATCAAATTGAGGGTTTAGAAATAGACCCTGTCATCTATGGACAAGTGATCTTTGACAAGGCTGCCAAGTCCACTCAGCTGGGACAGACTTCAACATATGGTGCTAGGAGAATGGCATATCCATATGCAAAAGAATGAAAGAGGATCCCTATCTCATACCTTACATATAAATTAACTCAAAATGGATCAAAGACCTAAATATGAGTTCCATAACCATAAAACTCCTAGAAGAATATGTAGGGACACATCTTCAAGATCTCATGGTAGGCAAGGTTTTCTTAGACTTTATAACCAAAGCACAAGCAATGAAAAGAAAAAAAAAAAAAAAACAGATAAAAGGGACCTCCTCAAAATTAAAAACTTTGCTTCAAAGGACTTTGTCAAGGAAGTGAAAAGGCAACCTACACAATGGGAGAAAATATTTGGAAACCACATCTCCAATAAGGGTTTAAGATCCAAAATATATAAAGAAATCCCACAACTCAAGAATAAAAAGACAAATAGCCCAATTTTAAAATGGGCAAAAGACTTGAATAGACATTTTTCCAAAGTGGAAATACAAATAATATGAATCAAAATCACAATGAGATATCACTTCACACTGACTAGAATGGTCACTATTAAAAAACAAAAGCAGACCAGAAAACTCCAAGAGTTGGAGAGGATGTAGAAAATAGGAACATTCGTTCATTGCTGGTGGGAATGTAGAATGGTGCAGCCACTGTGGAAGACAAACAGTTTGGCAGTTCCTTGGGAAGCTAATTATAGAACTGCCATATGATCGGGCAATCCCACTACTAGATATATCTCCAGAAGAACTGAAAGCAGGGACTGGAACAGACATTTGCACACTGATGTTCACAGTGGCATTATTCACAATTACCAAAAGATGGAAGGAATGCCAAGTGTCCATAAACCAATAAATGGATAAACAAAATGTAGTATATACATATGATGGAAAATCATTTAGCAGTAAAAAAGAACAAAGTCCTGATGCATGCAACAACATGGATAAAACTTGAGGACATTATGCTGAGTGAAATAAGCCAGACACAAAAGGGCCAGTATTGTATGATCTCACTGATATGAACTAATTATAATAAGCAAACTCATAGCATTAGAATCTAGAATATAGGTTACCAGGAGATAGAATCGGGGTAGAGAATGGGAGCTGATGCTTAATTTGTGCAGAATTTTCCTTTTAGGTTAACTGTAAATGTTTGGAAATGGATGGTGGTGATGGTAGCACATTGTTGTGAGTGTAATTAACAGCAGTGAATTATGTTTGTGAATGTGGGTTGAAAGGGAACATTTTGGGTCATATATGTTACTAGAAGAAAAGTTAGAAAATAAAACATGGCAATGCAGAACACAGTAAACCCTGTTGTCAATGATGGACTGTGGTTAACAGTACAAATAAAAGAATGTTCTTTCATGAATTATAACAAATATATGACACTATTACAAGGTGCTAGTAACAGGGCATTATATGGGGAAAATACACCTAATGTAAACTATGAACTATAGCTAATAGTACTATTTCAATATTCTTTCATCGGTTATATAACTAAAGCTACCACACTAATGCAAAGTGTCAACAATAGGGAAGCATATGGGAATGCTGTATTTTTTTACATGATTTCTCTGTAAACTACAACTTCTCTAATTAAAAAAAAAGGTACGCAGAAAGAAAAGTTGTCATAATTTATAATGGAAAATTTTGTTTTTTTCTATGTGCAACAATTCTGATACTCTGATTGTGACATTAGATATTAGATATTCTGATTGAGCCCCTCTGCACCAGCACTAGGTTCTGATTCTATCCTACTTTCCCTTTCTTCCATCCAAAGTAATTTTTCCTAAATGAAAATTGAAGGAAAAATTTATCAGTTATATGATTCCTCTTTTATCTTTTGAGAGACAAACTACTCGTTGTTCAGATTTGTACATATACATGAAAGTTTATAGTGAGTTTCAATGATAAAAGGAACAAAGGATGCTAAAATGTGTCTGATGTGCATTAACGAGTTTTAAAGTGAGTTGGATATAAATATTTTGTCCTTTGTGCTTATTTTCTAAATTACACAAGTAATTATGAAATTTTCTATATAGTTTTAGTGAGATAAAAAAACTATAAGGACCATTTAGTAGATAAGAAATCTGATTTCCAGAAAGCAATTGATCCGAATTTATAGAGCTAATTACTGTCAAAGCTCAGAGCGTAAAAGAGATATCCAATTTAAAAGATTATACATGTGATAACAGCTAGAGCATCACTGAAAACTAATTTCAGGGGGAAAATTCTAAATTATTTAAAGATAATAGATTGCTTGAGTATAAAACCATACTGACATTATTTATGGCAAAAACAAAACAAGACCTATTTAGACTCATTAATCCTTAAAACATGAATAGTCAATATGTATTAAGTGCTGTCCAATAAGTAACAAATGTTAAGTAACAATCTACTGGAAATATGTTTTAAGGAAATTAGTGCTTTGTTCAAAGGATGTGGATCTATATTCACGCATGACTAGAAAATTGTCTTTCCCTTCAATAAAATACTTTCAATAAATTAAACATCAACTCATTGAGAATATTACAATGTTACTGGTTAAACTGCTTTGCTAAGTGTTCTTGTTTTATATGTATGAGAGTGCAATTGTTGTTTATTTATCTGAGGCTTAATAAAATTTTTTAAAATGTGGGTTGATCTCAGATTCAGTAAATAGTATCCATTCTATTTTCAATTCATAGTTTACTGCAAGTCTTGCAGACAATATTTTAAAATGGGAATGCTTATTTCTATGGAGATATGCTAATATATGAACTAGAACAATTCTAGGCTGAGGGTGATTGTGAAATAAAAAGGATCTAAAAGTCCAGTAGTAAACATAACGCCTAGTTCAGTAGTTCTGCTCAATAAATATTTTATCAATTTCCACATTAAATAATTATCTGAAATTCCAGATGGAGAATAAATTAATTATCTCGACAGGGAACATTTCATAGAACATGGGATTAACTATTCTTCATGATGTCATTCTCAGTATTATTTGATATGGCCGTAAGGTTTCTTACTAAACAATAAATTCATTCAAAGCATATTTATTGAATGCATATCTTTTACCACTTACTCTTTTAAGCACTGGGGATACAGCAGCAAACAACGCAGACCAAAACTCCTATTCTCATGTAGTTCAGTTCCAGTGGAAGATACAAACAAGATAAAAAGTAAAGTACATCACATATTAAATAGCAATAGGTACTACAAAGTATATACAACATGTTCATCTCCTTGAACACAGAGAGTATACCAATTCTTTGTCATGGGTTTGTTTTCTTGGTAATAGAATGGCTTTATTCTGAATCTTTCCATCTCTGGGAAGATCTGAGTTATCATTTCTTTCAGTTCATTAATATTCCTATTAAGGTATAATCTTACAGGCTCACCATACCCAGATTCACCAACATTCCATAGGAGAGTAAGAGTATGCTTATAAATTTATCTTGCATATAAACTCACTACCACTATCTCCTCTTCTTCCACAACTGTACCGGTATACTTCCATGCTCTCAAGAAGGGCTCAGTAACTACTCAGGAATATAAAGATAAAGTCTGGCTTGGATGTCCCACTGAGCTTGCCAATAAAATTCAGGCTGAAGAAGTCAAATTATACAATAGTCTAATACCATGAATTAAACAATACGCTTCACCCATTAATTGGGCCTCCTATGGATATCTTGAGTCAGAGTCAGATATCCTCCTATGGAGATGCAGCTATCCATAATTATTTAGTCCCAGTAAATAGCAACTTCCCATTACTATAGAGGATGGGTATGATTAATCAAAGCTGTTTCTTGTGGGAATCTTATAAAAACAGCCCTAGGCCCTACCAGCCCTTGTAGGTCTCACTAATATGAATTAATTATAATGAACAAACTCTTGGAGATAAAATCTAGAGGATAGGTTACCAGGAGATGGAAAGAGGGTAGAGAATGGGTAGCTAATTATTAATTTGAATAGAATTTTTAATAAGGTTGATTGTAAATGTTTGGAAATGGATAGAGGTGATGGTAGCACATTATTGTCAAGAGTAACTAACAGCACTAAATTATGGGTATGATTATGGTTGAAAGGGAAAGTTTAGGGTTGTATATATCACTAGAAGGAAAGAGCGAAGATAAAATGTGGGACTGTATAGCATAGAGCAAACCCTGTTGAGAAAGGTGAGTGTGGTTAATTGTATAAATATAAAAATGTTCTTACATGAACTAGAACAAATGTACATCACTATTACAATAATAAGGTAGTATATGGGGAAGCTATGGACTATAGTTAACAGTAACATTGTAATAACCTTGCATCAATTGAAGGTACTATACCAATGCTACATCTTAATAATAGGGCTTAAAGCTGTATGTACTGCAGAAAAGATCATGTTCTTTTAATCCATTCCTGTGGACGTGGACCAGTTGTGGGTAGGAACTTTTGATTAGGTTATTTCAGTTGTTGCATGCCCCACAGGTGGTTCTTAATCTTCTTACTGGAGTCCTTCATAAGAGGATGAAAGATGGAAAAAAAACACAAAAATAGCCCCAGAGAAGCTAAGAGAGAAGCAGCCAGAAACTGGGAGCAACAAAACCCAGGAAAGAATGGAGAGATGGGTGGGCATCGCTGTGTGCCTGGCCAGGTGACAGAGGAGCTGAGGATCACAGGTAGCTGGTCTTCAGGGTGAAAGCATTGCCTGTTGATGCCTTGAGTTTGATATTTTCACAGCCTAAGAACTGTAAGCTTGTAAGTTAATAAATCCCCTCTGTAAAAGCCAACCCATTTCTGATAAGTTGCATTTCATCAGTTTTAGCAATCTAAAACGGGGGTGTAAGGGATATGGGATTTTTTTTTTTTTTTGAGCAATGAGAATGTTCTCAAATTGGTTGTGGTGATGAATGCACAACTCTGATTATACTGAGAGCCACTGATTGTAAACTTTGGATGGATTGTATGGTATGTGAATAAAACTGTTCAAAAAAAGAAAGGAAGGGGGGCCATGAACCTAAGAATGACGAGGCCTCCAGAAACTGGAAAAGGCAAGGAAACAGATTGTCCCCAAGAAGAATGCAGCCTTGCTGAAACTTGATTTTAGCCATTGAGACCTGTATCAGACTTCTGACCTAGAGAACAGTAAAATGATAAATTTGTGCTGTTTTGAACCACAAATAAATAATTTTTAAAAATAATAAACATCTCTGAGGCGGGAAGAAAAGCTGAGCAGTTTGTGCTTAAAGACAAGCAATCAACAATCCTGAAATGCCAATTGAAACAATCATTATTGACTAATCCCTGATTTCACTGAGAAAAAGTGAAAATATTGGTGGCCCATGCATTCATTAATTTCATATGTGAAAAAAAAAAAAAACATTCATTTTCTGATTCCTTGGGGTCAGGAAGAGTACAGAATACTCAGTCAATAAACACACAATGTTTTTTTCTTCGAGGAGTTCACAGAAGGCTACAGACACCTAAAGAGAGAAACACAATGTTGTCTCATAAGCACAATGAGAGGGAATGAGCAGGGAGCCACAGGGCCCCAGAGAAAGCACACCTCAATTAATCTGGAAGCTGGTTGGGGATTTGGAGGGGTAGTACTCAGAAAAGACTTCCCGGAGTATGACCCATACCTGAGGTCATTTATTCTGATTGAAGAAGGAAGAAAACCAAGGGCATGGGAATGAAACTGCATGGTGTGTACCAGGGATTGTAAGCAGTTCACTGTTGAGAAGGAGTAAATATGACATGGGAAGCAGTGAAAAATAAGGCTGGAGAGATGGAGGGGCAAGATCCTGGAGCCCTGGACTTCATTCCTTAGGCAATATCTGAGGCATTAATGTCTTCTGAGTAAAAGAATAACTTGCTTGGATTTGAGGAGGGTGGCAAGTAAGGATGCAGGTAAACCATTTGAGAGGCTATTGGTTTCATCCTGGAAGAAAAAGTTAGAAGCCTAAACTAGGTAGTAGTAGGTTGGATGGTTAGGCAGGGACAGATAGTCCTGTAACGAACTTCATCCCAAAGAATCTTTTTCTTGCTCACTGTAGGAGCAGAGGGGAGGATGGTGCAGCCAGTCAGCTTGATACATAATTATGTAAAAAATAATATTAATAATGATGTACAATTAAAAGGAAGAAAAGAGAGAGGATATATCTTATGTTAACTTACTTTATTCTCACGACAACCTATTAGATATTACCTGCAGTTTACACACGAGGAAAGTGAGTTTCACATTAAACAAGTGGTCCTAGATTACACAGCAAGTGAATAGCAGAGTCAGGATTTTAAAAAGGAGAAGAAATAAGAACTTTACAGAGAAAGGCCTAATTTACATGGAAGCCTCATACTTTCTATATGTTGGTTAACTTAATCTCCTGTGGTAGGTATCACTGTATTTTTTATATTATTATCATGTACTATAATACAGATTTTCCCACTCTTTGAAGAGGTGGTTCAAAAATCTGTAAATATTCCAGTTATATATTATTTTTATGTTTTTTAACTAATTAAAAAACTATTATAAACAACATATGCATACCAATATATATAGTATATTAGAGAATATTAGTTAAGTTAATGGGTGCAGTCAGGTTAAATTATCTTGTGGCAAACTCCAAATTTAATGTCTCTGCTCATCTCTGTTTATGTGAAAAGTATACTATGATTGCAAGGTGTTATATTTAAAAAGTTATGTTTAATTACTTGTTTGTGTGAATGGCAATTTTCTCCATCTTGTTCAGCTAAAAAAAAATAAATGAAAATTTGTGTGCTGAATAAATTTTTCTGTTTATCAAGCAGCTTCAAATAGACATTTAAATATATTTTACTAAATGTATGATAGGAAATGTGTTGTACTAATGTACAACTTTCACATGTTTTATAAACTGGGATTGCAGATAAAATTTAATTTGAACATAAAGATAGCCTGATTCAAACAAACAACAACAAGAAGTTTAAAAACCACAATTAACTATATATTTCTTTCTAAAACTTTCTATTTGTTTAAACAACATGGCCCCAAATTCCATAAGAACGCTTATAGTCCATTCTGGAATAGTCATGAATGCTCCTAAAGTGAGACTTTTATTCTGAACGTTAAGGAGACTTCTAATGCCTGCAGATGATTTCATTTACTGTGTGTTTTTTAAAATAAATTTATGTTCTTAGAGTTGCTCATCTCAACATAAATTACATAGAACCTGAAACTTTTAATTCTAGTTGATTGAATTTTTATGATTCATATTTCCCTATAGGCTTAGGTTTAATAACTTTTCTATTTTCATAACACATAACACTTGGAAAGATTTAAGAACCCAGTAGCTGCTGACAGAGTCTGCATGGCAGATAACCAGAGGAAAATATTGCTGTGTGAAACCATACTTTTTCCCCCTGACATTTGAGGTTCTTCATTGCTGGACATTTCTTGATCAAACCAGACACTGTCACACCTCACTCTCTTTGTCCTTAATTACTTCAGAAACAGGTTTGGATATCCAAAAATGTCAACAAAAACAGCTGTCTACCTTTTGTGGATGAGAATATTCGGTTGAGCCGGCTGGTATACTAAGAAATCTGTTCAATTCGTAAAGGTTGCGTGCCGAGACCACTATAACAGATGGCGATGGTGGCCTGCCTGGCATGTGACTGGAAAGCTATCATGATTATAGAATTGTTTCCAGAACATTCAGTCATATGGTTGAAATTTTTATGTACTTTTATGACCCAGTCTTACTTTCCTAAGGCTACCTTAACAAAGTACCATAAACTGGGTGGCTAAAAACAACAGAAATATCTTGTCTCACAGTTCTGAAGGTCAGAAGTCAGAAAGTAAAGTGTTGGCAGGGCTATGCTTTCTCTGAAACCTGGAAGGGAGAATCCTTCCTTGCCTCTTTCTAATTTCTGGTGGTTTGCTGGTAATTGTCGGAGTTCCTTGGTTTGTGGCAGCTTAACTCAACCTCAGCCTCCATTTTCACATGACATTCTCACCCGTGTCCGTCCATCTGTGTTCAGTTCTCCCCTTCTTATAAGGACATCGGTCATACTGCATTAGGACCCTTCCTAACCCATTTTGGCTTCATCCAATTAATCATATCATCAAAGGTCCTATTTCCAAATAGAGTCACATTCACAAGACCAGGAGTGAGGATTTGGACATATCTTTTTGGGTGGCATAATTCAACCCATAATAAAACCCTAGTGAAACCCTAACCTACTCAAAGGCAGGAATCGTTCTTTGCAAACTCCAGAATGACAAAAATGGTATCTTGTACATGATAAGTGGGTATTTAACAAGGACTTGTTTATATGATCTTTTTAAACCCACTCACCCAATAGAGAAGTCTTTCTAAGCAAGAGAGGCCTTGGGTATAACCTAACTTTATAACCTTGGGTATAGCCTAATCTTAGCTAACTTTAGCAGGCTGGCATTGATTTGGGCAAGTTATAGCTTTACAAATTGTGAGACTGCTTCATTGCCCTTCTCAAAAATCTATTGTGGTTAATAGTTAACTTCCAAGCCACATCAAAATCCCTGTCCAACAGACAGGCAGTCTTCCTGGGATTCACATTCCTTCTAAAGAGTGGTAGGAAGGATGGATGTGTGGATTTGATGTCAATGGGAGAAGCTGTCTTCTCTTCAACCCCTAACTTCACTCACCAGAGTAGAGGAAGCAAAGAATTGAATTAGCCAGGCTCAGTAAACCACACTTTGTGGACAGAAAATATAAAAGTGCTTAGGAAAGCCCATAATTTTCAGAAGAAAGAAGAAACCATTCTGATGACACAAACAAAATAGTCATCTATTCTTCTGTCTGTACGATTAACACCAGATATCAGAGATCAGAGGATCTCTGTCTGGGAAGCTCCACTTCTGGGGCCTGGTACTGCTTCTTCCAGAAAAGACTGGTGTAAAAGAATGGAGCTGGCCACTGTCTCCCTTAGGTTCTTGAGGAAAGCAACTCTAAGATGCTAAGATGAGCAGGCAGGAAGTTTAATGGAATAGGTTCCCAGAATCAACAACTGTGAGGGAGTAAGGGAAGCATGACTGAACAGAGGAAGAAGGCAAACTGAGATACAGTTGCAACAATGGCCTCAGCCAGTCACCCAGGGAGCTCTGATGTTGGGAAGGCCCTTAAGCAGTGTTTTGCATCAAGGCAAAGAAGCCCAACCAACAGTGACCAGACTGCAGAGGGGGCATAATCCTGGGCCAGGCAGCTTTCTTCATAGAGGGCAATTCCCAGAGATGATGGAGTCTTGAGTCATCAGTGGTCAACACGGCCAACAGCTGAGTAATGAGTGCCCATCGTTCTTGAAGGGAGATCACAGCAGTACAATATGGCCTCTCTACCCCTAGTCAGCCTGACTAATTAGCCCCATCAGTAGAAAAGATCAGGACTGATTCTAACTCTAGGACTAGTTGCCATTACATTTCACCCTCTGCTAAACTAAGCGCTAACCATGAACCAACCAAGCACTCTTTGACATAGACTATCTTGTTTTAAGGTCTTTCATTTCTCAAATCACAAGGTCTTATTTGTCTCAAAGTGTAGATAAAGAAACTGAAGCCTAGAGACATTGTCACTTTTCTGAGTTCATGCCTACTTGTTAGGGCACTAATAGGGATTTGAAGTCATATTTTCTGATTCCAAAGTGTTCCCCAACTCCAAAGTGTTCCGAATTAATTTATGTCATTCAAGAACATATTTTGCTGTTGTTTGTATTTTTTTTTCCTGACCATCCCAAAGACACCTGGGGTGGGGGTTGGGGGGGCAGGACAGATGCATTTATATACTATTTACATACAGAAGGGCAAAGTGCATAACCCAGGAAGTTTAGGTTTCTGAAAGGTTACTGAACTGTACTAAACCATATAAACAATCACACACATTTTCTGGGCTAATGAGGGAGGATGATGACACTTGCCAGCCAGATAGGCTGAATCAGTGAGTGTCATTGATCTGAGACTTTCCTATCTGAACAAGCATACCTGGAAACAATGAGCCGAAGCAACAGTGCTGGCCATGGGATCACCTCCAAGACTCTTTTTCTCGAATTTCCT
Organism: Choloepus didactylus; assembly: GCF_015220235.1. Taxonomy (NCBI): domain Eukaryota; kingdom Metazoa; phylum Chordata; class Mammalia; order Pilosa; family Megalonychidae; genus Choloepus; species Choloepus didactylus. The sequence goes on along the minus strand of NC_051321.1, from coordinate 61,173,436 downwards.
CCCTGCATCTCCTCACCCCCACCTCAAAATCCAATAAACCTGAGATTTATTGAAGGTCAGGAACTTGATTTGAACAATATTATAAGTGTACAGCACAGCAGCTTCAGCTTGCTTTTCTCATTTATCCTATTATCTTTGCAGTTATTTCCTTTTTTTGTCTCCTGACTTCTTCCCAGAAAAGCTACTAGGTATAGTGTAAAATCATATCATTGCAGATATTTCTTGTCTCAAGCACACAAAGTTTGAATGTAGTTATGGAGTATACTGGAAGGACTTTGGAGGAAAAGAAAGTCACTTAAGAAAAAAATAAGAAAACATAAATCATCAAAATAGGCTATTTTTTTAAAAGGTTTCAAAAGCCTCTGTACAGGACTATTTTCCTGTAACAATTACAATTTCATGTTCCAGCATTAATTTCCAGAATACTACACATATACTGAATGTTTCAGTACCTGATTGAGCATAATTTGTTCCTGGACATCTGTCTCCAAAACAGTAGAAGCAAGTGGCTTCTACAGGTGGGCATTGTAAGCAAGGAGAATTATCAAACTAGACAAAATTTTCCCAGTTGGGAAATAAATATCTCTTGAGAATAGTCAAGAGATTACCTTTTCTTTGCTATCTGACTTAAATTGTTAAATTCCATGAAATAGATGAGACGCCCAGTCCAGACCCAAAATACATGATTGCTAAATTAATAAATACAAATCACCTATTCTATGAAACCTCCCCATTTCCTCTAAAAGACTTACTGCCTCTCTCCTCTATGTTCTGACCGCATTTTGCATATTCCTTATAGCATTCTCACAGAGTGACTTTCGCCAATGTAGTAAAAGTCACCATCTCCTCTGCTTGCCTTGAGGGATGGCACCAGGTCTTATTCAGTCTGTATCTCACACTCTGTCCTGCACAGAGCAGGACTCAGTACCTATGTTTGCTGACTGATGGCCTATCGTCTTAAGACTCATCAGAATGGCCTATGGAACTGATTACTCACAGAAGATAGAAATTGGCCAGTGTGCCCAAAAAATGGTGCTGGGGGGGGCAATGGTAGCACCTTCTATCTTAACAAGGAAGGTAGACTTAACCCAGCTAAATACCCATGGCAACTGCCTAGCACACCGCAGCACACACCGTCTCATTTTGGCTTTGTCACCCTCCCTGTACCATCTGCAAACAACACAACACTGTCAGGCTGGAATCCATGGGTTGCCATGCTGACAGTGGGCTTGTATTGAAAGGAAAGAAGGAACAAATGTTCAGGCGAAACCCAGGCCCACTGCTGGCAGAAAAATTGTGCTGCAAAGAATTGCCAAAGATTCTTAGTCCTGACCTGTGAAGCAGGGACTTCATTCCCCAAGTGAATTTAGGAATCACTGAGAGAACATTCACTAACTAATCCTTTTCATTTCTTTGTCCACACCTTTATACATGCAAAGCAGTAAAATGTGGTTGCTAGATGGTAAACTCTGGAGCCAAGCAGACTGTATTTGAATCCCAGATCCACCCTTTTCTAGTTGTGATCCCTCAAGGAGGTCACTTAACATCTCTGTGGTCCAATTCTTCAGCTTCAAAATGAAGATAAAAATAGTATTTAGAGCCCAGGGTTGCTGTGGAGATTAAATAAATAAGTGTGCGGAAAGCGCTTGGAATAGTATATGATGCAGAAAAACTAGCTAATCAATGTCCGCTACACAGAGAGCATTTTTGTGGCATGAGAAGGAATCTGGAATTTATTCCAAGTGCATCAGTAAAAATTGGAGGGATTGAAGCAGAGGAGTAATGTGATATGATTTATCTCTTATAAAATCACTCTGACTTTGGTGAGGAGAATGGATTGGAGTTGAACAAGTGGAAATGTGGAGACGATTTAGGAGGCTACCACACAGCAGACCTGGAAAGAAGTGATGATGGCTTTGAAAAGTATAAAGTACACCAGAAAGGGGCAGGGAGATTGAGAGGGAGAGAAGTATGAACTATATTTGGGAGGTAAAAAATGAGATGTGCTGATGGAGTATATGTGGAAGGTGAGGGAATGGAAGAAATCAATAATCAGTAATGACCTCTAAGTTTCTGGCTTTAATCATGGAAGCTTAGTGATGCCGTTTACTAAAATACAGGGGACTGAAAGACGAACATATTCAGTAAGGGAACCAAACTTCCATTTAGTGAATTTTAAGTTTCACATATCTATGAAACATCCAAACAGAACTTAAAAATAGCCTAGATTTTTAAGTCTGGAGAGCATAAGAAGTACCCATATGAAGACTTAAATTTGCATCAGCTGGTAGATATATAAAGTCACAGAAAGTAATGATATCTGCCATGGCCTTGGGGTCAATATGAAAGAGAGTCTTAATGAGTGATATTTTCAGGTCAGAGAAAGGAGTATCAAGTGATGGTGACTGAAAAGAGCAATCTGTAGGAAACCAGGAGATGGTGGTATCACTGAAACAGAGAGGAAAGTGTATCAAGAAGAACAAAGCAGTTAGATATTTGAAAGACTATCAGTGATCCAGTAAGACAGAAAATTATTTATTGGATTTGGCAACTTGGGGGCTTTATGTGACTTTGACAAGAATGCTTTACAGGTGTACCGAAAATTTTTTTTCTCTTTTTATTTTTCATTTTTTTTAAATACAGTTTAATTGAGATATATTCATATACCATACAATCTTCCAAGTGTACAATCCATTATTCACAGTACCATCATATAGCTGTGCATTCATCACCAGAATCAACCTTTGAATATTTTCCTTACTCCAAAAAAATAAATAAAATAAAAGTAAAAAAGAACATCCAAAACACTCCATCCCCCCAACCCATCCTATTATTCATTTAGTTTTTGCCCCGATTTTTCTACTCATCTGTCCATACACTGGATAAAGGCAGTATGAGCCACAGGGTTTTCACAATCACATTCACACCATGTAAGCTGCATAGTTATGGAATCATCTTCAAGAATAAAGGCTACTGGGTTGCAGTTTAACAGTTTCAGGTATTTCCTTCTAGCTATTCCAATAGACTAAAAACTAAAAAGAGATATCTACATAGCACGTAAGATTGCCATCCAGAGTGACCTCTCAACTCCATTTGAATTCTCTCAGCCACTGAAACTTTATTTTGTCTCATTTTTTTGCCCCCTTTTGGTCAAGAAGATTTTCTCAATCTCATGATGCTGGGTCCAGGCTCATCCCCAGAAGTCACATCCCACGTTGCCAGGGAGATTTACACCCCTGGGAGTCATGTCCCACGTAGTGGGGAGGGCAGTGAGATCACCTGCTGAGTGGGCTTAGAGAGACAGAGGGAGAGAGAGGCCACATCTGGGCAACAAAAAGGTTCTCTAGGGGAGACTCTTAGGCACAATTATAAGTAGGCTTAGCCTCTCCTTTGCAATAAAAAGCTTCATAAGGGTAAGGTCCAAGATTGGGGGCTCATCCTACTAAACTGTTAGTCCTCAATGTTTGAGAGAATAAACCCAGGTGGGGAAGTCCAACATTTCTGCATTTCCCCCCAGCTCCTCAGGGGGGCCCTACAAATATATTTTTATTCTCTGTCTAAATTACTTTGGGATGTATCAGGACTTCACAGTAACCTGTACAAACCTACCAGATCCCACTTCCTATTCAAAGTTCCATGTAATTATGGTGTTTGAATAAACTAACTGTACATGTCAAAATATTTAGTGTGCTACAGAAAATATAGATCCTGCACCAAATAAACATCTCTTCCCTTGGTCTCACACATAAGTCAAAGTTTTAAAACACAGTCAATATCACCCTTTATACGTTGGCCGGATTTGCCTTAGTCCTAACCAGATCTGCTTCATTCATATCTCTAACTGAATTCTGAACTCTTTTTCAGCTTTTCTAACAGTTGCTATACGTGCTAATACTGACATTCATAGCTGCCGAGCTCTAGCTCTGAATTTCAGGTGTCACACAGATACCCAAAATTCCAGAGACCAACCAGGTTATACACAAACAGCTCAGAATATCAGAATTTAGACATAACCATTACAACTCAGAAATAGATGTGACTGCTATAAGAGTTTACAATCTAGGGACCATTACAATAAACATTCTCCTGATAAGCTGTGCTCTAAAATTCAATTCTCAGAGTTTACACATTATAGTTAGTCCATATTAGTGAGGCATTATAATGTTTGTCTTTTCATTTCTGGCTTACTTCACTCAAAATGCTGTCCTCAGAATCCATCCACCTACGTGCCTATCTCATAGCTTCATTTCTTCTTGCAGATGCTCAATATTCTATTGTATGCATACACCACAGTCCACCATTCTGTTCATCAGTCAGTGTACCCTTAGGCCACCTCCATTCATTGCAAATTGTGAATACTGCCTCCATAAACACCAGTGTGCAAATGTCCATTCGTGTCCCTGCTCTCAGATCTTTCAAGTATATACCCCATAAGAGGTTTCAGGATCTTATGGCACCCACATACTTAGCTTGTTGTGGAACCACCACACTGTTCTCCACATAGGCTATACCATTCTCCTCCCCACTGACAGTAAACAGGTACATCTCTCTCTCCATGTTTTCTCCAGCACTTGTATCCCTCTGTTTATATTTTTCCCTGCAATTCTATAGAGAATATTCACACACCATACAATCATTGTGCTGGAAATTAAAGGCCAATTGGAAAAGAGTTGAAAATAAGTGGCGACGGAGAAATGGAGATCTTTGTGGAGATGTTTTATATTGAAGGAGAAGAGTGAATGAGAATGATTCTTTATTTTGGATGTTTTGACCCCCGACAGTTTTCAAGCCCCATTCCTTCTCCTTTCTCTCTTGTTCCACATCTGGGCAAGCTGATGAGAAAGCCCACTTACTCATTCCCTTAATGCTGATAGTGGTAACAAATCCAAGCCAGCATGCAGAAATGCCCACACATTCCACCCCATCCCATCCAGCTCTATCACCTAACTAATAAAAGCCAAAGTCACCTACACTGCTTTTCTCTTACTTCACTCTGGATTAACCCTAAGCCTTTCTCCTTGGGGAATCCTTTTTCTTTTTACTCTGTGAATAATAAATTTTATTTCATATCCATCGGTGCCTGTGTGTCATTCATCCCAACATCTGTATAAATTCCTTATGGAGGGCTGCCCAGAGTTCAGCAGGGGATACTAGGCACTCAAAACAGAGAGAGAAGGAAAATGTGGGGTCAAGGGAAAATTGGGCATTCTGTTTGCAAGGAGGTGGGAGGATATAGCACATATTTTGAATGGGATAGATCCAATAGAGGTTGAGAGACTGGTTAAGGTGGTTGAATGAGGGAGTAATTACAGGAGCAATGTTCTTGAGTGGTAAAGAGAAGATGGGGTCCAGAAGAAAAGGGCAAACGCTGGCCATCAATAGGAACAGAGACACTTCCTCCATCATAACAGAAGAGAAGTTGGGTTTCCAACTGAAATGCCCACATTTGGGCCAAACAATGTAAGGAAGTGCAGCAATGGTGTGCAAGACAAAAGGGAACGGTTGGGACTGTGGCAAACTAGAGAGAAAATGTGCTTTTACAGGATTCAAATATGAGTTTAAAAACGTGAAGGTTGTCTAGGGTCCACCAGTTTATAAAATCTGGGGCTGCACATGGTACTCCAGAATTTGTGGATTCTTCTTTTGGTCCCTTTGAACCTCTCCAGCCATGTACTTCCCCCAAAGACATGAAATGACGGGGAGAGAAAGACTATTCATCTGAATATTCGGTAGTACCTTCACGATGACTGTCCAGATTCCCACTATAGCCTCCCTAGCTGCACTTTTTTCTGCACCCAAGGAAGATGTATTACCAAGAAATTGAAGGAATTTTAGTGGTATCTGCAAATAACAGCTATTTCAATTTCCATTTATTTCTATTCCATTTCCTTAGGTTTTTCGAACTGTTTTAACAGTTGTCTAGATATCTAAAGGTAAACTGTTAGTTGACTCCTTACACATTTTTTTCTTGGAGATTCATGAACTATGTTTTCAGACTAGAAAAGCAATTCATAATTCCCTTGGGAACCAGCAAGCTGAATAGAAATGAGTATTTTCCACAGAAATGGACTCATTACTCTACCAGTATTGCATACAGCCTTACGAATAATTGTTATAAGACAATGGAGTCTACAGGATAAAAAGCTTTTGCATTTATCTTAAGATTATATTTTTGCAATGAAAACAATTTATCCACTTGCGTTTAATTTGCTTTGGTGTTAAGTTTGCCATTTTCCTTCTGCTCAAAAATCAAGTTCAGTATGAAATTTCTAAAATGTCAACAGAATTGAAAAAACTATATTAGTATAAAATGTATTTAAAATATAATATCAATAAGCCATTATATTTTTAAAGTAAAATTTCTGGATTTTATTTACTCGAAAATGTAATCTAAATAATATCAAAATGTGCTTTGGGCTAAGGAAAAGAAAAAGAAAACACACATTTCATGTCTGCTTGGTGGGCAGTAGGCTTGGTATGTTATATGCATTATCCCTTTTGAAGTAGATATCATCTACATTGCACAGATGAGAAAGTTGAGGTTCACAGAGTTTAAATAATTTTTCCAAGGTTTTAAAACAAAAATAAACCAGAAATAGCAAAGAAACAATGTGAATATAGGCCTCATGTTGAAATGTCTTCTATTGCTGCTTCCCAAAAGGGAGGTTAAAGGGAAGGTGAAAGATTCCCATGAAACTCATAACACCGATTAATTGTAGACATTTGACATTTGATGATTGACAGTGACAGAGTTTCCCCACTTTTAAACCCCTGGAATATGATGTGGCTAATATTCAAGTAGAAGTAATGAATCTTTAACTGTGGTGATTAATCAACATTTCCTTCCTTTAATCCAATCATTGTCTTTTTATTGGCAGGGTCAAGAAGCAGGAGCACAGAAAGGAGTGGGGGGAGGGGGGTTTAAAGGAATCCTAGCTTGTAGCTCTCTGACCCGGCTGCCTCTACTCTAAATCAGCAGATCAGTGTGGAACAATACAGAGATTAGAGCCCTGCAGGAAGTCAATTTTAAAAGACTTTAGACAGGACGGCCTTGTGGTGACTTGATGCAATGTCTTTAATACAAAAAAGTAAAGCAATCACACAGTATTATTTTAAAGAGGAACATTCACACTGGTGCTCACAAGGGCTGATATGTAATAAAATGGAATGCAGTCCTTTCACTATCTATTTTTAACTGACTATACAGCATCGAATTACTGCAGCCCCAGGAAGCTACCTTTGAAAGTATTTATGGTTTTCATCAACAAGGTGATTTTCATGTTTGTTGCTGCTGTTGTTGTTTGTTTTGTGTGTGGGACTTCGGTTTTGTTTTTCTATTCCATTTTTATGGCTGTTTCTTTCCTTGATTTTAGTATTTACATAGGACAGATAAACTGGGTTGTACTGCAGGAACAAATAATCTCAACATCTCAGTGGCTTAACACAACAAAAGTTTATTTTCTGTCATTTTATATGCCCACTATGGATTAGCAAAGGGGGATGATGGACCAGCCACCCACCTGGAGCTTTGTCAGTCAGCCTGGAGGACTGAAACAGGACAACAAACTACATAACAACCCTTGAGGCTTCTACCTGGACCAGGCTACTCATTGCATCTGCCAAAATAAGTCACAAGACCACATCTAACTTCAAGGGAGAGAGAATTGCAATCTGAAATGTAGGCAAGGGAAGAACTAGAAATATTCAGCACCCCACCATATTCACTGATTTTCCCTGAAACTTTCTATTATCAAGCAGGAAGACAACAGTAAGAGACAGAATAACAGAAGTTAAGAATTCAAATAGCAATCCACCTACAATGATTTGTAAATGAGGCCCTGAACTTCTTAGCTTTGTTTGAAAAGGGAAAAGAGGGAGAACATTCCACTAGAGAATGGATCATTGTGAAAAATTATATAAAGAAAGCCCTGGGAATTCCTCAGAGTCAAAAATTCATGTTCTACTTCCTCTTTGAATTCCTTCTTAAGTTTCCAATTTTTAAATCTTTTGAAATTTGAAATCCTCACCCAGGATAGCCAATCACACCTCTAGTTAGTTATATTTGGCCCAAAACAAAATAAAGCCCACTTGCCCTAAACCCACCCATACAAGATGCATACAAGCTAACTCCCTTTTTTCCATGTCTATAAATATCACTTGCCATCCTTAGAATTGTACATTTAATTTCACTTTTGCAAATGATCCATCCAGCTTCCTTGCTGCAGCAAAATTTTTAGTGTTCCCCCCAAAAAAATGCTGTAATCTGCAACTTGACTCCAATGTATCTTTCTACAACTGAGAACTCAAAATGAAATTTTTCACAGAATCAAGATTTTACATGGCTGTTGTGTATTGTTCTATAAGGGTTTATCTAACCATATATAAAGAAATTTATAACTACAAACAATGTTGGCTTTGAGCTTTGGGGACCTAGGAGCAGGAAACACTACAATTAAATTAAAAAATAAAGGAGATAGAAAGGGGAAAGTTTTCATTCCTATCTCTGAACACAGGCACAACCTTAAGCAACATTTTTAATAGATCAAGTCTGATATTTGTACCTTTACTCTCGGACCTCCAGATTTCACTGTCCTCACACTCTCATGAGAAACACAGAGGCGTCTACCTACCTAGAACTGTGAATTGTTAAAATCTCTACCATTGTCCCATGATCCAAAATAACTTCTGTGTTCATCCAGTATCAGCTCTATCGTAGTGCACTTTATCTTAATTAATCAAATGAAAGGTATGGTTTTGAGGAAAGAGAATGGAGTTAGACATCAGCGGTTTCTTCTAGGTTACTGTTACTGTTTTGTGACATATGCGTTTTGGTTTTTTAATTCATAATATAGTAATAACAATATAGAAATGAGAGTTGCCACAGAATCAAGTAAAGTAATAGGCACTGTCTTCTTTTAAAATTTTTAACTGATATGGAATCATTAGGTGTGGTGGTGGTGGTGGTGATGATGATGATGATGGAGGAGGAGGAGGAAGAGAGGAGCAATCTTATTACAACAATGTATGCTAATATTTTACAGACTGATTCTTCTATAACCCAAACTGAGATACTTTCATCTTCAAAGGTGAAAGCTATTTATCCCAGCTGTGAGAGCTTCTTGAAAGCCGAGACTGTTTCTTCCATCTCTGTCAGCCATGGTGTGCAGCAATGCTCAATAAATGTTGCATTGCTTCAACGAATAAAAAGGAACAGTGTGGACTAAAGCATGGAACACAGTCTATGAGACAGAAAGCAAGAAAACCTTCCTGAAAGGAACAAAAGAAAGGTACATCCTGGGAAATATGTGAAGATCAGATTCCCAGAATAGAAAGACAGACTCTGTAAAACAAGGAGTAGCAGAAGGAAAATTCCAATATCCAGCCATATCAATTTTACCAAAGCCAATGTCCAAGTGTTCTCAATGCCAAAGTAATGAACCTGTCAGAAGGGTAAATTTTTTTTTACCAGATATTTAGGCATTCCTTAGTAAATAATAGCATGCTTCTAAATGGCTAGGTTTCCAATATTCTTGTATGAGGGGATCTTCCTTTTTGCCCTTCCATTTGCTTTTCTTTCCCAGTTGAACATATATTTCTACCTTGCTGCACAATTTCCTGTACATCTTAAAACCCAACAGGCTACAATGTTGGCTATGTATCTTGTTCTGAGATGCTTTATATAAACAGAAACTACATATGCACAGAATAAACTAGTGAGAGCTTTAAATGAAGTGCTTGATGGGTAGCAAAGGACACATAAAGAAGTGGTAGTGCAGCTCTTACCAATCAAAGACAGTATTAATCATCAACAACATGGCACCTAACTAGACAGATTTTTCCTAGTCCTTCACTTGCCCTGTCTTCTATGCAAACAAGAGCGCTTCACACGGAGTTCCTCTAAACCAGGCAAACCGAAGACATAGAACCCCCCATGACCTCCAGGAGCAGACTTTCATCTTAGAATCTGTTAAAAGGGACTTCACAACTAGCTCTAATCTGAGAGGAAATGAGTAAGATTACAGAGGTATTGTCTCTGTCAATGAATTTTTATAAAGTTCCACATTTGAAATAGATTTAATTTATACTCTGGGTCAAAGCTTATCCCTTACATACATAGATACATACAGCATATTTTTATCATAACAGATTTGATGATGTAAGTCTTATATTGTTCTCCTGGCATTTCCTTAATCATTAACATTATATCTATAATGGGCCTTGAGTCTAATTATAGTCAGAAATCAGAATTTGGAAAACAGAATATGATGTATTCTCATATCATCCATTTCTGATCAGCACTTAACCCAGCCAAAAGCATTTCTGAAGGTAAATTTTAGGCCACATTAGATGATTAATAAAGAATAATGATCTCAATATTTAACTGCTGATTATCTCCCTAGGAAATGAAATCAGGGAAGTTATGAGTAAGAAAACTGAGTAGGAAGATACATTTCTTGACTTTGTATCCCCATGACTTCAGACAGCTGAATCAAATCAGAAGAAAATCAAGAAAGATGATGACTGAAGTGGACCTGGAAAATATCATCAACCCTGGCTATTTACCTTTACATCATATAGGCTGTTCAATAACTATACAGCGATCCTCTCTCCACTCTGTCCCCTCCCCCTTCCCCTAGTCCTGGTCTAAATTGATATCCATAGTTCTAGTCTGGTCTGAGAACTCCACGATCTAGAAAATTCACAGTATGGCAGATAATGTTTTCCAAAACTTTTACCAAGTTACCTGTGGCTGCTGAAAATTCTGGAAGCAATGCTTATAGTCCAAGAACCCTACTTCATAAGACTCCAACAAAGACCAATGTAAAAGGGAAACCAGAAAACACCCTGCATTTTTAATAACCATGAGTGAGGCAAAGGACATTCAAAAATTAGAATTTAGGGAGCCTGGAAGAAGTCGGTTTCCATACTTACGACAATTATTCTATTTTATTCAGTTAAGCAACTAGTATGAAAACCTTATGACATGAATGCCAGCAAAAGTGCAGAAGAGGCCTCATCCTTATTTCAGATGCTCTCAGGATCTCTGGGAGAAGGGAAAGAACCAATGAAGGCAAAAACTTGTACAAGCAATCACCACGGGAAAACCATATCAATGTTTTTTGTGACATCTTGGCCACCATATGGATAACAAATAACTTCTAAGTGAAACAAAAGAAAATAGGGATGCCATATTTAGATTTCCTTAAAAAAAAAATCCTTGAGACTATATATATTTAAGAATTCAGAATTTCCTGGATTTTAGAAAGGTCATCTGTGTGCACACCATATTCATCACAAGACCCAAAAATCAACCATAGTAATATTTCAGCAGAAAAAATAAATGAATATTCATAATAAATACAGTAAAAATAGTCTCAAGTCTGATTAGGACAGAGTTTTGTTTTTGTTTTTTTTTTTTCCAGGTAAGTTTTGGCACTGAACTTAAGAAAAATATTTCAGTGTTCGGGGCTTTGGGGATTTTGAAATTGCAGATAAAGGATTATGGTTTAGAATGAGAATAATATCTGCCATTTATGGAAAACTTAATTTGTACCAGTCAGTATATTAATCTTATTTGATCCTTCCATCTACTCTGTAAAGATGATAAAACTGAGACCCTTAGAGGCCAAATAATATTCCCAAGGTCACAGGACAAATGAGTGGGCAGATTTAGGATTTGATCTGGAGTCATACTTCAAATCCCCTGCCTTAAACCACCATACTATACTGCCAAGAATGCATGTTTTGTTATTTTTACCTTTGTTGTTTTTGTTTCTTTTAAAAGAAATGGTAACAACATTAAAGAATTTGGGGGAAATTACTGATAATACACCATGTTGACATTAGTTATCATCACTTTTGTTTACCTTGTTATTAGGTTTATGACCCTTGGTGGGGCTACAGAAAGCAGTACTTTCACTGATGGTATAGACTGGAGTAAGCCAAGGTTACCATGGCTTGAGACTGAGAACAAGGAATGGCAAGAGATAAATGGAAATTACTTCCCAAACTTTTTTTGGAATGGTGAAGATGTTAACAAAAACAGGCAAATACTGTAACAGTGCTAGAAACTCCAAAAAAGATTTCCTTTCCAAACACTGAGGATGATTACAAACAGAAATTTCAGTTCTCAAGATGACAGAGGAACAGGACCCACTGAAAAAAAGACACCAAAGGACAGACTAGCAAAGAGTTGGAAAAGAGTCTCCACTCAGAGGGTTTCTGGGAGTGCTCCATGTTTCAGAACATGGTGCCAAAGTGTCCTAGTGGGATGCTAGTCATGGGACAACAGCAAAGTGGGTCATTATGGAAAGGTATACACCATAGATTTGCAAGCTGCAATAACTATTGGTGGTTTCTACCCAAGAAGCCTTTTTCTCAAAATACTGTCCTACGACTGCTAGCAAATGGGATGTACTGCATGGCTCATTGATACAAGAGTTGGGTAAGAGCCCGAACAATGCAAAATGTGTTATTCCCTTTCTATTGCAGCTCTGCAGCCAACCAATACATCATAGTAACATCTTAGACACAAAGGCCACCCATGCATGGATCCTAAAGCCATCTTAAACAGTCACATTATATAACTACACATGGAAAACATCAATATATACCTTAAACACCAAAGCTTCTCAATGGAAACCTGTCATATGAATGTATTTTAGTGGAAATATAAGGGTGTTAAAAGTAATAATCACATTGTACAGAGATTGGGATACCATTAAGCAAAAAAGGGAAAGTTTTTATCATGAGCTTGAACTAGATGATCTCTGTAACACTTTTAGCCATGTTTTCACTCCTACCCTTTCTTGATCATGTATAATATGCCAGAAACTGTGCTAGGCACTCCTGGTGTGTCATCTCCAATACTCACACCAGCACTTTAAGATGTATTTCCATTGCTCTTGCGTAGATAAGGAAGCAAAGGCTCAGAGACACGAGGTAACCAAAGTAAGGTCATCCAACTAGAAAACAGTGCAGCAAGGACTTTAACCATAGCCCATCTGATTACAGAGTCCATACACTGTCCATAAACTCACAGCAAGTCAAGAACCTGCATGGAAAGCAGTTATCCACTGATGAGAAAAGGAACGAAAAATTTTGCTATTATAGTGTTGGCAATTTACTAAGGCAACAATTGTTGGTATGTTGGGGATTTGAGGGTTTTTGTTTTTCCTGACAGAAACAGTGACTGAAAGTGGAAAGACTCAGACAGTGAGAAGGAGGTTGGGAAAGAAAGCACATGAGAGATCCAAGGCCTGTCATTTTGAAATGACAACAAAGTTAATTGCTGCTCTTAAAAACCACTAGGATTACTTGAGTTGTTTTTGAGTTAAATAAGTCCTACTAGTCCCAAAATTTTCATTCCAAGTTCATTAATTCCAGGTCAACCTGCATATGGAGATAGTTCAAAGGAAATCAAATTTTGGCCATCACCTATATAGGATATGTATCTCTGATACAAATGTGCATTTAAAGCAATGGGGGGAAAAACACAGTTTATGGCAAAGTAATCTGCTCAAAACAAGTCAAAAAGTTCAAAGTAAAATTTTAAGCAAAATGATTAGTCTGCTTACATAAAAGTTTGTTGCTAAGCAACCACATCAATGGAATATTTCAATTACGATTTGAAGTTCTCAAGCTCCCCTTAGCAGTAACAAAAATAGACATTCCATGGCTAATGAAATCATCTTCCCATAAAATATGGAAACCTGAGACTCATTTTCTGAAACAATGTGTCCTAAAAACATAGCAACATATTAATATTAAAACATAGAATGAGGTCCTGGCAAACACAGTCTGTTATTTTCCATCGCACAGTGACATTTTTCCACCGAAACACAAGTGCTTGTGGAGAGTACTACATTCTTTAACATTCTGTAAAATAATTCGATCTATATTTCCTTTTGGAAATAAGTATACTCATTAAGCAGATGAATGATGAAGCACTTGCACAACCTCCAGTGCTTCAATTTTTAAGAAGATCCACTTTTATTTTTTACAAAATAAGCAGGAAATAGGATGCCTTACTATTAATTACTTGTTATAAAGGGGGAAATCATTTTTAAGTTTGAATGCATGTGTTTCCTACTTCACTCTCCCAGTTGAGATCTGGTCATCATTAAAAAGAAATGAGAGAAGTTGGGCTTAGCAATGCCACATGAATTTCTCTAGTACTGTCATCTTTCCCCCTGTCAGACCATAACTAAAACAAATCCCCAGCAAAAGATTACTAGTTCCCCCCTTAAAAGTATCTCCAAAAAAAGGAAGGAATGTCATTCTTTTATGACCAGTTTCAGAAATTTATATCTCATTCAGATTACAAAAGTTAATGTTTTGTCTCTCTTAGTTGGGAGTCTCCCAGAACTGACCCTGGAGCAAGAATTCTAGTGCAGATAATTAATTTGGGAGATGATCCTACCAAGCACAGGTAGAACAATGGGGGAGCAAGACAGAAGAGGGAAGGAGCCTATGGAGGTGCGTTACCAAGCAAGTTACCATTTGGGGCAACTTTAATTTCATTCTGCTATTGAGCTCTGGAAAACAGGACAGAACATATGCCTCAGAGCTTTCCTACATGAAGGGGCCAGGAGCTAGTCTGTTTCTGGAATGAATAAAGTCTTTAATTCCCTGAGACTTTCAGCAAGCCACATAAGCAGAGGAGGCTCCAGTCACCAAAGGAAGACCTGAGCCAAAGATACTCAAGGGCTGGCAGTTGGACATGAGACCAATGCACACTGAAATGGTGAGGGCTTAAAGACATTGGGTGAAATTAATGGTCCTGGGAAGATCTACTAGCCAATGATCAATGGGAACTGGAGGATAAATACCTCGGCTTCCTTGCCATCCAGGTGGGATATGTCTAAGGCATGTGGTATAATGTTTGTCAGGGATAGAGCTTCATATGCCCACAGAAGTAACCTGTTTATTGGCTTTCTTCTCTCTCTTGTCTCACTCCCCCTCCTGGAATCATCTCCCAATAAAGTACTTGCATTCACATCCTTGTTTCAGGGGGCAGTGGAGGAACTCAGCCTAAGGTATTAGAAAATTGTTTTAACTTGTGGCCAGGAGTCGTAGCAAAGACAGTTAATAAGAGGCAAGATTGATTTCATTACCAGAATAGAATTCAAATTTATCTCTTCCTCTTTTTGTCTTCTCCAAAATATCCTACTTAGATTAATCATCTTACTTCCCCACTCTTGCAAGTTTTGTTACACTGAATACCCTAATTTGACAATTGGACAATAGCATATTAAAGTCTTTTTCCTGGCCTCTCCAAAACACTCACTCTAATTCTCTCAGAGTCTATCAGAGTACAGCAATTATCTCATTTGGACTTCTTCAGGAGACTTGCACCAAGTTCTAAGAGGTCTCTTTCTCTTAGACCAAATACACCATATCTGCTGCTGCCAAGTGAAAGGTTTAATGCACAGCTGTATCGATAGCACTCCCAAGTTCAAAAACATATGATGACATCTGGGGTTCACAGCATCAAGGACATATCTGTACACAAATAAATTAATGACCCTATCTTCTGGAATGAACAAAGTCTTTAATTCCGAGGCTTTCAGCAAGCCACATGAGCAGAGGAGGCTCCAGTCACCAAAGGAAGACCTGAGCCAAAGAGACTCAAGGGCTGGCAGATGGACATGAGACCAATGACATTCCTATCTTGAATAACTTATGTTTGAAGGAAGGAATTCTACACACCAAAACATATGATGAACATGGAGAGAATGTAAAAATTATGAATGGTAAAAGCAGTGTGGTGCCTTATTATTCATCCAAATCAGAATCTTAGCAACATTTTTATTTCTTCCAAAATTTCTAAGTACTTGTACCTCATATTCTGTTAAACCTAAACTACCCTCACCCCCAATAACTCTTAAGGCCCCTACATTTTCTGAGCTCCAACTTCTGCTCATGCTGTTCCCTCCATTACCTGAAATCCCTGCTTCCACAATCCCATCAGCCCCTGGCACGAGGAATCCATCAGCCAAGGCCCCCTCAAATGCTGATCCCTCCAGGGAGCCCCTCCTGATTCCTTGGCCCAATGTCCAGATTTGGTTTCCTTTTCATTTAAGCCCTCATCCCAGTCTGTTCTTTTTCATGGCACTTAGAGTAATTTCATTATTGTAAATGTACGCAGAGCTTTACATTTTCATGCAGCATCACCTGTTTTTCACAACTTCCCTGTGAGTCCCCTGCACAAAGCAGGCATTCTTACCTTTATCTGACTGCTGAGGAAGCTGAGGCTGAAGGAGGATTAAGTCAGCTTTCTGAGCTTAAAGCTCATGATTGGTGGAAGTGGAACTTAAAATGCCAAAACTTCTCATTTGTGGTCTAGCATTGCTCCTTATTCATAACCATATATGTATTTAGCCACCCCACTAGACTTCAAATTATTTGAGGTATCAGAGACCACATATTAGTCAACATTGTATCTTGGTAACAATATTTAAGTAGAAAATTTAACCCTGTCATTCAAAGTTGTCTGTTAGATACACCTTATTGCTGCAAATATATTTTTTTTCCCAAGATAGTCTTCATTTGGAATTCTTGTAATTAGGTACCATATCTATTCTTTATTATGTTCCCTCTGGCCAAGGAAACAGCTTTAGGAGGATATACAGGCAGATTTAATCAATATGATTTTAATGTCTCCCTTCTTGATTACCTGCAATGATTCACCATTTCTTAATTCAGTGTTCCTCAAATTGTAATCCATAAATCATCTGCAATAGAACCATCCATGGGTGTTGTTAAAACTGAAGATCCCTATACGCCATCTCAGATTTCCTGATTTAGAATATCAGGAAATGGGACTCAGAAGAAAAAAAAAAAAAAAACAAGAATCCTTATGATTAAATTCAAAGTTTAAACAGAGCTTAAAGATTAAACTTAACATACTAAGCCTGGCATGTAAGGCCCTATTAAATATGAAGATATCACCTTGCATTGCAAACCTCCCCTCCTACCTGTCTTGTACTTTATAAATTCGGGCCACAGTCTCCACTATGCCTATGACACCCTTTCCCTTCCTCCACAACATTCCAATCCTACCTATTCCTGAAGTCCTAATCCAAATCCCAGCAACTCTGATATCACCTCTCCCTCCTCCGAACCATTATCATTGTATTGCTGCTGCTTTGGTTAAGCCACCAGAATAGAGCATTTCCCATGTGCCAGGCACTCTGCTAAATACCTTACTCACACTGTCTCTTTAAATTCTCACAAAAACTGGAAGATGTTGAAACTGAAGCTCAAAGAGGTTTAGAGACTTGCCCAAGATGACACCACCCATGGGTGCAGCATCAGGACTCAGACCTGGGTCTCCCTGATGCCAAAGCCCACGTCCCACACAGCTGCTCTGTGTGCTTCCCTCACCTCTAGCCTCAGGGCAGCATCTCCACCATGAAAGTCACCTGTCATCATGACTAGTGAATGCACCCTTCCTTGGGTGGCATGATGAGCAATGAAGCACACTGAATCATTCTTACCAGGAATGATGAAATCTAAATGAGGCCAATTCCTCAAACTGTCTCATTGTTTTGTCTTACCTTGATTTAGAGGGAGGAAGTTTCATGACCAGTCACATAGCTTATTTTACTTTCAATGATAGGATGGCCCACTCTTCCAGCAAAAATGCTGTAATACTCAAGACACTGAATAGGTATTTGATTAGTCAAGAAAGAACAACAATGATGATATTAATAATGGTGAGAGACATCCAACATGTGTTCAGCAGTCATTGTAAGCCAGCCATTATGGTTAGAACATCTGTGCATCACCAGACTTAATTCTAACAACAATCCTAAGAATTGGATACTGGAATCATCATCCCATTCCACAGATGAGGAAACCTAGGTTCAGAGAAGTTAAATAATTTGTACAGATCCACATAGCTAGCAATGATACAGAAATTAAGTTGATTCGAACCTTAGTGTGCTTGATTCCCAGACTCAAGCTCGATACTGTTTTGAACCACCTAAGGTCCCTGTTAGAGATTAACTTTGAATCAATGATCAGAAATTATTTTTAAAAATTTAAATAGTGGAGAAAGGAGCTCATTAAGGTCCATAAATGAAGATCAGACTGCATGCCTTATTTGTAGATATTAAAGGAAAACTGGAAAATAGGCTTTCCAATCATATCAATGAATGCAAGTAGCTCTCAGCTTGGTTTCACATCTAAACACATTGTATTTTAAAAAGTCAGCTTTGGCTGACTATAGTACAAAATTAGGTTAGCATTGGTCCAGATAAATGACCTAAATTTTCACTTTTCTCTCAAAATAGTTGATATTGGTCTGCCAAGAATTATTTCATCTAAATACTGCAATGCAGCTAGGCATACAAAATTTCCCAATGGAATAAAAGTTTCTCAAAGAGTAGCCAACCAAATAATTTTTTTTCAGATTAAAGCAAGCATCTCACTACTGTGCTTTACATATTTACTTCACAGTAGGAGAGGAGTAGGTGGGAGACTAAGAAACATTACAAGAGGTTACTGGTTTTACTTGATATTCTTTTGCAATACTTCTGTTCCCATTTTCCTCCATCTTGGGCAGCAAGAGACTGCAGAACCCACTCTCAATGCCAAACATAAGTGATGGGAGACCTTCAAGGCCTTCGGAATTTGCTTGGTTGTGAAAAACATCCTAGCTATACCTCCACAAAGCAAAACACAATGCTACAGCTGGGCCACATCCATTACATCCTAAAATTCCCTCCTAAAAGAAAGGAACATCCTTCTCATCTAGAAATTTAGCATAAATATTTTCATTTATGCTAAATGTCATGTCAGTAAATGGCATTTAAAACTTTTCCAATATTCTAAAGTGTTACACACACTCCTCTCTTCCCATCCATCACACTGATAAAGCTTTTTATTACTGGGAACATGAGGAAAGTTGTTTTGTGTGACTGATTAAAACTTATTCTCCCTGGCTAAGAAACTATGTAGGCTGTCTCCAGGTGGAATAACTGATCAGATCATTAATCCACTCATTTTAGGCGGTAGCTTCAAATGGCACTTCCTAATTTTAATATACTTCATAAATTTGTTTTATCCCCTAAACTTTCTGCCTCAAATGTGTTGTCTCTCAGCCCATTTTGCTTCTTCAATATGCATTGCCTGCCACTCCTCCCTCTGAATAATCTTTCTACTGCTGTCCAAGAACCATCCCCATCGGAGCCTCCCAAATAGGTTCTATAATTGACTCATCTTATACTCTATTTTTTTACCCTCATTCTCAGTGAAAGCATCCTACCCCTATCTCACATCTCTTTACTTCTCCCTCTACTTGACATTAGTTAGATCTGAAAGTGTCTTTATTATTTAAAAAATTCTATTTAAAAAATGTCTTCAGAGACGTTGCAAAGAAAGAATTAAGCACTATTGAATTTCACTATGTTTTTTATAAATATATTTTTTTCTTTTTCAGTAAAACCAAGGTCGTTGGGTTCTCAGGTAGTTTCTCAAGACTCCTCAAATATATGTGTATACATAAGGGTAAGAGTGGGAAGTGGAAGCATCCTTGTCCTACTCCTAGGGAAAGATAATAATCTCAGGATTTAGTTTCTTTGAGATGTTCAGAGGCAGAAGTGACTTGTTTTCCCCATACAACTTGAAGCCTTTCAGTTATTGTTCTGATTGATTGTAAATATATGTGCACAATTTCAACAGGATGTTTTCTTTGTGGCTAAAAAAGGAAAACTGCATTCAGTGCCCTGATTCAATTTCTCAAAGTTTGCAAATACAGGTAAGAAGACATATAGATAAATGAATGGAGGGAGGGTGGGAGGAATGGAAGCTGACACACACACAGAGAGAGAGAGAGAGAGAGAATATATTATGTGTGAGTTTGGGTGTTTTAGCCAAAGAGTTTATCAGGAACTAGGCAAAGCCAAAATACTTTAGAAATGAAGCCATCCAGTCCATTTTAAGCACAGCTCTTATATCTCCTGTGCCAATATGGGTTTAGGATTAGAGCAGCACTATCAAAAGACATGGTTTCCCTCCTCTCAAATCCCTCTCATTGATCTGCCCAATGACTGACAATCAAAGGCCACCTGCTAGAGTTATTAAAGTGGTTTCCTTTTGAGGCTGGCCATTGGCATTATTCAGAAAACTTTAAAAAAAAAAATACCTCTGTCCAGGCCCCAACCCAGGCCAATTAAATTACAATTTCTAGGCATGCTAAATGGGCACAAGTGTTTTATAAAATATTCTTAGGTGATTTTAATAGGCAGGCAGAATTTAGAACCATGCATTAAAAATAGGACACATCCATTTGATCCCTTTCTCATTAGAACATGGATTGAAATTTTGGTCAGTTGATTCTATGAGCCTAATTCAATAAGCAAAACCCTCTGTGCTCAGGAGGAAGAGGAGTAGTGTTTTTGGACATCAGAATACAAGTTTGAGGTGAAAGGAGAAAGGGTGTCAAGTCAAAAGAGCCACTTCACATGAAAATCAAGTGCAAGACACTAGGGAAGGAGCAATCACCCACATTACCTCATGGGAAAAATATAAGCATTTGTCTTTCAAAAAAGGCTTAACTTATTTAAATTATTTGAAATTAAGCAGCTGTTCTTGAATATTGCCAAATAGGAAAGCCTGGTAATTTTTAAAAGAAAAATAAATCAATGAGTGTCTCATGTGCTTCCTAATATGTAATTTGTGAAACCTTCTTAAAACATTGTACATGCTAAATATTTCTCATTATGTAGTTTGAGGAAGCAGGGATCCAAGAAGTTGAATAAATTACCCCAAGTCACAGGATGAGTATCTAGGTCTGTATATGTGTTGTTTTTTAATCTTTTACTTTGAAATGCTTTCACAGGCCAGTTATGAAAATACTGCAAACCCTATACAGAAAGCTCCAACCTACTCACACCCCTACCCCCAGTCCCAGATACTCAGACCCACCAATTTTAACATTTTGCCTCATTTGCTGCATCATTCTATCTGTCTACCTACCTATTTACCTATTCATCCATCCATCCATCTGCCCATCTATTTATCAACCCATTTCCTGAATAGTTTAGTGTAGATTGTACTCTCATGCTTCTTAAACACTTAATATTGCCAAGTACATTTCTAAGAACAACGATATTCACTTATGTAACCACCTTAGGTAAAGGTCTGTGTATCTTGAATGTCCACTTTTCCATTCTACCTACAGACACATTTAACTCCCAAAGGCAAAGGAAGCACTAATAGAAGAGCTATTCTAAAATTCTCTGACAAGAAAGAACTAATTGGGTATATGGAAACTGCAGGACGTCTGAGCCAAACCAATCACATTACCCTGGAATCTGTGAGAGTGGAGAATGCCAGGCAGAGCTGGGCATGAGCTAGGGACTTCAGGAGTGCAAATTTTAATTTAAAAAGAAGAATTAGAATATCAACACTGAAAGATTCACAAAGGGAATGAATGACTCATGAAGACAGATTGGAAATAAAACCTGATTATTCACACTAAACAAACCCAATGAGACATAAAGGTACCCAAGAACTGAAATTTTGAGATCTCTCTCTCAGCACAAATTAAGCTCACAGATGGGGGTGGGGGGTAATGAGAGAAGAAACACAAAAACAAGGTGATTAGAAGTTAGTCATGAAAACCTGTACCAACAGTGCCATCGGGTCCATAAGATTCACTAATAGCTAGTTATTCATTCAATAGATATTTATTATATGTCATAATGTAATGTTTGACAAGTGTAACATACCCCTGCTCTTGAGGAGCTTATAGCTTCCTGAAGCCAACCAACATAAAGAGGTCAAAAAATAAATATATAATTACAAACTGTGATAAATACCATGAAGTAAAAGCACAGGAAGCCTGTAACAGAACATGCCCTTATTTTGAATGTGGCCACAGGGGAGAATTGCCTTAAAGCAGAATTAACTAGTGGTGTGTGTGCATGTCTTTGTGTGTGTGTATCTGTATGTGTTTGGGAAAGGTTCCCTAAACTGAAGGAACAACATATTAAAAGGCTTTGAAATGGAACAATGTACAGACCACTCAGGAAACAGAAGTACCAACTACGGCAGGAAGATGGAGGCGGGGGCTGGATAATGCAAGGCCTAGTAACTGGTCATGTGATGGATTTGGATCTTTCTCTACTGAGTGTCATTGAAGCAGGAAAATCACATCAGCAGATCAGCATTTTTAAAGCTCACTCGGGCTACAATATGGAGAATGTGGAGGGAAACAGGGCAGGAGAAAGAAAACCAGTTGTAATGTTGGAATTGTCCAGGCAAGAGGTGATGGCAGATTGGTCCACGATGGTGGCAGTGGCCTTGGAGCAGAATGGACAGATTGGGAAATGTTTAGGCCACAAAACCACTGCAGTTGAATGGCTCATTGGTGGATTTGATGAGGAAGATGGGGAAAGGCACAGTCAATAATGTTATCTGAGCCAAATGATAATCATATCTTTTCCTTTTTCCTTTTTTTGGGGAGAAGGGGGGAATAGAACAGGGGGTTCTTATGACTTTAAGTCTCCTTTATTCTATAATGGTACTGCCCCCTCCTTTTTCTACCATTTATATGTTGGTAAAACTAAACTAGGGCATTTGGTCTGTAGAATGTATCACATTCTGCACTTAACTGATTGCTTCCTCATGCTATTGTTTAACTTGTTCCTCTACCCTCTAGTCTTCTGTAAAATAGTGGATCTGAAGGCTTGACTGATTCTATTTCAATCAATTTTTTTTTACTTTTGCACTAGAATACTTCATGGGTTTCATTATATACCTCCTGGTACATTTCATCACAAGATACAGACTATCAGTTGCAGCAGTTTGGGGGATGCTGGGATTAATCTAGGGGTATACGTGGAGTCAACATGGTCTTCCCATTATGAAGTTCCTCTTTCCCCTTTCACTTAATAATTTAGCACCCACTGATGGTGGTTGCTTCAATCCATTAAAAACCTATTTACATAAAAAGAAAACAGCACACAGAGATTTTAGCAAAACATGGAAGAGTCTCACATGATTTCCTCATGTAAATCAAATCTAAAGATCTGACTCCAACTTCACCAGCTTGAACTCCATCCCCAAGTTGTTCTAGAATCCCTCCAGCTGCTCTGAGCACACCTTTTAACTCTCTGACTCTCAGTGTAACACCCACAATAGTCCTATCTTCTTTCTCTCTCTCTAAAGTCTCTTTTTGGGTAAATTGCACCCACTCTTTATAACATCCTATCAACCCTACCTAAAAACCTCACAAAGCCCCAATTCTAGTTCAATCTGAGTTACAGTTTTCCATTGTCAGCTAGTCCCTCACTTTACCATAAATCATGCTTGTCATCTTTAGTCTCCAAAGCACCTTCAGATCCTTCTTTCTGCCAAAGATATCATGATTCCCTCGATCACCCTTGAGTGCTACTGCTCATCCTTCTCCCTCACTTTCTAAGTTCACAACTGCGTGCAATCTTCCTCCAATATGTCACTCTCATTTTTTCCCTTCCAAACTGATGCCACTGTTCTAGTACAGTCATTATCTCTTGCCTAGACTACTGCAAAGGGCTTCATAATGGCTCTCCAAGCTTCCAGACTCTGCCCTGTGTAATCCACTCTGAATCCAGGGACAGAAAACTACCCAAAGCACAACTAGACTCTTGCAGTTCCCCTGCTCAAACAGCTTCACTTGCTACCCACTATCTTTCAAAGAAAATATAAGCTGTTCACACCACATGCAGTCTATCATTTCTGGCTTTACAGACTTTGTTCCATCGATGCATTACCCAGGTTTGTGCCACTGGATCCCTGCTAGTTTCAGAGTCTCTACCCAGGAGTTGTGCCAAAGCCTTCATTACTGATGCCCCCAACCATCCTGGATTACCTGCAGACTACTCCTCCTGTTACCTCTTCACTAAATGACATATATAGTTGATTGTCAGTTATTTGAGTCACTAAGTTATCATATTATTTTTATAACAAGTTCCCCTTCGCTTCTTTAATTGTACTACTCTCAGAGAATAATTTACTGCGCTCCTTCCATAATTTTTCTTTACCTTATATAAAAATTGATGCAAAAAGATAGATGTTTGAGAATTAATTCTGGCTTATAAAGAGATTGAAATATATATTCATATATAGAAGAATATTCCGTGACTACTTTTTTATGTAATTTTTATAATTTTATATAATTTTCATTCTTTCACCTCAATATGTAGAGATTCACTTCATTCATTTTAATAGTTGCCTCATATTCCGTAAGATGGATAGTCCTTACATTATTGACCATTCCCATAGATGAGTACTCAGCTTATTCCTATTTTTTTAACAATTACAAATAAGGCAAAAAAAAAAAAAAATATCTTTGTGTATATGCCTTTACAACATTGCTTTTTTTTTTTTTTTTTTTTTTTTAAATCAGAGGTAGGACTTCTGGGTCAAAAGGCCTGCACATTTTGAATTCTAATAAAATACAGCCCGATTACTTTCCAAAAGCAATAAGGCACTGTTATGCTGACAGCATATGAAAGGAGATATTTATTTCCCCAAACCTTTTCTAAATAATGTTACTTTTTTTTTTTCATTTCTGTCTAGCTATTGCTTTAAAAGTGATATCTTGCTTGACAGATTCTGAAGTTTAGTATTATATACACATTCTGTAAGACCCCATTGAAAATACCACATCCTTTGTGAATCTTTTCTTCATTCCTTCACCCTAGATTTCCTTCCTGTCCTCTGAAAGCTTTGTAGTCTGTTTTTTGTCCTTTTTGTGGAACTTCTCATATTATACTTATGCTGAATCAAGTTTTCTTATTTAATCGCTCTACCACATTGTAAGTTCAAAAAGGATAGATCACCTGTTCTTATATGCTCCATAATATTAGTACATGGCTGTACATAGAAGATGCTCAAGTTTTTGTTTAATAGCATCCAGTTGATCAGTTAAAGAAAAGGGTTTCAAGGCTAAGAATTAAACGTATATGATTTATATTGTCTTGAAGGAAGCTGCAAGTGGATCACCACAAAATTCTATCATTGGCAGAACTATGAAACAAAACAGATACATGATGCACAGTTACCAAACCTACTACTAAAACATCCAGAGTAGGTAAAGCCAAGATGTTTATAGACCAAAACCCTGGCAGAAACAAATCCAAAGGAAAATGCATTTCTTTTTTTAATTTGTAGGCACCTCATTTTAAAATAAACTTTTAAAAGGCTTACCAGTGAATAAAAGATAAAGAAAGAAGATTATGGCTCAGCAAAAAATGAAACTGATATCACCTAAAAGGCAACAGATTTAACATGTGTTGAATATTGCTATGTGCAGTGTTTTGAGTTACCGTACATACATTATTTTTGTTTTCCACATTTTGTATGAGAGTAATTAACCTCCCCAAGATCATCGATTGTACACATAAGGGAACTGAGTTAGGAGCCTAGATCTATTTGCATCTGGGATGCCCATAATGTCCCATCAGTAGAAGTACTGAAACAGAGACCAGATGATGCTTCATCAGAAGTGCTATAGGAACCATGATTTTATTGAGAGAAAATGAAAGGATGGCATCCAAAGCAGTCTGTAATTACTGCCATTGCATTATGCTAGTTTGGAGTTAGAATCTCCTCAGATTCAAAAATCCAGGAGAAAAAAAAAAAACAAAAAAACAAAAAAAAAAAAAAAATAGGCAATGTCCTACTCCACACATCATTACTTCATAAGGACAAACAAATGCTAAAAAATGATGTAGATTCACTTTTTAAAGATATAAACCATGCAAATCTAATGGAATGAGTAAAAACAATTATCTTCCAAATACCAATAGCACAGTCACTTACAAGTGTGATAAAGTTCAGTTCCTAAACATTTTCTTGGCTGACTACATTCTCATCTTATGAACTTGGGCCAACTGTCATGAACTACAAGTGTTAAATGTAATACTATCATCCCCTGCTGTATGCTCATAGTCTAAACTGGTTCTCTTTAGCTCATTTGGGCTAATTCTTTTCTAGTTTTCCAAAGTTACCAACTTTAGCTGTTCTCTTAAATATTAGCATTTTAGTTTTCTCTTACTTCCTCCTTGAGCCAACAAGACACTGATGTAGAAGGCATTCAATGTCCCCTCAACTGAACTGAATTAATAAGGCCCTTATCTGGGTAGAGGTCTCCCATGAGCTCTAAGCCCAATCATGACAGATTATTTGGCAAAATATATAAAATAGGAAGCTATGAACCAGAAATGTTAAATTCAAATTCCCAATTTTACTGCTATATGATCCTGAGAGCAACATATTTAACCTATTTGATCCTCCGTTTTCTCATTAACATAGCGATAATAATAGTATCCACTTCATAGGATTTCTGTAAGGATTAAATTAGATACTGCACACCCAATACATAGTAACTTCCCAGTTAGTGGAAGGTAGCTATTATTATAAACATCAGCAGAGTCAGCTGCATTTAGACAAAACTAAAAGTAAATTAAACCGAAATAAACTTCTAAATAAATACCATGCATATAATTAAAAAAAACTATATAAAAAATTTGTTCATTATCTTAATGTCTATTTAATGATAAGATTCAGCCCAGTTACAACAGGGAATGAAGAAATTGCTGACAGGGGGCCATTTAGATTCTGAATGAACAGCCTAAACGGAAATATCTCACACCCTAAACGGGATGCTAGGATACTTGAAAAACAAGTTTTGAGGGCATAGTCAAAAGGTTAATGTGTTTCTTCCAAGAAAGGAGAATGTGAATAAAAATATCAAGGGAAGAAGTCATATTTGACTTGTGTCATAAACAGCAGACAGAATTCTGTTGAGGACATATTGACGGCAAAATATAAAAATCTCCACAAGAGCAAAATAATAGATAAACTCACCCTCTTCCCTTTTTCCCTCCATAGACTTTAACCATAGGGGCACTGTTTCCCCATCTCATCTTGGTAATGGTACCACGTTAATGCATTTACATTATTTGGAGACTCTTTCAAAGAGGTGATCACCCATAAGCTGTATCAAATCAGATCACGTGTACCAGCCCCTGGCCTGGAACAAGGTGTGTTAAACGAACTGTCTAAACATCAGAAACCGGTTCTCAGAGGGCAGGTGAGCCAGAAAGACATTGTTTCATGAATCTGAGGCTGGATGGTATCAAATAAAGTAAGCAAAAAAAATTCAGGAACTTTTCCTCCAGTTCACAAGAGAAGAGGTAAGTTAAGAGATTAGGCAGCACAGTGGAGGGTTTGAGTAGAATTAACACAATGGGATGCAGAGGACACAAAAGGAAAGTGATGGGAAGATGAATTATTAATTTCCTAACACCCAACCATGCTTTAATTGGACGTGGTTTAGACTGATAGGACCAAAATGACGTGGTTGTTTCCATTCACTACAACTCATTACAATAGCCCGTGTACTATCGTATGGATAGAACACACTGCATCAGAACAAGTTAAATCTCTCTCTATCTGGTTCTATGATTGCAATAAACTTTTTCTCCATTTTAATTAAAATCCAGTTCACTACAGTCTGATTTCTTCTAAGCCTGAGCCACTGATCCAGGCTAACTCACTAAGCCATTTTAAGGCAATAATTTTAGAAGTTACCCCAGGTAAATAATGGGCTGCTCTCACTTAGTATTTATACTGATAAAACCATGCTGTCATTCTCATTTCCATGGTTTTCCTTAAAGTAATTAAATTAGGTCACTTCCTTTATGCCACAGGTAAAGGAATATTTTAGCTTTCTCTCTTCTAACAAAACTCTACTCCATCATCAATGGAAAGCATATCTGCAATCAGAAGCCAGTATTAACTACAAACATGTTTTTATTGTTTAGTTCAATTTGTCAACCTATAGAGTGGAAGGGAGGGGAGGGATAGATAAAGGAAGGAACACCATGGCAAGCACTGGGCCATATGCTTTGAATCACAGTCTTTTAAGTTTTCAGAGGAATTCAAAGGAATAGTTATCATGAGAAGATGTTTACTCAAAATAAGTCAATTATACAAAGTCACAGAGCAAATATATGACCAAGCCAGGATTTTTACACGTGTCTGTTCCAGATCCTAAATTAAGATTTAAATCAGGAGAAGGCATCAAGGATCTATCTACCTAAGAAATACACATACCATTTGGGGATTCCTGAAGCTTTAGCTTGGAAATAATTCAATGCAGGGGAAATACTAAACAAGTCAGAACCAAGAAGAAAATAAAATCTGAAAGCCATAAGAGGGAAGTTCTAAAGTAAGTAAATAGTAAGAGCAAACAAAACCAGAGGGAAAAGATAAAAAGGTAATCCTATATGGCTTTGGTACTGAGATAGAGAGAGATATTAAACTGAAAACTGAAATCCAAGGGACAAGTCAAGGGCTACAGACAATGTTGGGTCATGTCTTACAAGTGGGAGAAGACAATCCGAACTCTAAAAATCAATGGTCTAAAACTGGCACAGTGAGGAGAAGCCTAAGGAAATATGACAACTAAATGTAATGTGGTATCTTAGAGGAGATCTTGAAACAGAAACACTAAGGGAAAACTAAGGGAAAAAAACTAAGAAATTCTGAATAAAGTATGGACTTTAGTTAATAATAATATATCAATATTGTTCATTAATTGTGATAAATGTACCATACTAATGTAAGATGTTAATACCAGGGGAAACTCGATGTGGTATATATGGGAACTCTCTCTATTAGCCTCACAATTTTTTCTGTAAATCTAGAAGTATTCTAAAATAAAAATTTATTTTAAAAAAAGTCAATACAGTGTGATTGTGAAGACCTTGTGGATCACACCCCCTTTATCTAGTGTATGGATGAGTGGAGGAATGGAGATAAAAACTAAAGGACAAATGAGGTGGGATGGGGGGATGATTTGGGTGTTCTTTTTTCATTTTTATTTTTTATTCTTGTTCTGGTTCTTTCTGATGTAAGGAAAATGTTCAGAGATAGACTGTGGTGATGAGCGCATAACTATGTTATCATACTGTGGACAGTGGATTGTATATCATGGATGATTGTATGGTGTGTGAATGTATTTCAATAAAACGGAATTTAATAAAAAAAAAAAAAAAAAGTCAATAGCCTAGAAAAAGATTTTTCAATTATATATCTCGTCCCAAGGAAAACCTCAGGAAGCATGGCTAAAGCTCCCAACCCTACCCTCAAGAGGATTAAGAGATAAGGATGTTTATTAACAAAATATTGGTACAGATCTTGATACCACTGAGATTCAAATAGGAAATTAGGAGAACCATGCCTTAAAATAAACACATGCACATTTTCTTACTAAAAATAAAAATTTAGCCTTCCTTTATTTTATGAAGGAAGGAAATCAAACACCCTTGTATTTATTTAAATTAATTGCCTGGGAAATGTAGTCTTAATTGAGTAATACCAATTAAATGTCTTTCCTTAAGTACACTAAACTTACATACCTATAGAAAGTCAAGAACATCAGACCAAATGTAATTAGCTGGCATGTCACACTCTGTAGATTGTGTGTCTTGCATCCAAAGGAAAAAAGTTAAAAGTTCAGTGGCACTCCTATTAATTCTGTCAATAAAATTGAAATACCATAAAGCAAAAAAAGGACCCAGTAGTAGCAGAATCATTGTACAAGTAGTTCAGTAACTAGTTGCTAAATAATATATATTATCATAAAATACAGTTATAAGGAGAGGATATCTCCCACATCACTCTGAATAGCTATTTATACCTGCTATTTCCATACCTGGAGAGGTACTTCTGTCGTTCTGTAACAATCTTGCATCTTGCATCAGACAACGGAATCTGAAAAATTTGAAAGGTACATAAGGCCTACAGTGACCGTTTGAGTTCACGTAAAACCAGGACACTTTCAAAGGGAGTCTATTGAATGTCAGGTTTGAGTCAAGGTTTTAATTTCACAGTAGATTTAACCAAAGAGATTTAATTTTATTAAATTAAAAATGCATGCCTTACAACAACCCCCAAACCCTATAGGAATGAATTCAGACAGCAAGTTTGATCAGAGCCTCAACTAGAAAGAAAAAGTCAATGATGCTAGATGCCCTATTTAAAACCTCTAAGACTTAGGATTGAGGAAAATGGAGAATTGACACTGTAAAGAGGATGCCATTCTTGCTGATCGCAGTTAATATCTTCAGTCAAGAATACCATCTGCCTGCAGCACACTCACCACAGTCCACTTTTATATATGAATAACACAAATTGTGTCCATGAAACTCTCAATAAGGAGAATGATGGGTGATATTATAATCGACATGATAGTATCTTCCATGCGTTTGGACATGGGTAAGCTAGAGAGGAATACAAACCACTTGGGAAAACATAATCATGTCAAGGAAAAAAGAAGGGAGTGGTAGTGGGGTGAGTGCAAGAGTTTACGAGAAGCATATCAGTAAGGATTGCAGCTATCAAGGGAGAATTTGTAGAGGAGGTATAATTTTTTAGCATTCTATCTTAAGTTTTTTTTCTGACTATGAATGTTAAAGAATTCAAACAATACATAAATACAAACAAATGGTAAATTAATATCCTCCCCAAGATCACACCTCTCAAGAGAAAACTACTGTTAATAATATGGTTTATATTCTTCCATTTTTTTGCCTCCTGATTTATACAAATCAGAGTTTACTCCTTCCACACTTCTATTTTATTCATGGTATGCCTTGATCATGTTTCCTTATTGGGACACATAGCTCCACCTCATTTTTTAAAACTTTCTACATGTTATTTTACATGAGAGTCAGATACAGGAGAAAAATGTCGCATTGAAATGGATGGAAGAAAATGGGTAGAAACAGAGAGAAGGGACTCAGCAGGGCATATTACTTGGACGGTCAGAAAATGGCCAGCTTAGGCTAGAAGAACAGCAGGAGATGTGAGGATGGAGAAGGAGAATGGAGTCAGATTACAGAGGGTCTTGAAAATCAAGCAAAGAATTTTAGATCTGACTTGGCAGGAAAGAGAGATTCAATGAGCCCTTTCAGCACTAAGAAACTACCCCACTTTAATGCATCATGTTTAGATGATAAAGTCAGAGGCTGAGCTTTTATCAGGGCTGAGAATGTGGACTTTGTTCCACATATCCAAATACAGAATACAAATTTAAATAGTAAACAATTTTAAATTTCATTTTATTTATATGGTGGTAGTGCACACCGTCTTTCAGCAGTAGAAGCAACTGAGCCTAGCCAAGTATAATTTGCTAACACAGGTATGTAGCCACCAGATGGTCAATCCCTTCATGGGTCCAACATGAAAGTTGATTTAAATTGTGCCACTGGCATTTGTTCCAAAACTGCTTGTCATAGCCCTTGTCTTGAGCCCCCCTCCCTAATATATCTACTCCTCATAGTGCTCATTTTTTGTGTTTTTTCCTTCACTGAAGAACTGAGGTGATTCCCTGGAAGATTCCATTTAAAGCCAACTGACTGGTTCACTGGGTAGGTGACTGTGCTTTGGAAGAGAAGAAATGGAAGCAAAAATCTCCCACTTCCTGTCATTGTTCAGTACACACACTGAAAACAGGCCCTCTCAGCATCATCCTCAGACCTAACAAAAATAAGAACAGCCTAAGAGTATAAAAACTTCTCTATTTTAGTCTTTACAGGTCTGTAATCTTTGAATTTTTAAATTGTTAATTATTCTTACAATATATGTATAATTTAAAGCGTTTTTTAATGATTAAAAGAGAAATTCTGAAAAGCCAAGTATTCATTCTTTTTTCTCCCAGTAGATTCTTTTGCTGATTGTAAATCCTGTCTCTTTTCCCTCATCATTGCAACCTCTGTTTTATGAATTCCAGCTTAATGAGTTGAACTGACTAGCTAGGGGGAAAAATGATGAATAATAATTTAAAGAAATTTCTCATAACAGGAGCTGGAGGCAGAGGCCATGTGCTTATGATATGAAGTTATTAATTTAACCAGACCAGAAAGCGATAATTACAAAAATTAGCTGAGTCCCTTTACTTTCTATTCTCATCTCATTTTTAGGTACCTCCTGTTCTTGTTTCTGACCTGGCTCCATTGAGGTGCCCACTCTCGGGTGGTATATTCTCAAGGTCACTGTACTGCTTTGAAATCTTGTCTGGGGAACTGCATAACTAGTTTATGAGCTTGGCCTAGTATCTAGCTCAAACATTTGCCCAAGTGGAAATAATACGGCAGATTTGTTCAAATTTATACAACAAATATTTACTCCAAACACTAGAGATACAACAGTGGACAAACAGAAAATTCTCTGCTCTTTATGGAGCTTGCATTCTAGTTGAAAATGAAAATCTTAATGTCAAGGGGTCTCCTTCTCTGAACTAATATTTCCTACTCTGCGGTCTTACACAATGAAAGACCAGGGATATATAACTACTTTAACTATCAGATCCCAATTTTCTCCAATGCATAGATGCCAAAGGCTTCTAGGTGGATGAAGTCTTTTTGGGCAAGAGTCTTTAAAGTCAGAATATTTCTTTAAAGTACCAGAAGAATCTAACCTTGAGGTTCCCATGATTAAAAGCTTCCTTTATTAGGAAGATAACTTTCAAAGTGACAGAACCCTTCAGATTGCTGTTGATACCATAACCAGTGCAGCTTGAATTCTCCTGCTTGTCTTAAATTTTATGCATATGTTGAAGATATTGATGATTATGTTGCCTTCGGTAAGGATTATCATCTTCACTATCTGTTCCTACAGTGTCCTTAATGATCCAAACTAGTCTAATATTGAACATGAGGTCATCCTAAGTAGATGAAGGGGTGAAGGGGGTTAGAGGGAAGCATATCAGTCCTGATGCTTTTTGTGCTTTTGGCCTCTGGCTTAGTGGTTCTGTCAATATTCCTGCTCAGTATACATGTGTTTTAAAGTTATGTGTTGGTAAACATCCCTCCTGATCTAGAATCCTATAGTGTGGGTCCTCTTAGTATAGACCTAAGGAAAGTAATGAAATAGTGTTGAATCTCAGGGAATCATCCAAATAGACTGGAAATAATATCAACAACATAAGGCACTTCAATGACCAAAACTTACAACTGGACATTGAAATACATGCACACACACACACTCCTATCTTATCAGTCTTTTTCTCCCAAGGCTGTTAAATAAGAAATAAAATAGAATATCTGTCATTGGCTTATTTCCCTTAAGACTCATGTGGAAGGGTAAAGATTTGAATATCTTTGGCTAAACCACATTATTTTGAGCAAGAAAGCAAACTGAATAAAACAGAATGTCCCCTATCAAAATCACATAATGAATATAAAACTCTTTTTGATCAGCTATATTCATTGGATCAAAACATTCTCACCATCCATACCTTGAATATGAGTAAGCTTTTGGCTTCTATTTTCCATGGAAGAAGAAAGTCACCTAAATTTAGAAATAAATTGTTTGGGATTGCTAAGACAATTTAGAAGAGTAGTTCGATTCAAAATCAATCTTCCAAACCAACTCAAGTTCCGCTATGGTATGGAGAAGAGAGTGCCAAGCAAACTGATCTTCTTGTAAATAATAGCTATAAACTAAGGACAGAATACATAAAACAACTACATGAAATCTCTAGAGCCTGAATTAAGTCACATGGACTTGAAAGAGGAGCAAAAATTGAAGCAAATGATTGTCATAGAGAGAGAGTTCCCCACTGTGTGTGTGTGTGTGTGTGTGTGGTTTTTCCCTAAAGGCAGCTAAAACTCCAACCGAAAGACTTTTTGACGAGAGGAGCCAGGAAGCCAAGGGAATCCAGGGCCACCAGAGAGTGAAAGGGGATGCTGGAAAGAAGAAATCCGTAGGAAAGTAACCCCAAGTTTTGTGTTTACATTCAGCCCAAGTCTCTGACTGACCCCTGAACCCCTGAACCACTAATTCATGGAGAAAACTAAAAGGACTTTGCAGCTAAGGCTTAAAGAACAGAACTGATGTCTGAGCTTACACCCACCACAGTCATGACAACTTGTACTTTGAATCTAGCCAAGTTAGTTGCCTATTAAAACACTAATGGTTTTTCGAGAAATGTAACAAAATCCAGAATCTCCACAAATAGCATTCAAAATGTCCATTATACATACTGAAATTACTCACATATGGAGAGTGAAGTTACCCAAACTCAGGGGAAGAAAATCAATCAACAGATGCTGATTCCAAAGTGACCTAGGTGCTGGAATTATAGATAAGGACATAAATGTGACAATTATAGCTATGCTCAGTGAGGTAAAGAAAAATATGTTTCTAATGAATGGCAATAGAGGAAATCTCAACAGAGAAATATATAATACTAAAATAAACCAAATGATTATGAATCAATTGTATTTATATCTGTCAACAATTATAACATGAAATTTTTTTTAAAAGAATACACTAATACCCAGAAAAATGATATATCTAGGAATACCTGAACAAAATATATTAACAACTTAATAGGGGAAAAAATCATAAAACTTTGTTGAAAGACATTTAAGAAGACCAAGATAAATTAACAATATATCATGCTTATGAACTGGAATTTTCAATATTGTAAACTTGTCAATTTTCTCAAATTGGTTTAAAGATTCATTAAAATCGAAATCAGAATCTCAGCAGGTTTGATTACAAAATTTAAGCAGGTTCTAAGATTTATGTGGAAGTGAAAGTAACAAATAGCCAAGATAGATATACCTGAAAAGGAACAACATGGGTTGACTTGCCATATGTACTAGATATGACTTCACATTATAACATTAAAGTAATTATGATAACGGTGCATAGATGAAGAATAAAAAGCTGAGATACAGATCCATGCAAAAATGGGCATTTGTTTATGGCAATTTTCATTGCAGAGAACTAGGGAAAGGACAGTCTTCACGGAATAATGCTGAGACAGTAAAATGTCCATATGGCTTTAAAAATGATTTTAGAACTTTTCCTCATACCACCCACAGAAAAATCAATTCCAATTTCGTGAAACATATAAATAAAAAATGGAAATTATTTATTTTAGAAAATATTATAGGAGAATATTTTATGGTCCCATGGTAAAGAAGCATTTCTAAACAAGCCCCCCCCCCAAAAAAAAACACTAACCAGAAAAAAAAAGACAAATAAATTTGACTACAATTGAAATTAAGAAACTCTCTCCATCAAAAACACATGAAAAGAATGAAAAGGTAAGCCACAAAGTGGGGGAGGGTAGCATTGCGACAAATAAAACTTTAAAAATTGTTAGTACTCAGAATATATAAAGATTCCCAATAGAAATCTAGACAAAAGTCTTGTATTACACAAAGAGGAAGCATAAGTGACCAACAAACATATAAAAAGATAATCTGCTTCATTTGTAATCAAAGAAATGCACAATAAAACCAATACAAAAAAAGTTACACAGTAAATACATTGGAACTATTTTAAAAAAAAACAGACAATGCCAAATGTCGGCAAGGACATAAACTAATAGGAGCTCTCATATACTGCTGGTGCAAGCGCAAATTAGTACAACCACTTTGCAAAGCAGTGTGGCATTCTTGCAAGATGTGCATAAGCATATTTCAGCAGTCCTACTTCTAGACAAATTCTCTAGAGAAGCATTTGTACGTTTGTGCCAAGACACATGCATAAAATTGGTAAATAAATTTTAGTATATTTTTCACAGAATTCTGCACAGCAATAAAAGTAACTGAACTATAGCCACATGTGACAAGCTTGGATGAACTTCACAAACATAATATTGAGTGATGGAAGAAAGATACATACATTGACTTATTTTATATAAAGCTTAAAAGCAGGTTAAAGCTAAATTGTTTAAGAATTATATAATTAAGTATTAAAACTATATTGAAAAACAACAAAATAATATGACAAAAGTTATATCAATTACCTCTAGAGGACAATGGGGGTGATGACCAGGAAGGAAGACACAAGGGAAATCTGGGGTGCTGGAAATATTTGTACATGGATATTGGCTTTACAATTCTTCTTTAAATTGTACTGTTTATACATGTTTTATGTGCTCTTCTGTATGCATGCTTCACAAATTAAAAACATTATTTTAAAAAAGAAAAACCATCTATAAAGGAAGGCTTCTGTTCTAGTTTGCTAATGCTGCAGAATGCAAAACACCAGAGATGGATAGGCTTTTCTAAAACGGGGTTTTATTTCACTACACAGTTACAGTCTTAAGGCCACAAAGCATCCAAGGTAACACCTCAGCAATCGGGTACCTTCACCGGAGGATGGCCAATGGCGTCCGGAAAATCCCTGCTAGCTAGGAAGGCAGCTGGCGTCTGCTCCAAATCTCCGGCCTCAAAACGGCTTTCTCCCAGGACATTCCTCTCTAGCAAGCTTGCTCCTCTTCAAAACATCACTCCCAGCTGCACTCCCTTCCCTCTCTTTGAGTCAGCTCATTTATATAGCTCCACTGATCAAGGCCCACCCTGAATGGGCGGGGCCATGCCTCCATGGGAACACCTCATCAAAATCATCACCCACAGCTAGGTGGGGCACATTCCAAGCAAATCTAACCAGCACCAAAATTTCTGCCCCACACAAGACCACAAAGATAATGGCATTTGGGGGACACAATACACTCAAACCGGCACTGCTTAAGCTTTTTCTTCCTCATAGCAAGTGTAGATAATCAAAAAATGAACTGGAAAAAGAGTTGGTCAATCTTTTCACTCAGGACTGCTTTGAAGACTAAGTAAAATTATATACGTAAAGTCCTTCTTACAGTGGTTGGCATGAAGGGCACTGAGAAGCTTATAGCTGTTGAAGATGTGATCATTTTTGTAGTTATAATTAGGACCCAGAGATAAGCAAGGTAGAAGGAATAATTGAATTTTAGAGGTCACTGCAAGGTATACAGTTTCTGTCTACCTTTACGATCTTTAATCGGGACACCTTCACTCATAGCATTCATTCAAGTAATAAATATTTCATTAAAGTCTTATTAGGCATTCGGCCCTGCCTAAATTCTGAACCTGAAAACATTATACCTAGCACTTCATGCTGTTACTGTATGTCTTTTCTTTTGCAGGTGCCCTTTTCTGTGGCTGGAATGCCCATCCCCCTATCTGGTAACCACCTCTTCACAATTCTAATCATGATTTAGACTTTTTCCTCTTTTGGTAAGCCTTCTGTAAACTCAATGTAGAATTAATTTGATTTTGTTTCATTTGCATTTGCCCATATGTATATTAATCACTCTATTTTGTAACTTACTGATCATGAGTCACATCCTCCATGAGACTATGAACTCCTTGAGGTCAGACACTGTCTTTTATGCATTTTCAGGCCCCTCATGATCACACAATACTTAGCACATAACTGATGTTTAACAAATGGATTAGGTGAAGTCTATTTCCATATGTCTGTTTTCTATCCCACTCTTCCCTGATGGGCAGAGCAAGTATAACAAATGACGATGTTCACACATAGGACTCGAGAAGCGCACAAGTTATGGGGTACTCATTACTGCAGTCACAAACCAAGGAAAACGCTCAGAGTCTTATACTTGAGGCAGTGTCATGGTCACAGCCAGGAAAAGGGTTCCTTTCCATTGGGTCCTAAGTCAAAGTGGCCACGAGAATCGTGGGAGCAATTCTGGAGACAGCCTGGCTGAGGCACTGGGTTGCAACTAGCTCTGATCCTTGCAGGCTTTGTAATACTGGGCAAGTTGCTGAATCTCCCTGCACCTCAGTTTCCCAACCTATAAAGATGTGATAATAATAAATAGCATTGTTGTTATTTTTAAATGTCTGTAAAATATTTGACTTTCCTCCCACAAAAAGTTAAATCTAGTCCTCCTCACTTTAAATATATATGGGCCAGGCTTGCTTCTAATGAGTAGAGAAGGTGGTGGAAGTAGATGTTGCATGATTTTCATAGCTGGGTTAGAAAAGGTAAAACGTCTTTCCCCTGGCACTCATGCTCATGTTCACTGCTCTCTTCAAGGCTGCACTGTGAAGTCCAGCCATCTTGAAGCCACCATGCAGGACAGACCATGTGGAGAGATCACATAAAGACGGGGAGATATGCCTGAGGACCCATGGCTGTCCGAGCCCATGCACCAGACATGCAAGTGTGAAGAAGCCTTCAAGAAGACCCCCGCCTCAGCCCTAGACTGCCTACAACTCACAAGAGACCTTGAGCCAGAATGGCTCAGCTGAAACACTTTCATATCCACATCCTTAAACCACAAAAACCATGAAAGATAGCAAAAAGTGATTATTGTTTTAAGCCATTAAGTTTTGGAGTTGCCTGTTATGCAGCAATAGATAATCAAGTCACTAGGATTTGTTGTGAGGATTAAATTAGACTTTGCACATAAAGGGCTTAGCATAATGCCTGAAACATAGTAAGCAGTAAACAAATGTTTCCTGCTAATATTGGATGAGGCTCTGAGTGAAACTGAGGAGGAAAAAAAGGGCTGAGGATCCAGGAAATCTGAAAGCAAGGAGTGCATACAAACTGGTGATGGTCTGGCTGAATTCCAGTGATGGCCTGCCTTCTACACATAGGAGCAGCTGAGTGAGTGGGAGAGCTAGGTCCTTTTAAGGAGCCTATATAGATATTTTAGTATTCCAGTAGGTCAGTTATTGCCAAGGGCCAGTATTAGTAAAGTAGAACAGTTAATAAAACATTTTGAGGGAATAATTTTTTTTTGTAATTTTCACTTTTTTTTACTTACTGCATATGGCAGGCAGGATTCACATCTGGTTTCAATGATGTTTGTATCTGCTGAGCAGTAGGATAGGTTCTGAGTAAGCTATATGATTAGAGAACCATCTCTCTTTCCTCTGGTACAGATATTGTCCACTGAACATGTTTTTATAAATTATTTGGGAGTTGGTAAGTCTCATGTGAAAATTAATGGAGCAAAAAGAGAAACATAGCATTGATTTTTAAATGTGAGGAAAAAATACAAGACTAAAATCTTACAGTCAATAGATGAATACAATTTTTATTTCAAATCTCTCTATTAAGAAAGGAAAAATATCTACCAGCAATATAGAAAGCCAAAAAGGCACAAAGTCTTACTATGCAAAGAACACAACTAATCCTTGTTCCAAATTAAACATGGGATCTTCACAGGCGGGCACATTAGAGAAGACCTCTGATCAATTTTATAGGACCAAACACCAGAGCAAGTACATAGTTCCCTAGGGATATCTGAATTTCAAAAATAAAAAGATGTTTTCAAGTTGAACAATAATTCAAAGTTATTTTTGAAGTTCTCATACTTGAAGATAATAGCCCGCTGTGATTAGTAAGATGAAACAATGCTTTGAAACACACACTATTCTCATCTTTGAAACACACTTTGATAGTATATTGCTGGAAACAATGCAACTAAAAATCAAGGAATTGGTGAAGAGATGAGTCACCATTTGATGTCATTTTGTTAGCCTGTGAAGCAGGACATATTAAGATCTATAAAAATCAACTTTATTCCTCCCATATCTGCCTTGCCTTTGAGCCTACACTTCTAAGTACACTAGGCAGTGGCTTTCGAACTTTTTCACATCATTTACAGTAAGAATTACATTTTACCTTGTGACCCAGAATTTATGCACATCCATATATACCAACATATAACGAAACTAAAGTTTCATGAAATAATACTCCTACCATGTGTAATATGTCCTGATTCTTTTCTATTCTATTCTCTTTTAGTCTATTTTGTTCCATTCTCTTTCTTTTATGTTTAATGCTGGTTGTGACTAGTAAATAGATTAACTCACTAGTGAGTAGTTGACAAGCACTTTAAAGAACTAAGATTATTACCTCATCCTTTCAAAGTTAATTTTGTTGCCTCTCGTGTTCTCAGTCAATAAATCCAACTGATTTGAGGGGTTTCCTGTCTGGAGACTTGTTTGTATTTCCATGCATGCATTCAACAATCTATCAGGTGAACACAGTTACTACTTCCAAGGAGTTTAAGGTCAAAGGAGAAGACAGGAATTTTAAAAATAACTCTAAAATCACTAACTGTGATCATTGCTACAAAGAAAACCAACAAGAAAAATATAAATAATAGTCTACTTAGATAGAAAGGTTAAAGAAGTCTTTCTACAAAGATGACACCTAAACAAAGCCATACGGTAGACAATTCGTTGCTCCTCTTTTCCATTTTAATATGATTTTAAATAGGACCATGATTCCCCAGCTAATGGGGAATTCCATCTCTCAGCTTTCCTTGCAGGTAAGTATAGCCAAGGGACTAAATTCTGGTCAATGGAATGTGAGCAGAAGCAATTTGTGCCATTTCTTGGTATTGCCCTTGATGCAATTCATCATGTATTCCCTTTATCTTTTCCCCCTGCCAACTAGTTGAAAGATGGCATACACTGGGACTTAGACCCAGAAATGTCAGCCACATATGAGAATCATGTGGCTGAGGTGCTTACAAACCTGGATTATCAGTCTTTGGGCTCTCCCATGAAAATGAAATAAATTTCCATATTGTTAAGCCACTGTGTTACAGACACTCTGTTCTGTTCCAAAAATAAAATAGAGCAAGCACTTAAATGTGAAAGGAATCAACCCTTTGAAGAGTGGGATGGGGGTAGTGGTTGCTGTTAAAGGCAGAGGGGAAAATATATACTAAATCCCTAAGGCGGGGAAAATTTTGTAGGAATCCAGGGAACAAAAGGAGGCTGATGTGCCTGGATTGGTCAGTGAAGACTAGAACAAGATGAGTTTGAATGAAATGGATGAAAACAAGGCTGACCCAACCAGTGTTTTGAATATGCATGATAATCTTGTCAAAGTGTCTTGGGAGAACTCCCATAATACCAAATATTAAACACGCTGAAAATGTGTGGTCCATATTAGTTACTTGATTCTTACTAGTTCTTCTCTCCCCTTTGTTTTGTTCATGCAATCTCCAAACAATCTTCACCTTCCTTCCTTTTTTAAGATTTAGCAGGAAATTTCTTAGGTTGTTCAAATTTTGTCTAGGGACTGGTTTATCTCTTGAATTGATTAAGAAATGATTCATGTCTGAAGCCACATGGAATGGATACCTTTAAGTCTTTATCCTGGATGAAGGTTAATATTTTCCCCAATTCTCAATGGAAGGAGAGACCCAGATAGATGTTGTGGATTTTATTCGCACTAATTTTTGTCAGTGGTCACATCAATGCTTTACTGACTAGTTAGGACAATTAATGTCAATGTGTATTTTTGCTTTATTGTTATGAAGTAAAAATATTTCTACCTCAGGCAGATCAAACCATAAACAAATATAATCCAATTTACTTTCACTCTCATAGCTTACTTCAGCTGTCTTTTATGCTAAGTCTGTCAGTAAATCAACCTAAATAGTTAATACTTTACTTTAATGTCTGCAAGCAAAAGGTTCTGCTTTTATTTTAATGTCAATATGTCCAGCTTCTATAAGACTTTTAAATGATTTGCAGCACATACTACTGGCATGCATAGATTTTTAAAAACTTAATAATAATAAAACCAAATCTGTTTTCATTGATAGAAATTTCTAGCTGTTTTCTTAAAAGCTATCAAATATAATGAAAGGAGTACAGAAGATTAAACACAAAGATTGTCTAATTACCTGGATACGTTTGAAATTATACCACCAGGTTTGTAGACATGAGGCAAATTGTTTTCAATTAGGATGACATTCTGGTAGCATCGTAATTTATCTTCTATTATTTTTAGCAGGGGTTGAATGAGAACTACTGCAGGGCTCTAATTTATAAACATTTTAGAAAGATGTTTTCACATTTTCTTTTAATTTACCAATGAAAATCTATAACAAAACATTTAGATGTACTAATAAATTATTTGGGAGTGACAAAATAAAGATTATTTAGGCAGTTTGGATGGAACTAGATCCTTAATTTTAAGTAATAACTATTATTCCACTAAACTTAAAGAAAAAACAGCACAACACACATTTCTCCCTGACAAACCACTCAACCAAAAGGTCTAACACAGCTCATAAACTCTATGAATAGGTACAGGAAGAAAAAGCAGGAAGCATTTTGGATGACTGCACCACTGATTAAGCCTCAAATTCAACCTTGTCACTGGGAAAAAAAAAAAAAGTACAGTCCATTAAATTCCTCTCCAAAGTAACAGCAGGGATATTTGTATGGAAATAACTTCTAGCAGTAGTATTCTACTACCCAGAACCTTCCAGAAGTGATTCAGTCTAAATAATTGAGCTTTCCTGATAAGCTATATATTTAATATATTTGATTTGAACTTGTTAAATTTTTTCTTAAATAGAATGTATAGACCAGAAAGCACTCTTTGCTGATGACTCAAAGCCATAATTTTGAAAAACAATCATCCTTCCTTGCTATGATAGAGATATATTCTCAGACTATTGAGCTTAATCCCAC
The DNA here is from genome assembly GCF_015220235.1 of Choloepus didactylus. Classification (NCBI taxonomy): domain Eukaryota; kingdom Metazoa; phylum Chordata; class Mammalia; order Pilosa; family Megalonychidae; genus Choloepus; species Choloepus didactylus. The sequence goes on along the minus strand of NC_051321.1, from coordinate 61,131,110 downwards.
ACTAACACTGAATGACCCTGAGTTTTATGTTTTTTAGTCTTTTTATACTATGATGACTTATTTACATCTGCTTGTCAACTGGACCTAATTTCCTGCTCACAGGGAGACAGTTGAATGTGGTTTTCAAGTGCTATAAAACCTCGTTCTATGCCTCACTAGCAATATGACTTCTAACAACTTCCTTACCTTCCTGGACTTCAGTTTACTCATACACAAAATAGCATAGTGTACCAACAATATGAAGATTAATTGAGATGAATACGGAGAACAGTTCTAATTTCAATTTAATCTCCGAAATACAAGAATATGAGGGTCAGAGAAATTAAAAATACTTGCTTAAATTCATACAGCTAATGTCAGAATCTACAGGTACCAAGTATTCCCCACACTTAAATCTCATTATTTTTCATTTACATCATGCTTAATTCATGGTCTTGATTTACTCCCATAGTATGGGGAAATTTGTCCATAGGGCTTATATTTTGACTCTACTCTTGACTAGTCAATATAAAAAACTGCCTAGATCTGAGATTAATTGCTGAAGGAGAACTGGCACCTTCAGATTTAAAGTCTTCTATCCCTCCAGCTGTAGCAGATACTTTAATCTGAGTCTGTAGATCTGAGCTCTAGTCCTGGCTCTGTCACTTACTCTCTGGGTGTTCTAGAAGGGTTGATACATTTCTCTGGAATTCAGTTCCTTCATCAGTCAGAAATGGCAGGTGAATTAGATAAATGTTCCCTAGAATCCTTTCCAGCTCTAAAATTCTCTAGTTTTATTGCAATGGTCCACATGCAGTATTCATACCAATTTCCTTAATTCCTTGCTTTGATCTCTACCAGCCTCCCCCAGTGAATTTTAATAATCGAACACAAATACTATATTTAGGACTTCTTTGTCCACTGCCTTCGGATTACTGTGGGAAAGAAAATATGGAGGACAGCACCATATTACTGGTTTGGTTCATTTATGCTGAAAAAGTTTGGGGTATGCCCAGGGTTTACAAGGTACCTAATTTTTTACATACCAACAAGCTTAATATCTAAAACAATCAAGATGCAGTATAACTCCATTTATAAAGCAATAATTATCTCCTAATTTAGCCCTTAGTGTAAGTCTGGAATGTACACATCTTGTGATTAATAAGAGAAGTGATTGGTACATTTTGTGTGATGATTAGCAACTATATTTGCCAGCATAAATGTTCATGCATTTCATTTTTTAAAAATAGGAGTATTTGAGCAGCAATATTTAATGTCTCTTTGAAAATCAATACACACATACTTGCATATAATTTTCTGAATTTGGGCATTATCGGGGACACAATCAACAACTATTTTACATAAATTCTCCTCAGTAGAAATGTAAATCATAAAGCAAATGCCAGTTATTTGATATTTGGCTGTAACCAACATGGAATGTAACAAGGACTACGTAGAAACAGCAAAGAAGATTTTAAAAATTGAAGAAATTCCATTAAGGATGAAATTGTAAAATTATCATTGTTGCCTGTCTGAAAATATACCCATAGGTCATAGAACGTATGTCACTATATTCCTTTCTCTCTCTCTCTTTTTTCTTTTAAGTTTTACTTTTTGGAGATCTTTAGAGAAGGGAGAGAACAGGAAGACAGTGACCCAGTTGGCCTTTCTTGAACAATTAATTTGATTCTATTTATGTAGTGTTTGCATTTAGCCATTTTAGTTGATTTTAGAGGATATCTGACAGAAGAAAGCTTTTTTGAGCTATTTTGGATTATATATGACCAATGTAAGGAAAATTGTTTTCTGTTGAGTTTTAGAGTCCAGTAATTGGGATCCATTTTTCAAAGTATTGCTTCACCAATGACTAACATAAAGCCTACCCTATCTGAGTTTGAACCCTGGTCATACCACTTACATGCTGATTGACATGAGGTAAGTTACTTCTTTTTTTGTGTGCCCCAATTTTTCCATTTGTAAAATGGGGATAATAATAGTATATATCTCATAGAGTTGCCCATAATATTGATGAATAAATGTTAGATGTTGCTGTTTTTAAGGGCCTTTTGTTTGTGTAGCCTGGTTCTCTAATTAACACAAGCAATGCAGCTTCATAGTTCAAAGTATATTCCCTCAATCTAAACTTTTTGGTTTTGAGTCTTGACTTGGCCACTTAATAGCTTGGTGAACTTGATCAAGATCCTTAATCACTCTGTGCTTGTTTCTCCATCTGCCAAATGTGAATAATAATAATAGCACCTGCTTTCTAGTGCTGACCACACTAGCACTAGCATATGCTAGTTTGTGGTTAGCATATGGTAAACTTTCAGTAGTGTTAGCTATTATGACTAATATATTAGTAATACTATAAGATATATCAGTATTCCTGAACTTTATAAAATATAGTAACCATGCATTGTGGATTTCATAGGATGGTATTGATATAAAAAAAATTCTGTCCTATTGCCCCCTTAAAGACCATGCCAGCTGCCATGATTTCCTGCTTAAGAAATATGGACATTATATTTCTAGTTATTGTCCACTGGAAATCGAGACTTCCTTACAGTCACACTGTACTTGGGCTGGGCAGCAAAGCTCATACCCTCTCAGAAAGAATCCACTGATAAACAAGCATGTTGAACCTCCTTACCAAATGAAAAGCAAGTTTGTCACTAAAATACCAGGAGGAAGTAATTTTTCCTCAACCTGAATGTGAAATGTCACCCAAATTCACTTCTCAGGACTGCCAATATCAATTGTAAAAATTTCCTTGGCATAGGAAATTCACCAAAGCTCTGGTGAAAAAAATGACTCATAGGTCAACTTTGCATCTCTACGAGAAGGAAGGTTGTCTTTTCATTAGAGTAATGAGAAACTTTAACTCAAGTTCAGTGATAAGTTATGTCATCTGACCCAAGGCACATCTCTGTAAGCAAAGTTAGTTGATATGACTCCATCTGATCTATGTACACCATTTGATTCATCTGCCATATTTTTCTAAACCCACAGTCGGAAGACAAAGTCTTAAAACAAGAGAAAAAAAAAATTACATTCATCCTGCTAACATTTATTGAATATCTTCCATCTGCAAAGCACTTTGCATAATGGAAAGCAAAACATGGAATCAAGACTTTGGTAAAAATCAGGAGTGAATCAAGACTTGGAAAAAAATCTGCTACGGAGAGGCTGTAATTATTGCAATACTGATAGGGGTTATTAAGAAATGATTACCTAAGGACCAGAGAGATTCAGAACTTGAAAAAGCTTCCCAGCTTAGGAATCTGACCTCAAATCTTGGTTCCACCCCTTATTAGTTGGGTGACCACGGATAAGTTACTTTACTTCTCTGATCCCAGCTTCATTGGCTTAAGTCTCGGGGATAATATTATGAATCTAGCTCATGGTGTTACTGTGGGGATTGAGTAATAATAATTAAAGCACTTAGCATACATTATTATTATTATTGCCAATGATGTTAACTGGCCAAAAGCAAGGGAGAGTTAATCCTTCTAGCCTAAGAATCAGCATGATCAATGGCATAGCCTCACCATGTTTTAGCTTCCACATCAGCATGATGGGCTATGAACATCTGCTAATATCTCAGTTTGTGTTTCTCACCTTGCAATGACATTGGGGTTTTGGAAAACCTCCCCATATTTAAAATGAAAAGGACTGTTTGCCCTGTTTCCCCAGGAAAGAAACCCAGCAAATTAACTAAATTTCATATCACTGAATGCCCTAAGCCACGTGCTTGTCAAACAATCACTGGCAACTCAAGAGATAGAGGCAAGATCATTATTTAGGGGAACTTGAATGTGTTTTTCATTAACCTGCTCATTACATTTGATTAGCAAACAGGCATTGTAGTTCCCCATTATTAATGGTTGGCTAAGGAAATGTGGCACCTCTGAAAGCTGCCTTTTATTACATACTCTTAACACAATGCAGAGACTGATGAAAAGGAAAGCAAGCAATAACACAAAATAACCTTATATCCAGGCTATGAACTTAAACACATACAAGTGGTCATTTAACTTGCACTAAATTTGAATTAAGTTGAGCCTTGTATTACAGAAATTACATGTCTCAGATTGTCCATAACATTCTTGATTTCAAAAAATCTGTCCCATTGTCCCTAAGAGGTCATTCATACTTGTCAAACAACAGAAATGATTTTTGTTTCAGAAAATATGGGAACTCGAAATATCTCAACACATGCAGAGAAATAGTCTGTCCTGTTTCATCTGCAGCCTTGAACACCAGTAATTTTCATTCACTGCTGCTACATTTGATGTAAAAAAAATAAGGGGGGGGGGATGAAAAAGAAACTCAAAGATTGAAGTTTTAAAGCCTGACCAACCATGGATATAGCAACGGAGCAGAAACCTTTGTTGCTGTGACCTTTGGAATAGATTATGTGCATTTTCCAAAAGCCTTCTAAAGAATCTAGTGAGAGAGAAAATAAAAAAGATGCAAGCAGTATTCAAGGGCTTTCGTGAAGTGCACAATTTGGGGTTCTTTTCAGCTGAACTCACTGGAGGTGAGAAGGCGACCCTTTGACTGCTTTTCAGCAGGCCTGAGTTTCAAAGCCTCTATCTTCCCTTGGACTTGAGGCCAGAGATGATACTAAAGCCTCCAATCGGATGTAGCACTCTTTTGAGTTGTTAACCTCTGGATGAGTCATCAGAGAACTGTTTCTTTAAGCCACCTCCAGGGACAGCTGGTTATTTTTTGAGGCAGTAGGGAACCCAGCCAAATCCCTGCCAAAATCTCAGTCATGACTAGATTCCCTGCACAATGACTCCAAAGGTCTTGGTTCATCAAACATCAAACCAATGAGAGTCATTATTTAGAGCTGAGATGTATTTGCTCTTAAAGGACAGAGAGCTGTCTGTCATTTGAACAGACATGGTATGCAAAGTTACTCATTATTTAGATACGGAAGGGCACAAAAATGTCATTATGTTCTGAAGTAAGTGATTTTGCAACTATGATTAGGCTTCTCCGACCCACCAGCCCCTGACTTCAGATAATCATTAATGCCCATGTCTGTCCCAAACTGTACTACTCGTTCACAGAGAAATGAAGCTGTTCGATTTCATCAACTTTTTTTTTCCTTTTTTCTTTCCATCTTTGGGAGACAGTAGAGAAAAAAACGACCAGATTTGGAATGACAAGACATATGTTTCTGAACGTGTTAAGAGTATATTTTAATATCTTTGAAAGTAGGACATCATTGCTTAAGAAATCCTAAAAACGGAATAAAAAGTTTAGTGTTCTGGAAAGTTCTGTGTGCTGATAAAACAAAGACTTGATGGTATTTATGGTATATATTTGTTATTGTGTACTAAAAAGTTTGATTTTTTTTTTAAGTGATTCAAGTCATAAGGAATCTGAAAAGAAAATCAGGGAATTCTATTGAAGTTTAATCAAGCTATTTCCAGTTTTGTTTTGCATATGCCAAGCTGAGACTAACTGAAGAGCCTACATCCATTTTCTTATATTTTGAAGCAAAGGGAAAAGTCAGAATTCATGTTAACTTGGTAAAAATTATTTGTGGAATACACAATGGAGGAACCTTGAATAGCTGGTTCGAGTTTTTGTGCAGCTAAGATATAAGCAAATTAATTCCTTTTAAAATTCTGCTTTATTTTACTGAGTCTATATCTCCCAGATCACTCCACTTAGGAATTACTGTTATTATGGCTCACATACCATCCCTGCTGTTATAGCTGGTGAATTTTGGATAAATATTCTAATCTAATATAATGTGAAAGACCCTGCCAAGACCAGTAACTAAGCTCCCATTCTGTTTTCTCCCAGTCCTAGTCTAACCTTGAATTGGAGTTACATCAATTAGACTCCTGTTTTGTTTTTTTCTGTGCCTAAAGCCATGACTTGATGCCTTAATTGTTTTTCTAGCTTAAGACTCAGTCCTGCTTTTACCAATCATCCCAAGGACTAAAGTCCTTCCATTGATCCCTCACCTGAAACTGGTTCCTCCTTCCTTACACCAAGAGTTGTCGGATATCAACCAGACCATACATGCATCTTTTCATATTTCCTGCCTGTTGCCAAATGGCTCAGTCCCACTGAACAGATAGATTTGCTTCAAGGAAGAAAAAACTCAACCTAACTAGTATCCTTGAAATTAAAAATATCAGAAAAATGTACAAGCCATGGTAGGATCTGGTACTTTACCCGAAGGGCTATGGGAAGCCATGGATATTTACCAAAAAAGAGGCGACTGTTATGATGGGTTAAAAATGCAGTTCTTTCTAATTAGCTTTGCAACAACCTAGAACAGATAACTGCTCTTTCTTGATGTTTGTAAATGAATGGACTGATTCTGTGTAGGAGGCTGAAGCTCTTAAAGAGATCACAGACAACTGGTGCTTACACAGGGACATGAAGAGGGAAGTAGGAGGCAGTCTCATAGCTCACCTTCATCCTCTGTTTAGTGGGTATATGATATGTGCCAGGCACTGTTATTGAACTGAGATCGAGCTTGGACCAAAAAAGTATAAGGACTCTAACCTTGTGGAGTTCATGTTCCTCACAGAAAAGAGGATGTCCACAGCCCCCTACACCACCCCACCCCTTTTTTTTTTTTTTTTTTTGGTAAAAACTGGCTTGATGAAAGAAAACATTTTTAGTCCAGAATAAAACAGGTATTACAGCCCCTGAATAAATGGAGCTCCAGTTACTTTCTTGACTATTTAGAAAATGGGTTGGTTGCCTTTAAATGGAATATTAAACCTTTTAAATTAATGTTAATTGTTGTGACCTGAAAAACCATAAAGCCCTAAGTCACCAATTAAGCAGTTCAATTTTTTAAATAGACAAAAGATCAGATGTATTTCAGTTTTATTCAAACCAATTAAATTTCACCAAAACAAATCAAGCGTCACTCTCAGTGAATCTTGCCTTTGCCTTAGGCTCTCAGTTAACAGACAGGCTCTTTTGTTTGAAGGTATTGATTTTGATATTAAGTGACTGCAAGTATATATCAATAGCTCATAGAGAGGGAGGGGAATAGAAGTTAAAAATCTATATATTTCATTTGTAGATTTCCTGAATAAGCTAAATTAAGATTAGGTACAAATTTAGCTATGAAATTTTTCTAGAAGATATTTTTAAAACTTCCTTGCCCATAATTCTTGTTTTCAAAATCATCTTTATCTAGAGTCTAACCTGATCAATCTCAATAAAGAGTTCTCAAAGTTGTCCAATTACTTATATTCTTTCAAAACCTTCAAGTTCGTGACAGCCTCTTGGAGGGGGGAGATTTAGCCAACTCTTAATTATTCAGGCTACTGGCAGCCTGCAGCATGTGAAATGTAATAAGGCTCTCAGGCCAAGTTCAGTAGTTTCAGGCTGGGAGACCAGTGCCAGATGTCCTGACTGAGAATATCCCTGGGAGAAAGATAGGAACAGATGCTCCAGTGACCACCACAAGTGAAGCTATTTCTTATTCCCTAGGCAGACACTAACTGTTGCCATGTTAGCAAAAAAGAATGGCCTTTGAAATACAAACCTGTGGTCTATTTTAAGTGCCTTTTCTTAGAAAACTCGAAAGCACATATAATACTCTTGCTATAGCCTTTGTCTACCAGGAAAACTCAAAGTATTTGAGAATTAAAATAGACAAGGAAGTTTGAGTTGATGACCTGTGAACCATCAATGATAAACTGATATAAACGATTGGAAGCCACCACACTGTTGCTCTATTGACATTTCATCCTAATTTACTCTAATTTTGCTGCCGAAGATGATGACTAGATCATGGCAGAAAACTATCTAGAGATGCATCAAACTCCAAAGCTTGAAAAATGGTTAATACCCACTCAAATTAATTTATCATCCTTGTGCTGGTTTGTATATATGATGTTCCCCAGAAAAAGCCATGTTCTTTAATGCAATTGTGTGGGGGCAGACATGTTAGTATGGATTAGGTTGGAACCTATTGGTTCAGTATTTCCATGGAGGTGTGCCCACGCCAATTCAGCATGGACCTTGATTAGTTTACCAGAGGCTTATATAAGCTCAGACATAAGGAGCTCACTGCTGTAGCTGAGACAGACATTTTGAAGACGGCCATTGGAAGCTCATGCAGACATTTTGGAGAATGCCATTTTGAAACGCAACCTGGGAGCAAGCAGATGCCTACCACATGCCTTCCCAGCTAAGAGAGGTGTTTTGGACGCCACTGGCCATCCTCCAATGAAGGTACCCAATTGTCTGCATTATCTTGGACACTTCATGGTCTTAAGACTGTAACTGTGTAACTAAATAAACCCCCTTTTATAAAAGCCAATCCATCTCTGGTGTTTTGCATTCTGGCAACATTAGCAAACCAGAACAACCCTTAAATTTCAACAATAGCTGTATTTTATTCAAATTAAAGTTACTGGTTCCCTCAGTGTTCCAGGCACTGTGTTAGACACTGGAACTATAGCGTACTGTCCACAGGGATTTTACAGTCAATGAACAGACAGACAAATAAGCTGAAGACTACAAAGCAATAGCATATGTGTGCCTTGATGGAGAAAATAAAGGGCATTACGGGAGTAAATAGGAATAACTTCTAACCAAAAATAAAATTACCTCGGAGCTTCACTTTGAAAGATGAGTAGGGTATAGACAAAAATATTACAAGCAGAATAGCATGTGTAAAAGCATAAAGCTCTGAGCATGTATGTTACATATACTGATACATGAACAGTTCAGTTTGCAAGAGAGTGGAGCACAAAGGCAGGAGTTGAGGCTAGAGATGGAGACTAAGGAAAGTCCTAAAGGATCTTCTGTGTAGAGAATGACTTGGTACTCCAAGTAGCTCTTGAAATACCACAGCTGATACTTTTGTAATTCAGAATAGGCACGAGAATGTGCTGTGCAGAAAAGTAAGACAAAGGCATAACTAATACCTAGTTTACACAAAAGGTACATTCCTAGAAACATGTGTGTAAGAACCCACATGCTATCTTTGAAACAGTCCAGACATTCCACCAAGCAAATCCTAAGAGAGAAGAGGTGAATTGGTGAGATCATCCCAACCTATGTAACAGCATCTGTCATCATCTAGGATCTCCTTAGAAATGCCAAACCTCATGCCACAATCCAGACCTACTGAATCAGATAACAAGATCTCCAGGTGATTCGTGTACACACTAGAGTTGAGGAAGCCTGATCTGCAGCAGAGCTCTCAAACATGGATGCACATTAGGAACTCCTGTGGGGACTAAAAAACTACCAAGGCCTAGGTTTCCCCTCCAGAGACTCCAATTTCGTAGATCAAATATATCCACAGATTTTTTTTTTTTTTTTTACTTGTATGACTGGGTAGATAAAATTTTTAGGCACCAGATAGAAAATAAAGAAGGAGAAATAAATGCCATATGAGGGAGTCAGTGAGGAGTTTGGTTTTGACATAGTAGTCTATGATGCTTGTGGAACATACAGAAAGCTGTAGTAAATGGATAAATAGGGATATTTCCATGAAATTTTTCAGTAATCAACTAGTTATAAAAGTGTGGAATGTAACAGAGAGGTCTAGGATTAAAACATAAAGATATGCATAAATTTTCAAATCATCAAATACAGAGATGATAGGTAAGGGGTGGTAATGGAAAAGAATGTAAAGAAAGTGAGAAAAGTCAAGTTCAAAAACAGAACCTCTTGCATCATCAACTTTTAAAGTGTAGGCCACGTAAGTTCAGCTCAGTAATACGATTAAAATAGCAGAGAAATCCAGAGAAAAGGGCAACATGGTCTAGGGAAGAGACAGTTTCAAGAGGATGTATAAGTAGTGTCAAAACTGCAGAAAACATCAGAAATACAAGAATTCAATAGTATCCACTGGTTTCACCACCTAAGAGTTCATGTTTGACCTTAGCAAGAGGATGATGCCATGAAAACCAGATTGCAATCCACTGAGGAACGAATGGAAAATGAGGCAGTAGAAACACTTAATTTTTATTTCTCTTTGAAAAAAACTTGGCAGTAAAGGGAAAATTTAAAGATAGTGGAAGCTATAAAGGTGTAGAATATAAAACCCTGAGCTTCATTTAGGGACTCCACAAACTTTTCAGAGACTTGAATATTGAGTCTACTAACTGTAATGTTTCTAGTGTAAACATACAAGCCTCACAAGTTGTGCTGGTTTGAATGTATTATGTCCCCCAGAAAAAGCCATATTATTTGATGCAATCTTGTGGGGCAGACATATTAGTGGGAATTCAGTTGAAATGTTTGGATTAGGTTGTTTGCATGGAAATGTGCCCCACCCAACTGTAGGTGATAACTGATGAAATATTTCTATGGAGGCATGGCCCTACCCATTCAGGGTGGGCCTTGATCAGTGGAGCCATATAAATGAGCTGACAAACAGAAGGAACTCAGTGCAGCTGTGAGTAACGTTTTGAGGAGGAGCTACAGCCAAGAGGGACACTTTGAAGAAAGCACAGGAACTACAGATGAGAGTTCAAAACTGGCCATTGAAAGCAGACTCTTGCTCCAGAGAAGCTGAGAGAGGACAAATATCCCAAGTGCAACTAAGAGTGGCATTTTTGAGGAACTGCAGCCTAGAGAGGAACTTCCTGGGAGAAAGCCATTTTGAAACCAGAACTTCGGAGCAGACGCCAGCCACGTGCCTTCCCAACAAACAGAGGTTTTCCGGACACGATTGGCCATCCTCCAGTGAAGGTACCCGATTGCTGATGTGTTACCTTGGACACTTTATGGCCTTAAGACTATAACTGTGTAACCAAATAAACCCCCTTTTATAAAAGCCTATCCATCTCTGGTGTTTTGCATTCCGGAAGCATTAGCAAACTAGAACACAAGTATATGTGTTTTTTCCATTATAAATGTTTATGCTTCCAGTATATTATCAGTGAACAAAATTACCTGTTTAAACATTTTAGACATTGGTCCTACGTAGACACTGCTATCATAATGTTCCACACAAGAGATCAGTGAAATAATGTGGTACCACATTTCCCAGTTTCTTTTAAATTAGGTTGGCCAATAAAATATTTAGATGACATGACAAAACAATGACAATTGTCATGAAGATGACAATCAGATGGTGCTTTATCCCTCCATATAAAATTGTGATTTAGTAATAATTTTTTACTAGTTACAGCTGTGGGACTTGGAAAACCATTATTCCTAGACTAGGTTGTTTGGGAAAACATTGCCTGGAAAAGACCTTTAAATTTCTGAATGGGCAATACCCTGCCTGCATACAGAGTCATGACAATTTTTTGGATAGTTGTTTTTCAATCTGTCCAAGACTCAAGTTTTTAAACCTAATCCTGTGTGGGATTTCTGTGATTTCTGCATTCATATAAAATATTTATTAAGATGCTACCATGTCACCCCTATGACCAGCATCCAGGAGACTGAGACCAAGCACTTACCGCCATCAATCTGAGGTCCAGAGCACTGAACTGTGTCTACAAGTTTTGGTTCCTCAGTCATGAGAATTGTGAGCCACTACCAAAGGTTATTATCACAGTGTCTCCTATGCCTCAGGCCATGTTCTCTTTATTTATAAATGACACCAGAGTTTCATTTAGAGTCTTAAGGTCAACTGATTCTCCCGTCATCAGAAATTACTACCCTCTACACTTTGTTTCCTCTTCCATTCCACTTGCTCCCAAACTGATCAAAATGTATCAGAGGGAACACCATGCCAATTAAATTCCAAATGTGTGTGTGTGTCTGTGTGTCTCTGTGCAATAGTGTTTAAGAGTTTGTACTTTCAGTTCAGATAGAACTGTGTATGAATCCAGGCTCTATTACTTAATAACTCTGTGACCTTGGGCAAGTTAAATAGCCTTTCTGAATCTGTTTCCCCTTCTGAAAAACAGAGATACTGCAATCTACTTCTTGATTTTTGTGTGTGATGGTTAAATGACACAATGCATATAAATCACTGAGCCCTGCACCCAGCATATATGTTATTATTATTACTATGCTTTCTCCTTGTTAGGAAACCCCTATCCATTCCCCAATGGTTCCTCTGAGGTGATGGAATGCCTTTCTCCTCTCCTGCTTACCATAAATGAGAGGGTACAGTGGCAGATTAGGTGACCCTTCTCTATGCTCTCACAGACTCTGTGCATACTTCTATCTTAGTACTTAACTACCAATAGAGAAATAATCTGTTTATAAATCTGTCTCCCTAATAAGCAGTAAACTCTATCTCATTTGCTGGATCAACCCAAGCTCCTAGAACAGGGCCAAGTACACAACAGGCACTCAATAATATTGAATTGTATTGAACTAAACTCACTTAGTACGTGGGCAAGTTTGGAAGTGTTCAGGGAATAGTGGAATCCCCGTTTGGCTAAAGCAGAGGAAGATGAAGGTGGTGTGTTGAGGAAAAGGCTGGAAAGGTAGCTGGGGCCAATCGTAAGCCTCCTCAGAAATATTCAGACAACAAACATGTAAACATACTTTCTCCATATTCAATATAATGCCACTTGAACAATAAAAACTTCTTACAATTCCATTCTTGTGATACAAAAAGACATTCTAATAGACGGAAGGACTTATTCTATGTGATGTGTACCTTCCTCAAAGCTCCCTTTTTTTATCCTTTCAATTAGCTCAGGTTTCCTATCAATGTTACAGCTGAGGACAGAAATTCTCCCATCTGCTTCTTCATCCCACAAGAACTATGGGGTTCAACACACTTGGCACTTGAGACTTTGCTGGACTCAGCTTCCTACACAGCGCCTTCAGCCAAATTCCTACTATTGTTTTGCTTCCCTCTTACCTCTTCCAGACCTCATTGTGTGCTGGCTGGCCTGTCCATCACTGGCCAATATTAAATAAAGCCCTGCTGCTATTCAGTTTTCAGAAAAGTAAAGAAACTTGTCCCATATCATAAGTGGCTAGATCTCAAATAAACACCCACAATTCAGAACACAATGGTTTCTACCAGGTCTCACATCTCATCACGTCCTCCAAAACTTATAAAAATGTTCCAGATGAAACCCCATGCCAAATAAATTCCATGTGTATGATAGAGCATGTCTGTAACAGTGTTTAAGAGCTTGGGCTCTCAAGTGGGATAGAACTGGATTAGAATCCAAGCTCCATTACTTACTAGTTCTGTGACCTTGGGCAAGTTACTTAATCTCCCCATCTGTAAGACAGAGATAATGGCATCTACATCGCAATTTTTCGTGATGATTAGGTGACACAATGTATATAAATCACTGAGCACTGTGCCTAGCACACACATTCTCCAAATCATTTTATAATGCCATGTGAATTCACATCAGCAGCCTACAGCAGCCTGGCAGACACATTATATCTCAGTTTTAGCTCCTCTTGAGGCTGCCTCTCCCATCTTTTTGAAGTGACCCCCAGGGATTCCCCAAGTGGATTTTATGTCTGGACCAGAGCTTATATTTTAAATTTGACCATACCAGATATCTATGTGTTTTCACAAGGGGAAGCCAGAAACTTGTTTTTATTTACACGGATTCTCATAAACTGACTAGCTTTGACCACTGCAGGAGTCCCTCCAGACCAATTCAGCATCTCTGTAGCATTAAATTCTGCATCTTTACAGCAGTTCAAAGCACAGCACTAAAGCCAGACCATCTGGTTGAAATCCTACCTCTGCCTTTAACTGTGCAACCTTGAAGCAAGTTCCTTGACTTCTCTGTGCCTCAGTCTCTTCAACTGTAAAATGGAATGAGACTACATTATCGGATTTGCAGCATTTTTGTGAAACACTAAAATGGGTTAATACATGTAATATACTAAGGATACTGTCTGGCATGTTGTGAGCACTTTTGTCTGTGAGTTCACTTTTACTAACCACTTGTAAAGTAAGATATAATCAATTAATCTTACAAACATTTGTTAATTGGTAATTATGTGCCAACACTACTCTCAAGGCTAAGGGCTCAAAGGTAACACAGGCCCTACCCACAAGAAGCTTACAGTTTTTAGTTTTCATATATATTTATATTTAGATATACAAATAAACACATACACATGTACATATACACACATATATGTGTATACACACAGACATACATATATGTCATATATATATAAGCTATAATAAATTCCTGACATTTTGTAATCTGTGATTACTAATTTGTTCTCTTTGGCTTCTGATTTTTTCTTTTGCATCCTTAATCAATCATAAATGTGGATTTATATTTGGATTCACATCTGAATCAAGCTTCTGGCCAGAACAATTATTTACTATAAGCACCTCCCCCCACCCCAATTTGTTTACTATGGTCTCTGCAAAACATTACATTCTTTGCTAATCAAATCACTGTTTAAAGGCCAAAAGTTTTACTGAAGCCAAAAACTTAAATATATTCTGAATTCTGTGGATAGACACATGGAGAAGTATCCTCAAGTGTGAAAACAAAGCAGGAAATTGTGGCTGATTTGATTGGAATTGCTCAAATGGTAAATGTCAATGATCTTTTAACCTGGATCTAATTTCTGGAAACTGAATAATATCTCATGGACAAAGCTGGTGTTAGACCATTTGTGAGACAGGAGAAAATTCTCTTCACAAAGCACCTGCCATCCCTTTTAGCACATGGCTGAGCGCCCTACCCTTTGCAGGTAGCAGCCTTCCACTTTCTCTCCATAATAAATCCTAACCTCAGTTAGCTGGCCTTGAGGCTTAGGTTGTTCCTTTGCACTGTCAGGAAAAGATCTTTTGAATACCAAGAGCAACTGCTGCCTCTTATGTCACTACCTATGAAGCATCTAGTTCTCAACCCTTGGACCAACTCAAGGTCATGGGAACTTGTGACTTAATTTACCTATTTCCTACTTTGCATCCATGCTGCCTTTCTTGGCCCTCTGATCCCTGGAATCCCCTGAGCCCCTGGCTGTGACTCTGCGCTTCCCCTTGTTTTAGTCTATCAACAGAGGCAGGTTCCTGCCTCCTTCCAACACCACTGCTGCCTCCACTCAAAGGCTGATCCTGCCAACTCCTAGGGCCTGTCTCTCCTGTGACTCTCTGTTCTTTACTGCCAAAAAATGCTATCAGGGTAGGCAAACACTCAACTCTATCCCTGGGCAACGACTTCATCCTTGGCTTCTCCCCTCTGCTGATGAGTTGAAAAAATCATATAAGTGAAGAAGTAAAAAGACTGCTCAGGCTTAATGTCAAATACTCCCCAGGAGGCATTTCAGCCAGAGATGTTCCTTTCCAGAACTGGCCTTAGCTTAATGGGGATGCCAATTATTTGGATAATAATTGCTAGTCTTCATCTAGCACCTACTCTATGTAAAGCATCTATTTCATTTATATAATTTTATCCACAAATGGCCCTAAAATTAGGGGCTATTGTCTCCATTTTGAAAAAGAGGAAACTGAGGTTCAAAGCTTTTTCTTTAAAATAGTGCAACATCACTCAAAGACCTTGTTCTTTGCCTCTCTGGATGGGGGAGCTTTTTTCTTGCCTCAGTCACATCAACATCAGTGACTTCCAACATCCCTTTTGGGTAAGGCTGACCCTATAAGCAAATATATAAACCAAAAGACATATTCTCACCCCTAAGCAGGCTGTAAATAAGTTAGCAGCCTGAGTCGTCCCAACTTTCATACAATTTATAAAGGGAAGGAAGAAAAGCCAATTACAGTGCTAAATATAAAATGACCCACAGAGCTGCACCACCAAAGTTGCTCTTGCTCTGCTGTATATAGTGACCTTTAAGTCAGAAAACAGATCATTCCCTGACAATGGAATCTTTTCAAGTTAATTGATTTGACAAAATACCAACATATTAACCGCTGCCTTTTTTTTTTAGTTCCAACAATGACCAAATACATATGCCCTTTTGCTATGCTACTTTAACTTATTAAACAGGGAGCAGGAATTGAAATCAGCAAAGACAATGCATAGTACAAGTGGCATTAAATTAATGTGACTCATTTTAGTACTAATGAAAACCGTTTTTGTTTACTGCCTTGTAATCCTCTAGTAAATGGTGCCTCTTTTTGTTTTGGAATCACAAACGTAGAGTTCTTTGCTAAGAAAAGATTTTCCATCTCTGTGGACATGTTCCAGGTAGCTTCTCTGAAATGAGCTGTTCCCAATGACTGTTTAAGGTACTGTGTCATTAGGTGAATATCAATGTTGTCTTCAAAATAGCAAAAGGTAACTTTGGAACACAATTGCAAATCTCATTAATTCTAGAAAATGAGTTAATATTTTTAGTTTCATCTCAGAACAAGTTTTAGTAACATGTTCATTAGGCATGATCAGGGCATAGTTATAAATTTCCTCTGTAAAATATTAATCCAGATATTGTCCTTTAGTTTGGTCCTAGTGCCATATGTGTCCACCTTTGAAAAATCAGGGTAAGAATAGAATTTCTAGATATTTGATCTCCATTTAGTCATTCAACATGTAGTATCACATTTTAAATGTACACTACATGTATACACTTACATCCTTAAGGATGCCCTCCCAGCTTAATTTTTTCCAGCTCTGATAATAGCATGATTTATTATTCTCATATATTCTGTATCTTTTTTTGTTAAGGGAATAATGCCTGCTTCCTCTCACCACTATAATTAGTACTGATCAGTGGGTATCATGGCCAGGAATTACCATTGGGTTCTGTAGGTGCTAAATGGCTTTATTTTGGCTGTTACAAGGCAGGGTATTCAGTTTTATGTGTCAGGAAATTTTTCAGTGTAAAAATTACAGGGGTCATGCTCTATGCCCTAGCACTCAAGGATCCTCCCATCTATGCTAGAGTGCAGATACCAAAGAATGTCTTAAAAGAATACTGGCCCTTCTTGAAGTCCTTCCATGGCTCCCTCAGGGTAGAGACCTTTCTCACTTGCTCTGTCCAGCTCTAAAGTCTCTTAATGAGGTCTGATGACAGCTACTTTCCTGTATTTACCAAAAAATATGATCTCTCCTCATTCCACTCACCAGTTAGCAAAATGTTACCAAGAGAAACAACATTCAGTACAATTGCTTAAAGAACAATTTTCTAGATAGTCTAAAATATGCCCCTAAATCAATGCCAGGTTAAGACTTTTAAAGGCTATGAGAACTGAGAAGTTTTTGATACCTCTTGTCATATGCATTTTTAAATAAATTATTCTTCAAAATTACATAAAACACAAATGAATTCTAAAAATTAAAAAAAAATTTCTTCTTCTTGATTTTCAGATTGGAAAAGTTCATTAGAAATTGTCTTTCTTTTGCAAAGACCCCTAATTTGATGGTTCCTTAAACACTAGCTTAGTCTGCCCAGGAGATAACCTAGCAATCTCTACGAGCCAGATTAGCAGAGTGCCTGGTACTTGTACAGAATAAGAGTGCCCCCCACTAGTTACCCCTACTGCTAGTAGAACTGATTTTCATAAATTATTCCTTGGTAAGAAACCGTCAATCTCTATCAAGGGATAATTTTAACGAAAATTTGTCATCACATAGTGCAAAAGTATGTTAACCAAGACATAGCCAAAGAGCCCATCTACATTTTATGGATTTTGTACATTATGGATTTGGTGAATTATACAATCACCCAAGTTTCTCTTTGCAACGTAGTGGCTAGACTCTTAGACATGAACATGTGCCCAGCAGGTAAGTCATTATGACAGATGATCTCTGTCACGTCCCCTTGTAATTCCATCCTTATTTTTCTTCTATCCATTTGCTCCAACTGCTATCTTCATATCTTTTTATATAACTCTCTAACATCATAAACCATCTTTAGAACCAGGTAAGTTACATAAAATAGATTTACCCTAGTACAATACTTAACATAGTACGTTGAAGTTCTCATACAACATTTCCCTGCCTAGACAAGCAGGAATCTTGTAATAGTAACTTTTATGTCTTCAGGGCCTGTCATGATACCCAGAGTAAACCTGGTGCTCAACAAATATTTGTCAAATGAGCAAAAGCACAAATTTTTCTACCACTTTTCAAATTACTTTATATGTACAGTATAAATATAGATCAAGAGAGCAATAAGTGGTATTGTGTACAATGGGATGGTACACCATCTTCTGTAACATTGGTTTTCTCTAAGTGGTGATATTACGGGTGATTTATTTCCTTACTTCCTTCTTTATATGTTTCTGCATGTTCAAACTTTCTCTGGTGAACATGTATCAATTTCAAACTTGGTTTAAAAAAATTGAGAAAAATTATTCACAATAGTTCTGCACTGTAATAATAAAACATGAAAACAATTTTCCAAATTAGTTAAGTCTGATTAATTGCTAGATAAAAAAGTTGAGTAGATTGTTTATGTTTAAAATAAGAGTAATTATACAGTGTCACAATTTTTGCTAATTCAAAATTTGGAGGTTAAAAGAAGTTAGTGACACATTCACACTTCAGTATACGTTTATCCAATATGTTCAACATATCATTTGCTAGTGCTTCAATATGAAGAGCCAAATGTTTTTTTAAAATTGATTCTGAGGCCCTACATTTTTATTTTAATATTAATAGACTAAAACATATTATAATACAAACTTCTAGTTATTTTTAGGCAGGTTTTGAATCCTATATGTTATATGGATGTTATTGTACATTTTACCATGAAAAAATAAATCTGTGGTCCAAGTGGGCTGTAATGCTTTGAGCACCAACCAATGTAAATGTCATCATCCCACACTGAGTCCAATGATCAGCCTAGGAGATATCAAGGCACTTAGAAAACAGAAAAATGTAAAAGAAAGATCTTCAGGAGTTTCAAAGGCTAGGGTCTGAATATTTTCCAGACAGAAAACTCACAATTTAATATAAGCTACAGACTTCTATCTCTACCATAGTAAATTTTTAAAATTCAGTCCACATGGCAAACGTTTTGATTAGGGATACAGCCATATGAATTTGAAGGCAGATGACTGAAACAGGAAGGATTTGTGTGGAATGTCAATCTTAGCATTACATGCCAGATTAATGTCAGTAAACAGTTAGGTTCTGAATTCCAACTATGAACGTGTCTTAAGAGAACAGGCAAAGGACCATCCTGAGAAGCAGCCTGAAAAAGCAGAAAGAACACTGGGAGGGTATCGGAAGACCAAGCTGTATGCCTTGTCCAAATAATTTAACCACCTTGGTTTCCTTTTCTATACAATGAAGAAATTGGATTTATATGATCTCTAAGGATCCTTCCATAGCTGCAGCTCAATTAATTTCTGAACTGAAATAATGTTCTCCCCTCTGCCAGGCCTTATCCAGTAGCCATCAAATGGCCATTATCTCTGGTTACCAGTCTCTGTGCTTGTACATGGAAAACTGACCTCATCAATGTCCTCTTGGATTTAAAATTGTTGGTGATGAACTTCCCAGAAGTAATTATTCCTGCTACACTGGTGTGCAGTCCCAATTTATGGAAATTACATGTGATTAGTCATAACTTTCTTATCCCTTTACTCTTTAGAGTTTAGCATTCAGAAAGGACAGTCATTCCAGAAAGTCGATGTGTATCAGAATAAAAACATATGGGCTACCAATAAAGTCTCTCAATTTTCCCTGATAATTGTGGGAAAAAGAAGGGCCCTTGTATTCTGTAACACTTGTAAAAGTGCCTACAGAATTTTTGCCTAAAAGCTAAATAAATGGGGGGGGGGGGGGGAGCAGTGGAATCCTAGAGGACCTTGAGAATAATTTTATGTATTTTATTTTTAAATTACTGCTGATAAATATTTCTGTTCTTTGAGGTTTCAGCTGTTATCCAATGGCTTGTTTTTCTGTTTTCATTTCAGCAGATAATTGCTTGCCTCAGGATATTGTTCTTTTTATAGAGAGAAATTTCTCATATCAGATTTATGTGCTTTATGAAATTAACTCTTGAGTTCCTGCTTGGGCACAGACAGGAGTCATTCTCTTGTGCAAGCCTATGGAGAGGGAAGCTACAGATCCCTCCTCTTTCCTCCTTTCACCATATAAGAATATTTGTGTTTGGTTCTTGATAATACTGAAGAGCTTATTGGGAAAAATTAAAACTACATGCACAAAATTTAAATAAGCTGTTTAGTGGCACATTCTGTAAATCTTTTCCCTTTCACACAGACTCTGTAAAAAAAATTGCCATTATAGTTAATGTGGCAAAGAAGAGGTTCTAAATAAACATCTATTGATGGAATGAATGAAATTATTTTCATTGACATTTTTTAAGTGACGGTACAAAACATTGTCACACACATGGGTCTATCACGAGAGCCATTTGTTTGGTCAATAAAACAAACATATTTAACTTCAACTTTCAATATCCTTGCTAAGATTGTATTGAATTATAAATAAATGTGTAGGCTTTCTGGACCTTTTCAGATTGGATACTAGAAGTTTACAAGGCTTTCTTAGGGGAAAATACTAAAGAGTATTTTAAGTAGCAGAAAGAAGTGACTATTGGCTGTAGCTGAAATAGATCTTAGAGATCATTTGAGTCCAGAGGTCTTTCCAAGGGCCAGTGTGGTCCACATACACCTTTGTGTTTTAAAAATATGATATTGAAAGCCTCTAGGAAGGGCTTAAATTTTCAGTTCTTCATGGACCTCAGTACTTTTTATTGTCTCATCCAAGTTGAATTCCCACATTTGTTGCCTGCATGGCAGCTGTGTTTGCATTTGTGACCTCTGATTTAGGACAGCTCCTGTAACTTACAAATGCAGCCACTGAGGCTGAAAGAAGAGCACCAAGGCAGAGTGGTGATAAAAGGGGAAACATAATTGACTTTATGCTGAAGAAACCTGGTGGACACTCCCTTAACCAAGTGATCACAGCTAACATAACTTCACCAAGGTTGGCACAAACATCCTTTGCCTCCTAATATCGTGCATCCAAAAGGATGAATTATCCCTTAGATCATATTACTGCCAAACAAAGCTTAGCAGGGAAACATCAGGCAAACTGAAATCAAAGGGCATTCTAGAAAAAAAATTGGCCTATGCTCTTCAAAAATATAAAGGCCATAAAGAAAAAGAAAGGCAGAGACACTCTTCCATTTTTAAAAAAAAATTTAAAAACATGACAACTAAATATATTGTATGAGCTTATGTTGGATCCTGGACCAAGAGGGGATAGCTATAAAGGACATTATTAGAACCATTGACGAAATCCACATACAGACTGTGGATTACATAATGGCTTTGTATCAGTGTTATATTTTCTTATGTTCATCTTTGTACTGTAGTTGTGCAAGTGTGTCCTTTTACTTGGGGTATGGAATATTTAGGGTTTAAGACAATGGTATGCAGGTAAAGCAGCTCTTGGGAGAAAATGAATAAAAGCCCTGATTCGTGGCATTTGCTTATTTCTGTGGTGTAAATACTTCCATTGAGGCCAGTTTCAAGCTACCAATATGAAGTCAGTGAATGCAGAATGGGGAAAAGATATGCACAATATATTTATATACATGTTCATGTATATTTGTGCACATATAACTCTATTTATGTTTGAAATTAGAGAAAGAGAAAGCAAAGATGTCAAAACATTAAAAATAAGAGAATCTAGACAAAGATAAGTGGAAATTATTTGCATTATACTTGAAATTTTTCTGTAAATTTTAAATTGTATCAAAATATTAAAGTTCAAAAATATTTAGATGGTAAAACATTTAGACGATTACCAAAAAAAATATTTCTCCAGGTCCTTGGCATGTTGAATAGTGTGTTGAGGGAGCATTATAACCTGATTATAATGTGTAGAGAGGATGTTTTCATACTGCCTTCCCCCTACTCCCTGCTATGCCATACTTCAGAAACATTGAGTAAACTGCACAAGGTCAGCAGCATTTCACCTTATGAAGGGAGTTAAATTTTAAAGTCAATGAACATCTTATAGACTCAAAAACACCCATGGGTGGCCATTAACTATTCCAGTAAGACAGTACAGCACAGGCCTTCAAGTAACACAACCCAGTCAGTTTTTCCTCCAGCCTTGGAGGTGTCTGCTGTTTTGTTTTGTTCTGTTTTGTTTTGTTTTTAAAGAAAACCCCAGATGAAGACATTTGGGGGCCATATTTTTAAAAAAAATCCATTTAAACACCGGGTCCACACTCAGCACAGAGAGATGCTAACAGTGTGAAAATGACTGAACACAGAGTCAACTAGAGGAATAACACATGCTCACTGAGAGGAACAGAGAATGAAATCAGGAGCACTAGGTAATTCCTTGCTCTTGCCCTTCTCCTCTCTGCAACTAAAAGTTTCAGAGCCAGAACGTGATTCCCTCTAACTGTAGGCCTATTCTCTTCCACAACTTCACATAAGTCCCTAGCAGATCCCAGGACTGCGGACCACCTCCTAGGAAGACCCTACATTTGCGAGCTGGCAAAGGACAGGGACCAGTGAAGGAGAAAGACTGGAAGAGCCCAAGATTAGTCAGTGTGTAGAAGCTAAGAGAGCAGAAAATTTCAGAAGGTGGTAATCACTGGTACCAAATGGTGTTATGAAAATGAGGAAAATGAAGACCGGAAAGGATCATAGGACTGTGCAACTAGGTGACCATTTGGTTCATCAAGAAAGAAATTTCATTAGAGCAACAGGAGTAAGCAGATAGTGAAGAAACTGATACACTGAAGATCAACGACTATTTCAAGACAGTAGAGAACAAAGAAAACAGGGATTGGCTAAAGACTGAACAGGTAACAGAGTGTGTTGTATGTTTTCCACAATTATTCCTTTGGTTCTCCAACCTCACCATCCACATCACAGAAGGCCTTGTGATTACCTATTCTACTCACCTGGATAGCAGTGCTCCTAAAATACTATATTTTGGTTCATGTGTGGTATGAAGCTATGCCCATGTGATATATGACTTGGGGTACAAATTTTGGAAGAAATCCATTAGCTGTACAAGCAATTCTATATTTACAGAATTGGAGATGAAAACTGTATTCCTTGTGGGTGGTATGTTTTAGTCTCTAACCAGATAAGGGCAGAGCTGTCACAACTGAATTGACCCATCAGATATCAAAATAGCACTTTTCCCCTCCATCCAGAATTTATTCTCACTGCCCCAGGACACATCTGCTAATTTTCATGGAGCTAGATTTTCTACATTAATTTCTGAGAGTGATTCATAAAGCATGAGGTTGTTGTTCACATATGGTATAGTAGTGTTCAACCTTCTTGTGTTGGCATACGTCCCATGAACCATGTTGACAAATAACCTGATTCCCACCTTGATAAAAACATTACTACCATGTACACTATGATGGCTTGAAGCTGTTATGTACCCCAGAAAATCATATTCTTAAAGCTAATCCATTCCTGTGGGTGTAAACCTATTGTGGATGGGATCTTTTGATTGGGTTATTTCAGTTGAGGCGTGCCCCAGTTGTGTCTTAATCCTCGTACTGGAGTCCTTTATAAACAGGATGAATATGGAGAGACTCAGAAACTGAGAAAGAAAGCCACAGAAACAGAGAAGAAACCACTGAAGCTAGAGGGTGGAAGCAAAAAATCCTAGAGAAGAAGGGAAAGACCAGCAAACATTGCCATGTGCCTTGCCATGTGACAGAGGACTCCAGGATCTCTGGCAGGCAGTCTTGTGGAGAAGGCATCATTTGATGATGCCTTGATTTGGACATTTTCATGGCCTCAGAATCATAAGCTTATAAAAGAATAAATCCCCATTGTTAAAAGCCAACTCATGATTCTGGTGATGAATGCACAACTATATGACAGTACTGTGAATCGCTGATTTACTGTGGATGATTGTAGGTTATGTGAATATATTTCTGGCATATTCTTTTCAGCAGCCGAGCAGATTAAAATACCCACCTTTACCCCCAAGCCCACACTTACATAATTATGATAATTTAGTTACTAAATTAATTACTAGTGCACTTAAGTTTCAGAAGTATTTTCAAGAGAAAGCATTTATTTCTCTGGCTTTCACAGATAGTGTGACCAGATTTATGGTTCAGAGAAATAACATCAAAATATTTGGACATAACTAAGCTGATTATCGAACATCAAGTAATTGTGCAGAGTTTCTAGTCTCTAGGTTGCGAAATACTGTCAACCAGTTTGGTCCTGGATGAAGGTTTTTGCAAACGCACATCTTATCGAAGTTCTGAATATTCTTCTCAAAACATTATCCAGTATAATACGTATTATAGATTGAGTTGTGTCCCCCCAGAACAAATGTTAAAGTTCTAAACTCCAGTTCCTCAAAAGGTGACCTTATTCGAAAACAGAGTTGTTCCTGAAGGATTTAGGCAAGCAAAATGAGGACCTACTAGAGAAGGGGAGATCCTTAATCCAATGTAACTGGTGTCCTTATAAAAGGGAAATTTGGACACAGACAGAAATGAGGGGAAAAAACACATGAACTGAGGCAGTGAACACCATGGATTGCCATCAAACCACCGGAAGCTAGAAGAAGCAAGAAAATATTCTCCACTACAGGTTTAAGAAGGAGCATGGCCCTGATAACACTTTGATTTCAGACTTCTAGAATCCAGAAATGTGAGAGAATAAATTTCTGTTGTTTTGGGCCATGCTGTTTGTGGTGATTTATTTTGGTCGCCCCAGGAAATTAAAACAATACTTAACTAAATGCTGATGCCATTTTTTCCAGAGTAGCTTTGTCTCATTTTTCCCCTCCTCTTTCTCTCTCCTTAATATTATTCTCCAAATATTATTAAATATAATATTTTAATAATGGGTAACATAGTTTTGGCTACACAGGGGTTCTTGTTGGTCATACTTATTTTTCCTTCCTCTTTTCTCTGTCTCTATAGCAATGCATCTGGGTTTGTCCAATATAATCCAGTTAATGATCCTCACCACAACACTGTCCAGTTGAGTCCAAACCATTAGAGAGCAGATCAGGTTTCTCTTTGTACACCATGTGATGCCACAGGATGGAGGACATCATGTTCTATTTAGCCCTAACCACAGACATCTCAGTTATGTGAAGTAAAGCATTCAGACATCTGGAAACATCAAGATTCCTATGCATTAATTTCATTTTTCTGGTCACTCACTGTGGAATTTTGAAGATTTATGCACCCCAGAAAAACACTGTCTTAAATCTAATCCATTCCTATGAGTATAAACCTATTGTAAGGAGGACCTTTTGATGAAGTTATTTCAGTTATGGTGTGTCCCACCTCAATCAGGGTGTCTTAATCCTATTACTGGAGTCCTTTAGAAAACAATGGAATTCAGGCAGAGAGAAAAAGAAGCCACAAGGAGCAGCCAGAAGCTGAAATTCAACAGAACTCGGAAGAGACATGTGCTTTGCCATGTGACAAACTAAGAACCAAGGATGGCCAGCAGCCAGCCTCAGTCTTTGAGGAGAAAGCATTGCCTTGTTGATGCCTTGATTTGGAGACTTTCACAGCCTTAAACTGTAAACAAATAAATTCTCATTGTTTAACCCAACCCATTTCATGGTATTTGCTTTGAGCAACCTAGAAACTAAAACAGCCACTGAGCAGTCCTAACCCGTTTCACTCTATAATATATAAGGACTTAAAGTTGCATGAGTTCTTGAAATACTAATAAGTATATGAAACAAAATTACAATGGGGACCTGTACAGCTTCTGCTGCCCACCAGTTTATTTGTTTTCACTCTTTTTATTTCAAAGGTAATACATATTCATAGCAATAGGTCAAACAATACAGAGTACATAAAAAAAGTTATTACTAGTCTCCATCTTCCATCCTCAATCCCATGCCCATGAGGTAATCAATATAATTCTGTCGCATCTTTCAATCCTCAGAAATAAATATAGACAAACACATACAGTTACATCAGATTTTTTCACTTATTATGAAAAAACAAATGCTATATATATTAATTTTCAACTTGCTTTTTTTCACTTAATATAGCATAAAAACTTTTTCAAGGTAATTAAATGTATATGAATAATACATTCTTTTTAATTCCAGTGTAGTAGTTCCTAGTATTTCCAACCCATGATTTATTCAACCATTCCCCTTACACTGGGCATTCAGGTCTGCTTTTTTGCTGCAGCAAAGATCCTTATTCTTACCTTATACTTCCTTATATTCTTATAGCTGTAAAATAATTTTGCAAAAGTTGTATTATGGGATCAAAGGATATGTGCATTTAACAATTTTTAAAAGACCATAGCAATTCATATCCCCCCCCACCCCACCCCTGCCTTCTTCCCCACACCCCCATAAGCACTGGAGTTACCTATATCCTTTTTTTTACTCAATTTTCTTCTTGCATATTATTTTTTCATGAGAATCTTTGATAGCTATAGAAGCCACAACAAATGCCAAGCAGCAAAAACAGACTTTCCCATTAGAAGTCTCTTTTCTTTCTCTGTAGAGTACCATGTGTTCTGTCTCAGCTATTTCCCCTATACATCTTTAAATATACCGACTGCCCCAGGCTGTCTGCTCTTGCTTCCAGCTGATGTTTCCCACTCAGCTAAAGAAAGCCTCAATTTTTAAAAAAACCACCTACTAGAAGGGACTCCTAGAAAATGACAGGAACTTTTTAGAGGTTGCAGGTCTTTTGGGGGTCTCAACCCACACCCTAAGTAGTTTACCAAAATATTTCCACCACTACCAAAAAAAATTTAAAAACACTATACTTTCTCCAAACCATTACACATTTATTAACACCCTGCCTTGTTTCAAAAAGGTTAAACAGAATTTTTTAACAAATTGATATTGGTATAAATTCCGATTTAAACTTTGGAAATATTGCTGTTATTCAGAAAAATGAGATTGCCCTGAAACTTTAAAACCTTATTTTATGACTTTCTAGTCCAGAGTACAACTATTCTCTGGTTAGTTTTCTACTGTAAATGAAAATTATTTTAATAATGAGTTAAAGTTTTTAACTAAGATTTCAAGATTTTCTAAACTAATCTGAAGAGGTAAATTAAGCTTCTGCTTGTGGTGTTTAAATAAAATATTAAAAAGACATAAGTAGATATATTTTTTATTTATAGAATTT
This sequence comes from Choloepus didactylus, assembly GCF_015220235.1. NCBI lineage: Eukaryota > Metazoa > Chordata > Mammalia > Pilosa > Megalonychidae > Choloepus > Choloepus didactylus. The sequence goes on along the minus strand of NC_051321.1, from coordinate 61,104,194 downwards.
AAAATTTTTAAATTTTAGGAAAAGAACATGTTTTTAAAAGTATGGATTTATGAGTTCCCTTGAAGGTAAATATAATATTTAAGAATGTAAGTGAGCTTATTGGATGTTTTTATATGTCTACCATTTCAAAGTAATTTAGAAAAATACAAAGAAAACTATAATTATTTTCCAAATAACAAGTCGTAGAAAAAATAAATTAAAAATTAATTGAATTGTAAAACTTGCATATAAATTTGGACTTGATATTTCAAAGCATGTAAATATGTTGTAGAAAATAGATGAGCTATTTATTTCAATTTATAGATTGCTACAAAGGCATGAAAGTTATGAAACAACATCTGTTTGAGTAACTGTTAACAAGCTACCTTATTTCCAGCCTCTGGTCATTTCATCAGTGATAGGATACACTAGAATTATTCAGGGAGCTAGATTAAGCTGTAAGATACAACTGGAGAGAGATAGAAGACTTCATTATTTAGTTTATCCATAAGACTATGGAGCCCCAAATACCAAATATCCAGACATCCATCGTTCCCTTTATTGTAAAGTCCACCTAATCAGATGTTTTTGCAATGACTTGATTTTTCCAAATGATATGATTTGTCCTGAAATGTACAGATCCAGTTGTTAAGACAAAAATGTTTGATCCTCTCAGCCACTGATATTTCCTGTGTTTTGGGAACCAAGACCTGAGTGCTCAGTTATATGGGGAGGGTAAATTTGGTGCCTCAATGAATAACTTGTGAGGACTGTTTAGAGAATCCAGCATTTTTTTTTTTTACATGAAGTGGTATAACAAAGTAGAGAAGAATTTATTAAGCTTTTGAAACTGCACTGTTTCCTTAAAAATGAATAGTGAATTTATTCAAAAAGCTAATTGGGCATGGTGACAGAAATAACCCCCAAAATAACAATGGACAACTTTAGTCCCATGGCAGGCCCTATTACCAAGGTGTGCAGTTAAGATAATTTATTTTTAATTTAAAGAAAGAAAATTTTATGTCCTGCTCTCAGCTCTGTATCCTTGGGTAGGTCTACTTTATCTGCATGGTTGGCTCCCACCCAGGTAGCAGTTTCCAACTTCACACACTGAGGTGACAGCCCACAGAGAAAGAAACCATCTCTCATAGGAGATGCAGATGAGGAGAGAAAGCTCCTTTACCGGAAGTCCCAGAAAACATTTCCTTGCAACTACTTGGCTTGAATTGATTCATCCCCATCTCTTAACCAGTCACTGTGGCTGGGAGACGGTTCATGCCCTTTATTTAAGCCAGTTAGCCCCTACCTCTAAAATTAGATAAGGAATAATCCCATTCAAACAGAAAGGCTAGAATTGGGGTGGAAAGGATGATAACCAAAGGGAAAACCTAAGTTCTGCTCATGTCCACAACAAAGAACTTATCATCACACATATATATTATAACTATAAAATAATTAAACTGTTTTGTAAGATATATTACCATTGCTACTACTACTGTTATTAAAAATAGAAGCTAATACTTAAAAAAACTTTCTATATTCTATATACTGTTCTAAAAAGTTGCATGTAATAACTCAATCATCAAAACTACCCTATGAAATAGATACTATTATTACCCTCAGCTACAGTTGAGGAAACTGAGGCCCAGAGAGATGAACTGGTTTGCCCAAGATGATACAGCTAGCGAGTGGCAGAGCTGGGAATTCAGCTGGGAGTTGATATTAGTCCATCCAGGCTCGTAAAAGCTGATTATGAACATCTAATCCCAGCTCCTCATTTAGTGATATCACATTGATAGCTTGAAATTAGTAGCTATTCTTGGGAGCTGATAGACACAGAGGGAATAGTCATACAGTGGAATCTGACAAACAATAAATCAGGGTTTCATGGTTTGGTCTGGTCTACTCTGACATGGTTTAGTTTGATTTGGTTTTGTCTGGTCTGTTTGTTGTTGTTGTTGTTTTTCCCGGAGAGCCAGTTTACCAGTACGACACTGGTCCATGCTCTCAATACTAAAAGCAATCTTTCTCGTTTATAACCAAACATATATTTTTTTTTAACTTTTTTAATTCAGGTTTCCTACATTGTTTTGCTCTCCTTTCCCACGAAACTGGCACTGACCAGCAGGAAAATAAACACGTTTTTCTATTGTGTGGTCACTCTTTTCCTGACAGTGCAACTCACTGGAGGAACCAAAAAGATAAATAGCATAAATACTATGCCAGGACATAAATGAGAGAAAAGTAGAGTAGTAGTTCAGGAGTTGTATCTCATGAACGTAGTGTAAGGGTTACTACTAGATAGTATGAGAATGACTGTCAAAGAAGCATGAGGCCAATACCTGTGATGCGAATTGGAAGGAGGGAAAATTCACTGTGGACTAAGTGACCTGGAGAAGCTTCTTGGAAAAGAAGGGGATTGAGCTAAATCCCCCAAATTGGTGGGGTATCTGAGTAAACCAGGAGCAGGTGGCACACCACTATGGTACAATGAAGAGGAGAGTGTATTGAGCAAAATATAATTTAGAGGGAGGCAGGAAAAGGAAAGATATTTGGGAGAAACTCTGGATCTGTGTAGGTTGGAAAACTGAGCATTGAGGCATAAGACTGGGAAGGCAGATTGAGGCCAGGTAGTTCAGGATTTGAATGTCAGTCATAGAACTACAAACATTATGCCTTGTAAGCAAGGGGAAACCATCAAAGCTTTATGTAGGAAACCTACTGTGAACATCACAAAAGCAATGCAGGTAGGCTAACACTGGAGAAGGAATTCGGATTTCTCACGAAAAAGAGTTCTAGGATGGTGTAGAACCATTTAACCTATTCTGTGACTTGGAGAAAAAGGAACAGCATGTAATGTAAAATGCAAAAATATGTATCAAGCATTCACAAGGTATTTCACTTGATGGCAAGCCTTGGAACTACCTGTATTTTGTACAATGAATCCACCCAGCAGATGGTGACCATTATGACAAGATCAGTTGAGGAAAGAATAGAGTTGTGTTTTTTAAAATTCAAAGTTGCACCTTTATTAAAAGGTACTGAAAGTGTCTAATGACAGCATTAGGTGAAAAGCCACAGCCACTGCATATTTGGACGAGTCAGAGTTACTCTAGAGTTGCTCAGATCTTCTTCAGTTCAGCAGAGATTATATTTAGGCCATGTCTGCTAACTCATTAGGTCTGGGTGACTGTTTTCTTTATCCTGAACTTTTACTAACTGGCTATTAGCATCACAGAATGATAGTGTGTGATCGATGCCAGGCAATATCTAGTGCAAATTCCTCATTTTGCAGAAGAGGAAACTGAGGCTCAGTAAGGTAGTGAGCTTCAGAGCTAGACCTAAAATTCAATACCCTGATTTTTAAACCCATGTTCATCTTAGCAGCCCATTGATTACCAAGTAGTTCACTGAAGACAGTCTATTTTAATCAAATAATTCACAGTATGTGATACAGCCCAAAACCCATACAATACTTTTTATTGTAAACTGACAATTTATGACAAAATTATTATTTCAGAGCTCAAGAAAGAATTTAAGAAACAATGTCTATTTAAGATGTCAATTCTACCCAAACTCATCTACAGATTCAATGCAATCCCAATCAAAATTCCAACAACCTACTTTGCAGACTTGGAAAAGCTAGTTATCAAATTTATTTGGAAAGGGAAGATGCCTCGAATTGCTAAAGACACTCTAAAAAAGAAAAACGAAGTGGGAGGACTTACACTCCCTGACTTTGAAGCTTATTATAAAGCCACAGTTGCCAAAACAGCATGGTACTGGCACAAAGATAGACATATAGATCAATGGAATCGAATTGAGAATTCAGAGATAGACCCTCAGATCTATGGCCGACTGATCTTTGATAAGGCCCCCAAAGTCACTGAACTGAGCCATAATGGTCTTTTCAACAAATGGGGCTGGGAGAGTTGCATATCCATATCCAAAAGAATGAAAGAGGACCCCTACCTCACCCCCTACACAAAAATTAACTCAAAATGGACCAAAGATCTCAATATAAAAGAAAGTACCATAAAACTCCTAGAAGATAATGTAGGAAAACATCTTCAAGACCTTGTATTAGGCGGCCACTTCCTAGACTTTACACCCAAAGCACAAGCAACAAAAGAGAAAATAGATAAATGGGAACTCCTCAAGCTTAGAAGTTTCTGCACCTCAAAGGAATTTCTCAAAAAGGTAAAGAGGCAGCCAACTCAATGGGAAAAAATTTTTGGAAACCATGTATCTGACAAAAGACTGATATCTTGCATATACAAAGAAATCCTACAACTCAATGACAATAGTACAGACAGCCCAATTATAAAATGGGCAAAAGATATGAAAAGACAGTTCTCTGAAGAGGAAATACAAATGGCCAAGAAACACATGAAAAAATGTTCAGCTTCACTAGCTATTAGAGAGATGTAAATTAAAACTACAATGAGATACCATCTAACACCAGTTAGAATGGCTGCCATTAAACAAACAGGAAACTACAAATGCTGGAGGGGATGTGGAGAAATTGGAATTCTTATTCATTGTTGGTGGGACTGTATAATGGTTCAGCCACTCTGGAAGTCAGTCTGGCAGTTGCTTAGAAAACTAGATATAGAGCTACCATTCGATCCAGCGATTGCACTTCTCGGTATATACCCGGAAGATCGGAAAGCAGTGACACGAACAGATATCTGCACGCCAATGTTCATAGCAGCATTATTCACAATTGCCAAGAGATGGAAACAACCCAAATGTCCTTCAACAGATGAGTGGATAAATAAAATGTGGTATATACACACGATGGAATACTACGCGGCAGTAAGAAGGAACGATCTCGTGAAACATATGACAACATGGATGAACCTTGAAGACATAATGCTGAGCGAAATAAGCCAGGCACAAAAAAATAAATATTATATGCTACCACTAATGTGAACTTTGAAAAATGTAAAACAAATGGTTTATAATGTAGAATGTAGGGGAACTAGCAGTAGAGAGCAATTAAGGAAGGGGGAACAATAATCCAAGAAGAACAGATAAGCTATTTAACGTTCTGGGGATGCCCAGAAATGACTATGGTCTGTTAAATTCTGATGGATATAGTAGGAACAAGTTCACAGAAATGTTGCTATATTATGTAACTTTCTTGGGGTAAAGTAGGAACATGTTGGAAGTTAAGCAGTTATCTTAGGTTAGTTGTCTTTTTCTTACTCCCTTGTTATGGTCTCTTTGAAATGTTCTTTTATTGTATGTTTGTTTTCTTTTTAACTTTTTTTTTCATACAGTTGATTTAAAAAAGAAGGGAAAGTTAAAAAAAAAAAAAAAAAGAAAGAAAAACAAAGAAAAAAAAAAGATGTAGTGCCCCCTTGAGGAGCCTGTGGAGAGTGCAGGGGTATTCGCCTAACCCACCTCCATGGTTGCTAACATGACCACAGACATAGGGGACTGGTGGTTTGATGGGTTGAGCCCTCTACCATAAGCTTTACCCTTGGGAAGACGGTTGCTGCAAAGGAGAGGCTAGGCCTCCCTATATTTGTGCCTAAGAGTCTCCTCCTGAATGCCTCTTTGTTGCTCAGATGTGGCCCTCTCTCTCTGGCTAAGCCAACTTGAAAGGTGAAATCACTGCCCTCCCCACTACGTGGGATCAGACACCCAGGGGAGTGAATCTCCCTGGCAACGTAGAATATGACTCCCGGGGAGGAATGTAGACCCGGCATCGTGGGACGGAGAACATCTTCTTGACCAAAAGGGGGATGTGAAAGGAAATGAAATAAGCTTCAGTGGCAGAGAGATTCCAAAACGAGCCGAGAGGTCACCCTGGAGGGCACTCTTACGCACACTTCAGACAACCCTTTTTAGGTTCTAAAGAATTGGGGTAGCTGGTGGTGGATACCTGAAACTATCAAACTACAACGCAGAACCCATGAATCTCGAAGACAGTTGTATAAAAATGTAGCTTATGAGGGGTGACAATGGGATTGGGAAAGCCATAAGGACCACACTCCACTTTGTCTAGTTTATGGATGGATGAGTAGAAAAACAGGGGAAGGAAACAAACAGACAAAGGTACCCAGTGTTCTTTTTTACTTCAATTGCTCTTTTTCACTCTAATTATTATTCTTGTTATTTTTGTGTGTGTGCTAATGAAGGTGTCAGGGATTGATTTAGGTGATGAATGTACAACTATGTAATGGTACTGTAAACAATAGAAAGTACGATTTCTTTTGTATGACTGCGTGGTATGTGAATATATCTCAATAAAATGATAAAAAAAAAACAATGTCTATGGCCAATTTGAATATATATTTACATTTACTTCTATACTTCGCTCTGACTTTTGTATTTACTTTTTCTCTAAAATTAACTCCTTTATTTGGTTGATTTCATCTTATTTATTTTCCGAAATTTATTTTACCTTGGCTGAGCTTTCATTACTTAATCTTCATTCTCTTGAAACTAAAAGATGATATTCATACATTCATGCATTTTCCAAATCAAGAAATCCATCAAGGAAACTCATTTAGAATTTGGGGACCCTGAAAATTGTTTTATTGAAAACAAACACTATTTCAATTTTTGTTTGTCAGGATTTACTATCATCTCACTCTAATGATGTGCCTATGGGCTCGCCTAAGGGAAATGAGGCCACAGTCATTGAAAATAAATGCATTTATATAGTTTCTCTAGTTCCTTTCAATTTTGTTTCTGTGAGAGTTTGTGTTTGGGGAAACAGTGAATTCAAATGATCCCAACAGTTAATGAAACCTCTTCTTTGATTCTTCCAAACCTGGCACTGCTTCCTGGCAGGTGTTTGATCATCCACCCACCATCTGCCACCAGGGCCCAACAGCTGCATCTTGCCGTGTTATCCAGTAGGAAAGAGCGAAGGTTTATTCCGCACACCACTGGCTGCTATAATGGGAGCATTTGGTCCAGTTAAATAGCCCATTTTAAAAAACTCAAACATTTATACCCAATTACTCTTAATGTTTATCCTTCTCATCCCCTCTCCTCCCTAGCACAGCTCCTGCTACGACTTATTTCTCAGCTGGCCTTTCTTTACTGCTTTGCATCTGCAATTACCTCTCTCCAGCAGCCTTCATCATTAGGATATCACTGTTGCACTGCAGGGGTTTCCTGAAGCTAACTATGGAAACGCTTTTACAAGCTCTCACTCATTTAGAGTAAGTTGGGTTAGTTTGGAGTACGGGTGCCTCCAAAGTCCTCCAGACTCCTCCAAAAAGGTGCTAAACTCCTCTCCTATGTCTCTGGTGTTTGTTCTGATCCACAAAAGGATGCCACTTGTAAGAGAGATTGAACAAGGAGCAATTCAAGAATCAGGCTGGAACTATCTAGTATTTTCTTTGTTCTTATTTTAATCACCTTAATCACTAAACATATAAATGAAAACTTGATCATCTCCAGCCTCCAGCTCTCAGACAACAGCAATGGCAGACAGCCGGAGGGGCCTCGAAACAATGAAGACAAATTTAACGGGTCAAAAACAAATTTCTTAGCACCTGTTGGCCTTTATACAAAGGCTGTGTGCAAGCCCTCCACTTTCTTCCCAGGGGACTTCACAACAGCCATTCCTGAATTATTTGGATTTTTCATGGTCTTTTAGCTACTATTCAACAAGCTTAATAAAGCACCACATCCATTTATTCTAACGGTAATAAAAAGTATGGATCAGTGCTTTGTGAGACTTGAATTCCAAACAGAAATGTTTTGAAGAAATTCAATACTTATAAAGCTAATTTCTACATATTGATTTTATATGAACTTTAAAGGGCATAAAAAATACAAAGGGGCATTTAAAAGAAGATACTCAAAGGTGGCATGAACCACTTCCAAAAGGTATTGAAGATGTGGCTGTTTTTGTTTTGTTTCATTTTGCTTTGTTTTCCAGCATTCTGGGAAGAAGTTAAGTCACTTCCAAGCAGAAACTATTTCTTAACCCATTCTAGAACACTGCACCTCTGTGATATTTGAGTTGAAATGGACTTGGAGGGATCATGGGAAGGAAAAGAGTCCTACTAGTCACAGTAGTAAGTGCCTTTTCCTTCGGGCCACATTTTTTTTCATATCCTAATAGCAGCTGTGGCGGCAATAATGATGTCAGTGACAGCTAAGGGGTGTTGAGCACTGAACTTCATTCAGGGCACTGTACTAAGCTCTTTATATACATTGTGTGTCTTAAATCTCATCTCAACCCCATGATGCAGTTACTTCCAATATCTTCATCTTAGAGAGAACTTAATTTAGGCAAGAAGAGGTTAAGTAACTTCCTTAAGTTCACACAGTAAGTGGCAGAGCTGGGATTTGAACGAAAGACCTCCCCCCACCCCAGGTCCAGAGTTCATTTTTCTCATTTAACTAATATCTTACAACAAAACTTTCCCATCTTTCTCAGCTGGTAAAGTTAGCATCGGATTACCTCTTGATATGTGGAACCTTTCTTTAGGAAGCAACAGTTTTTATTGGCAGACCCCATTATTTTCAACTTTTTCAATGCGTCTTGTTTGGAAAATTCCACAGAATATCAGGAAAATTTGAGCACTTTTTATCATGTTAGGTGTATTAAAATGTCAAGAGTATTTAAAACCATTCCTTATGCTATATTTTAAGCTAAGGGCTATCTAAAATCATTTCTAAATAAGATCAGATAGGTGAGGAAGTAATTGATATGAAGCCTGTCCTGCTCATAATTAGACAACAGGTTTAGTTGCTTCTTAATACTGTCTCTGGTTCTTGATAGTAAAATTTTGTCCTCCAGAGGAGTCAGGAGGGGACAAATTGCTCACTGAAAGCCCCCAACAGCTTTTCCTCCCTCTGGAGGTGGAGTCTGAATCTTTATTTCGAAGATTACTTACTTAGAAGCTAGAATTTGTACTTAGATTAGGCTCCTCCCTTTAATTTAGAAGGTACAGCACTGGGCATTTTAGGTATGCGGATGTATGTTTTGCCTAGAAATAGAAAGTAGGGGTATCTTTAACAGAATTGTGCTTTTCTGAGCCTTTTGTTCAAAACATAAATTTAGGCTAATTGCTCCCCCTGCCCCCCACCCATGGCAGTCTTCAAGATTGAGTGATGCAGGTTTTGGGGAAGGCAATGCCAAACATTATGGATTCCTCCACCTTGCATATGGGGCTGAGTGTGCCTCTCAGAATGAGGTGAATCTTTATATTCTAATGTATCCTAGGGAAATAGGAGCCTAAATTCCAAGGAGCGGTGGGAAATGACAAAAGGAAGCATCTCCTAAGCCAGGGCTTAGGAGGAAGGAGGCTAATAGGGGACTCTTGGAAGGGTCATAACAAATAGACCTCTGGAGTAGTTAATTTGACATTGAAGTTCATATTTCTTGTTAGAAGTGCCTTATATTATCCTCTAGTCTTGCAATGAAGAAATGTTGATTGTGCTTTGGGCCAATAAAAAGTGTGCTCAAGCCTGGGGGGAGAGATGTGGAGAGAGTCTTAGAAAAATTACAAGTCAGAGCTTCCTAGGGCAATTGTCTGGGAACTATAGATGGCAAGCAACAGCAAGCTGAAAACAGAGGAACAGACCTTTCTATAACCGGTAATTGTCTAGATATGTGTACTTTTCCTGTCTATCACAGGCCTTTCATCTTGTGAGTGGGGTGTATCTGAGGATTTAGGGAACAAAACATCACAGAGCTGGAGTCTGTGCTATCCAAATGGCTTGCCTCCCCAAGGAAAGGGAATCTAATATCATCTGCTGGGTACTATTTTGTTTGTGACAATAGAGTATAAAGCTGGCTGAAAGATAAGACCTGAAGGGGAACTAGGAAGCATAGTATCCTCTTTTCCAGATCCTGGTGGCTCTGCTCCTACTTCTCCTAAAGGAAAAAACAGTAGCACCTTATAGTTATATAAATGGTTAAACCATAATTTAAAAAACAGCATTTGTTGGTACAGAGTTGCTGTGTTGGTTAATGAAACAGTTTTGGTAATGGATAGTGGTGATGGTAGGACAACATTGCAAGTGTAATTAACAACAGTGAATTGTACATGAAAGCAGTTAAAATGGGAAAATTTAGGTTATATGTATGTTACCAGAATAAAAATTTTAAAAAGCCATATAACTATACAAAACAGTGATCCCTAATGTAAACTATGGACTACAGTTAATAGTATAATTATGATACTATTGTCTCATCAATTGTAACAAAAGTACCACACTATTACAAAGTGTTAATAACAGGGAAACCAGTGTGTACAAGAGGGGTATATGGGAACTCTATACTTTCTGCATGCTTTTCCTATAAACCTACAAGCATCTCTAATAAAACCAATTTTTAAATTAATTTTTAATTAATATAATTAATAAACAAAGTAAGAAAGGATGTCAACCCCAGCCACTTGGTCGGTTTGGCTGAAGACCTCCAAGGTTATTTTTAAAAAAAAAAAGAATAGAGAAATTGAGGAAACTCTCATTATAATGCCTACTTCTGTTTCAACTGGATAATAATTAAATAAATTAAAATCTTTTACAAAGCTTACATTTGTTAGGATTACTATTTGTCAGTTACTATGCAAAGTGCTTTACCAATTATTTAAACTCCAGCAACCTCACAGGGTAGTACTATCATTATCCCCATTTTACAGAAGGGGAAACTAAGGCTCCACACAACTAACAGCTGAAAGGTAACGGAGTCATTTCCATTCCAGAAGTGAGATTCTTATTATACTACACTGCCTCGTTTCACAAAGCACTTTCCAACCTAAAAAAAAAAAAGACTTTGCACAAGAGCACTATAAATAGGAAATGTGTGGTCAGTCTTCAATTTTCACAAAAGGACACTGATGTTCAGGAAAGCTAAGTTACACTTACTGACTTGTCTAGTGAATTGCTAGCCGAGAAGGGACTAGAACCCTGTTCTCTTGACTCCTGGCTTTATGTTTTCCCACTCTCTCCTAATTAAATACAGCCACATTATTTGAGTATTTGTGTGAAAGTCACTCCGCTGATTCATATAAATGCTAGAGAATGGAACAAAGCATGGTCCTGACCCTTGAGAAACTTATGCTCTCAGCACACATACTGAATTACCTCTAAGTTTCACTCAACCATTGTTTTCAATAAATGTTCACTCACAAGGTAGTGTATCCAGACACTGTTCTGGGTGCTGGGAATGAGGGATGACAATAAAAAGCAGCTGCTTCCCTCTCAGAGCTCCTAGTGCTGAGAAAAGGCAGATGTAAGAAAAAACGTCAATACTGTGGGGTAGGGACAATGGGAGGGCAGATGTTCTCTGCTCCGCCTGGATGAAGTGGGGTGATAGCATATCTGGAAATCTTCCCACAAGAAGTGACTCGCGATGTGAATTTAGAGGGAACGTTAAGTAGGAATTTTCCACCTAAGCAAGGCAGGAAAAGCACCCTAGAGTTTAAAATGCATTTGTAAAGGACTAGAAGAGAAGGACAAGCACAGGCTATTTGGAGAGCAGATCAACACTAGTGGATTTTGACATGCTTGGGCCCAAGAGGGGAGAGACGAGACTGGGAGAGGTCAGCAGGAGCCGGTCAGGAAGGGCTTTCATCAATCTCTCACAGAGGTCAGTGAGGAGCTGCGAGTGGCCAAGAAAAAAAATGCCAGCACCAGAAAGGATAAGGCATTTGGGGTTTGTGGGAAAGACTCCTTTCTAATCTTAATAACCACCTTTCATTCTCAAAATATGGAGCTGTTAATTTATAAGACACTGTCACAAAACAGATCATTTCATCCTAAGCAGAATCAACTAACCAATGAATCTGGGTCATCGTGGTTATGGTAATCCACATCTGTGAATGATTTCCAGGATTACATTGTGATGGCTACGTTTCAACCAATTTGCTGCCGCACCATCTGTTTAAAAATGATCCTCACAGGTGGCTGGCCAACTACCAGATGCCTCAAATTTTGTCATGCATACTTCAAGTTTTTAAAAACATTAGCTTAAGGGTGTGTATTTCTGAAGGTGTTTGGATAAGAGGGTGAAAATAATTATTCCCAAAGAACAAGGTTGATTACTTCAGTTAATGTGTGGAATGATGGGGTAGGGGGCTGCGGTGGGGGAGTAGGGTGAGCAGGTGAAAGAGGTGTGCAGGGATGAGGACAATTAAGAAAGGACAGGCAAATTAGCATTCTGTATTGTGACTGCTGCGGATGCCTTACCTGCCCTCATTTTCTGCCTTAGAAAAGCAATTAGAAGCTTAGGTGTTAGTAGACATATTTTATTTGGCTCTTTTGCATGATGTACAGGAATGGAGAAAAGGATTTTGTGTGCATGTGCACTGCATGTATACATACCTGTGTGTGTGTGTGCATGTGTGTATGAAGTTAAGGGTGCTGGCCTGTAAATTCCTCTGGCTCACAGATCTTTGTAGGATTTTTTTTCTTGCCCCACCAGTTAATTATCTCAAAACTAATTAGGTTGTTGAACAAATTGTTCTATTTCCAGAGATAAGGGAAGAATATAACAACGTAATATTTATTATACCCAATGAATGTTTACAGAAAAAACTGTCAGTGAAGAAATTTCATTTTTTAGGGTGAAGGTCAGGAATTAGACAACTATTTCTAGAATATGGACTAAACTGGGAGGGGAGACCGTTTTCCTGACTTAGTATTTTCCATGGTCAATCTCCTAATGTAGTCTCAGAAGAACAAGTAGGTGGTTAGAGATTATCATGCTGGCCAATTTTCAGAACTAGTGGCTCTTTCAGAATTGCTCTTTTAATAAGTTTTTTGTTTTGTTTTTAAGGCAAAACAATGATAACTAGGATTTCTAGTCCTCTGACCAAGTAGATTAAAGTTATCAAAAGACAGGCAACACCAGTTTTCCTTGACCCATTTATGCCTAGAAAAAAAAGTTTCAGTTCTTGCTGAAATCTTAGAAAGACACAAAGCAGCAGTGTGTTTTTTCCCCCCTGTTGAAGGTCAGTCTGCAACAAGCTTGGCAGCCAGGAAGCAATTCAATTCTGTTTAAGGATTGTATCTGGTAATTACACTCTCCTTAAATCTATGCTTGAGTTGTAAATCGAGAAGAAATCATCCAGCGGTCGCCCCATGATCCTTTTTAAACAAGTAATTATGTGGAAATAAGAATATGTCCTTTAAAAAAAAGTGAAACTAAGTAAAATCATTCAAAATATTCTAAACGGACTTGTGACTATGTAGATAACAGGGGCTGTACCAAATGTTTTCTCCAAAGGCCGCTTTTTACTATCTCTATGAAAGAAAACAAAACCAGATATTTTTTAGGGATAAATAAATGATTTTTTTAACCTCAGGGTTGAAAATTAAAGAAGTAAATTCATTTCAACCTCCCTAGAATCTACCAAGTGTTGACTCATATTGACGCAAGACATATTTAAACACAACAGGAAAGAACAGAATCAAGTATATGCTCTCAGTGGACCTTATTCCTTCAAGTATTTTCTCCCTGGGAACTGAACTACTATTTTTCAGAAATTCCTAGTGTGGTAACCCGAACGAAGGACAACAAATACCTCCATGCATAATACCTCTCTGCCCTCCCTCACCCAGGTAGATACTGTTCATCAGTCACTGCTTTCATTTCTGGTGAGCCTGCCATTACTTCAGAATCCTTCTCAACACAATATTCCAGACTGTCTCTATAAAGCCATTGAGACTAGAACTTGAGATACAAAAAAGATTTCCTCTCTGTACTAGACCTTCATGAACTTGGTTCAACTCCTCTACTTCGATGTGCTATTGCAATTAAATATAAAGACTTTAATTTCTATATGTTGTAGGAATAAAGGGAGGGCTTAGAGTATTCATTGTGGTGGTTAAATTGACCTTTGGAGCAGTCAGCAGAATGGCTATTTTACGAAGATGGTGAGTACGCCTCAATCTTTAATTCTGTTCCATAACAGCATGAGCCCTTTATTTCATTAGCCACTCTGTATCCTTCCCTTTAGCTCCTCTTCATGCCAAATCCCTTCCACTTAATTTTTCATGGGACCTAGAATTTCAAGTTCAGCCATTACTTAGAAGTTTATGAGTACTCACAGAACAAGCCTGGGAAAATTAGCAAAATACTGCTATTCTGTAGTTCATATTTTGTAATTTACTTGATAAAATTGAAAATAAAATGTACTTCATATTTACTTAGCATAAAAGTTCAGCTGGAGCCACCACTGAGTGTACCATGTCAAAATTGATATTGCAATATGATCTGGGGAATATCACTTATGTACAAAGGCAGGTACAGATATTCTATAGCATTGTTTTAAGCACATTTCCAATAGATGTTTGATTGAATACTTGGAAGATGGTAAAATCTGTTCTAATTGAGCAGCGGGGTCTGAAAAACCTAGTTTTGTACATGGGGTATCTCTAGGCAATGAAAAGGAGAGCAGCACTCCATTGGTGCCATTTATGTATTTTATTGATTACCTGGGAAAACCATCAAAATACTTTCATCGTGAAAATATTGTGAAGGCAGTTTTGCTACCTCAAGTTTGCTTAAGAAGAGAAAAGGATTGCTCATTCCACAAGAGATTCAAAACTTCTGTTTGAGCTCCTCCAAATTGCTTGACATGATGCAATTAGAAAAACAGAGACACAATTTTGGCAGAAATTAGTTGTGCTAGTTTGGAACTGTTATATACTCCAGAAAATGCCATGTTCTTTTAATTCATTCTTGTGGGTACAGATCTATTGTGGATGGGACCTTTGATTAGGTTGTTACAATTGGGGTGTGACCCACCCAATTCAAGGTGGGTTTTGATTATTCACTGGAGCCCTCTATGAGAGGATAAAAGGAGGAAACACACATAGAGAGGGCAGAGTGATGAGAAATGCCCAGAGAAGCAAGAAGGACCCACAGGAGCTGAGAGAGACGGCGAGCCACTGAAATCAGAACCCAGGAAAGAAGGACCAGCAGTGTCGCCGTGTGCCTTCCCATGTGACAAAGGAACCCCGGATGCCAGTAGCCTTTCTCCAGAGAAGGTATCCTTTGGTTGATGCCTTAATTTGGACATTTTCATGGCCTTCAAATTTTTTTTTTTTAATCTTCATTTTATTGAGATATATTCACATACCACGCAGTCATACAAAACAAATCGTACTTTCGATTGTTTACAGTACCATTACATAGTGGTACATTCATCACCCAAATCAATCCCTGACACCTTCATTAGCACACACACAAAAATAACAAGAATAATAATTAGAGTGAAAAAGAGCAATTGAAGTAAAAAAGAACACTGGGTACCTTTGTCTGTTTGTTTCCTTCCCCTATTTTTCTACTCATCCATCCATAAACTAGACAAAGTGGAGTGTGGTCCTTATGGCTTTCCCAATCCCATTGTCACCCCTCATAAGCTACATTTTTATACAACTGTCTTCGAGATTCATGGGTTCTGGGTTGTAGTTTGATAGTTTCAGGTATCCACCACCAGCTACCCCAATTCTTTAGAACCTAAAACGGGTTGTCTAAAGTGTGCGTAAGAGTGCCCACCAGAGTGACCTCTCGGCTCCTTTTGGAATCTCTCTGCCACTGAAGCTTATTTCATTTCCTTTCACATCCCCCTTTTGGTCAAGAAGATGTTCTCCGTCCCACGATGCCAGGTCTACATTCCTCCCCGGGAGTCATATTCCACGTTGCCAGGGAGATTCACTCCCCTGGGTGTCTGATCCCACGTAGGGGAGAGGGCAGTGATTTCACCTTTCAAGTTGGCTTAGCCAGAGAGAGAGGGCCACATCTGAGCAACAAAGAGGCATTCGGGAGGAGGCTCTGGCCTTCAAATTTGTAACATGTAACTTAATAAACCCCCATTGTTAAAAGCCAACCCATTTCCGGTATGTTGCATTCTGGCAGCTTTAGCAAACTGAAACGGTAGTCTTCAAAGAATTTCTAGGATATAAGCACTCTGAAAGAATTTGGGTTTGTTTCATTGTTATTTTTTGGTTTGTTTGTTTTTAAACTAATTGATGATGAAATACCAGAGCATTTTTTTTTTTAGAAAGCTTTGTCTTCCCAACACATCTGAAACCTCCTCTTTGCCTGATCTTATAATTTATGTCCATAATAACTCAAAAGAATTCAAGAATCTCCCTGGAAAGATTACATGGAAAGAAAATCCTTTAGACTATTTTATTTTATATGTTGTGCTTAAATTATTTAATAGAAAATTAAATTATTTTACACTTAAAAAAAAAAAAACTCTATTAAGGCTCAAAGGCAACATATATTGCTCACTCTTGAGTAGAGCTGAAAAGAAATACCTTTTTGCCTTCAGACTACAGGACTAGGATGGTGAATAATAATAAGCTGTTGATGTTCCACAAAATAAGAAGAAATGTTAAATGGTCACTTAAAAGATTTCTCTGCAACAGAACTTGAGACAAAGTTAAGTCCCTCTGTTGTAACTGGGTAAATACTTGGGGACGCCCAGTAAGATAATTAAATAATGCTTGCTAAGAGTTAAAGTGCTAATAAGATTAGGTAGTTGGCACTTAATTTTGTTTGTCTACTTGGTTCCAGTAACCAAAAAATATTTAATGAGAATGAGAGGAAAATGTGCTAAGATAAATAGGATATTATTATTTTCCTCAAGAAATTTGGAGTCTTCTCTAAATGAATATATACAGTTATGGATATACCTAGGTAAGTCACAGAATGTTCATTTATGGATAGTTGGGGAGCTATGGAAAACAACAAGGAAAGAGACTTCACATTGATTTTCCAGAAACAGGTGTTTGTTTTTCAAAAGCTTTTCTCCAAGACTATACTTTCAAGTATCATTTTTATACTTCAATACTAGAAAAGGTTCTGTGAACATGTAGAGCATTTTAGAATAAATTTTTTTAAAAAAATCCACAGAACTGCACAACAACATAAACAGTGAACCCTAAGTTAAACCATGGGCAATAGTTAATAGTCCAATTATAAAAATGTGCTTTTATCAACTATAACAAATGAACAAATGTAACACTGCGAGATGTTAATAATGGTGTGGTATATGGGAACCCTGTATTTCATGCAAGATTTTTCTATAAATCCACAACTTCTCTAATTAAAAAAAAGTAAGAAGAAAAAAGTAAAAATCAAATAAACAAACAAAAAACCTTTTCTCCAATGAGAAATAATTTTTTTTTAAAGTTTGACTTGCAAGGTTCTTGTTTAAACCACTGAATAAAGTTAGACCTATTTAATTCTAGTACTGCAAAAACTCCCTTTTCCCTAAAGTAGAAAATCAAAACCATTGACTATCTTTCCCATATCCATTAGCCACATTTTTTTTCTTTATTTACAATCTGTGTTAAGACTTTGAGAACTTCTTCATAGCTACGAACTGGAATTGGGGTTAACATGCCAAGTATTCCATTCCCTACCTCAGAGTCCATCTAAGATTATAGCTTTTACAGTAGTCTGTTTCCTTGTCTCTACTATAGTCAAGAATGTGTTTCATAAAATAAAACAAAATTAATTCCTCTTTTCATTGAGAACAAACCAAAATGGGTGGTGTGACTATGGTAACAAACTAACAGAACATAAACAGTGACACAAGAGTGTAGAGGAGCAGGCTGAGAATGAGAAGACCTGATTTCAAGCCCCACATAATTGATTCCATTTGCTCAACAAGTCTCAAGTTTCATGACCCAATTTCCTCATCTGTAAAACTGGGAAACAAGACTAGATGGTCTCTTGTGTAACTTTCAAAATAGGATTTCTTTAAGCCTAAAGGATGGGAAAGTCCTGCTGCACCCATCGCATCTGATACCCTCCTGCCCCTTCATGTTCCTGAATTTTTAGAGGGCTCGTGGTGTGTGGTGTGTGTATGTGTATGTGTGTGTTTAATGGATGAGGTGGCAGATTAATGTGGGTAACAAATTCTTGGAAACTCCTTTCATGGAGAGGTGAACTCTGTTTCCCCTCTGCTTGAATCTGGGCTGATCTGAAACAGCTCTGACCAATGGAATACGGTAGTGACGCTATGTCCGATTCCAGGGTAGTCTTTAAGAGAACTGGCTGTTTCCACCTTGCTCTCTTAGATTACTGAGCTGCCTTGAAGAGGTACAGCTACCCTGCTGGAAAGACCACATGGATAGGGAGAGAGGCCCAGGTGAGCACAGCTTTCCATCCATCCCACCAAGGTGCCACGCATGTGATGGAGCCATCTTTAGACATCAAGTAGAGCAGGAACATTTCATCCAGCTGAGACCTGCCAAAATTACTGACCCATGAAATTACAGACACAAGGAAAAAAAATATTAATAAGGACATGAGACCATCTTTGTTATTGCCAGCTTTTCCTTGTAATTGCATACCCTGTGCTTACATTTTGCCAGTAATACTTAACCCTGTCCAACATTCGCTGAATCATCTCATGAAGCTGAACCAAGAGATGGTTAGTGGATGTTGGTGTGTGACAGAGAGGAGGAGGATGGTGCATGAAAGTTGACTGATGCAGAACTGGAGTGAGGCTGCTCCCTGCTCAAATGGCCAAGAAAATCTGACACTACCTTAGCAGTTAGCTGTTATTCTTTTGTTCTGTTGTCCAAAGAGTTATTCCTTCTGCAGCTCATGAAGATGATAGAAAAGTAGCCAACTTCTAACACTATTCTGAGAAATATAAAAGAAAGCTGGAGAGGAAAACATTTCTGATTCCAATCCTTTTTCTCAGTTTGACAAATAGCAGAAGAAAATGTTTTAGCCAAATCAAAGACCACCTCTTACTTCATAAACTAATTCAGGGGGTTGCATATCATTCACCTCTGAGCATGCCTTACAAGTTTTCATTTTTGGCATTTTCAGAGGTCAGTCCCCAACAGACCTATTACATACCAAGCAATTTCATTCAGCCTGGAAATTGCAATTACACCATCCTTCAATATCTGCCCTGACTAGAATGTAAATAATCCAGGGAATTATATGGTTTAACATACTTATACATTTAAAATAAAGCTGGATATGAAATTTAAAGTAAGGGATATAAACTGATATCCAATCTAGTCGTCTCCATAATCCCCAAATCCGCTATCCAGGTATTTCAATTACTTGGGTACATGCAGTCATTTAAATTCACAGTGTTTACTAGCTTGTGTGTGTGTATGTGTGTGTGTGTGTGGAAAAACAGTAATGGTTGGGGAAGAACTCTATTTGGGTGTGACTCCTCAAACCCTCACGGGAGATAAGAAAAAAATATTTTTATGCACAATGAATAAGTATTAGTTTGGTTTGATTTTTAGGTTACTTTACAGTATCTATTATTGGTTACTTAACTATTCACAGCCTTAGTTTCTTCATTTGTGAAATGAGGCTATATATTTAATACCTATCTTGAAGGGCTGCTGAAAGGATTGGAGATAACGCACATAAAGCTAGCAAGCCAGAACCCTAGCACTTATTATCTATGTAGCCATGGCCAGGTTGCCTCAACCTTTCTATGACTCAGTTTTCTTGTTTGTAAAAAAGATTATATGCCGATAGTATAAGGTTTTATGAGACTTAAATAAAACAATACATGCAATCATTTTAGCAAGTGCTTAGTAAATTCTAGTGATGATGATGATAATGAGGCCAACACATAGCAACTGCTCAATAAACGGGAACTACTGTTTTTAACATTATTCAATTTAAAGTGGATTGGGGCGGATCCTATGCCAAAATTCAGAACAGGAACACTGGACCAAGTGATCTCATTAGTGTCAGTTCTGATTTAGAATGTATCTATTCTAAAATAATCCTGGTTTTTAATCTGTTGAAGACCCGAACCCCTTACAAAGAGGACCAGAATAAAAAGACAAATTAACAGTTCTCAGCCCTGACTTTGCATTAGAATCAATTCTGGTTCTTTCGAAAGTGGCAGCTACCTGGCACACACAACTTGGCCCTCCAGTAAGTCTTGCCTGTAGTAGCTCTACAGATAAGTATGATGAGCAGATGGTGGGACGTGTCACAGCTAAAGACCTAGTACTGAATAGAGACCTCAGCAAGGAAGAACAATGCACAAATTCAAAAATCATACATCCTTCTATCCTTCACTTTTAAAATTTCTTTTAATTCAAGACCCTGTAACTTGATTTTCAGCATAGAATTAGCTTAACCTGGTTCCTGAATAAAATACTAGCTAAGAAAATTCAAATATTCACAAAAATTCATATTTTTTATTAGTTACTCATGGATATTATTTTTTTTCAAAGGTCAGATATTTTTAGTTGAAGTAAATAAGGAATTAGTCTTGAGATAAAAGTGTATGCTGTGTTCCGGCTTAAGCTATGTTCTTTCAAACATTGTGTGAGAATTTTAAGGGACTCCAGGAAAAGATGTTCAGGGGAAGATGGCAGCATAGCAAGAGGTGGAAGACCTAGTCTCCCCCAGAACAATTCATAAATGAACAAAACACCAGTAAATAACCTGGAATGGTAGCGGGGAGACAAATGTGACTGTACACTTAACATCCACTGACATGAATTGGGAGGAATGCCCGAGATCACAGCATAAAATCTGTAAGTAAAACTGCGGACCCGCACTGAGAGCCGAGAACCTAGAGCCGGGAGCCCCTCCCTCAGGGAAGCCACGCCGTGCACTCTTTCAGCCCAGCCCCAAGTGAGGTTTTAATATTAACTGCTCAATACAGACAGCGAATCCTCAACAAGCAGACAGAGGCTTTTGGTGACGGCTGACCTTGGGAGAATCGGGGGAAATATTCTGTCTCTCGCTCTCTCTCTGTGGAGAAAACCTTGGCTGCTCTCAGCCCACAAGGAGTTGCAGTGGAGATGGCCTCACACAATCTGCATTCTGAGGCGAGCTGAGAGCCCCGCAGCACAGCCAAGCGGCCCAGGGCTTCCCTAGAGGGACGGCGCACACTGATGATGTAGCACGGCATTTTCTCTCGGCTGAGGGGGGATCGCGGCTGGGAGGGGGGATCTGCTCAGCGAACCCAGAGGCGCTACACCAAGTCTGGTGGTTTATGGGACACCGGGAGAGAGCTGCCCCTCCTCCCTGACCACCCGTGCACACGCCCCACATTCAGGGCGGGCGACTCCGGTGGCGCGCCCAGGCTGAGCTCTCCAACTGAACATACAAGAATCATTTCCCCACACTACTGACTGGAGGGATATAGGTAGCTCACAGATGCCATCTTCTGGTTACCTAGAAAAAGTGCACGTTACCAAGCTGTGTCTCTGAAAAATTAGATCGATATCCTTTAAGAACCCTATCAAGCAAAACAAATGCCAAGAGGCCAAAAACAACAGAAAATCTTAATGCATATGATAAAACCAGATGATATGGAGAATCCAGCTCCAAACACACAAATCAAGATTTCGGAAGAAACATTATTCCTCGCAAAATTAATTAAAGAGGTACAATCAAAGAACAAAAACATGGCAAAGAATTTAAAGGACATCAAGAGGACCATGGCCCAGGATATAAGTGCCATAAAAAAGACCCTAGAAGAGCATAAAGAAGACATTACAAGAGTAAATAAAAAATAGAAGATCTTATGGAAATAAAAGAAACTGTTGGCCAAATCAAAAAGACTCTGGATACTCACAATTCAAGACTAGAGGAAACTGAACAACATCTCAGGGTCCTAGAAATCCACAGAACAGAAAATGAAAGAACAAAAGAAAGAATGGAGAAAAAAATTGAAAAAATCTCAATGGATCTCAGGGATACGATAGATAAAATAAAACGTCCAAACTTAAGAATCATTGGTGTCCCAGGAGGGGAAGAGAAGGGTAAAGGTCTAGAAAGAGTATTCAAAGAAATTGTTGGGGAAAATTCCCCAACCTTCTACACAATATAAACACAGAAAGCATAAATGTCCAGCGAACTCCAAATAGAATAAATCCAAATAAACCCACCCCAAGACATATTCTGATCAGACTCTCAAATACTGAAGAGAAGGAGCAAGTTCTGAAAGCAGCAAGAGAAAAGCAATTCACCACATACAAAGGAAACAATATAAGACTAAGTAGTGACTACTCAGTGGCTACTATGGAGGCAAGAAGGCAGTGGCATGACATATTTAAAATTCTGAGAGAGAAAAATTTCCAGCCAAGAATACTTTATCCAGCAAAACTCTCCTTCAAATTTGAGGGAGAGCTTAAATTTTTCACAAACAAATGCTGAGAGACTTTTCCAATAAAAGACCTGCCCTACTTCAGATTCTAAAGGAAGCCCTACCAACAGAGAGACAAAGAAAGGAGAAAGAGATATAGAGAATTTTAACAGACATATATAGTACCTTACATCCCAAATCACCAGGACACTCACTTTTTTCTAGTGATCACAGATCTTTCTCGAGAAGGGACCATAAGCTGAGACATAAAACAAGCCTCAAGAAATTTGAAAAAAAAAAAAAAAAAAAAAAAAAATTTGAATATACTCAAAGAACATTCTCCAAACACAATGGAATACAAATAGAAGTCAATAATTTTTGAACTATAACTCCACTATTTACTTCCTACATGATAAAAAATACACAAACTCTAAGGACAAATCAATGGTTTTTGAACTCAACATAAAATATGTAATTTTAGACAACTATATAAAGGTGGGGGAATGAAGGAGTATAGGAACATAGTTTATGTGCCCTATTGAAGTGAAGGTGGTATTAAAGAAAAACAAGATTGATAGGAATTTAAGTGGTTAATTTTAAGCCCCACAGTAAACACAAAGTAATTATCAGAGAATATAACCATAGAGATGAAAAGTAGAGTCGGGATTAAGAGAAATGGGGGAAGGGGCAATGGGAAGTTAAGAAAGGAGTGTAGGGTTGCTGTTTGAGGTGAAGGGAAATTTCTAGTAATGGATGGTGGGAAACAGCATAACATCATTCTAAATGTGATTAATCCACTAATGGAAGGCTAGGAAAGGGGCAGAATGGGAAGATTTAGGCTGTACATATGTTTCCACAATTGCAAAAAGAAAAAAAAAAAAAAAAAAAAAGACAGTCTAACCAGACAATTGAATGCTAAGGATGAACTTGGATGGGATTGGAGGGTGGAGGACAGGTGGCTCAAAGGGACACAGTTTAGATACAAGGAAAAGGAAATATAGAATGTAAACATTGTATCATTGTTGAATCTCTTATACTTCTTAGCTGGGCTTAATGGAATTACATAAAAGAATGTTCTTGTTCATGGGTAGTACATACGTGAATTATAGTGGATGTTCAAGGATGTGTGCAGCTAACTCTCATATATTCAGAAGACAGAGAAATATATGATGAATGATAGATAGTGAGGGAGGGAAAGAAATAATGATGTGACAGCATGTTAAAGTTGGTGGATTAAGCTGTTGGGGGAGGGGGGTCAGGGTATGATGGAATTCTGTGTATGGGGCTAGTATTGTTTTTGCAACTATTCATGTAACTTTGAATTTATTTCAAAATAAAATAAAATAAAATAAAATAAATAAAATAAAATAATATAATACAATATAAAATAAAAAAAGATGTTCGGAGTAAAGGTGATGAGAGGACAGGGTTCCAAAGTTTCCACTCCAAATTCAACCAAAGTAGACCAAGGTAGACCTAGTCTTGTTGATTTTACATTTACACTTGCCCTTTAGAAAAAGTTAAACAGTAAAAATATTTGGAAAGTCCTACATAACTAATTTGTTCATTTTTCTCTTTATTATAGACTGCCAGATTTTTTATAGATTTGTATCACAAGGTAAAATACTGATTCAGCAATTATCCAGTTAATTTGAATCATGCTGACAATATTTCTGGATAAAGCAGATCAAACAAAAATAATGAAAAAAAACAAAAAACAAAAAACAAAAACAAGTGCTGAATTACTCAGGTCTGACCTGTATAGATCAAGTGAACCAGGTAATTGTCAAAACCACACTTAGTTTTAGAGTGTGCAGACACAGCCAGAGCATAAGGTTTGCTATATTTTATTTCTTCTTCACTATAGAAAACCAAATCCTACACTAAGACTTCCAATAGAACAGTAATGACAATGGGGAATTGAAGGTCCCAACCTCTCCGTTTGGGAGAAGGGAGAGGGCCTAGGAAGGATTGAATGCCAAACATTTACAAGCTTTGGAAAAAGAACTGACTGGAAATTGCTCCTGAGAAAAGATCAAAGGTTGGGGCTTTGTGGAGAGGAGTGAGATGGTTTTTAAATCAGTTTTTAAATCATAAGGCTTTGTCAGTCAGCTCAGCACAAAGCATCAAGGCCTTCGCAGGGTAGAGAACAATTTTGATGTCCAAAATGAAACGGGAAAAAAAAGTATATAAGAGGAAAGTTTATTGAACAATTTCATATGATTTTTTAAATTGGATTTGGTTCTATTTTTTGAAAAAAAAACCTTTAAAAATAAAGAATAGTCAATGATGTCAAAAGAAAAGGCAATAGCAGTGAAGCCACTCAGATAGGACTTGTACGTGGTATATTGGAAAAATCATGGGCTGTCAAGTCAGATAGACCAGGGTTCAAACTTTGACTCCACCAAGTTATAATATTATAATTGCTATAAATTACTAACAACAATAAATTATCAAGTACTCGGGTCACTGGATGTAGTTGGTGGAGTTTGGCTTCTCAGCTCTGACAACTACCAAAATTGGTAGTCCACCCTCTCTACTAAAAGTATGGTCCGTGGACTAGAAGTAGGCATTCGTGGGAGCTTGTTAGAAATGTAGAGTTTCGGAGCTCACTCCAGACCTACTGAATCAGGATCTGAGTTTTGAAAACATCCCCAGGTGACTTGTACGTAAATTAAAATTTCAGAAACACAGGTCTGACACTGCAAAATCCAAAGAACCACTTTTTTCCCCATTTCAACTGGTTGTATACATGACTTTTAAAACAAAATGTTTAAGATTCAAATTGCTTCAGAAGAAAAGGCTTAATTCCCTACTTTTATTATTGTTCAGATACACTTAGCCCTCAGATGTTGTTGCCCACAAATGAAAGGAAAGCATGTGATTTTTATCTTTTTTTTTTCTATAATGGATATTAGGAAGAATTTGGCCTATCAAATATTCAAAACTGTTTCTAAGTAATATTCAAAGATCAATCATTTCTTTTCTAAATATGGAACAAATACTTTCCATGGCACCCCAAATTTACTCAAAAGCTTAAAATTTTAATTTAGAATATGTAAGAAATTCTTTTTTATTCTTGAGCTGTTCTAATTATATGAAAAGATTTTTTTTAATTCTATTTTCTTTCTTTTCTACATCCAGAGAGAATGAAAAAACTCCAATAAGATTTCAATCATCATTCTTTTTAAGAAGGAAGGCAAGGCAGAGCTCCCACTATGAAGCCTAATGTCTAATAAAAAGGACAAGGATCTTCTCTGCAGGGGTTTAGTGTCCCGAATCTGATGTTTAAGGGAGACCTCAGGATTCTCATTTTCCAGATCAATGAAGCCAAGTTAACATTCGAGGCACTGAAGGAAGGAAACAAAACATGACTGGTGATTAGAACCCTCTGTTTGGTGCAGAGCAGAGGCAACACAGAAAAGTAGTTAACACTTGAGTTCTTATGCAGATACCACAACAACCCAGTTGTGTGATTCTGGGCATCGTACATACTTTTCTGAAGTTTAGTGTCCTCTTCTATAAAGTGAGAAATTTCAAACCTCACAAGACAATCGTGTGGAAAAAAGTTATACAAGTGAATATATATAAAGCACCCAGCATAATGCCTGGCAGGCAATAAGAGTTCAATAAATTACAGCTCTCAGTATCATTGTGCTTGAGTACTACAGACCTTCACTTATGGACATAGATCACACCTCCTCCATCAATTAAGGTATTTCATCCTCATCTACCCTACACTGTAAGAAGCTGGGTATATGAGCAATGTTTGGATAAGAAAAGATAACATCTGACTTTATTGAACCCTTACCTTGTTCCCTTGTTCCAGGAACTTTTGAAAGTGTTTTACATATATTTGATCATTCAGTCTTCACAATAGACATATGTGGAAGTACTCTCCTCATTTTACAGAAGAGGAGTCTGAAGCACAGAGAGAAGAGCCTTGCCCAAAGTCACATGGGTAAAGTACTTGTGGGCAACTATACTTTTTTTCCTTGCTATCCAGCATCTTAAACTCAGAAAACATTTGAAAGTGCACTGAATGTAGACATAAATTTCCTCTCCCCATCTCTGGGGACTCAGGGCACAGGCATGTGATCTAGGCAAAACCAATCACAAAGACTGAGGGAGAATTGAGAAATCATTCACAGTAGCAGCAGTGCCAGTGGCAGCAATAACAAGATGTGTTGATGGACAAATGTCCAGTGGCAGTGGTGCCAGTGGCAGCTTCCCCATCAGGTTTTTCCCAAGGCATGACTTTGGCTGACTTCCCCACTGCTGACTGGTAGGTTCGGAGCCATTCAAGAATTCATACAATGCAGCAAGTCAAAGTTTAAGTATAAAGTTTAAGATTTATTAGAGGAAGAAAGCAGGTGGGAGCCAGCAGAAAAGAAGAAAAAGATAATGGCTCCCATTCTCCATCTGAGAGCAGCATTCTTTAACGAAAAAAGGAACCCGCGTTGGGTAGGGTGTCTGCTGTGATGTTCTGTGCCTCGATTGGGTGAGTGCCTATCTAGTTTTGGGGTGATTGGTCAGTAGAATTCTAAGACAATATTCTTTTTAGGAAAGCAGCTGCGTTATCTAACTGGGGAGAGCAGGCCTTCTTGGTTGTTTATTTTATGGGCATCTCTGACCTTGCCTTATCCACCTTTGAGGGGCCACTGGGACAGCCTTGAACAGCTTTGAACAGCCTTCATTCTTTAGTCTATGGGGCACCTGTTTTCTGTGAGATAAGCTGCAGGGTCCCTGACTTAGAAACTCCTTTTACATGTTAGTTTCTTCTTCTGGGATCTAACACTGACCTCCTCTTGTTTCTGCCTAGTTTTTCAAGCTTTAACAAAGAGTCTATTACTCATTATCCTTCTTATAATTTCTTTTTTTTCTTAAGGAATCCCAGTTGTTCTCTATTCCAGTTTGCTAATGCTGCCGTTACGCAAAATACCAGAAATGCATAGTCTTTTATAAAGGGGATTTATTCTGTTACAAATTTAAAGTTATAAGGCCATAAAAGTATCCAAACTAGGCATCAACAAGAGGATACCTTCACTGAAGAAAGGCCAGTGGCGTCCAGAACACTTCTGTCAGCTGGGAAGACTCATGGCTGGTGTCTGCTAGTCCTTTGCTCCTGGGTTGTGTTTCAAAATGGCTTTCTCCAAAATGTCTCCGGGCTTTCGTCTTAGCTCCTCTTTCTCAGCAGGTGTGCGTCCTTGCTTCTTTCTCCCAGGACATTTCTCTCTAAGCAACAGAGGGTCCTCTCTTGGCTTCTCTGGGGCAGACTCTGGGCTTCATCTCTTAGCTTACCATCTCCAAATGTGCTTCTCTCCACATCTCCAAGCATCTCTAAGCATCTCTTTTGCTCTGGCTCCAGAACTCTCTTAAGTACTCCAGTGAACTAATCAAGACCCACCATGAATAGGCAGGGTCCACAACTCCATGGAAATAATTAACAGACTAATCAGTGTGCCCCCACAAGATTGCACTAAAGCATATGGCTTTTCTGGGGGACATAATATATCCTAACTGGCACAGTCTTTGTTGCTTGCAACCAGAGAACCCTGACTCTACAGAGAAAATGCAGTGAGTGTCCACTCATTTAGCCTGCTTTCCTATTATATCTCATAGAACCACCAATTTGGAAGGGATCTTAGAAATCAAGTTCAATTTTATAGATAATGAAATGGAGACACAAGGTATTGATTAAAAACAGGTAATCTCACAAATTCAGTGGAACTGATGGATAGAATGAGAAATGCTTCCAGGTTACAATGAATTATATAAAGTATACAAACGTGTCCTCCAAATCTCAGTATCTAGAAATTAGGAATTGAAGCTACAAAAAGGCAAACTAAGAATGAATAGAAGAGCCAAAAGGAAAACAGCTTCCTTATGTTTTAGTAAAAGGAGCACTTGGACACTTAGTCTCGAGAGAGGTTGAATCAGAGAGTCTGGAGCCCTAAACTAAGGGACACTGGCCACACCTGAGATAGTAGTGCAAAGCTGCATTTGAAATAAGAGGATTATCTATCTACAAACTAAACCCTGGGACCACCTCATCCAACTCAGTTACCTTCTCCCAGCTCAGTGCCTAGAACCCTAGGAGCCAAAGATATATTCCTCAGTCAGGAAACTGGAAGATTTCTCTCCAGGGATGTATACAGCCTAAGAGAAAGAACTATAGATAACAACATCTGGGAGTCCCCCAATAAAACAATGAAACCCCTACCAGATCATGCTGATATTCTTAGTTTTATCATTCTCATGCACATATTACTTCCAATCAGCATTTCAATGCCTCAGTCTTAAATATAAACAGAAAGCCAAGGATTTTCAGACATTTGAGGAATGTTTCTACCAAGTAAATCAGGATTTAAACCTCAATAATCCATAGGGGAAGTTCCTTATAAAGTACATCTTTTATTTTAACCCGTATGATGTCTGGTGGAAATCTTGAAGTTAAGTTAATCACCAGGATGTTGGTGCCAATTGACAGCCTCTGTGGAGATAACGGCATGAGGATGGTTTTATTTAGAGAAAGACTAACCCAAAGATGGTCATTTAGCAACATAACCTTGGTGAATTTCTTCCTTTTCCCTTATAAGAGCAACGGATAGCCACTGTGGAAAACTGAATGTGTGTCCAAAGACTGGCATTCAAATAAGCAGGATTTGGAATTGGAATTTATTTCTAAATTCCAACAGTCTAGCATCCTACTAGACATACTTCTGGAAATTGAAGTGTGAAGAAAAGAAATGCTCAGAAAACAGTAATGCAGTTTCTCTTGCCAAAGGGTGATGTGCAAGTTAATTCCTGGAAGTTTAGCTGCTGCCATGTCTGAGGACATGAACTGCCCAAACTGATAAAACATCTGTCAGGAAAGTATTGTCACAGTAGACTCATCAATTCATCGTCTAGAATGAGGAAAATGTTTCTTATTTGGAATGGGAAATAAATTCCCCATGAGACTTGGCCTACTGATGCAACTGTAACAGAAGGCATTCATAAACAATCGGTTATAAAGTGCATTGTATAACCCCTCTAGTAATATTTTTATAAATCCCTTTTTTCTTGACCCATTGCTAACTAGAAAGAAAACTTTAAACTGTTTCTCTCGCCTTCCTTTCTTTCACTTCTCCATTTTTTCCATTGTTAAAGGATGATCAATATTCCTAAGGGTATGCTCACAGAGCTCCAAGGAATAAATCTGTTACATTAGTAAAAGTAAATTTAATAAAATTTACCCTAGTAAGTGCTTTTCAGTTCTAAGGATAGAAATAAGTACCAATAATTGAAACATGCAGTGAGCATTGACATGGGTTAGAAAACAAAAGAGAATGAACCAATGTTCCTACTTGTCACCACATCAACCCCTTCTACTCACCCTGGCCAACAGCCTTAACCTTTCCAAGAACTCAACATGTCTGCTGCAAATACTGTTGTGGATGAAACAGAAAGGGGAAGATGTTTGTTTACATCTCCTCAAAGATGCAGAAATGGGAGGATACAAAGTTGTCTTTCCCCACTTTGCAAACCATGGGAGTAAGGAATGGATTTCTCATCACCATTTTACTTGAAACATGACAAACTAAAAGTGCAGTAAAGAAGTTTTACCTTTTGATTTACAGCTGCTCCCACTTTCTAAATTGGAAAGCATTAAATTAATGACATTTTTCTTCTATAGGAAACTCACTGAATTGAGTTTGGTTAGGTGAAGTTGCCCAGGAACAGAGATCAGGAATAGAAGTTGAAAAGAACTAACTACCTCTAGCTAAGTGAGTGAAAAGAATTAGAATTTGGAGTTCCTGAGGGTGATCAGCTCCTGGGACTGTGGGAAGATGAGAAAAATAAAGTCAACGTGATTTCTACTAAGTGGAACGAGGCACCAGGAGAAATTTTCTTCTGGAGATGGTCAGATGCACTTTAAAACCTAAGTTGCACTTTTCTGCCACAAAAACACCACCTTCATCTGCACCACCAGAGTTTTGCTAAACTATGCTACATCTGTGAGTGAGGTATGTGCACATGTGGGAAGAGGCTAAATTTCACATCTGAGAATATACAAGGCAGGCAGTGACAAACAAAGGAGAAATAAAAGCACTGAGGCAGAGGAAACCACAGAGATATAAGCTACTAGGCAGTTCACAAAATCTTGGTGAGGGTTCTGGACTTTGAAACAAGAATCAGAGAGGTTCTTGGACAACTCTCAAAAAAATTGCATTTAATGAAACTGATTAAACGCCATTTCTACTTTGACATATTGAGCATTTATCACTCCAAAGCATCAGACCCCATGTTTGTTTTTGAAGGAAAATGGGTGGAATGGGGGATGGCTATAGTACCAGGTAGCTTCTGTTTTTCTTGGTAAGGCTGACTTAGCACAATTATTTCTTTTCCTTAAAAACTTGGCAGTTCTAAGAAACTTATTTTGCTGCATTTATTTTGAAGGGGGTACATAATAAAAGAAAATCTCAGATAAACCTCTCATACATTTTTTAGTTTTCATTATTCATGTCCTCCTATATCTGAAAACATAATTAAACAATGTGAATATTTATTTCTCTTTTGCCATGTCCATGCAGATAATTCTTTCTTCTCGGAAATGTCTTACTTATTTCCTCTATCTCAATGGAATTGAAGCTCCATCTTCCTTCCCTTTTGACTTTTGAAAGTTTGTCTTTAAAAAGTAGATTAGTTTCCCCTGAACTGAAGAAAAAAATAGTTCTTTTCATTAGGTTATTATTTACCCTTTATGTTTGCCTTCTCTTCTCTCTTGTCAGTACATTCCATTAAAAATATCTTGTTCAATAACTATCTGGCAGAGTTCATTTTCACATAAATTTATTAATATCACAGCAGCTACTTGGCAATGAATTCTACAGAATTCACTGACCTTGAAAGCCAAATAGGTATAGGGAATGCTCTAACTCTTCATTCCAAATGGAGAAATATTTACAACATGATGGTTTTTAGATACTGGAAGTTGCAGTGTAGAAAACAAAACCATAACTGTTTATTAAGAGCACCAACTTGATTCCCTTTGGACTATGGGCTTATTATTTTGACACCAACCTGCCAGGAGTCATTTGCTGCAAGACTGGTATGTGTCGCCCAACAATATGGGCAGAAGTTTCTGAACAGACTGCCTCAATCATTAGGGTCCATATGGCCAAGCACAAGTGAACAGGTTGGAGAGGGGTATCTCACTCTGTGTCACAGTCTCTCAGCCTGTCCAAATGACAGAGACAGGAGAAATCCCAGCCAAGTGACTTTTTAAGAGTATTTTCATTTTCTTCATTTGTTGATTCAGTTAATGCCACCTTCTCAAGTCTCCTGTACATCACACTTCTGATCTTCAAGATGTTAAAGAAAAAGAAATATTACTCTTTACAGGGGTGTACAGTGGGAGGCTTCAGAGAAAGCAATGTATGAAATGATACCTGTCAAAAGCAGAGAAATAATGGACAAAGGCCTAAGAAAGGAATGGACCTTTACTAGAAAAGAGACAATAGGAAATTTAGTATAACTTTTAGTACAACAGATAAGAGCACAGATACTAGCACCAGGGAGCCTGCGTGTAAATCCCAGTTCTGATTTACCTGCTGGGTAAATCACTTAATCCTTCTGTGCCTCAGTTTCCTCATCTGCAAAATGGGAACAATAAAAGTTCCTCCCTCATAGGGTGGTTGTAAGAAGTAAGCTAATTGATAGGTAAAAAGTGCTTAACATATTATCTAGCATATAATAATTAGCACTACATAATCATTAACTAGTGTTTATTAGAGTTTGTTTTTTTTTGAATTGAGTCAAACAATGTATTTAATCAAACACTGTATTTACCTGGAAAGAGAAGCAGCTCGATATAATATAAACATGTGGCAACTGACTGGACAACTGACAAATTCATTGGTGACAGCTGGAAAATTCCAGAAGTTTTGGGGAAAGGATAGCAGAGAGACTGGCAAACTGAGCGAGCAGATGGGAGCAAAAGCTAGTGGAGCTTCAGAGAACACACACACAACATACAGATTTCTTAAAAGAATTCCTGAACTGACTTTACTTGCACAAAGAATCAATTCAACAGCTACTCTAGAGTTTTCTCTACCTGATGCTCCATAGGAATATGTGTATAGGCTCCTGGCTTTCTTTAGCTCAGAGGGTCAAGGATTGACTGAGGAAATCAGGAATGTGAAATGCATGAAAGCCAAGGGAGGGTGTAATATATGTCAAGTAGAAAAGCAATGTACTCATTTTAAATAAGAACCATACCCATCAGTGGGAGCAAATATTTACACAGCCCTGACCAGTCCACTACCTCCCTGAAAGTAAGCCATGTGAAAAATCAAATTGTCTGGATGCCACTTGTGAGGGTGAAACCAGAATCAGGGGAGTTAGTTCTGTGGTTTCAATGGTTAGCAGCAGCAGGTTCAGAGAGGATGTTGTATCCACCACTATAATAATGATATAACTGCTCAGGGACCAAGGATTGGTCCCACCATTCATTTAGATCTCTGTTTCTCCAATTTCTCTGCAGTCTGTCGATGGCAGACCCCCTCCCTGACTTCCCATTTCCACAGTCCCCCCATCCCACTGACACATTCTTTACACAAATGGCAAGATAATATTTTAAAATGTTAATAAGTGAATTATTCCCCCAACATGTTCTGGTATCCTTTAAATCGTCCACCATCTGGGAAGTGAAGCATTCTATAGTCACTGCCTCAGGATACAGGAGGACAGAGAAGCAGCAGGAGAAAAGAAGTCTTCCTGGCTTCTGCATTTCAATAGTCTAGGCCCAGTGGGAAACAGGGAGAATCCCACAAAGACAATACACTAGGGAGAATATAATGCTCTAGAAGCCAGGCTTCCTATCTCAGACAGCAGGTGAGTTTCCTTGGGGGTAGGGGAGGAGCATTCATGAGTTATTAGATGCTGATCTGACCCCAACCAAAGGGCCCCTAGGACTCATCCCAGCTTTCCTGAGGAAAGGTACACACTCAAATTGATGGAAATTAAATTTCTACCAAAATGGGAGAACCTGAAGGCAAACACACCTACAGAATAACAACTCCTTTTATTACTTGCAAACATGATTTCATAAAAAGTTTCAGAACTGTCATTGAGAGACACCAATACTTAAACTCAAATAATAATCCAGTATCCCTCTGGCCTGGATGCTATTGCACCTGTGTCGGGGAACTACATCTCTCTGCTCCGGCCATTAGGTTTTCATTTACAGTTTTAAAGCCCAGAAATCAAATTTATTTCCCCTATCATTTTTTTCTCTAATTTTCAATTGTCTACCATGTACTGCCTATGTCATAACCTAATAAATACTAGTTTACTATTCTGGTTTGCTAAAGCTGCCATTACACAAAATACCAGGAATGATTGGCTTTTATAAAGGGGATTTATTAACTTAAAAATTTACAGTTCTAAGGCCATAAAAGTATCTAAAATAAGACGTTAACAAGAGGATACATTCACTGAAGAGAGGCCGATGGCATCCAGAACACCTCTGTCATCTGCGAAGGCACATGGCTGGCATCTGCTGGTCCTTTGCTCTCGGGTTGCATTTCAAAATGGCTTTCTCCAAAATGTCTCTGGGCTTCTGTCTCCCTTAGCTTCTCTCAGCTGTCTGCTTGGTTCTCCTGGGGTGTTTCTCTCTAAGCGTCTCAGAGTCCTCTCTTAGCTTCTCCAGGGCAAACTCTAGGCTTCATCTCTTAGTTTAGGATCTCCAAATATCTTTCTGTGTGCATCGCC
Source organism: Choloepus didactylus (assembly GCF_015220235.1). Taxonomy (NCBI): domain Eukaryota; kingdom Metazoa; phylum Chordata; class Mammalia; order Pilosa; family Megalonychidae; genus Choloepus; species Choloepus didactylus. The sequence continues at coordinate 61,070,415 of NC_051321.1, read as the reverse complement.
CAGTGTCTCCAAGTGTCTGGGTCTGTGTCAGCTGTTAGCTTCTCCCAGGGGTAAATTCTGGATTACGTATCTTAGCTTCTCTCCAAAATGTCTCTCTCAGCTTCTATGGGCTTTTTTTCTCCATAAACTCTCTTAAAGGACTCCAATGATCTAATTAAGACCCACCCATTCAGGTTAGATTAGATTAGAAATAATCTAATCAAAAGGTCTCACCCACAGTTGGGTGGGTCACATATCCATGGAGACATTCAATCAAAATATTTCACCCAACAAGATTGGATTAAAAGATCAAGGCTTTTCTGGGGTCCATAACAGTTTCAGATTGGCACATTCCACCCCCTGGACCCCAGAAAGACATGTTCTTTCCAAATGCAAAAATACATTCATTCCATCTTATCAAAATCAGTTACAGATGTGGTTTGTCCTAAGACAAAATTCCCCTCTGGCTGTGAAACTTAGAACAAGTTACCTGCTTCCAATATACAAAGGAGGAACAGTCATAGGATAAAAATTCCCATTGCCATAGGGACAAATTGAAAGGAAAACAGGGTTCACAGGACCAAAACAATTCCTAAGACCCACAGGGCAAACTTCGTTAGATTTCAAAGTCTGAGAGTCATTTATAGAATGACATTTTATCCTCGGGGCTTGAGAGAGCAGAATTCTCACCCTTTCCAAGGGCCTTCACAGCAGCCTTGTTCTCTCCAAACACTGGAGTGATTGCTCCAACATATCCACGCATTGGGGAGACCACCTTATTCTCGGCCCCACCCTCCTCAAGCATCTGGATGGAACCTCGACTCTCTGCCATTTGTGGGGCATATTCTCAACCCCTTTAGAACAGTGGGGTGGTGGCCAGGCTCTCCCCAATCCCTGGGGAATGTGCTCCACCCTCTCTGAGGCCTGGGGTGACAGCAGTCTTCCTGAACATTGAGGTGGAAGGTCCGCCTTCTGCCTCTGGGGAAAATTCATCCTCTTCATATGCATGGATGGGTCTGCTCTCCTGGCCCAAGATTTCCTGGCTTCAGACCATGGCTTCCATGGTTCCACTTTGAAGATATTTTTCCTTCAATCTGTCCCTTTTCTGTCTCTTTAAGTCCAGACTAGTAGTGGTTCCATTTATACAGATCTCACAAAAAATTTGATGGCATGGCATGCAGCATACAGGGGTCAAAACCATCAGACAATAGGACTTTCCAGAAATCCTTTCTGGATAACTCCATCTTCAATACTGGCTTGTACTGAAATGGCTGGCTGGTTCCAATTTTTGTTAAATTCTCACAAGGTGAACTATCCTCTAGGTCTCATTTTCTGGAAGCCAGAATTGTCCAGACCATCAATTTCTGGTTTCTTTGTACCCAAGAGTTCAATTCTCAGCTTATCTCTTTCCTCTCATATTTTACTAAAAGCTGCAAGGAGAAGCAAGGCTGCATTTTCAACAGTTAGTTTGGAGATCTCTTCAGCTAAATAACCCAGCTCATCACTTTCAAATACTGCCTTCCATCCAATACCAGGAATCAATTCTGCCAAATCTCCACACTTTAAAACAAGGATCACCTTCCTTCCAGTTTGCAAGGACGCATTCACCATTTCTGTCTAAGGCCTCATCAGAAGGAACTTTAGCATCCATATTTCTACCAACAGTCTCTGCAAAGCAATTTAGGCTTTTTTTTAACAAGCTCTCACAATTCTTCCAGAATCTTCCCCTTATCCATTTACAAAGCCATTCTAACATGTTTGGTATTTGCAAACTCAGCAGCACCCCACTTCTCAGTATCAAAATCTGTTCCTGTTTGCTAAAGCTGTCTTTATGCAAAATACCAGGAATGGATTCCTTCTATAAAGGGAATTTATTAGGTTGCAAATTTACAGTTCTAAAGCCATAAAAGTGTCCAAAATAAGGCATCAAGAAGATACCTTCACTTAAGAACAGACGGTAGTATCCAGAACACCTCTGTCAGCTGGGAAGACACACGGCTGACATCTGCTGGTCCTTTGCTCATGGGTTGCATTTCAAAATGGCTTTCTCCAAAATGTCTCTGGGCTTCTGTCTCTCTTAGCTTCTCTCAGCTGTCTGCTTGGTTTTCCTGAGGCATTTCTCTCTAAGCATCTTGGAGTCCTCTCTTAGCTTCTCTGGGGCAAACTCTGGGCTTCCTTTCTTAGTTTAGCCTCTCAAAACATCCTTTTTTCTGCATCTCCCACTGTCTCCAAGCATCTGGGACTGTGTCAGCTCTCAGCTTCTCTCGGGGGCAAATTCTGGATTATGTATCTTAACTTCTCTCCAAAATGTCTCTCTCAGCTTCTCTGGGCTCTTTTTCCTCCATAAGCTCTCTTAAAGGACTCCAATGATTTAATTGAGACCCACTCTGAATGGGCTGGGTAACAACTCCATAGAAATAATCTAATCAAAAGGACTCACCCATTGTTGGGTGGGTCACCTCTCCATGGAAACATTCAATCAAAACATTCCACCCAATAAGACTGGATTAAAAGATCATGGCTTTTCTGGGGTCCATACCAGGTTCAAACCAGCATATTTAACTCTTGGGACAACTAAGCATAAGAGTTGAAATGGGGACAATGCCAGGAAATAAAGGCTATGTGGTCTTTAACTTTTAAAATAATACATTTTTTTTTATCTTCCATAGAGTCAAATACAAACCATGTTAGAACTACTACTATTTCAACATACATATTTTTTAATTCAGAAATTTGTTTGTGGTATTTTTATATCAATTTATATATATATATATGCTTCTGCAGATCATCTGTACAAGTGTTGGTTTTTAGTTCTAAATGAACCAAAATATTGAATCCTCAGACATTTTACATTTACATTTCCTAAACATCTATAACTTCCAAAAAAGAATTGTATTAAATAATCTGTGGATATTTCCAATTTGACTTCAATTAGGCATTTCAGTCCAGGAAATAAGACTCATGTAGCATGCATTAGTCTGGTAAAAATTTCAGTTTTGAAATTTTAATTATTTGGATTAAACACAAGGTCACTTATTTTTAATAGGTCTCCCCATCCTGAAATTGTTAAATAGTTGACCCATTCATTGTTAATAGCCTGAAAATAATTGAGAGAAAAGGGTATATCTTCCCAACTGCTAGTGCACAACCCACCCACCCCCAAACACACACACACAAACCAAACCAATTAAGTATGCATAAGGCAGGACGTTAAAGGGAAAGCTTAAGAAATGCACTATTGCTCTAAAGTCAGAATGTTTTAGTTGAGAAGAGATTTTCAGAATGTGACAGAAGCCTCTGAAAATAGGAAATTTCACAAGCAAAATTGTAACATCGGCCCACAGTACATGGAGTTCTCAGAGTATACTCATAAAGTTAACCAAAACTTTCAAATTGCCAACCCAAGAAGTACGACCATGGGCATCAAGGCCCAGCAGTGGGATCCTATAATTTGAAATCATGGTGAAAATTCTCCTGGTATCCACAATTCATTTTCCTTTAAGAATTTTGGAAAAGACTACAATACTGGCTTCCTTATTGCCTCGACATGAGAAATATATTTCTTTTAAACAGAGAGGACAGAGGCTGGCCTTATGGATACAGGAGTGTTTGTTGTTAAAGGAAAAAAGCCCTGTTGAGGTCAAAGAGAAGCTGAGACAAAGAAACAGGAGGAGGTCAGAAAAGGAGAGCGAAAATAACATCTTTCTATTCTTTCTAATATATTATTCTTCCTCCAGGGAGAGAGATATAGATTGTTTTTTCACTAAAAATCAGCTTTTTCTTCACTTTAGCAGGATATAGAATTGGTTTGTGAACACTCTGTGCTGTAAAACTTTGCCTGGAGCTGAGTTTCTGTAGTACAGAAGAGTCATGACAAATCTACATACAGAGAAGAAAAAAAAAGAAGCCATGTGTTCAGTACTGATGATAGAACAAAAATGTCCCCCTGCTTGAATGGGAGGGAACTCAGTTAAATGGTTGAAATCTAAAGCTAGTATATTCCTTTCAAACTGGAAGATTTTCATAAATATACAGACACTCTTACATCCAAACAATACATTCAGCTCTGCAGAACATGCTAACAAATATTCTATCAAGTTAAGCTATTTTGACAGACCTCCCCAAATCCACCTTCAAAAACAGTACAGTTTTAACTGTCTAGTATTCTCTCACATAGACTATTTTCCCTTTTTTCTCCATTTAGAGTAACCAAAATGGTTCCTAAATCAAGATTGAGAAGTGATAGCATATGATAAAGAGTCATTTCCCAAAAAGAAAAAGAAAAAAAAATCTTACTTATTTTCTTAAGATTGAAATAACAACTCACATTTATGTATGCTACAAAATTCATAAAGAGCTTCCACAATCATTGTTCCAGTTTGCTAAAGCTGCCATTATGCAAAATACCAGAAATGGCTAGTCTTTTATAAAGAGGATTTATTAGGTTACAAATTTACTGTTCTAAGGCCATAAAAGTGTCCAAATTAAGGCATCAACAACAGGTTACCTTCTCTAAAGAAAGGCCAATGGCATCCAGAATACCTGTCAATTGGGAAGGCACATGGCAGCATCTGCTGGTCCTTTGCTCCTGGGTTCTCATATCAAAATGGCTCTTTCTAAAATATCTCTGGGCTTCTGTCTCTCTTAGTTTCTCTCTCTCAGCTTCTATACATCCTTGCTTATTCTCCCAGGGCATTTCTCTCTAAGCATCTGGGGGTTCTCTCTTAACTTCTCCAGGGCAAACTCTGGGCTTCATCTCTTTGCTTAGCATCTCTAAATCTCCTTCTGTCTGCATCTCCATGCATCTCCAAGCATCTGAGTCTGTGTGGGCTCTCAGTTCTCTTAAGGACTCCAGTGATCTAATTAATTAAGACCCACATTGAATGGATGGGGTCACACCTCCATGGAAATAATCAAAAGTTCTCACCCACAGTTGAGTGGGTCACATCTCCATGGAAACAATCTAATCAAAAGGTCCCAACCATAAGAAGTCTGTCCCTACAAGATTGCATTAAAGGCTTTCCTAGGGTACATAACAGTTTCAAACCAGCACAATCATCACCTCATTTGATCCTCATTATGAGCCTGTGACTTAGGGAGAACAGATATTTGGAGCAGGAAAGAATTTTGAGCTATTAACCTAGGACTGATTCCCCCAGCCCACCTCACCCTCATCATGACTTTGTATAGTATCAAGTAGCTCTCTCCTTGAATCTCAAAATAGATTCATCAGAAGCTGGGCTTTTTAGCTTGCATAAGCAAACCAAATGTTAGGATACTTATTCATCCAGGAAATGCAAAGTAAAATCACAATGAGATACCACTACCTTCCTCACACAATAGCTAAAATTAAAAGGACTGTGAACATCAAATATTGACAAGGATGTGGAGCAACTGAGTGTAAAGTTGTACAACACCCTTGGAAAAGTTCTGGCAGTTTTTTACCCGACAATTCTCTTCCTATATATTTACCTGAAAAAAAAAAAAAAAATGAGAACATGCATCCACAAAAAGATCTATACAAGAATATTCACTGCAGCTTTATTCATAATAACTGAAACCTGGAAACAGCCCACGTGTCATTAATTTAAAAATGGATAAACAAATGTGGTATATTTATCTAATGGAATACTATTCAACAATAAAAAGTAACACTACTGATACATGCAACAGCATGGATGATTCTCAAAAAAATTATGCTGAAGGAAGTCTTACACAAAACAGATCATACTGCATGTTTCCATTAATAAAAAGTTCTAGAATAGGCAAAAATTAAGAACAATAATGCCTGGGATGAGGCAGGAGAGTTCACTGGGATGGGACATGAAGGGACTTCCTTGGATGAGGGTTATATTTTCTATCTCAGTTGGGGTTTGGCTCGCAAAGGTTTAAGTATTTGTTAGAACTCATGAATATGTACACATATATTTTTTCATTTCATTGTATGTTAATTTTACTTTAAAAAAAAAATGAACCATCAACAAAAAGTGAACTCTTCTTAATGATATGCATGCTTAATCATTTGGAGGGAAAGTATACAGGTGTCTGCAATTTACTTTCAAATGCACTAAATAGATAGAGGGTATATTGCTTTCCCATTGTTACTGTAACAAATTACCACCAACTTAATGGTTTAAAACAACACAAATTTATTATATTGTAAGTGCTGGAAGTCAGAAGTCCAAAATGAATTTCACTGGACTAAAATCAAGGGGTGGGCAGGTATTGCCCATTCTTTCTCAACACTCTGAGGCAGAATCTATTCCTTGGCTTTTCCAGCATCTAGGGCTTGCCCACATTCCATGGCTCATGGCCCTTTCCTCCACCCTCAAAGCCAATGGCAAAGCATCTTCAAATGTCTCAGTTTCTGCTTCTTCCATACATCTCCTTCTCTGACTTTTTATGGACCCTAAAATTACATCGAATTTACCCAAATGATCCAAGATAATCTCCCATCTCAAAGGTCTTTCACTTAATCATATCTACAGAGTCCCTTTGGCCATGTAAGGTAATATATCCAAAGGTTCCAGGGATTAATACGTGGACATCATCGAGGGGCTATTATTCTGCCTACCACAGAGGGATAGAAAGATGGGTAGATGTTTGATAAAGCAACTTGAGTGAAATGCATATTATAGAATCTAAGTGGTGAGTGTCTGGATGTTCAATATAAAATTCTTTTTACATTTTGGTTTGTTAGAAATTTTCCATAATAAAATGTTGGTTGAAAAAGCTGAAGCTTAAATTCTAATCATGAACAATAGCTTGGCAAAGCCTTTATGCATCCACAAAAGGAGTCAAGAGAGTCGAGGGAAGCAAAGAGATCTCCTGGTCAAGAAGAGAAGGAAATAGGCACAGACGCCAGAGTGGACCTAGGATCAGAGTGGAGATAGGCCCAGACCATGCAAAGCAGATCAAAAGTAAGTTGTCTAGATGCTGGTGACCAGGGACAGATAGGATAAGCTTACACCCTTCCCCTCCTCATAATGCTTGAATGCACATAAACACCAATTGTGGGGAGAAGAGAGGGAGCTCCAAAACCCTAAATTTATTAAACATAAATATAAAGTGATGGCAAAAAGGCAAAAGGGTTCAAATGGCAGGACTACATTTTCTCACTCAAGTGGTGTTAGGTCTTGAGATGCAAATTTATGGGGAAATGAAGTTATTAGTCTATGCAAATCTGAGTTCATGGCCTGTAAAATTCCTATCTGTAACATTCATAATCATTCTATATATGAAGAAACTGAGGCCCAGAGAGGCACAATATCTTGTTTTCAAGTTTGGGTCCTTCCCAGTAGACAGGATCGGGGAGCTGGTAAAAAAAAAGGAGTAAAAGAGAGACTAAGTAGAAGAGATCTGAGAGACTAAGGTTTTACTGATAGAGCAGAATGAAACAACCTGGTCTGACTGAGAAAATAGGGTGGAGGGGAAATCCCTCAACTTATTTTTTATCAATATGAGGTTTTATATTTCTTTTGGATGTTCAGAAAATATAGCTAGCCTAAATTCTTCTAAACATACATTAAAAGGACATTTCCTGAAATAAAACTGTGAAGTATCCACATGATTATACAAGTACAAACTAGCAGAATATCAGTCCTGTATCCACCTAACTTCATCCTCCACCATTAGGAGTTGGGTACATAAACTGATTCTTATTTAACAGACAAAAAGCAATTGAAACACGAAGACAATGTCTTTTAATAATTTGAGATTAATCATAGTACTTAATCTACTTGATCTAGTCATCCATTTTGTGAGGATTAGATTAAGTTTAGCTTTCACACAGGGTGGGGGCAGCTCAGGGGAATGGCAGAGGGTCAAGAAGCCAAGCTATAATTGGTGGCCGGTCCTTCTGTTTATCTGCCCACTGTCCTTGCAAGGTGGAGACTGGGGGCGGGGGAGGGGCTAGAGGTTCCTTAAACAGCTTCATAAGTTGTTACCAAACTAGCTCAGACTGGCTCTGCAGTTCAAGAACAAAGGAAAGAGGGGTGGAGACTTGTTTCAAATGTTCCAAGTTTGCACAGGAGACTTTTTTTTTAAATGTTTCCAATTTGGGCAGGCTGCATGTTTCAAATTTGCCCGGTCTAGTTAGGCTTGTCGAATAGAATGTAACCTCTGAAGTATCCAGCCAATGGAGAAACAGGGGAGGGACTTGCGGTTAGGTATAGGGAATAAATACTGCTGGGTCTATTGCTCTGTGTGCCAACCCCCCCCCCACATTTTGGTTGGGTGCCCGTTCTTGCAAGATCATGAATAAATTCTTTTCTTCTCCACAATCAGGTAAGCGTTTATTCCTTTTAGGAAGAGTGCTTGTTTCTCACAATTTGAATACTCTCTTATAGTAAAATGCCCTGGTTTATTACTGTATTGTACTTAGCACATAATCAGGTATAAAATAGGTTTTTAGTAAAAACTCTTTAATGAATGAATGAAGAAAAATATGAACTTGTTTCAATTGTCTCAATGAATTCATTTAATTCACTAAATACACTCACCTTGAGGGAAAACTTTTCATGGGAGCAAGGTTCTATCTTTCATGTAAGTCAAAATTTGAGGTAGAGAGGACACATACTTTTCCCTAGAATGGAATAAGCTTAAAATGTAAGATTAAGTTCATTCATGCAGAGACAGTTGATTAGCCTTCTGAGATTGTTGAAAATCTCTTCAATACCAAAAAAAAAAAAAAAAAAAAAAAAGCCTCTAAAAAATTAAACAGTTATACTGGAATATTTTCTGAGATGGAAGGTTTAAAAGATGATCATAGGTTTGCAGTCTGGGAAAAAGAATAACTATGCTCTTACTTATAAAGTCAAATAGGATCCTGAAGCTTCCATGTTTAGTGCTTAATAAAACACAACAGTTGCTACACATATTAATCTACCACATTAACCATTAAGTTAATAAAGTTATGAAATCAAGAGGCCTTTCCTACCATGATGCCAAATTCTGGTACAATAGGATAATAAATATCTAGGGTTTCAAAATAAAGGCCTTCTTGCCAGATATCATCCTCCAAACTGTACTATTTATTTTTGAGAGGGGAAAAAAAGCAAGAGAAAAATAAAACCTATTGCCCTGCATTATTTTCCCACATTTGTCATAAAGAACACACACATATAGACACACACACATGCCACCAACACCATATGGGGGGTAAGAACTATACCAATAATGTAAATAAGTTTTCTTTCCTATTAAAAAAAAAGTGGGAGAGGAGCTATTTTATTACACAAAATTAGAATCCAGTTCACATCTTGGACACTGGGAAATTTGCTAGTATTTTGGATTCTTTAATACTTGTGTGAAAATGGTCCTGATTGACACAAGGAAAATTTGGGGGGGGGGGGCAGATTTGCTTTTTCTTTACTGTTTTAGTTTTCTAACTGCTAAAACAAACATCATATAACAGATTGGTTTAAACAACAGGAATTTATTGGATCACCTTTTTGAGGCTAGGAGAAGCCTAAAATCAAGGCATCAGCAAGGCAAGGCTTTCTTATATGGCATCCTGGGACTAGCTGCCAGTGATCCACAGTCCTTGGCTTTTCTGCAATATGGCAAGTCACATGGCAGCATCTTGTCCTTTCCTTCAGGATTTAGCTAACTCCTGATTTCTTCCCCTGTGGCTTTCTCTCTTCTCTCCATCTTATTTTCACTCTACTTATAAAGGACTCCAGTAATCCAGGCTACAGCCCAACCTTCCCCAACTGGGCCAACCTTAACTGAAGTAACATTTTGAAGAGATCTATTTTCAATGGGTCCGCACCCACCAGAATGCAGACCAAGACAAAGACTATGTCCAAACCAGAATACACAATTCAATCCTCCACATTTACCTTCACTTCATTTTTAAAATTTAGACACACACACACATTTCAAGACTCAATCAATACCTTGACATTTCCTGCCTTGTATTTCCTTTTGTTTTTAATATGTCAGGTTTTAGCTACTCGGCCTTTGGCACTTTGTGGTAAACATGTCTCAAGAAAAGTTGGCCAGCCCTCAAAGAGTAGAATATAAACCTGGGATCCAAATAACATTCAAACATCACCAAAACATGTTGTCCAGGGCATCCCATACACACTGTTAGGCCTCTAGCCAGTGGTGGGGAGCGAAAAACAAGTAGTCTACCCAAACAATAGGCAAGGAAGCCCCCACTAGCCAACAGACACTTGAATCATTTGTAGTATTGTTCCAAAACAGTGTGGATTTCAAACTGTGCTTCCCAAGGCATTAGGGATTCCATGGAGCCTTTTAAGAGCCACTGCAGGGACAGGTGGAAAAAGAAACTGCTTAAGAGAGGCTCCTGGACCTTCAAGTCCACTCCAGCCAGAACATCTTTCATTGGTTTAATGTATGAGCCTTCATTTAAAGAATAAAATAAAATTCAGGGGTAGTAAGAGTTAAATAAAAACTGGGTTTGAAAATTATAGTTCCAGAATAAGAAGGACATCCAGAAATTGTAATAATTTTTGGGTAAGCAGAGAAAATTTCTTTCCAAATAAGGAAGACTTCAGAATGTCTTTCTGTCTAAATATTATCAGGTAGTTGAAGCACTGTCCTGCTAAAAATAGGTCTTACATCTTAAGATCTCTTGCAACCATACACAGATAGAATGACAGACTTTGACTGGGATTTCTTTGTATGCCATTTTCTAAACAGGACTTTTACTCTGTAAGATAGCATTTGGACTCAGCTCTTTTACTTTTTTTTTTTGAAATGGCATCAAATTCTTTCCAACTCCTGGTGAAACAGACTACAATCTGATTGGGTATCACAGCTTCTCTTCAAGCAAGCCCATTAGGTGTCAATCAATTGGCCAAGTCAATTCATGAAATGTTATGTAGACGGTATGAGTGATATATTATTGACCATTTTCTTGCTTAGATTTGTGATGTGAAGTGGAGGGACTCTGAGGAGTTGCTTATTAAAGTTTGTCTCACCCACCTTACAGTTTTTGTTTTCAATTTAATTTCTCTAGTTGATGTGTTAGGTGAAGGTTCTAAAATTATTGCATCAGCCAAACCAAAGGCATCTGGGTTTATATTTACTGGTGTAAATAGCAATTTAGCAGGGCTATGGTATTTGCTACACACAAGTAATTTGAATTCAGTCAGTTTTCTTTGCAAAATTCAAATTACAGCCATTATTAAACTCTCCACAAGAAATCAAACAGAGAAGCAATATGTGCTATGAAATGAGAGAAACCCAAACAAGCTCAGAGGCACTTTGGCTCTGCCAGGTGATGTTACTGAATTTGGCTTTGTGAGAAACATGTTCAACGAATACAGCCAACCAGGCCTACTAGATTCCAAGAGAGTGGAGTTGGGAGGATTAAGGGATCTAGCCGACAAGACCCACGCAGGGGTGGACCACAGCCGTTCACCAGCCCAGGTAGGAGTGCTGTGACCACTGGGCTCCAGAGGTCCTGAGTAAAACCTCAGGGGATTGGAACCCTCTGAAAGGGATAAGAATTTTTAAATGGATTCACCAGAGAGGGTGTCATTCAAAGGCATTGACATAACATTGTGCTGGCTATAGAGGGAAATAAATGGGAGGAAAGAGAGATGGAGATGGAAGCATTAAAGCAAAGAAAAAGGCAAGCAGCTGTAGGGATAAATACATTCTGGGAAGCAAGAGATTCTTACAGATTTACTAGGAAGAAGGGAAAAACAATCACGGTGCAGGAGTGGGAAGCCCAATAAATGAGTAAGGAGGTGAGGGAAATAGTCAAAGAGAATTAAGCATTGTAACTGACCTATAAGTGTCACTCTTTTCCCTATGTTTTCTAAATTCTGTTCCTGCTGGTCTTTCCTTAGTTCCTGAATATGCCATGAAATTTCTCAGCTTGGGGCTCAGCCCTTACTGTTTTTTCTGCCTATAGAGCTCTGCCATTACTACCTATGAGACTAATACATCCTCATTCATTGGGTCCCAGTTTAAATATTACCTCCAGAAAGCCTTCCCTAATCCCCTGGAATTATGGGTTCCAGTAGCACTTTCTGCTTTTACTAGAAAATCTATGAGAGCAAAAATTATTTCTACATTATTAACCATGATGCCCTACTACCTAACAAGGGCCTGGAAATAGTTGTTAATATTTTCTGGATGAATATAAAGGAAAATTCATTTGACAATCAAGTAGGCAAGTATACAGTGGTAGCTAGGCTCACAGCAATGTCTTCCTACTCCTGTCTTTGCTACCCATTCCCCCATCCCAATTCCACTCTAACACATGGTTTAATTAGGGACTTCATGATCCACTTTTGGTAGACACTGAAGCTGGCTCACGTGGTATCCGTTTCCAACCTTCTTTTCCTCTGCTTTGCTTTCTGTTTTAATCAGGATAAGCTAAGTTATGCTGTGGATGCAAAAACTCCAAATTTCAGTGATTTAAAGAAAAAAAGCTTTATTTATCACTTATGCAAGTCCACTGCAGGGCCAGACTCCTCTCCAGGGAAATTCTCCCCCAGGACAGCTGTTCAGCTTGAGTCAGGAGCCATACCATTTCAGCTTCAATATCCAAAACCTTTCATCACCTTAAGCAAATTTAGGGGAGAATCATTGAAATGTCTTTCTTGGTATCCTAGCACTACAAGTCAACTCTAGCACTCACCTTTATATGTAGTCCTTGACATGTAAGTCAAATAAGCTTCTAAATCTGTTTAAGTCAATTCTTCTGTGGGGTAAGTTAAGAAGGTATGAGCTCAGGAGACACTGACTGCTATAGAGGCAGCCTAGTTAAGATAACCAGCATGAAAGGAAGAAAAAAACTCACTGAGAAAAGAAAAGACTAATGATGGAGAGGAAAAAGAAAGAGACTGAAGAACATTCAAGCTCCAGGTTTGAAATGGTTTTATCCAGTACTTTACACCCTTCAAATCACTTTCCTATCCACTGCCTGATTTCAAACAGTTTCAATGAGACAGGCAGAGCCAATATCATTAGCAGAGAATATGAAAGCCCTGAAACATGAGGGCTAGTAACAGATTTGTCACCCATTCATCATTCAGGCTTAAGCAATTCTGCAAAATAAGGGACTGGGACTAGTTCAATGTTCAAAGCATGAACTGAGCCTTTGATCTCAGAAAGATAAGATTTAAAGCCTTGCTCATCCATTCATTGCCTATATAACTTAAAGTAAACTAATTAGCCTACCAAAGATTCCATTACATCATCTGAAAAACTGGGATAACATCATGTTCTTCATTTTGTTATTATAACAATTAAAAAAGATGATAAAAAATAAAGCATCTAGAACAATGCTTGGCTCACAATAGATCCTCAGTACACATTTCCCTGCCTGCTTTAGTTTGCTTGGCTGCTGAAAGCAGATACCATAAAATGAGTTGGCTTTTACAATGGAATTTATTAGCTTACAAGCCAAATCAAGGCGTCATCAAGGTGATACATTCTTCCCAAAGATCCGCTGGCAATCCCTGGATCCACATGGCAACATCTACTGTCTCGTCCTTCTCTCCAGGTTTCGTTGCTTTCAATTTCTTTCTTCTGTGGCTTTCTCTCCCTTTATTCATCCCATTTATAAATGACTCCAGTGAGAAGATTAAGACCCACCCTGGGCCATGACTTAACTGAATAGTTTTACACTCACAGGAATGGATTAGCTTTAAGAGCATGACTTTGTTCTGGGGTACTTACATTTCCAAACTACCACACTTCACCCTCTAGACTCCAAAAAGACATGTTCTTTTTATATGCAAAATACATTCATTCCATCACAATATCATAAAAGTCTTAAATCATTTCAGTAACAATACTAAGTACAGTCTTATAAAAACTGGTTATAGGTGTGGTCTCTCCTGGGGCACAATTCTCCTTAGTCTCTGGACCTGTGAAACCTTGTAAACAAGTTATCTGCTTCTATTATACAACGGAGGGACAGTCCCAGGATAAACATTCCCAATCCCATAGGGAGAAATGGGAAGGAAAACAGGGGCTACAGGTCCCACGCAATTCCAAAATCCTACAGGACATACTCCTTAGATCTCAGAGTCTGAGAGTCATCTACAGAAAAACATCTTGTCCTCGGAGCCTGATAAGAGCAGCAGCCCCACCCTTACCAAGTGCTTGTGTAGTGGCCGTGCTCTCCCCAAAACTAGGTTGAAAGCTCCAACATCAAGTATTGGAGTGACAGGCAGGCTCTCCACTCCACCCTCATCGAGCATCAGGGAGGCAGCAGGAACTCTGCAATACCCGAAGCATCGGAGAAAACTAGGGTGCTAACACTCTTCCTGAACAATGGGATGGAAGGCTCACCCTCTCCGAGCTCTGGGGCATGCTCACCATTTCCACATATGTGGGTGGATCTGCTTTCTTGGCCTGAGAAGATGTTTTTGGTCCAGACCTCAGCTTCCATGGTTCTGAATTTGAAGTCATTTTTCCTTTAATGTGTCCCTTTTCTGTCCCATTTACTCCAGGCTAGTAGTGGTTCCATTCATACAGATCTTTCAAAAAAACTTGTCGATTTCACATGTTAGTACATAGGGGTCCAAACTATCAGACAAAAGAACTTTCTGCAAATCATTTCTGGATAATTACATTCCCATCCTGACTTGTACTGAAATGGCTGATGGTTCCATATTCAGTTAAACCCTTACTTGGGGGACTATTTTCTGGGGACTTGTTTTCCTGAAGCTCAGAATTTTCCAAACCATCAATTTCTGGTTTCTCTGTACCCAGGAGTTGCATTCTTAGCTTATCCCTTCCCGCTCACATTTTACTATATGCTGCAAAGAGAAGCCAGGCCATACTTTCCCCATTAAGTTTGGAAATCTCAGCTAAATATACAAGTCATCATTTTCAAATTCTGCCTTCCTTCTGACATCAGGACTCAATTTTGCCAAGTTCTCTGCCATTGTAAAACAAGGGTCACCTTTCTTCCAGTTTCCAATGACACATTCATCATTTCTGTCAAAGGCCTCATTGGAAGTACCCTTAGCATCCATATTTCTACAAAAAGTCCCTTCAACACAATCTAGCCCTTTTCTATTAAGCATCTCACAATTCCTGCGGGCTCTACACATTATCCAATCACAAAGCCATGCCCACATTTTTGGTATTTGCAATAGCAGCACTCCACTCTTCTGCTACAAAAATCTGTTTTAGTTTGCTTGGCTGCTGAAAGCAGATACCATAAAATGAGTTAGCTTTTAACAATGGGAATTTATTAGTTTACAAGGTTACAGTTTTGAGGCCATAAATAGGTCCAAATCAAGGCATCGTCGAGGTGATGCGTCTTCCTGAACACCCACTGCCAGCAATTCTGGGATCCTCTGTAACATGGCAAGGCACATGGTAGCGCCTGCTAGTCTCTCCCTTCTCTTCCAGGTTTCACTGTTTTCGGCTTCTTGCTTCTACAGCTTCCTCTCCTTATATTCATCTTATTTATAAAGGACTAAAGTAAGAAGATTAAGACCCACCCTGGGCCACAGCTTAACTGAAGTAACCTCATGAAAACCTACTTACAATAGGTTTACAATCACAGGAATGGATTAGCTTTAAGAACATGATTTTCTGGGATACAAACAGTTCCAAACTACCACCCTACCACTCCATTTTAATTCTGCCAAGGTTTGCTTTCAGCTATGAAATTTTATTCCCATTTTGCAAATGAGTTCACCGAGTCATAGGTTGGTTAAAGACAAGCTCAGTCTATCTAGCTAACCAGGGTCTAAAATGGGATCAAGTTCTGAAACAGGATCAGACTCGCTATGTTTATAATCTAACAGTCTAGTGCTACTTCCATGATGCACAAATCCCCACAATTCCTTCAATTCCTCTGGCACTTATCAAGCATGTAATATACAACAGATTTCTCAGCATCCCTTAAGGCATTACCCTCTTCCCACTGCCATGATCCCCCTTCAGACCCAGGATGTTTATAGCAACATATAATTTGTGAATTGAAAGAGACCACAGTGGCATAGAGGTCATTTAGTTTAATTTCCTAATCAGAACAGGAATTCCCTTTAGGCATCTCTTATTTGTAATATCAAGCTTCTGTTAGGGTATTCCAGTGTCACAGACAATATAAAACATGCTGTGGCTCTGGGGACATGGTTTTGGTAGTCAGCACTCTTTTGGTGGCTAGTATCAGAAATCTAACTGAAACTATCTTAGCCAAAAACATGATCTATTTTTTCATTTACTAATTTATGGATTTAGACCAGCTTCAAGCATGTCCCAATCAAGAGACTTGACCATTGCTATCAGGATCTGATCTCACTCCTTTTGTTTCCTGGTCCCATACTTGAACCAATCATAATGCCACAGGGATGCAATAGTCTGATTTTCCAAGCCCAAGATTCATGTTCACTCCTAGTGTCAGAGGAAGGGTCAGCCCCACTATATATTCCCAAATGACTGAGGGTGAGAGAGGGGTGACTCCTCAGGAGAAATCAGGATAATATTACCAAGTAGAAGGAGAATGGAAACTGAGCAAGCCAAAACAACAAATTTCACCTTAATACGATCCAGTTCCATATCTTGAGAAAGAAAAAGAAGTTACAAAGTTCTTTTCCAAACCCTAGAACATTAAAGCCAATTCCATTGACACATGCCTGCATGGAAATATATATGTTAGGAATCCTTTCCCTGTAAGCAACAGAATAACCAATAAATACTAGTTTAAACAATATCAGATTCATTTTTTGTGTGTGTACAAGGAAAGTAGGCAATTGCTGGCCCTGATTCAAAGGATTAACAGTGTCAAGTATCTGAGGTTCTCTTAGTATTTCTCCATGGCCACACCAACTCTAAATAACATATCTTCAAAGACAGGAAGGAGGAGGCAAATCCTCCTCTTCTGATCTAGAAGGGAAATCTCTTTCCTAGAAACCTCCAGCAAACATATCTTTATCCTTCATCTACCAGAACTGGGTCATATGGCCATGTCCAGCTTCAAGAGAGATGGTATCTGCTTCTCCAGGCTGTATAGTGGCAAGCGAGGGGAAAGATGAATAGATCACGGCTTTGGGTTTCAGCACTGTCTGCTATAAGTCTGTTAGCAAATGTGTTTTGACCCCTCATTCTTCCACCCAAACAAATAAGGCAACTTGCTCTAGTCCATCTGAAGAGAGTAGATCTCAATCCCACAACCTCAGGATCTCTATAATACGTCAAAATAGTAATTAGAATTTTTCAAAATAGTTATTGAATTATAAATGCTACAGAAAGAGAAACAAAGCTTGTATTTATATTCCACAGAAATTAGCAGTGCCTAGCAAATTGCAGGTATGCAATAAATATTTTGAACTATACCAAAATGTCCTGCTCAGATACTGTTATTTTTCCCCAATACTAATCACAGTACGAAAATTATCGATTTGCTCTTCTAGTGCTTTCCCTCTTAACAGTAACCAGTGTTCATTCACACATAGAGAACAATCTTGTTGGGATTTTGTCTGTTTGCTTGTTGTTTCTCTATTCGTCAATCAAGCAGTATATAAGGAGAGCAAATTCATTAGCCACATGCTCTAAAGCAGGGATTCCCAAACTTTCTATGGAGGGACTATGTCAGAATCCCCTGGGAAGCTTTTAAAAACAGATTCTAACTCAACAGTCCCAAAAATTCTGATTCCATCAATCCCAGACAGGGCCTTGGTAACTGCATTTTTTAAAAGCTTCTGATTCTGATTTCTCTGAATTTGGAACTAATAGTCAAACCAACCAAACTAATTAATCCAAATAGACTAAAAATATTTATTTTTCATTCACACTGTACAGTCTAGTAAGAAACCTATTGTTGAAAGTTTTCTCAGCCACTCAGTATTTATTGTTTAAATATCAAGAAGCCTCAAACAGTTGAAACCCTTCTAAAAAGACAGGTGGCATCTTATTAATAAGGCCTTCTTGAGAAGGTAATTTTAATGCCTGCCATGTCAACAGAACAATCTGTTAATTTCTGTGGCTTCCCAGATACCAGCCCCCAAACAATTCATAAACCAAAGTCATCAACTGCTTCTACTCCCCAGTGGAAGCACTCCCACACCCTATAGACACATGATCCATATTAATGACCAGCACTAAAACATCACCTTCCCTATATTAATGCTCAGATACATGAAAATTCCTCCTTGTTCTTCTCCAAGTCTTTATGTCCACTTATATTTAATGTTTGGCCCAATTCCCCCAGCTCAATGGTCTGCAAAACCTTTGTGATTATTTCATCCTCCCCATGCCCAACCCCACCTCAAATAGGAGGCCTAGTGACCCAGTATGTCTAAGCAAGGCCACAATCACTCTCATTTATTTATCCAGCCAGCAGAAGAAATTATCAGCCTCAGGGTGCGTTATTTTTCCATCTGTCCAATAAATTCAGCAAGATGCATCTAGGAAAACAAATGCTCTTTCTTACAACATAATTCTAAACTCCTGAGCATTAAGACATAACATTTCTTGTCTAGTCCATTTGGATTAAGATATTTTAATCAAAGCAGGATTTTCCATGGATAACATCTATTTCACTGAAATGTCAAGGTATGATTCTATCTTCTATGAAACACATAAGTGATCTAGAAAGAGGAGCCTTCACCCAAGCAAGACAGGAAAACCCCTGGGTTGTCAGGGTGATAGCAAGTGTTTTAGTCCTTCATTACTTCCTCTTGAAGTGGGAACAAAGGGCAGATTGATTTCCCACTGAAATGCTATCCATGGAAATGGCAGGCATCCACCTAGGGAACTTCTGCCCAGGGAGGAGGAGATTGCTAACAAAGAGGTAATTTCTGGCTTTTGACTGCTCTTCTTGCTTGTCCTCCCTCCTTACCATTTTCAGTTAACCGGCACATTAAAAGCATAATAATTCACTAACACAATATGACTAATGAAATATGATATAAATACATATCAGTCCCAGAGCAAGGAAACAATCTCCCCACTGTATTTAATATTCCTCATATCTTCCTGGATGTTACACTTTCCTCTGAATTCCTTGCTGAAAGAATAAAGGCTCTAGAAGCAAGTGAGTATAACTATTACAGTTTAGGATCTATTAAGGAAAATAAGCTAATGTCCCAGAGTTTGAAGAACCTGGGAAGTTGGGGTGGGACTTAACAATTTCTAAATATGACTGCTGAGCACAGGAAATAAGCCAAATTATGAGACATGGCGATTAGACATTGGGGGAAATGTTATGAAAACTGGCTCAGAGACTTGCTCAAGGACTTAATCAAGTAGGTGGTAAAGTCGGGATTTGAACCCAGGTCTGGCAGACTCCAAATCACACATTCTCAATACCTAAGCCACACCGTTTCTTCTTGGAGTGCTGGGTGGGTTTGCAGACAGACATGGGAAAAAATAGTAAAAGATGACCTCACCTCATTCTCTCATCCTCATTAGTGACAATGACACTGTTTCACAATGACTTTATTTTAGGCCCAGCCCTCCTCCGGTCAGGAGGGTCATGGCATTGCCACTATTTATAACAAAACCTTAGGCTAGAATATCCAGGCCTGCTGTGGCCAGGCATAGAAAACATGAAATAAACTGTATTATTATTATTGTGGAAAATATTTGCTGCCTCCTCCCTGGGGACACCCTCCCTGTGGAGAGATTACATATCTTTGCCTTTTGATGTTAGGTTTGGTTATTTGACTTATGATGCTCCTTCCTGTGGTCAGAGCTCCTTCCCCATTCTGTTGAACTCAGAATTGTCCATGTGACTTGTCTTGGCCAGTGAAATGTGCGCAGAAGTGATGTGTATCAATTCCAACTAAGAACTTTTAAAGACAGCTCATGTAACCGTGTCTCACTTCCTTCTGCTATGGTCATCAGTGTCGTAGAGGCTGATCTGTCAGCCTGAGTACAGGAGAGATGACAAAAGAGAACAGAATCAGAGCCAACCCACAAAGGACATTCAGGGTGAGTAAGAAATAAATCTGTTTGCTTTGTTTACTTAGCCACCAAGATTTCGGGGTCATTTGTTACTGCAGCATAATAGTGTAAACTGACTGATAGAGAAAGTGATCCCGATTTCTGCATTCCAAGGCTTCCCAAGGGACTGCCCCAAAACCAGGGTGTATGAGGCTTATACATTAATCAAGTAGGTAGTAAAGTTGGGATTTGAACCCAGGTCTGACAGACTCCAAATCACACATTCTCAATACCTCAGCCACACTGTTTCTCTTTGGAGGACTTCATCTTTAGGTGGCCTTCCAAACCCCTTCCTCTCAGTGCCACAAATTGAGGGTCAGAAGAGAAAAATGCTATTTTTTTATCCACGTACAGAATGCTCCCATAATTCTGATAAAAAAAATTAAACCTGGTGAAAACATTGCTTAGACTTGGACATAGCAGTTAAGAGCAAGCCCTCTGTAATCAATCAAACATGGATTCTAATCCACCAGTTACCAGATGTGAGATTTGGGGCATGTTTTATTTCCTGTCTCTTCGAGCCATGGTTTGCTTATCGGTAAAACAACAATAATAGTATCTACCTCAAAGGGGTATTATGGGAATTAAATGAGACAAAGCACATAAAAGCCTTGCCCAGAACCTGCCACAAGGTAAAAGCACTCGACCAATGTTAGTTCCTTTTATGAACAAAGGCACTGCAGGGAATAAAATGATAAATCATAGGCTAGTAGGGATGACAAAATGTAATCATAAATAACAATAATAAAGGCAAAATGTTACAAAGGCTTTAAGAGTACCACAGATAAAGTGCTATAGGAGAACAGAGGAGAAAAAAGAAAAATTGAAGTGTAATTTGAAAGGAGAGAGAAAAATCAGAAAAGACTTCATGAAAAAGATGGCATTTGAATTTGGCCACTTAATTAGTCAAAATCCTTAAATATGGATCCACACTCTATACACTTTTGCTAGATTTAGCTGCAAGAAAATTTTTCTCTCTCCCAAAAATTTATAGTCCTTCTCTTTGACAACTGTGACCTGTCATGTTTCCTTTTCACTTTTGGATTTAAGAAAGATCTGGGTAAACGTCTGATTTTGGAAATCATCTCAGACTATGTTCTTCCCTCTGTTCCTTATGGTTTCTGATTTTGCTCTTTATCAGTTTTTACTGCCCTGTGTAAACCTTCTCACTGAAGTCTTATATTGTAAGCTGCCCCAAGTCCATTTTTGGACATTGGTAAGGTACATGCTGTAAATAAATAAAATGTATTTTTGTATCTTTCTACCACTTTTTCTTTAGCCTTTTATTTTGGTACCTTGTTCAAGGATAGAGAAAGAGTTTACTCATTCCTTTCTGCTTCTACAGAACTTGATAAAGTGGGCAGTAAGGAATGATCGATCCAGTTTGGTAACCTGGACTGTGGTTTCAGTAATTAAAGTATTGAGTGCTGATTTTCAGCATCGATTCAATTACCATAATTTATTACTTTAGCAAAAAAAAAAAAAAAAAAAAAAAAAATCGGCACAACCTAGAGACGGCCACCATAACTTTGCTGCACAGCAGTTTAAAGTTCTGAATGGCATGTCTGAAGTTTGGAGGAGGTACAGGATAGTAGGCACACCATCTTAGTTCTTTGAAATAAAGCAAAATCTTCTCAAGCCAAACCAGTGAAACTATCTCACACATTCCAACTGCAAAATAACATGAACCTT